>NC_050579.1:131336040-132536040 GCF_011100635.1 Trichosurus vulpecula | reverse complement strand
ATTTTATAGTTGAGGAAAGGTTAAGTGACTTACACAGGGACACACAGCTAGTAAGTGTCTGAGGTAAAATTTGATCTCCTGTTTTCCTGATTCCAGGCCCAGTGCTCTATCCACTCTGCCCCCAATTGTCTTGCTAAAAGTCACACAGTCAGTGTGCGTGAGAGTCAAGACTGGGTTTTATCCTTGGATTGCTTCAGATTTGAAAGTTTTAGAACTAATACTTAAAGCTTATCTGATCCAACACCTTCATTTTACAGAAAGAACCCAAAGAAGTTTTCTGATTTGCAAAGGTCTCACACAGGGATGGGGTACCTGTGGCCTTGAGGCCACATGTAGCCCTCTGGGTCCTCAACTGTGGCCCTTTGACTGAACTCAAACTTCATAGAGGGCCACATGTGGCCTCAAGGCTGCAGGTTCCCCACCCCTAGCATCGTTATTAAGTAGTGCCAGTTACAGACTTTGTCCATCTACTTTGCTATTTAGTGAGTAATCCACAACTGGACCGCTTCTATCTCCCTCTCTAATGCTTTGCCCACTATAGCCTGCCATCTTGAATTCTTCTAAACAAATCTAGAAAGCACTTCACAGAAAATTTTACAGGTTTTGAAATCAAAAATAACTTTGTGCAGATAACAATCTTTATACCCCATTCAGTAGCTATGAAAGTATACGGTAGATACATATTAAAAGTTGTTTGAATTTAATTGAAAAGTAAAAGTGATTTCTATTAATAAATCAAAATTTCCCTCTAACTTTGGTCTTTTAGTCTTTGTTCTGTTATCTGTGGTTCCACAGAATAAGTCTAATCACTTCTTTCACATGATAATCCTTCCAATATTTGAAAATAGCTATCATGTCGTAAGTCTTCACTTCTTCATGTCAAATATTTGCATTTCCTTCAGTTAGTTCTCATGTAAAACAAATAAGATTCCTGTTACTATTCTGATTGCCATCCTTGGAAAGGTTCCATTTTACACGTGCTACTGCTTGTGCACTTGAACTTATATGCATCAGTTTACTTCTGCATGCAGGTGTTTTTATCCCTATTACATTTCAATTTGGTGGATTCTTACCATAATTACACCTCATTGATTTTTGTATGTTAATTCTGTCATCCATCATACTTCCTACCCCTCCCAACTTGGTGTTATCCACAAATTTGATATTCAGACCATTTATATCAAAATTCAAGTCTGATAAAAACATCAAAGAGCTTAGACATCCTACTTTGTCATCAATTCATTAATCAATACTTTAATATTCATTCAACTGTATTATTATCTTTTCTATGTCACTCATGGATATAAGTGAAATTGTCAAATGTATTGCAGAAATCAAGATATACTATGTCCACAGAATTTCCATGATGTCTAGTAGTCCTGTCCAAAAAAAGGAAAGAAAAAAATGAGATTCATTTGACATAATTTAGGAACAACAGATACTAAAATTGAAGGGATTAGAAATCACTATAAGCCCTGCTAGTTGTATAATTTCAAAGAGAGGGAACAGCCACAAAGACTTTTCCCAAGTTCCATAATTGTCAAGATTTAAGCCTAGCTTCTCTGAATCCAAATTTAAGGTTGTTTCCATTCCGCTCTTCCAGCCTTCTGGCTTTTCTTTCATTCTTCATGATTCTCAAAGACAACCAACAATAATTCAGAGATAGCAACTGGAAATTCTTTCAGTAGTCTGAGATATAGTTTTTCTTAGATTATTTAATCCTATTCAGAGCTAATGTGGTACAGTTGGGTTTTTTTTAGCATCTCACCACTATTTTGTCCTTTATTTCTGTCTCTCTTGTGATTGTTTTGCCCTAGTCTGAAAATCCTTCTTGATGGACAGAATGGTAGACAATCAAAAGACATGAGTAATTCCCTTCCTTAGTTATCTGTAAATGTTATACTATCTGCCCCTAAACATCAGGTCTGTCCTTTCCTTGTTCTGATTGTTTTAAAATTTGCCACCACCCCACTCCCCTCAAAAGGAAAAAAAAAGAAATCCTTTGTATTAACTTTAGTACTTTTCATTAAGAACTTTTCCCCCCTTCACTAGGAAAATGTTTCTACTAAACTAGGAAGGCTATAACCAATGATAGTTTATGTCTAATGAAATTTTTAAATACTAGGATGATTAATGATTCTAATGATTGAAAGTCAGCAAAGCTGAGCTGGTAAAGACACAGCTTTGGAGGCAGGAAAAGTTGAGATCGTGCCTTCCCCTGACACATACTGGCTGTGAGCCCTTGAGCACATCACTTAATCTCTCAGTGCCCTGGACATAGGTCTAACGTTCTAAGGAACACATGAATTTCTGTTCGGGGAAATTTCCACAGAGGTCCCCAACAACAAAAACAATCAGTAGCAGCATCACAATTACTTACATTTATATAGGACTTTGTGGCTTAACATATGTTTCCCATCCCACTTTGTAAAGCAGGCAGTAGAAACTGAGAACGGGAAGCAATCTTAGGTCATCTGGTCTAAAAACCCACACAACGTAGAAACCAGAAGCAATTCTAGAACATCCACGACATAATGTTCTCTAGCTTCTACTCAGACTTCTCTTGCTTGCACTACCTCATGAGGCAGCCAATTCCATTCTCAAATGACTCTAGTTATCAGAAAGTAATTTATTGTATTTTCCTGTGTATGTTCCTAGGTATCTTTTGTCAGTTATCTCCCATTCATGATCTGAAGAAACAGAGAATTAAACATACTCTTCTAGAGGCAGTCGACTTTACAGTAGGTAGAGCACTGGGTCTGGAATCAGGCAGACCTAAGTTCCAGTCCAGCATCAGACAGTACTAACTAACCCTGGGCAAGTCACTTAACTTCTGTTTGCTTTAGTTTCCTCAAATTTAAAATCGGGACAATAATAACCCCTACCTCCCAGGGTTATTGTGAGTATCAAATGAGATAATATTAAGGTGCTTAGCCAAGTGTCTGGCATATTAATAAATAAATTAAATAAATATTAATTTTAATTAATATTTAATAAATTAATTAAATAATATTAATAAATAAAATTTTTAAAGCTCTTAATAAATGCTTACATCAGCACACACCATTCCTCAGGCATTCTGGATCAAGAGGAGCATCTTGTACTTGCCTTTAAAGAATACAGAATCTCTCAAGTACAGTCTAGTGATTCTCCTCTTTAGTGTGACAATTACAATCACCCCTCTTAGAATCAGGGATTTTTATTTCTGATTGCTAGAAAACATGATAGATTTGGACTAATGTGATAGAGAAGGACTTTTAAGATATGCAAATAGAGAAAAAAATGAAAGGAAAGTAGATCATTACCATTTAAAAACTGGATTCAAATAATTCTTTTTACAAGACACTGGTTTTTGCATTTGTAGAAAGTGGGTTTGACCCTATTTTTGACAATGCAACAATTGAATTAAGGTTGTTTCAAATAAATTGAGCTCACAGTGCTTGTTCCTTATGCTCTCTCATGTGTCCCATGCATAAGCAGTGGGTCTGCCGCAAGGAAGATGTAGTAAGTCCTTGTTCTACATTCTACCTTCTCCCTTCACAATATGATGGCTGTAACTAGACATTTATCCTAGGGAATGAATTCTTGTGGAAGACAAATGTTTTAAACAATGAGGAGAGGCCTGATTGGAAGTGAACTATAATTTCCATTCATATGGAGACCAGTAATGCTTGTGACTCCTCTTATCTACAACATTAATACATTCTTAACAAGGACTGTATATGTGATTTCAATTTAGTTGCCTTTTATGTAAAGAGAGTTAACTCTGTTTCTCTTTCAAACAAACGGAACTTGGATTGAAGTCAAGTTCACCTTCTTCATTGTGTTTCTATATCAATGTTGTAGATACAGAAGATACTAGTTTGCCATTTTCTTGGCAGTGAACCTCATTGAATTCATTTTTTAAAAAAGTATTTAGTACAGTATTTAAGCCTTATTAAATAAAAGATTTGCTTATGTATTCACAGCTTTTGTTTGGAGTTGTACATGCACCAATTTATATGTATATATTTTTGGTGCGGAGGAGGTAGGGCAGACCTGGGATCTCATTGGTATAGGGAACTCTCAGTAAGAAAAAAAAAATCCCTCTACCATTTCAGACCAACAACTGTTCTGTAACTTATAGTCAGACTGTTGCCTGCGGCATTGGGAGGTTATTTGCCCAGAATCAACATCAGAAGCAGGGCTTGAACCCATGTCTTCCTGTCTTTGTGGCTCTATCTGTTATTCTATGTTCCCTCTGAATGCACAGAATTATATACATAATCCTATTTTAAGAAAGTATTGCCTAAGTAATCCACGTAGGTGCTGCCTATGAACTACATACATATTGCATTCTCGTATCCAGCATATTCCTAGATTTCTAATGGAAGGGGCATTTAAAATAGAAACATATGAGATAATGGTGTCTAAGAAAAGGTCAAAAAAACCATTTCAGAAATACTGAATTTCAAGACATCTTAAGCACTTCTTTTTTTTAATAGTATTTCATTTTTTTTCCCAACGTCAGGACTTGTAAAGACAATTTTTAGCGTTCAGTTTTACAAGATTTTGAGTTCCAAATTTTTATCCCTCCTTCCCTTCCCTCCCCTCTTCCTAAAATGGTAGACAATTTGATATAGGTTATACATATGCTATCGTGTAGAACATATTTCCATATTAGTCACAGTTGTGAAAGAAGAAACAGATCAAAAGGAAAAAAAAGCAGAAAAGAATAAAATAAGTGAAAAAAAGTATGTTTCAATCTGCATTCAGAGTTCATCAGTTCTTTATCTGCATGTGGATAGCATATTCCTTCGTGATTCCTTTGTACTTGTCTTGGATCATTGTGTTGCTGAAGAGAGTTGAGTCATTCATAGTCGATCATTACACAGTGTTGCTGATACTATGTATGAAGTTTTCCTGGTTCTGCTCTTTTTGCTTTGCATCAGTTCATATATGTCTTTCCAGGATTTTTTTGAAATCTGCCTGTCCATCATTTCTTATTGCACAATAGTATTCCATTATATTCATATAGCACAGCTTGTTCAGCCATTCCCCAATTGACGTACTGGAATTGGTTTATTGGGAAACTTCCTGTCCTGGACTGGGTATCCCTTTTGCCAAGAGAGACAGACCTTTCTTGGTGATCTTCCAAATTTTGGAGCTAAAAGATTGTTTCACCGTGTCTTTTTGCTGTTCCAGGATTTGTTTAAAGGTGCTATTTTATGGTTGTTTAGAGATGAATGTGGGAAAGTTACTGCAATTTACTGCTTAGTCCACCATTTTGATTTCCAGAAGTCAGTCCCACTTTATTCTAGCTGCCTAGGCTTCATCTTAAACATTTCTTAACCACTCTCTTGTCATATCTTAGGCTACTAGCTGTTCCCCAAACTTGAAATTTCATCTCCTGTCTTGGGACTTTTGTGCAGGCAGTTCCCCCATGGCTGAAACATCTTTCTGGCATCTAGGTGGCTTAGTGGATAGAGTGCTAGGCCAGAAATCACAAAGATTCACCTTCCTGAATTCAAATCTGACCTTGAACACTTGTTGCAGCATGACCATGGGTAAGTCACTTCATTCTGTTTACCTCAGTTTCCTCATCTGTAAAATGAGCTGGAGAAGGAAATGGCAAACCGCTGCAGTATCTTGCCAAGAAGATCCCAAATGGGATCACAAAAAGGCAGACATAACTGAAATGACTGAAGGACAGTGCCAACACTCCTGTCTCATAGAATCCTGGATGTCCTTCAAGATACCAGGCACCACTTGTCCTGATTGCCCTAGTTTTTCATGCTCTGTCCCTTCAGAAATCACCCTCTACTAACATATTCATTTACATGATGTGGTATCTTTCTCTCCCACCCAATAGAGTGTAAACTTCTTGAGGGCAAAGATGGTTTTATTTTTCATTGTAAACCCATATATAGCCTAGCATAATTTCATTCACATGTTAACATTTAACAAATATTTGGTTTTTTTTTAAATTTTATCTTAAATAATTTTATAAGGATAATATAAACATATTTTGTTTGGGATCTGTTTGGTTGTGTTTATGCAAGCTAGTAACTAAAAGTAAGCCAAAACCCATGACAGTTTTCAAATTTCAATATCTTAATTATGGTGGCTCTGCCTGCTAACCACACTGCAATATCATCTGCATAGAAAGGTCCAGGCTGTTCTTAACTTACCTTCTCAGTGCACTCTGGACTGCACATATTAACCTCATAGCCAAACACTTTACCTTATCCAAACTTCATTGCTTCCTGCTTTTTATTCTATACTCTTCAGCATTTGGCCCATTTTCTTGCTTCTACCTAAGTGGTAGTTTCTTAGGACCTCTTTATATGGAAAATGGTTAAGTCCTTAAATTCAGTATTGCCTTTAAGTTGAACTCATTGTAACTCTTAAGCTTTGTAGAGAGAAAATTATGTAGAATTTTATTAGAAAATATTTTAGGTATCTACTTCATAAGAATATATGTGAGAATCAAGAGTATCATTGTCCCTGAAAGGGAGAGGCCCATGAATGTGCATAGTGACATATATCTTATAGGGAAAGAGATTATTTTTGTGTTTTAATGTTCTTTTTGCTTTGGGATATGAAAAGGATGAGTGTCTCTTACCACATTTGTGATACTAAATTGAATTCATTGTACTGGTTCCTTGTTGCATATAACCTCACTGTTTGATTAGAGGGTAACTCTACTGAACCATTTTCTCCTTTAAGCAAAAACAAATAGGATGGTTTATTTGCTACTTAAATAATAATTATGATAATCTAATAATAGAGAATAAACTGATGTTATAAAATGATGTAAATGATGTTGTGAGATAGTAGTCCAATTACTCATTGGTACATTACTTGTGGTCCTCTTGCTTAAAGATTCACAAATGACTTTGATTTCTTGTGCCCTAAATTATCTTGGAGTGGGCAGGATGCCTACTTAATGATTAGAAACAAAGGTAACTCATAGAACAAGACTGTTAGTAATTTTGACTTACTGACATTAGGAAAAAGCTTTTTTCTGCCCCTTTTGTAAGCCACAATTGAAGTTTCCCATCTAGGTAAGCGCCATATTGTTAACATTTAAGAACTTGGAGTGCCAAGACTGCTAAGGTAGTTACCTTGGGGCCATCTAGATGTACCAGGACTAGGGTTGGCCTAACAGTATGGAATTTTTCAAGAAAAGTCTGTTCTGTTGACAAAACATAATATAAAGAAGAAAACTAAGGAAACTAAGGCTGTAAACATTTTTAATTGTTCTGCATGGTTTTCTTTTGAAGATTGGTGTAAGAATTTTGACTTTTTATATTTGAGATAAAATATCAGAATAAAAATTAAATTAAAAAATTAAATAAAATGATGTTATAAAAGTATTTCAACTCTATATATTTTGTCTTACATAGTTAGGCCTTTCTTTCACCTTTCAATTCATATTTCCTGAGGTAGTAAATTGACAAAGGTAGCAAAAGAATAGCCTAGTACTGGATTACTTTGCATTTCTTTCTCTTCTGTCCTACCTTTAGCCTCTTCCACAGATGAGGAAGAACTAGCCTGCCTCATTAAATCTTTAATGCAGTGTGTGGAATGAAAGCTATATTATTACATGTGACATCAGGTTATATTGCAGAGTAACTGAAAAGTTACTTGCAAACAAGCTGTTTCTTTCCCCTGGAGGTAGAATTAAAAGAGGTACTCCTGGGAAATAGCTACTTGCGTTGCTATTTTCTTAATTGGGTAAATTTGATGATCATGAAAGTGAAGAATTTTAGAGCATTAACTATTTCCAAGAATAGATGGGTGCCTTCTCAATTCTAGACCAGAATCTCCCTGAAGTAATGCTTACTAATAACTATGGAAAAGGAAGTGAAAGGGCAAGCTTTCTATGCCCTTCATGGAATGGCCTTTTCCAACCAAATTGATTTTCATTTAGAACTGAAAGTAGATACAACTTTTATCCTGCTAAGGATAGTTGAGCCTTTCCAGGTAACATGAGGATTGTCTAAGAGTAAAAGGGATCGAATTGGCATTTAGGCATGGACAGTTTTGTTTTATTTCTTAATCCAATGTAGCCTACTTTCTAAAATTTATTTTTCCCCAAAAAAAACAACAACAACAGCAACAAACTTCAGTGTTTACATTGAGAGGCAGAAAGTTGGACTTGGATTGAGGAAGGCCTGAGTTCAAATCCTGATTCAGATACTTAATATTGATAGGACTCTGAGCAAGTCAATCAAACAATCTCATCCTTTAAAAATAATAATAGTACCTCCTTTATAGGGACAGTATGAGAATCAAATGAGATAAAATGTCACTTCATAAACCTTAAAGCTTTATATAAATGTCAGCTGGTGGTTATTCTTACCATACTATACTGTATCAGGAATCCATAGAGAGGAGAAATATATTTTTGTTCAAGAACACTTAGTCAAAGGAATGAAACTCACCATAGTACTCCTTAGTTACACAAATCATGTCTGAGTTTTTTTTAATGTATTTTATTTCATTAAATATTTCCCAATTATATATAAAAAATTAACAATATTTTTTTAAATTTGAGTTCCAAATTATCTCCCTCTTTCCTATACCTAGCCCATCCTTGAGAAGGCAAGCAGTTTGATATCAAATGTATATTTGAAGTCATGCAAAATATTTCCATATTAGCCATGTTGCAAGAAAGAGAGAGAGAAAAGAAAAAGAAAGTCATAAAAATGTGCTTCAATCTGCCTTCTGAGTTGATCAGTTCCTTCTCTGCAGGTGGATAGCATTTTTCATAATGGGTCATTTGCAGTGTTCTTGGATCATTGTCTTGATCAGAGTAGATAAAAGAGTAAATCTCAGTTGAACATCATACAGTATTGCTGTTACCATGTACAGTGTTCTCTTGGTTCTGATCACTTCACTTTGTATCAGTTTATATGTTTTCCCAGGTTTTTCTGAAACCATCCTGCTCATAATTTCTTATAGCACAGTACTATTCAAACCCATATACCACAACTTATTCAGCCATTCCCCATTTGAGGGCATTCCCTTGATTTCCAATTCTTTTCCATCACAAAAAAGCCACTATAAATATTTTCTTTTATTTTTTCATTCTTTTGATTTTGTTTGGTTGATTCTTGATGTCTCAGAGTCATTACCTTCCACTTGCCCAATTCTAATTTTTAAGGAATCATTTTCTTCAGTAAGCTTTTGTGCCTCTTTTTCTACTTGACCAATTCTTATTTTTAAGGAGTTATTTTTGTCAGTGAATGTTTGTACTTCCTTTTCCATTTGGCCAATTCTGTTTTTTTAAGGTGACATTTTCTTCAAAACTTTTTTGGGCCTCTTTTACCAATGTGTTGGTTTTTTTCATATTTTTTTCCTTTGCTCTCATTTCTTTACCTAATTTTTCCTCTGCCCTTCTTATTTGATTTTGGAAAGTATTTTTTAGCTCTTCCAGGAATTCAGGTTGAGCTTGTCTCTAATTCACATCTTTTTTCTTTGAGGCTTTGCTTGTAGCTCTTTTGATGTCATTATCTTTTTCTCAGTTTGTTCTTCATGTTCCTCATCACTATAGCAGCTTCTTATGATCATGTTCTTTTTGTTTCTGTTGTTATTTGCTCATTTTTCTACCTTAATTCTTGATTTTGAACTCTACTTTAAAGTTGGGCTCTGTTCCTGGTGGGGTGGGGGGTACTGTCCCAAATTTTAGGCTTTTTTTTTAGCACTGTTGTCTTCCGAGCTAATTCTAAGGGTATGGAAGTTTTTGTTGCTTCCAAGGTGGTATGATCTGGGTTGGGGGAGGGGAGAGTGTGGTAACTGCTCTCCTGGTCTTCACTCTGGTCTTTACCTGTGAAGGGCCCCTGATACCTTGGGATTAGAGTGGGTACTATTATTCAGGGTTCCTGATCCCTTGTGACCAGAAATAATACTGTTCCTTAGGGCTTCCATTCACTCTTGATTGAAATTGCTCCTTTCTGCCCTTTGAACTATGACTTAGAAGTGGGTATAGGCAATGGAGTTGCCAAACAGTGTCTGGTCCTGCATCCAGTGCTATCACATATGTCCCCTGTAATCTCTTTCTTACCAGTTACCAGGTTCTCTTACCATCTTGGGCTTGAGAGCACCTGAAGCTGCTGCTGTTGCTTCTGTCACCACCACCTAATCCTACCACTGGTGTTTCATCCATGTGGGGTTTGGTTAAGCCTCCACCCCCATGTCACAGATCTTTCTTCCTTCCATTCTAAGTTGTTTGGGGCTGGAAAAATGTCTCACTCTGACCTTATGTTTGTTCTGCCACTCTAGATTTCAATTTGAGGTGTTATTTTAAAGTTATTTGGAGAGGAATGTTATGAGGTCTCTGCTGAGTGCTTTCTCTACTCTGCCATCTCAGCTCCACCCCTAGAAATTCCATGTCCAAGTTTTTAATTAGAAACTATTTCTGTATCCTAAATGCATTGTAGCATGGTGGGCAGCTAGGTGGCACAGTGCATAGATTGCTGGGTGTGGAGTAAGAAACTCATCTTCATGAGTTCAAATCTGGCTTCAGACACTTACTAGCAATGTGACCTTGGGCAAATCACTTAACCCTGTTTGCCTCATTTCCTCATGTGTTAAATGAGCTGAAGAAGGAAATGGCAAATTATTCCATTGTCTTTGCCAAGAAAACCCCAAATGGGGTCATGAAAAGTCAGACATGACTGAAAATGCCTGAACTACAACAAGGTGGATAAAATTAGCCTTGGGGGATCAAAAAGACTTATCTCTGACACATCATAGCAATATGATTCTGGATAAGTCACTTATCCCTAAGATACTTCAGGATAAACCACAGATCAGTTATACAATCTACATTGGTAAGGGGAATTCCCTCATAGTGATTTCTATATTTCAGTGAAATCACAGGTGTGGATAAAAAAATAAAATCATAGAATTGGACATAAAAGAGACCTTAGAGGTCATCCAGTCTAGCCCCTAATTTACAGGTGAGGAAGCTGAATGACAAATGACTTACCTAAGCTCATACAGGTAATAAATGAAAGGACCAAGATTCAAACTCAGGGCTTTTGACTCCAAACATTGTGTATTTTCCTACTATGCTACCCTTAGTATTCACAGATTACCAATTCTATAGAGAACTATCCCATCAAGTCTGGAAAGCTTTGAGTAGACCTCTGTGTTGCTACTGTCCTTCTCTTAGGAGAATCACAAAATCATCATAGAGTTTAAGTGTTGGAAGAGACCTCAGAAGCAATCCAGTCTAATTCAGATGTGAAAGGAATCCCCATTATATCATAGCTGACAATGGTCATCCAGCCTTGGCATAAAGAGTTCCAAATGAAAAGGAATCTTCCACCTCTCAAGATGACCCATTCCACTTTTAGAAAGTTCTAATTTTTAGGAAGTTTGCCTCCTCCTCCTCATATCAAGCCAAATTTGGCCCTTTTGTGACTTCCACCCATTGTTAAGTAAGCACTTAAATGCTTGTTACCTTCTTCCTAGCCCTTCCCTTGATAAACAAACAGAATAAGTCTAATCTTTGTCCCAGATACCTGAAGAAAACTGTCACATCTCCCGTGAGTCTTTTGTGCTCCTGGATAACATCCTCAGTTTCTTCACCTGACCCTTATATAGCATTGATTCAAGGTCCTTTACCATCCTGGTTGCCCTCTCCTGTCAGTCAATCAGTCAATAAATATTTACTAAGCACCTTCCATGTTCCAGGCACTGTGCCACGAGGGATACAGAAAGGGGGGAGGGGCAAAAGACAATCTCTGCTTTCAGGAGACTTACAATCTAATTAGGGAGACCACAAGCACACAAATATATATAAATAAGATAGATACAGGATAAATAGGAAATAATTAATAGAGGGTACGCACTACAGGATTAAAAGGGATTCTAAAACATTTCATGTAGTAGGCCCAATTTTAGGTGGGACTGGGACTTGAAGGAAGTCAGGAAAGCCCATAGGTAGAGGTGAAGAGAAAGAGCATTCTAGGCATGGGGGAAGCCAACAAAAATGCTCAGAACTGAGAGATGCTACAGTTTGTAGGCCAGTGTTATTGGATCAAAGAGTAACTTGGTGGAGGGAGGGGGAGAGAAGGTACAAGGAGACTGGAGAGATAAGGGAGGAGTCTAGATTATAAAGGCTTTGAATACCAAAGAAGAGGATTTTGTTTTTGACAAAAACACAGCTTTTCAATATTCTTCTTAAATTGTGACATTCAGAACTGACCATAATACTTCAGATATCATCTGACCAGAGTGGAGTACTAGACAACAGAGCTATTTCCTCCCTAGTCTCCCTAGTCTTATATCTGTGTCTCTAAATGCAAGTGAAGATCACATTGGTTTTCTTAGCTATCTGATAGGCTCCTATAGAGGTTGTAATCTGTCCAAACCCCTAGTTCTTTTCCAGATGAACTGCTGTCTTGCCATGGCTCTGACATCTTGTACTTGTGAATTTGAATTTTTTAAATCAAAGTCCAAAACTTTAGCTTTATTCTTTTTAACTTTATTAGATTAGAACAACATTTTAGCCCTTCCAGATCTTTTTATATTTTGACTGTACTGTCCCCAATATATTAGCTCTCCTCCAAACCATTATATTAAGCAGCATGGGACCCGGCAAAAATACCCGGGAAATTCCACTTCAGATCAATTTCTAAACTGACATTGAACCACTAATGATGGTTTTTATTTTATTTTATTTATTTATTTTTATTTAATGTATTTAGTTTTCAGCATTGATTTTCACAAGAGTTTGAATTACAAATTCTCTCCCCATTTCTACCCTCCCCCCACTCCAAGATGGCACATTTTCTGGTTGCCCTGTTCCCCAATCAGCCCTCCTTTCTGTCACCCCACTCCCCTCCAATCCCCTTTTCCCTTTCTTTCTTGTAGGGCAAGATAAATTTCTACACCCCATTGCCTGTGTATCTTATTTTCTAGTTGCATACAAAAACTTTTTTTTGACATCTGGTTTTAAAACTTTGAGTTCCAAATTCTCTCCCCTCTTCCCTTCCCACCCACCCTCCCTAAGAAGGCAAGCAATTCAACATAGGCCACATGTGTATCATTATGTATAACCCTTCCACAATACTCATGTTGTGAAAGATTAACTATATTTTGCTCCTTCCTAACCTATCCCCCTTTATTGAATTTTCTCCCTTGACCCTGTCCGTTTTCGAAAGTGTTTGTTTTTGATTACCTCCACCCGCCTCTTCTCTCCCTTCTATCATCCCCCCCCCCCTTTTTCATATTCTTCTTCCTCCTTTTTTTCCTGTGGGGCAAGTTACCCAATTGAGTATGTATGGTATTCCCTCCTCAGGTCAAATCTGATGAGAGCAAGACTCACTCATTCCCCCTCACCTGACTTCTCTTCCCTTCCTACAGAACTGCTTTTTCTTGCCACTTTTATGCAAGATAATTTACCCCATTCTATCTCTCCCATCTCCCTCTCTCAATATATTCCTCTCTCATCCCTTAATTTTATTTTATTTATTTTAGATATGTTCCCTTCATCTTCACCTCACCCTGTGCCCGCCCTCCCTCCCTCTCTCCCTCCCTATCTCTCTCTCTCTCTCTCTCTCTCTCTCTCTCTCTCTCTCTCTCTCCATATATATATATATATATATATATATATATATATATATATATACACACACACACACATACATATATACATACATACCCACTCACATGTATATACATAAACATATATATATATATATATGAATATTACCTTCAGCTATCCTAATACTGAGGTCTCATGAATCATACATGTCATCTTTTCATGTAGGAATGTAAACAAAACAGTTCAACTTTAGTAAGTCCCTTGAAATTTCTTTTTCTTGATTACCTTTTCATGCTTCTCTTGATTCTTGTGTTTGAAAGTCAAATTTTCTATTCAGCTCTCGTCTTTTCACTGAGAAAGCTTGAAAGTCCTCTATTTTATTGAAAATCCATATTTTGCCTTCTAGTATGATACTCAGTTTTGCTGGGTAGGTGATTCTTGGTTTTAATCCTAGCTCCATTGACCTCCGGAATATCATATTCCAAGCCCTTCGATATCTTAATGTAGAAGCTGCTAGATCTTGTGTTATCCTGATTATGTTTCCACAATACTCAAATTGTTTCTTTCTGGCTGCTTGCAGTATTTTCTCCTTGATCTGGGAGCTCTGGAATTTGGTGACAATATTCTTAGGAGATTTCTTTTTAGGATCTATTTGAGGAGGTGATTGGTGGATTCTTTCAATTTCTATTTTGCCCTGTGGCTCTAGAATATCAGGGCAATTCTCCTTGATAATTTCTTGAAAGATGATATCTAGGCTCTTTTTTTGATCATGGCTTTCAGGTAGTCCAATAATTTTTAAATTATCTCTCCTGGATCTATTTTCCAGGTCAGTGCTTTTTCCAATGAGATATTTCACATTGTCTTCCATTTTTTTTTTCATTCCTTTGGTTCCGTTTTATAATATCTTGATTTCTCATAAAGTCACTAGCTTCCACTTGCTCCAATTTAATTTTTAAGTTAGTATTTTCTTCAGTGGTCTTTTGGACCTCCTTTTCCATTTGGTTAATTGTGCCTTTCAAGGCATTCTTCTCCTCATTGGCTTTTTGGAGCTCTTTTGCCATTTGAGTTAGTCTATTTTTTAAGGTGTTGTTTTCTTCAGTGTATTTTTCAGCATTTTTCTGGGTCTCCTTTAGCAAGTCATTCACTTGTTTTTCATGGTTTTCTCGCATCATTCTCATTTCTCTTCCCAATTTTTCCTCTACTTCTCTAACTTGCTTTTCCAAATCGTTTTTGAGCTCTTCCATGGCCTGAGACCAGTTCATGCTTTTCTTGGAGGCTTTTGTTGTAGGCTGTATGACTTTGTTGACTTCTTCTGTATGTTTTGGTCTTCTTTGCCACCAAAGAAAGATTCCAGAGTCTGAGACTGAATCTGGGTGCGTTTTCGCTGCCTGGCCATATTCCCAACCAACTAACTTGACCCTTGAGTTTTTCCCCGGGGTATGACTGCTTGTAGACTAAAGAGTTCTATGTTCCACGTTTGGGGGGGATGCGCCAGCTTTGCCACACCAGCACTCCTCCTTCTGCAAGAACCCCCAACCCAGACTGGGCTTAGATCTTCAGCAGGCTGTGCACTCCTGCTCTGATCTGCCACTTAATTCCTCCCACCAGGTGGGCCTGGGACCAGAAGCAACTGCAGCTGTAGCTTCCCCACCTCTGTTGCCCCCGGGGTGGCAGCCCAACCGCGATCTCCTTCCACTCCTGCAGCTTTTCCCACTAACCTTCTCTGTTGTCTTTGGTGTTTGTGGGTTGAGAAGTCTGGTAACTGCTGCAGCTCACTGATTCAGGGCGCTAGGGCCCACTCCGCCTGGCTCCTGGTCTGGTTGGTCCGCGCTGCCCACGCCAGGCTCTGCTCTGCTCCGCTCCCAGCTCCATGAGGGATAGACCTAAGCCAAAGACCATCCAGGCTGTCCTGGGCTGGAGGCCTGCTTCCCTCTGCTCTTTTGTGGGTTCTGCCGTTCTAGAATTGGTTCAGAGCCATTTTTTATAGGTTTTTGGAGGGACTCGGCAGGGAGCTCAAGTTAGTCCCTGCTTTCCAGCCACCATCTTCCACCCCCAGGACCTGCACTAATGATGTTTTAGCCATCCAATTAGTTCTCAATCTATGTATCCTAGCCTATGTATCCACTCTATCCTATCACCTGAACAACATTTCTTCAGCTTCTCCACAAAAGTATCATGAGAAACTTCTAAATGCCTTGCTGGAATCTAGGTAAACTAAATCCACAATATGCCTTTACCAGTATGTTAGTCAAGTAATTCTGTTTGAAAGGTCCATGCACACCTAGAGGCAATGAGGTGAAGTGGATAGTGCTGGGCCTGGAATCAGGAAGACCAAGTTCAAGTGTGATCTCAGATACTAGCCTTGTAATCCCAGGCAAGTCAACTGAATTTTGTTTCCTCAGTTTCTTCGTCTTTAAAGTGGAGATGATGATAGTAGTACCTACCCACCATGGCTGATGTAGGGATCAAATGAGATAAGAATTGTAAACTGCTTAGCCCAGTGCTGAGCACATTGTAAGCACTATGTAGATATTAGCTATCATTATCAACTAAAAGGAAATGAGATTAATCTGACATGATCTTGATTAAAGCTATGCTAGCTCTTGGTGATCCCTTTCTGTTCTTCTAGATTTTTCTTAACCTTTGCTTTAATAATACATTCTAGAATTTTCAAAGGAGTTGATGTTGACTCTTTGGACTATTTCAACTTTTTGTTGTAATTACCTTAGGTTTGCAAATTCCACTCTCCCCTTTTTAAAAAAATTAGTCCAGAATTTGCCCTTCTCCAATCCATTGGTAGCTCTCCTGTCACAGCCTTTCACATATTACTGACAATATCTAAGAAGTCATATCTGATTATCCTGTCCATCCTCAAGAATGAAATTCATCTGGACCTGGTGATTTAAATTCACCAAGGGCAGATAGATGCTGTATTTAACTTGGGTATCAACTCTCTATTAGTCTTTTTTGTTCTGTCCTTTCTAACTCTTAAGTCATTTTCCTTGGCAGAGAAAGCAGAAGCATAGTAAGTGTTAAGCATATCTGCCTTCTCTCCATCATATTATCATGATCCTTTCCCTCCTTGAATTAGCCTTTTCCCAACATAGCTAATAACAAACAAACTTTTAGCTGTAATTAGCTTGCCTCTCCAGCCCCAATTTGTAATACTCTTTAGCACTCCTGCCAAGACTCTGTCATGTTTTTATTCATCATAGGTCATCTTTTTGGACTTTTTTAAAGTCTCAGTTGCTTGATGAGGTCCTTCTATGTCCATGTATCTCTATGAGACTAGATGTACTTTTCTTCTTCATCATAGTTTTTTTTTTTGAGTCTTCAGAATTTGTCCTTCAGTTTCTTATGAACCAACAAGAATCTATTAAGCACCTACTATGTACAAGTGAACTCTTTGAGAGCAGGAGCTGTTTTTGTCTTTCTTTATATCCCAGCACTTAGCATAGTCTCTGGTACATAGTAGGGACTTAATAAATGTTTGTTGACTGACCAGGGATACAAGTAAAGGAATGAAGTGAATTCTACTTACAAGGAGTTTGTATTCTAATATGACAGCTTACATTTTGGTCTTCATATTTCTGTATTATTTTACTTTGAGGAGTCCCACCCAGCATCCCTTTGAACCATTTGAAATCTGCCACCTCCAAATCTAAGGTGAATGGCAGACTCTTCTGTCTTTCCTTTCCTCTCTCACTAGTTATAAGATTCAGTGGATCCTTCTTCTCAAGGTTCTCATTATTTCTACACCAGCACCTACTTTTTCCTTGTTGAGAATCCATAATGAAAATTTGTCTTTTAAAAGAAGAAATCATTAGAAGTCATTAAATCACTAGTTGTTCTGCATTAAACAGACAGTTACATTAGACAGACAGACAGTTCCAACATATTCACACACACACACACACACACACACACACACACACACACACACACACTAGTCCTGCTGCATTTGTGCATCAGGTACCTCCACGTTGACTGATTCCCATCATCCTCTCTCCTTGTAATTTTAGCAAGTCTGGTGCATGTCTACACACCAAAGATGCTTTCTCATAAACACTTATTTTTCTTGAAATAAAATGTTTGACAACAACAACAGTAATGATGACTAGACAGTTCTGAAGATAAGCTATAGATATTAAGTAGTAAAACTAGCAGCAAGTCCAGCTTCCAGATGGTAGAAGAACAATTTTAGGTGTCATAGATACATAGTCTTTTTATTCCTGTATTTTTTCAGGTAGTCATTGCAATTCAAATCATATTTCTTAAAAATTTATCTTTAAAGCATCATTGAATGACTGCAGAATACTCATGAATGCAGGGACCAATCTTGACTTTAGAAGACTTGCGGGTGAAGAATGTGCCCTCTCCTTCAGTGAGAAGTGATAGAGAGTAGATAGAGAAAGAGGTCTGTGTTTTCAGACATGGCCAAAGGGTAGATTTATTTTACATGACTGAATTTATTTCTTACAAAGCAAAATTCTAAAGGGGGATACAGGGAATCATTTGGAAGTTTAAATGCAATTTTTAAAAGAACATGAACAAAACGTTTAATAAAATTAAATATATCATTGTAACCCACAGGCGATGTGTATTCCCTGAAATGATGCTTCAAGATACTTGATGTCACATAAACATGAATTCTGCTCTGTAGCTTATTTTTTTAGTTATGATTTGAATGTTTCTCAACTTTAGCTGTGCAAATACTGAATTATCTATCATTGCTATAAAAGCAGTGCTTTATTAAGATCCATTCTCTCTTGTTCAGACCATTCTCACTCATTTATTGACTTGGAATCTGATTAAGAATGGTCTACCAGTGATCTTTTACAGTAATCAGTCAAATGTTAATTAAGTTGTTACTGTGTGACCAACACTCTTCTAGGAGCTATAGGGAATACCCAAGAAAAAGATGAGGTCTTTGCCCTGAAGGACTTGTCAATATAGTTGATGAGAGAAAACTAATATGTGTGAAACAATTACAAAACAATTAAGTATGAAACTGCATAATGACTGTGGCAGGAGTTTCCAAATGAAAGAGCTATCCTGTCTGTGAGCATTTCCAAAAGAGATACAACGTGAACTAAACATAAAAGGTTGTGTAGGTTTTAAGCAGTTGAAGAACCATAAGGATACCATTCCAGGTATGGAGAACAGAGCAAGCAGTGTCTCATATTTGAGGGAAAGTGAAGAGAATGATCTAACTGTAGTAGTAGGTCTGTGTAGGGCTTTAGTGAGAATTAAGTTCAAATAGGAAAGCAGGGTCCAAGAATGGAGAGGCTTCAAAGCTGGTCAAATTTTTTTTAGATGTTTTTATTTGATATTTTTTAGTTGTCAGCATTGATTTCCACAAGATTTTGAGTTACAGATTTTCTCCCCATTTCTACCCTCCCCCCACTCCAAGATGGCATATATTCTGATTGCCCCATTCCCCAGTCAGCCCTCCCTGCTGTCTCCCCACTCACCCTCCCCCCATCCCTTTTCCCCTTATGGCAAGATAGATTTCTATGCCTCATTGCCTGTAAATCTTATTTCCCAGTTGCATCCAAAAACAGCTTTTTTTTTGATCATCTGCTTTTAAAACTTTGAGTTCCAAATTCTCTCCCCTCTTCCCTCCCTACCCACTCTCCCTAAGAAGGCAAGCAATTTGACATAGACCATACATGTATCATTATGCAAAACACTATGTTTTCTTACATCCTATCCTGCCCCCCTTTATTCCATTCTCTCCCTTGACCTTGTCCCTTTTTGAAAGTGTTTGCTTTTGATTACCTCCTCCCCCTATCTGCACTCCCTTCTATCATCCACCCTTTTTTATCTCCTTCTTCCTTCTTTCCTGTGGGGTAAGATACCCATTTGAGTGTGTATGTTATTCCCTCCTCAAGTCAAATCTGATGAAAGCAAGATTCACTCATTCCCCCTCACCTGCCCCCTCTTCCCTTCCAACAGAACTGTTTTTTCTTGCCACTGTTATGCGAGATAATTTACCCCATTCTATCTCTCCCTTTCTCCCTCTCTCAATATATTCCTCTCTCATCCCTTAATTTGATTTTATTTTTTTGATATCATTCCTTCATATTCAACTCACCCTGTGTCCTCTGTCTATATATATATATATATATATATATATATATATATATATATGTATGTATGTATGTATATTCCCTTGAACTACCCTAATACTAAGAAAGGTCTCATGAATTATATACATCCCATGTAGGAATGTAAGCAAAACAGTTCCACTTTAGTAAGTACCTTATGATTTCTATTTGTTGTTTACCTTTTCATGCTTCTCTTGATGCTTGTGTTTGAAAGTCAAATTTTCTATTCAGCTCTGGTCTTTTCACTGAGAAAGCTTGAAAGTCCTCTATTTTATTGAAAGTCCATACTTTGCCTTGGAGCATGATATTCAGTTTTGCTGGGTAGGTGATTCTTGGTTTTAATTCTAGCTCCATTGTCCTCCGGAATATCATATCCCAAGTCCTTCGAACCCTTAAGGTAGAAGCTGCTAGATCTTGTATTATCCTGATTGTGTTTCCACAATACTCAAATTGTTTCTTTCTGGCTGCTTGCAGTACTTTCTCCTTGATCTGGGGACTCTGGAATTTGGTGACAATATTCCTAGGAGTTTTGTATTTGGGATCTTTTTCAAGAGGTGATCGATGGATTCTTTCAGTTTCTATTTTACCCTCTGACTCTAGAATATGAGGGCAATTTTCCTTGATAATTTCTTGAAAGATGATGTCTAGGCTCTTTTTTTGATCATGGCTTTCAGGTAGTCCAATATTTTTAAAATTATCTCTCCTGGATCTATTTTCCAGGTCAGTTGTTTTTCCAATGAGATATTTCACATTGTCTTCCATTTTTTCATTCCTTTGGTTCTGTTTTATAACATCTTGATTTCTCACAAAGTCACTAGCTTCCACTTGCTCCAATCTAATTTTTAAGGTAGTATTTTCTTCAGTGATCTTTTGGACCTCCTTTTCCATTTGGCTCATTCTGCCTTTCAAGGCGTTCTTCCCCTCATTGGCTTTTTGGAGCTCTTTTGCCATTTGAGTTAGTCTATTTTTAAGGTGTTATCTTCTTCAGTATTTTTGGGGGTCTCCTTTAGCCAGTCATTGACTTGTTTTTCATGATTTTCTTGCATCATTATCATTCCTCTTCCCAACTTTTCCTCTACTTCTCTTACTTGCTTTTCCAAATCCTTTTTGAGCTCTTCCATGGCCTGAGAACAATTCGTATTTTTCTGGGAGACTTTTGATGTATACTCTTTGACTTTGTTGACTTCTTCTGGCTGTATGTTTTGCTCTTTTCACCAAACAAAGATTCCAAAGTCTGAGTCTGACTCTGAATCTGAGAGCGTTTTCACTGCCTGTTCATGTTCCCAGGCAACTACTTGACCCTTGAGTTTTTCCTTGGGGTATGACTGCTTGTAGAGAGTACTTTGTCTCAAGCTTTAGGGGCCAAGCACTGCTGTTTTCAGAGCTACTTCTATGCCACAAACTCTGCCACACCAGCACTCCTCGTCCCCCAAGAACCACTAACCCAGATCGCTACCCAGATCCAAGCAGGCTCTGCACTCCCACTCTTTTCTGCGCTTAATTCCTCCCACAAGGTGGGCCTGGGGCTGGAAGCAACCACAGCTGGTTCTATGGAAGCAGCCCCAGAGCTGCACCACTTCTGCACCCGCAAGGTTAGGGCTGACTGCACACTCTTTTCACTCCTTTCCAGTAGTCTTTCCACTAACCTGCTCTGTTGTCTTTGGCGTTTGTGGGTTGAGAAGTGTGGTAACTGCCACAGCTCACTGATTCAGGGTGCTATGGCCTGTTCTGCCCAGCTCCCAGTCTGTTTGGTCCTAGCGTGGCCCACACTGGGCTCTGCTCTGCTCCGCTCCCAGCTCCATGGTGTGATAGACCCTTCCCAGCAACCATCCAGGCTTTCCTGGGCTGCAGCCCTGCTTCCCTCTGCTATTTAGTGGGTTTTGAAGCTCTAGAATTTGTTCAGAGCCATTTTTACAGGTGTTTGGAGGGATCTGGGGGCGAGCTTAAGCTTTCCAGCCGACATCTTGGCTCCACCCCCGGTCAGACAATTTGAGAGTGGATATTGTAAGCAAAGGAAGCCGCTACAGGTTCATTGTTAGGTGAGAGGACATGATGAAAATACCCATCAAGCAGAAAGTCCAGAGCCTGTGAAACCAGGTCAAGGGATTAGAGTCACCCAGATATAAAAACAATGAGTTCTAGATTAGTGCTTTAACAATGGAAATTGGAAAGAGGGAGTGAACCTGAGACATTTTACAAAGGAAAAACTGGTAGGACTTGGTGATAACTTGAATACAAGTAACATAATTTAATTTGTCAATTCTACCAACATTTATTAAGAACTTTATACAGAGCAGTCTGCTTTATGCTGTGGGGGAACATAAAATTGAACAAAAATATAAAGCCCACCCTCAGAAGTCTTAAGAACTAGGAGTATAGGTGGTGTGCTCACCTATCACATAAGGCAGAATGTAATTAGTGCTATAGTAAAGGTTTAGGGAAAAGGAGAAGCATAAAGGAAGGAGAGAGAACTGCTTAATGAGGCGAATTAGAAAAAGCTTCTTTAAAGAAATGTTTGTTCAATTTAATTGAATTGGGGTCATTTGAATGGTATTCAGAGAAGCCCAACAGAAGCAATTATCTGAGAGCCCTGTGTATTTTTGAAGGAAGGAGAAAGGAATGAGCTGGGGCAGAGGAGAGGGAAGAATAAGAATGAGAAATGATAGTTGTGGGATCCAGGTCCTACAGGAGGCAGGAAGAGGAGGACCAAGAGGGCAATCATTTTCGAAACAAAATTAAATACCTATTACTCTGAGCCTAGGGGGAAGGGTGAGAGCTAAAATGATAATTCTCTTAGATACCATAGCTGCTATTTATGCACTTTATACACACTTTGTAGCGCTTTATAAATATAATTTCATTTGATGCTTATGATAGTCCTGTAAGATAAGATATCATCTCCTTCATTTTACAGGTGAAGAAGTTAAGGCTGTGAGGGAGGAGTGACATGCCCACTAATACATAGCTATTAAGCATCAGACACAGGCTTTGAACTTACTGTATCATGAGCCATCTCTGGCATTTTTGTTCTATCTTATAGATTTAGGGGTTCTAGTAAAGTAGGAATTTGTTTTGTTGTTGTTCAGTAGTGTCCAACACTTTGTGACCTTGCTGCAGTTTCATGGTGTGTCGTGGCAGCACCATATCAAAGAATTCAGTGAGATCACCTCTCATCCAAACACAGGCATTTATTGAGATTGATGCCTCTCATGAAGCAGGTTAAGTTCCAAGAGGGACCAGCAACTTCAGAGAAAGCAAGATGGATTATTATAGGGTAAAGATGCAATTATATAAAAAATTATGAATATTAAAAAGGCAGGAAGGGTTTGTCAAAGGATTAGGTAATAGGGGAGGGGGAGTCCCTTCTGTGGCTTGGTGGTCAAACATCCTGGTCATGCTGCTTTCTGATTGGCTAGCAATTGTGGTCATTTCTGGTCAACATGAATAATTAAGTATTGTGGTCCTGTCTTGGGCTAAATGGATGATGCGGTTGTGGTTGAGTACAAGGACACACCTGTTCGAATATATGAACTGAATCCGGGAGTAGTGGCTAGCTAGGGTCAGTGGCTAAATTGAGTCTAGGGCCTTGTGGTATGGTTAAAGCTAGATTGTGTGGTCAAATAAAGACATGCCTATTGTTTAGTAGGGGATATAAGGAAGTTAGAATATTGGGGCTGGGAGCAGCTTTATTAGGATTCCATCAACCCCATTTAGGGTTTTCTTGGCAAAGATACTGGAGTGGGTAGCCATTTCCTTCTCCAGCTCATTTCACAGATGAGAAAACTGAGGCAAACAAGTTTAAGTGACTTGCTCAGCATCACACAGTAAGTGTCTGAGGCCAGATTTAAACTCAGGAAGATGAGTCTTCCTGACTCCAGGCCCAGCACTCTATCCGCTGGGCCACCTAATTGACCATAGGAATTTATTAGTACTTTTTTACCTAAATTGAAAATAATCTAATTGTTTAGTTTATTTGAAGCTCAAAATCTTTGGCAAAAGTATTCTTTCCAGACATCTCCCTAGATATCTTTCCAGCCCACCCCTACACACTACCAAGAAAGAACAGCTTTGAACTGCTCTTTTCCAATACATTGTTATTGAGCAAGGATGCCCAGCCAATTGAACAAGTCCATGGTTTGAAATTTGGGAGGCTTGTACTAATAGAGCTGAACTTTTCATAAAGGGTCTCCCCTTATTACTCACAATAATGCTGAGTACGACCATCCCAGCAGATATTTATCACTTTAGATACAGCAGAAAATTACAGTAGGAGCATTTCTCTGAAGAATGGGGAAAGACATTCTCTGACTTTGAGAGCCATATTAGAACTTCATATAATGAGCTCTCAGAATCCACTGCAGTATATTGTTATTTTTTTAGAGTATAAAAGTCCTTTTTAATAAGCCATAAATTACTATATACCATTCTCTGTGGACCAACATTGAAAACAATCAAGGTTCTCCCCTTCCACTCAGGGTGCTCCCTGGAGCTACTCTCTGGCCAGCAGTCTGTATTGAAAAGTCAGCAACGCAGCTACCATAGATCTGTGTTTCTGAAAAGAGCATGGAACAAACCCTAGAATACAAATCAGTTCCATTTTGTCAACAACTTTATTGACTGTGGCATACTGAAGTAAACAAAGCCGCAGTTCAGCATTTGCATGGAACTTTGTCTTCCATGATTACAGTCTCAATTCCTGTCCTAAAATGATTTTTTTTAAGGATAAGGTCACTGTCAGGGCGGAGGAAGGGCAAAGGCAGGTGTACAGTAACTGACATGTTGTCAAGGGCAAGGGAAGGTACTAAGGAACATTATGAAGGGGAAAAAACCATGTTTCTTTGAACTAAACTCTTTGGACTATGGTAGAGGAGAGGAGATTATTCCATTTTGCTCTTTTGATGGAAGTTTCTCATAATATAAAATTCACTGCTGCATTTTCATCCTTTCTTGACCTCTAGTATTTCCCAGCTTATGATCTATGTAAGCTGCCTGTCGAGTGAGTAGATTGGTGTTTTCCTTGAATAAATTCACCCATACAGAGAGAGGCAGTGACCCTCGGGAACGGGTAGAATTCTTCTTCTCGCGCCCCAGTGTTGACACAGTCGCTTCTCTGATAGGAAACTCCAAAACTCAATCTATAGAATAACAAGAGAGCTCGAAGATCTGTGTTCTCTTCTTTAGCAATTCTCTGACTCCAGAGACAATAATATATTTTGTACGTGTATTGTGATTAGAGTTGTCCAGTGGAATCCACATAAGAAATTATCTTCATCTCGATTTCTAACTTCCTCAATCTTCTTTTCTCAAAATGACTTTTCCTTGAAATGGTGAAATATTTTAAAGGAAAATTCGCATGTTTTCATAACCTATCTCCTCACCTTTGTACAAAGCCATGATAATGATAACTAGCATTTATGTAGCACTTTAAGGTTGGCAAAGCACTTTAAAAATATTATCTCATTTTACCTTCCCAGCAACCCTGAGAGATAGGTACTATTGTTACCCCATTTTACAGATGAGGGGACTGAGGCAGTTAGAGGTTAAATGACTTGCAAGAGTCTGAGGTCATATTTGAGCTCCTGTTTTCTTGACTCCAGATCCAGTGCTCTAACCACTGTGCAACCTAACCATACAGATCCATAGGCTTACAGTTGAAAGAGACCTTGGGGGATATCTAATCCAACCCTCTTATTTTATAAATGAGGAAGCTAGGACCCACAGCGGTATAATGACTCACTCAAGGTTACACAAATGGTAAATAACGGAGGTAGGATTCAAACCCAGATCCTCCAAATCCAAGTTCAGTGCTCTCCACTGTATACAGTGCTGCTTCTAACAGGAAAACTAAGCATAGGGGAAAAGTAACTAGCTACAATGTCTTTTCACTTAGCACTCAGCTATATAATTATTTGAAACTTCCTTATTATATTTTAAGTTTCCGGAGGGCAGAGACTAAACCTCGTTTCATCTTTGTATCCGTGGCTTCTAGCACCATACTTTGTACGCAGTATGTTCATAATAAGGGTTTGTTGGATTATCGTTTCTATTGGCAATAATGAGCTGAATGCAAAGGCAGAACCTGCAATCCCTGCTGCTGGATTGCTTGACCTCAGGAGTTGTGAGCTGTAGCAGGGGTAAAGATGGTGTGTCTGCAATTACTCCTAAGTCCAACATCAGTATTGTTATGGGGGTGGCTGGGGGTACTGGCACCAGGCTCCCTAAGGAAGGGTGGACTAATCTACATTGGGAACCCGGCAGGTCAGAGCTCCCATGCGTATCAGCCAAAGTATCAGGCTCAAGAGTGGCCACTGCCTTTTCAACCTAGGCAAAACAGGAGTACTTAGTCTTAAACATTTTTTAACTTCAAGTTTCATGTGCAATCATTTTTTAAATTATATTACATTATGGAAATGCTTGTTTTATTCCATAAATTAAAAAATAAATAAAAATAAAAACAATGATCTATACTTCCCACATTTGTTGTTGAGTCATTTCAGTTGTGTCCAATTCTTTGTGACCCTGTTTGAAGTTTTCTTGGCAAAGATACTGGAGTGGTTTGCCATTTCTTTCTCCAGCTCAGATGAGGAAACTGAGGCAAATAGGGTTAAGTTACTTGCCCAGGGTACACAGCTAAATGTCTGAGAACAGATTTGAACTCGGGAAGGTGACTCTTCCCAATTCCAGGCCCAACACGCTATCTACTGTGCCATCTAGCTGCCTTCTTTTCACACAGCAAGCACTTATTAAATGCTTTCTTCTTCCATTTCTTACAGGTGACAGCAGCCGGAGGACAATTGAAATTTACTATTTCTTATGACCTCATAGGAGAGGAAGAAGATCTAGAAAATGTATTGTACATCACAATCATCCTAGAGGTAAGTATACTGAGTGCCATTGATGCAATATAATTGTTTTCTGCCTATCGGCTCATTTAGTAGTTTACGCAATTCTCTTATGTTAATTTTAACTTGGTAAACTTGATATGAAGCTGCAAACTAACAAGAAATCTCATGCTTGGTGGAGGTGGGTTCCCACGCCCCACCAGGTATATCTCTGTGACACAGACCTAAGATGCTAGGCAGAATGATAAGGTCCTCCTTGTAACAGATCTTTAGGCTAAGACATGCAGCAGTTGACAAATTATAGTCATTAAAACTCTATGACAATTTTTTGTGAGAACTCAAGTGTTAGTTACAGTGTCTGGGCAAATTCTAATTTGAATAATGATATTCTTCCCATCTAACTTCTTTTGGTTCTTGCTATTTGTTCCCTTCACTTTCTGATTTGAACTGTGCTAGATTCAATGAAAAGTGGACTTGACCATTATGATGAGAACAAAGATTTGACTGCTAAAATTCTTAACTGGGTGTGATGAATGCAGGTTGGCCATCGCAGTCTCCAAGGATTAAAGCCATTTGTAGGCTTATACAAGAGTGTTCTGGAGTCAGCTTGAACCAGCTAATTATTAAATTTTCAGCATGAGCACTTATTCCTTAAAAATCGTTATAAATCAGGGCTTGAATTGCTGTTCTGTTGATTATCTAGAGTTAAGAAATTGACATAAAATGTTAATGATGCAGAGTGAATTTAGAGGTTACCATGTGTACATTTTTCCCCAAGAGTTGGTTGTTAAACATTTACCAGTACGTAACTGGGTTTGGATATCCCCAGCTCTTCTGTACACATAGTATTCAGAGCTGAAGAACACCTTATAGATCATCTCCAAATCCTTCATGTTATAGATAAGGAAATTTAAGCAAAGAGAGGTAAAGTAACTTGCCCAACCTAGGTCACTTGCCCTTCCAAGCTCCTTGGATTCCAAATACAGCACTTTCTCATTATATTAAATTACCTCTATATACCTTCCCTCTTCTGCCCCACATATTTTCAGACATTATTTTAAAGTTATAGAATCACGGATGATCAGAGACATGAAGCTGCTAGGGGTGTCAGAGGCCATCTGGTCCAAGCTCCTTATTTTGTAGCTGAGGAAATGAATGACTGAGGAATTTAAGTGACTTGTTCAATGTCACCCAGTGACTGGGGATCTGAACTGGGATTTGAATCCAGGCCCCCTGACTCCAGAACCAATGCTTTTTCCACTGTACCAAGCCGTCTTTGTATACAAGGTAATAAGTGTCAACTTAGGACAATTCCTAAGACCTTTCTATTGCCGGTTGTACTGTGGGATGGTAGAAAAAGCAATGGATGAGAAATTGGGAGAGCTGGTTCCTCTACTTGGCTCTGCTTATAAGTTAGCTGTTTGAAATTGGGCAAATTGCTTCACCTCTTTGGGCCTGTTTTCTCATCTCTAAAATGAGGAAGTTATTCTTAGATGACTTCTGAAGGTTTTTCTAGCTCTAAATTTCTAGGTTTCCATGAAAATGTTCTCTTTACTACTATTTCTTGACTTCCTTTCAGACAAAAGGAACTCTTTAGATGTAAGATGTTGAAAAGATGGTTTACTAATATATTAAGAGAGTAAGAGAAATACCTAAATTGATTGGTTAGTCAAAGTATTTTTTTTCTTGTTACAATGCCTTTAACATAAAAGATTAAGTGCTTTGGAATGACTTTCACCTCCCCCCTTCAACACATGCATCAGTCTTTGTCATTGTCTGTTGCTTAGGCTAATATCAAAATTATTTTAACATTCATTGGACATGTGCCAATTAATGGTAGGGGAGAAAGACAAGATGTCTGTTGAGTAAATGTGTAAAAACCATTCTGGGATGAAAATAGACAAGATGGAACATAGAGTTAGAGGTGAAATGGATCGTGGGAGTAATTTTTTTTCATTTATAGGTGAGGGCCCGAGAAGCCAAGGCCATTTTCCAAAGGTTACCCAGCTTATAAGTGGCAAAGCTGGCATCTGAGTCCAGCCCGCTGACTCCAATCTACTATTCCTTCCACTAGACCACAAATGGAACTATTCATAAGCTATCTGTTTAAGCCAATGATGTTTTTGTTATTCTGCTCTAGGTTCATTCTTGCATGTATTTTTTAGGGAAATGGCTTACGAATCAGCAAAGCCCAGGAGGAAATCTATCTGTCACCATCTGAAGAGTATACTCATGTTGTGTTGCTCGATTCAGAATTATTTAAGGTGCACAGCACTGGATCTCGAGTCAGTAGAAAGGAGTTTATGACTGTCCTGGCAAATATAAAGAGACTTCTCATACAAGCCACATACATCCTTGGGAGGGATGCCATCTTCAGGTAAAAGCAGAAACTACACTATAGAGCCTTACCATGGGTACAATGTTATGTGGAAGCTGTCTTAAACATTGGATCAGTGGGATCCTTCAGGACTTATGTCCATGTGTGTTTATGAAATATTTTTAAGTGTTGAATTGGATTGCAGGAAGGTGCTTCTGTTAAACTTTTTTAAGGTAACCTCCCAGAATTGCTTCTAATTTGTATCTTAAATCTGTAGTGCTCATAGCTCCTTATTCTTTTGGAGTTCACCAGTAGTGGATTCCTAGACTGAGGAACACTATATTGGGAAGCAAGATCTTTCTATAGGGTGCATTCATGTGATATGAGATTCACTGGTGCCATGGGGCATATTTATATTTAATGGTTTATAAATTATATTTTGCTATTTGCCAGGTCAAAAGTTTCTGCCTAGTAGCCTGTAGTCCACAATAAGAAAGAGAAGATTTTCTGATTTTAAATCTTCTAATCCCTTTATGAAAATGTAAGAATGCTCTACCATTTTTGTCTTTTAGGGAAGAACTTTTTGCCTCCTGTGAAAAATCTTTAACCCTCTAAAGTATGATTGGCTTTGCTTTTCAGTTTTAGAATCATGATATTTTTGTTGCAAAATTTTGAACTTGAACTGAGTCCTAATTGGATCCCTTCTCCCGTACCCACTTGACTTTTAGTAAATGTGAAAAGATCTACTGGCCACTCTGTATTCTAAATCAAAGCAAACTACGTAATCAGTGATGGCCAGAAGTGACACTTCATCCTCTCCATATATAAAAGTCACACAATAACCTTACTGTATTTCTAACACTTATTCTTCTGTAAGAGACTTTTCTGATATCATTTCCCTGCCTATACTCCCTGGGTGTCCCCTTCATTTGTAATATTTCTGCTAAGCCTGATCATCATTCTGCTCTTCCTAAGAAGAGAACTACAAATTCATTGGTAAGACCACTCCCAATGAACTGTTCTTTCATAGGACACTGTATTAAGAACTTGGCTGAGATGCCAAGAGGATTAGAAGAAACACTTAGGAATTAATGATTTGTTTCCTATTTAGACAGTAGAGAATGTTAGCATTTCTTGGCCATACAAAGGAGATTCTTCCAGGTTCAAAAGTGAGTGACGAGTATATGGACAAAAAATGGCTCGTGGGAGAGGAGCACTTAAAATTTTTTGTCAGATAATATTTAAAAATCATGGATTTCTTTGAAACTATCTCTAGTCTTCCCATTAGGTGAATGGCATGCTCACCAAAGTTGGTTGGTTATACAAGGTAGCCCCTGAAGACAAGCCAGATAGATGACTCCTTTGTGCTACTCCTTGTTACCAAATAGTACCTCTGGGGCTCCATTTATAAAAATGGAACAGCAAGTTTTGAAACTGCTACCCAGTTGAGGTGAGCTGAGAGGCAGCCTGGCTCCCATTGTGGCAGACTTGTTATATTTTATTTGTCTCTGATCTGCTGGGTGAATTGAGTCATATTTGTAAAACATCACTTGAAGTGATTGCAGCTTCTCCTGCACAGTAGGCTTCTGACTTGCTGCAGAGTTCTGTGAAAACACCAATAAATGAGAAGAGCTCAACAAGGATTAGTGTACCTGTGAGCCCCCTCTCTAAACCTCTACCCTAGAAAGGCACTTGTCCTTGTATTCTTCCTGATAGAATCATTAGATAAACTAGTGAAACCAACATATAACATTCATAGAAGTGTTTCCTCCTTTTACTGTTAGGCACCTAGGATGTTTGTAATGTCTACCTACCTCTCTAACATTTTTCATTCTTATCCCATTCCAGAATATTAACCCTCAGCAGTAAGGTGAAATAGTTTCATCTATACTTTCTTAACGAATGAAATGAAGACAACTCTTCATTCTCATGTTGTAGTAGAAGAGCTTAACCAGCCTCTATTACTTCTTCCTTATTCCTCGAAAATAACATTTACCTTTGTGTCTTGAAATGTAACTCATGCCTGGTTAGTTAAAAAGTGTGGATAGAGTCCCTCCTGCTATCTCTTAGTCTCATGCTGATCTTCACTGTTTGAAAATAACTACAAAATGGTTTCAAAAAAGAAACCTCAGAAAATGGTAAACTAGCTTATCACAGAATCATAAATTTAGGATTTATACTGTAAGGAAAAAGGCAGGAGGGAGAGAGGCAAGAAGGAAGAAAGCATTTATTAAGAGCTTATTGTGTGTCAAGCACTGTGCTAAATGCTTTGCAAGTATTATCATATGTGATCCTCACAACAACCCTGGGAAGTAAGTACTACACTTATCCCTTTGATATCTCCGGGGTTAGAGGCAAGGAACCCTCCTCCCCCAGTCTGGAAAATCTGTGTTTAAAAGTTTGGCCCTCCCTTTGTACCAGAGAAGAAGTCTGATTTTTTTTCTCTTTTTTATGAGATATTTACAGTGCCTTATTGTAAAATTTGGGTTAACTATTTGGTCATAGACTCTAATGTGTCATCTGTGGCTTCCACAAAACTCTCCCAAAATACCTATTTAATTTCTTATGCCAACCTGTAAAATATCAAAACCACAAGGAGGTTGAAGGGATAACTGTATTCCCCCCTTTTTACAGTTTAGGAAACTAAGAGAGGGAGAGTTTAAGTGATTTTCCCATAGTACCACAGCTAGTAAGAGGCTGAGGTCGGAGTTGAACTTGGGTTTTCTTGACTTTAGCAACCTTACCCCAATTTTGTAGATAAGGAAACTGAGACCCACTAAGGTTAAGTGGTTTTCCCAAGGTCACACAGCTGGCAAAGCGTGAAGACCAGAATTTAAACAGAGGTCTTTTGTCTCTAGAACTGTTCTTTCTGTTGTGCCATGTTGCGGTCACACAGCTAGCAAAGCGTGAAGACCAGAATTTAAACAGAGGTCTTTTGTCTCTAGAACTGTTCTTTCTGTTGTGCCATGTTGCCTTAATATGATTTTGTGTGAGTACAAAAATAAGCTTCACAGGACACAGATTATCCTGACAAGTTTTTATTCAAAAGATATGTTATCCAAACAAAATAGGCATGGATTCATCGTTCAAGATAGAGCCTGGAACATGTATACAGAGACAAAATTGAAACAATTCCTTGTCTTCTAGGAGCTTACTTTTTATCGAAGGAGAGGGAAGAGAACAACATGTAAACAAAAAAAATAATTTGGGGGGAAGGTACTAACAAGTGAAGAGAGGAAATGAATGTAGCAGGTGATACTTGGTCTGCACTTTGAAGGAAGCTAGAAATTCTAAGAGGCAGAGGTGGAAAAGGGTGAAGGGGAAGATGGAATGAATAAAGAATGGGGGAGTAGGTGTGGCAGCATGTATAAAGTAATGGAGATAAGAGCTAGATTGTCCTATGTGTGGAACTTCTAGGAAAGCTAGTTTGGTTAAAGCCTTAGAGGACCTAAAGAAGAGTAAAGTTCAATAAGCCTAAATTATTAGCCATCGTCAGAATAGTGTTAGTAAATACTCTATACTCTTACCGTTTGAGATAATTCTATCAGAGCAATAGTTTCCTTGTTTTGAAGAGCTGAGGCTTTTCTTCAATTACTTTGATCACAAAGTTAACTTCAAATCTTCAAGGATACGGACTGGACTGCCTTTTTCCTTTCTATCTCCAGCACTTTGCACAGTGCTTTTGACTGACTGAGTTATACCACCAATAACAGTGATAATACTCTTGTATAGATATGATGACTAAGATCAAAAGGAAGTCACCTGTATCATTTAAATTCATGGTTGGTTTTTCTTTTACTTCTCTGAGCAAATACAAAAGCAAAATTAACATTGTAGTTTGGAGTTGTTCCAAAGCCTAAAAGAGGGGTTTTTTTAAATTAATTTAACTTGTCCTAGAATAAATGGTTTTATAAGTGTGTGTGTGTGTGCACATGTGTGTTTGTGCAGATCTGCAAATGAGTGTGGGAATGCACATGGGTACAGATAGCCTGTATTTGTCCGAAGCTTCTAATCAGGCCATATGTTGCATCTGCAAATGACAAGATTTTGATACAGTGCCCAGTATCTTTAATATCTATGTATAATGAAGAGATCTGTGACTAGAAATGGCAGTTTGATGGTGCTATTTCTAAATCTTTTTGGAATACATTAAGCCCTTAAGTGTGTGGTGACCCAGATTAATTATAACAATTAAACCCATTTTATATTTTTCAAACTCTAGAAAGAAATTGAATTTTCAAATCCTTTTCTCATATGAATATTGCCAGGTGTGTTCTTGTATCTGAACATTTTTATTAATACAGGATTGGATTTCAGTTAATGTGAGTAGGAAAAAGCATCAAACTAAAAATGCCTGGGAGCCTAAAGGAAAAACTTTCTTCTTATTAAGAAAATATGCCCACTTACCCTGCCATACCTTTAATAGTGCAATAAAATCACTTGATTGTGCCTTGTCATTTGAGGCATCACAATTTGTTCAAGATCATGTACCTTGAACAACAGTAATATGCACAGAAAAGGATCTTTACGTCACCCCAAACTGGCCAGGAATGTTCATTATAAAGAGCCTAACATCCCACAATATGCCTAATAGATCTTTAATAGTAAGAATCATAGTGGCTTATTTTTCTTACACTAACTATGTGAGACACTGTTAAATTTATTGAACAAGACTGGAACTGTTAAGCATCAACCTAGAAGTGATGGGAAATGATTGGATAGAGTGCTGTCAATTCTGACATCAATTAACAAATTGTTATTTATGATCTCAGATAGGTCAAAATATCCTAGTATCTCACAAAATTTAGATTTGGTGAGGAAGTAATTTGCTTGCTTGTGTTTGTTCTTTGTTTTCGAAGAGGATCAGGACATCAGGGAAATGATGATATGACTTGCAGTTGACTTTGATTTGAGTAAGAGAGGGCTGTGCAAGCCTCACTTTCTCCTCTAGAGCCATCTGGGTCCAGTGACCTAACCTTCATCAGGAGAACTGGCAATGACCCAGGATGCAAGGGGGAACCCTGGCCTTGTAGGCTCAGGACTTTTCATGTACTCACTTAGAGTGAGGTAATGCCCATTCAGTGACTCACTTTAAGAAGTGAGTCACGGTTTGGCCCCTTTAATTAGAAAAAAGAAAAAATTCAGACGGGAGAGGGGGGGGGAACCTTCAGGGTTGCTGTTCCAAAGAGAAAGTTACCATTGACATTCACCCTAAGCAAGGAGGGCCCAAAATACAAGCCATTAAGTGGAGCTTGGGCAGGGCCCTATTGTGGTCCAAACTATGAGCTTCAGAGTGAACAGGGTTTAAGTTTTGAGGAAGGAAGGAATTGAGCAATTGCATTGGGTCAATGAATACAGACAAGCATACCATTCAATGCTGGTCCTTATATTTTGATATCATATGCTGGCAATTAATAATGCTCTTTAAGGAAGGTCATACTATCTGGATAATTTACATCATTCTCTTAAGAGTGGTCATATATTCCGATATATTCTGATATATTCCAATCCTGTCTTTGAGCGTGGGCCATGTGTGAGTTAATATTGATTATCTGAGATTCCGTGGAGCCAAAGAACTGATATATTATCACAAAGTATTACATAGGTATTGCCGGCGTACATAGTATTAACATTGGGTTGTCAAGATGGTGAAGGATGCTTTTTTGGCAATATGTTAGTGATGTCTTTAGTAAAGTGACATGGCTAGTCTTTGGATAAGGAGGAACTGGGTTGAATCCTATGTCTGTCGCATATTGGCTATGTGACTATGGGCCAGCCAGGTAGCCTCTCAGTGCCTCTCTTAGACTACAAATTAGAGCCGAGTTGCTGATCTGCATCAATGGAAAGTTTCCGGCATAGGGAGTGCCTGTAGATATGGGTCCCACTCACCTTTCCCTGACAAAATAATCCATAGAGTTCAGAGAACTGTAAGTGAAGGACAACACTCAGGAGCTGAGAGAACAGAATCCTCTCATCTCGTAGGTCTTCTTGACTGACAGTGATGCAATGAACCTTCACTAACTGCTTAAATTTTTGGGAATACCCATGTCATTCTGAAGCTTTATAGGTGGAAAGTAGATTTGGCAGGTCATAGGAACCTAGGATTTGGAACAAAAATAGACCTTAGAGATTTTCTAGTCTACTCCCTTCATTTTACAGATGAGGGAACAAAGTCCTAGAGATGTTCGATGATTTGTCCTAGAGGCAATTGAATGGCAGAGAGTTCTAGGCCTAGAGTAAGGAAAATAGTCACTTCCTAGCTAGTGACCCATAGCTTCTCTGTTTCTTCTACTGCAAAATGGGGATAATAATAGCACCTGCTTCCCAGGATTGTTGTATCAAGTGAGATAAATTAAAAGTGCTTAGCACAATGCCTAGCACATAGGAGTCACTAAACAAATGATTTTTCCTTCCTCCCTTGCAGTGTTTCATCAAAAAGTTTGTTTTGACCCAACCTAATAGCAGTTTTTCCAAAATTTTAATACTGCAACTGAATTGGTTTCTATTTGTTTCAAGACTAAAAAGCAAGTATAAGAACCAGATCTCTCCTGCCCCACCTCTTATGATCAATATATGACCTAATTTGCTCACAAAATAAGCATCACTCTCATCTTCTCTCCTCAACAACTTACTTTTTATCAAGGATAAATACTTGTCCTCTCTTACTTTGTATACTGTTCCAAAGAGAATGGGTTCCTCGTCATTTCCGTACATGTGCTTAGCCTTCCTTCTCTTCAACCTTGATCACATAATAAATGGCAAAGTCAGTATTCAAACCTAGCCCCACCCCCAACTCCCAAACCAATGGTCTTTTCAGTACAGTTCCAAAGTGGAATGGACCGGTCTGCATCCAATTTGCTTCATATTCAGAAGAGAATCCCCTCAATAGTTAGTCACACAGTCTCCCCTTGAAAAGCTCTTATCGTTTAGTCATTTCATTCATGTGCAACTCTTCATGACCCCATTTAGGGTTTCCTTGGCAAAGATACTGGAATTCTTTGCCATTTCTTTCTCCCTCTCATTCTTCAGATGAAGAAACAGAGGCAAACAAGTTTAAGTGACTGGACCAGGGTCATATAGCTAGTAAGTGTCTGAGTATAGATTTGAACTCTGGAAGACTCATCTTCCTGACTGTAGGCCCATTGCTCTATCCACTGCACTACTTGTGAAAATCTCTAGAGGTGGTGGATTTACTACCTCCCAAAACTGGTCCATTCCACTTTGGAATAGTTTCAATTATTGGGAAGTTTATATTTTTATCAAGCCAATATCTGCCACAGAAAGTTCAATCCAATATTGTCACTATAGTTCTTACCTCTCTCTCTGGAGCCAGGCCAGCAAATCCATAGAACACCCCTTCAAATACTTGTAGTATTTACTCTACCTCCAAAGTCCTTTATTCTACAAGCTAACCATCCCCAGTTCCTTCAATTGATATTTGTATTACTATTTTTCTCCAGTTCCATCAATATCCTGGCCATCTTCCTCTGAATGGACTCCAGCTTGCAAATGTCTTTTCTAAAATGTGCGTAGAAATAACAATGCCATCTGTGACTTCATTTAGTCTTTCCTTACTGCCACCTCACCTCAGTGTCAGACAGAGATGGTTTCCATTACATAGTTGTCAAACACACAGCCCATGGGCCATGTGTAGCCAAGAATACACCTGACTGCGGCCAGAACCAGATTAAAATGTAATTGGGAAATATAACAAAATAAATAAAAATTCAATAAAACATAAATAGTTAATATATGGCTTTCTAAGTCAATATATACCTGTAGGGATCCTTTTGTATGGTTCAGTGGCCTCCATTTCTATTTCAGTTTGACACCACTGCTCTCGTGTACTCTGTGGATAAAATAACTTGTTTCTCCCTTCGATGATTTTTATCCAAATACTCTTTACCGTGCTTCCCCCTCTGGTTCCTATATTTCTTCCCATAAGAAAACTAAGACCCAGATAGGGGAAGGAACTTCCCCAAAGTGGGCATTGTATGTGGAGAGACTGGGTTGGAATTGATTCATCTTCATAACTCCACCCTCGGTTTTAAACTGCTCTTACCGGAGAGTAAATAAGTACAAACTTGGATATTTTACTATTTCTGGTCAACTTCAGAACATACCTCACATCCCATCCTGGGCATTTTACCATCCATCACGTTGCCGTGTATATACCTCTCCTACCCAAACTTACCTTCTCCACCTTCCTACCTGTTGCTCTTGGATCGGTAATCATCAATACCATTGTTATTAGAAAAGGTATGAAAAACAATTGCCCTATAATTTGTCTCAATCCCTGTAACTCTCCAGATGAAAATTTCCTTTCCTGACTACCACTAATTTAAATTCATTGTCTCTTGAGTCCAAGAATGGTCCTCCTTTTCTATTTGTCTTCTCAGCATCTAGAGCAGTGCTTTGTAGTACCTAATGAATATTTTTTCCAATTTTTTTATTATGAGTTGGACAAACACCAACAGTTCCAAATGCAGAGAACAGGGAGAAAACAAGTGTAGAAGAAACCATGGATTTCTATTACATATAACTTGTTGGGTTTTTAATTTTTTTTCATTCACTCATTCAATAAACATTTATTAAGGACCTACTATGAACAAGGCACAATGCTAGGAGCTGGAGATTGGAAGGTAAAAATGAATGAGTCCCTGTCCTCAAAGGACTTACATATATGCAAATATGATGTTAGGTAATTTGGAAAAAAGAGAGCATTGACAACAAGGGATGGGATGAGGAAAAGTTTTGTGGAAGACTTAGCACCTGGGTTGAACTAGGAAGGAAGATTATGATTCTGAGAAGCAGAGATGAGGACAAAGTACCTTGCTGGCATGGAAAATTGTCTCTGCAAAGGCATGAAACTGGGAGATGGAATGTCAAGTTTAGAGAAATGCCAGCAGTCTAACCAGCCATAACATAGTTTTTGAAGGGTAACTAAATGAAATAAGACTGCAAATGTCAGTTGGAGCTAGATTACAGAAGTCCTTAAATACCTAGCTAAGAATTTTTATTTTATTCTCAAGGCATGGAAACTTCTTGAGTAGAGATGTGGCATGTGCCCTAATAAGATCTGAGGAAAATTATTTGGCAGCTATTTAGAAGGAGGAGACTGAAAACAGGGAGGCCAATTAGGGAGTTTAACAATAGTCCAGGGGAGAAATCATGACACCCTGAAATAGAAGGTGGTGATTTGAGAGGAGAGAAGGAAATAATTATTATACGGATGACTTGATCATGATGATCACTGATATTTTAGTGCTTAGATAGTGTAGGACTAGAGTCCAGGAAAGAGGTTATGGCTGGACATACAGATTTGTCATTTATCTGCATTCTGCATTGAAATGATATTTAAATCCCTGGAAGCTAATAAGATCAACAACAGGAGAAGTGTAGACAGAGAAGATGGGATGAAGATAGAGAAATGAAGAACAAATGATGACGGAATAGAGAACGGGAATAACTGATCTGATGGCATAAAAGAGCTAAGCAAGAGCCAGGTCATTAAAGATGAGAAAAGAGAATATTAAGAAGGACAGTGTGGTCAGAAGTATTCAATCTACAGAATGGCCAAGAAAAATGAAGGCTGAGAGATGGCTATTGAGTGGATTCAGAAATCGAGACAGTGGTTTCAGTAGTGATACCAGACTGAAGGGATTAAAAAATAAATGGGAACATGCAAATCTGAGTTAATGGCTAGCATTTATACAGTGCTTCAAGGTTTTCAATATGCTTCATAAATGCATGTCCTTTTATCTTCACAGGCTGGGACGTGGATGCTATGATTATCCCCATTTATAGATAAGGAAACTAAGATAGAGGTTAAGTGTCTTGCCCAGGGTCACACAGCTAGTAAATTTCTGAGATCATATTCAGTCTTGTCTTCTGGTCTCCAGGTCCTGCAGTCTGTCCACTGCACCAACTTTATCTTTGAAGACTGGCTCGTGGCCTGGATTCTCTGACACTTCTAAGCACATTTCCAGTATGTTTCTGAGGAAGAGGTAGTCATTCTTCCTGTCAAAAGGAACCAGTCTTTCTACACTCTTCCTCTCATCCTCTTTCATCTCCTTTATTAGCTTTAACTATCAATCAGTACATTTCTTTCACCTTCATTTTGGCTTCTTAGCCTATAAATGAGCCCATAACATCCCCACCTTGGTGGGGGGGGGGCAGGGGGAAGCATTACTTGACCCTTTCATTTCCTATAACTCTTGTCCCTTTCAATGCTGAAATCCTAGAATCATCTACTTGGGCAGCTAATGTGGCACACTGGTGCCAACTTGTCAGGGATATTCTACAGACATTCTTATTTGGGGATGGGTTGGATCAGAAAGGATTCTGAGGTCCTTTTTGGACTCTGTGAGGTTTCCAAATTAAATATTATTAAAGTATTGTCCAGTAGCCAAGATGGGTAATCTTTGCCCTAGAAAACTTTCCACCATAATGTTTCTTGTCTTTACTGCTCTAGCATTACTGTGGTATCTAATGGTAAGTGGTGGGGTTTGAAACAGAATACAAAATAATGAGCACCAATAATGAATAGAAATAGGAAATGTTTTTAAAAGGTTCATTAAGAGCCTAATATCAAGGAAACTTGTGGTATTGAACAGAACAAATATTTGTGGCCAAAATGATTTTCCTAATGCAAATTTGATCATGCTACTCCCCTACTCGATAAAAGCAAGTGCTTTCCAGGTACTTCTGGGATAAAATATTAACTTCTTTTATGGCATTGAAAGTCCTTAATACCCTTATCCCAACCTACTCTTCAGGCCTAATTGTGCAGTTCTCTTCTCCATGTACATCACAGTCTGGCTAAGTTGGCTTTCTTGCTACTCTTCACACATGATGCTACATTTCATACTTGGGTGTATTCCAAGGGCAGGCCCCCCATGCCTGGAATACACTCTCTTGGCATTCTATGATTCCTTAAAGTTTTACATAATGCACAACTTTTTACAAAAAGCCTTTCCTGATCCCCCACTCAGCTAGACAAAATTATTGTCTAGATATATTTTGTATGTAGCTATATAACGTCTGTACTGTCTTACCCTGCTAGACTGTAAGCTCTTTGAAGGTAGGAGTTGTTTTCTCTTTGCCTTTGTATTGCCAGCAATTAGCATAGTGCCTGGCACATAGTAAGCACTTAATAGATGTTTGTTGATTGACTAATTAGTAGAAATCAACATCCTGTGAAGGATTATGTAAAGAAGTTGTGAATAATCTTCATTCCAATACCAGGGCATGATATCAGGGCATTTGATTTAGCTCCAATTCTTGCCATGTTAGCTAGTGTCACTTTGCCCTTACACTTCATCATATAAATATATCTTATTTGTATTTGGAAGTCAGAAACAGTAATAGTTAGCTTATGTATTTGCCTTAGTTGACAAGACTTGGATAGTTCATTCATTTCCAGAATTCAGGGCACCATTACTGTCAACATTATGGATTTAAATGATTGCAGTCTGACAAAGAGGAATGGAAATGACCACATTGAGAGGGGAAAAAAATAAACTACAGTTTTCTTCAACGGGTAACACTTAAAATTGTTAAACACATTAAAATCACATTTACTAAATAGCAGAACCTAATGAACACTGGAAATTCAAATGGAACACTGGAAATGCAAATGTGGAATATTACTGGCTAAGATGCTTATGTGTAGAGATTTCTCATTGTTCAAAATGGTTGTGCAGATTAAGGAAAGGAACATCTGTTCAAGAGGCAAATGAAATTTGGCAGTTTGCTGGTGGTAGTTTTCCTTATGGGTCTTTATTTTAAATGTTTGTCTTAAATTTTTCTTTCTTAAATTATTTGACTTTGAACGTGCTTCTACCTGACTCATGTCCAAAAGGGTTAGGGATAGACACTGGGTGAGGAAAGTCCATCTAACAATGGTAAGTTAATACTTTCTCTGTAGCTTATAATCTTAGAGGCTTGCCTAAACCAGTGAGACATCTAATGACTTGGTCACACAGCCAATATGTGTCAGAGGAGGGACTTGAACTCAGATCTTCCTGGCTTCAAGGGCAGCTTTCTATCTACTACTCCATACTGCCACTCATTTATAAAAGCAGGAAGCATCACTCTGGAGGTTCGAGTTTTGAGAGCCTTTCAGTTCCCTCCTTGCTTCTGGACAATAGCAGGTCTGAACACTTCCCAGACCTTCCTTTCATACCTGCTTTTTGGAATGGAGTTTAGATTTTAATCTTTTTTCCCCATTAATGCCTTTTCTTCCTTTTTCCCTAGAGATACAATCAGTCCCATTTTTTTTTTCATTTAGCTCATTGCCTACGAGCAATATAATGGCCTTTGTGTCCATGTGGCATCTTTCTCTAGTTCATGGAGATTGTATAAGACTAAAAATTATTAATTTGATAATAATGGCTTGGAGTTCCATTGTTGATAGCTTGGAAAATTCCTAACATTTCAGGCAGAGATTTGGTTCTATAGCCTAATATAAATTTAAATTTTTTTAAAAAATTTCAATGCCCATCAATTATATATCCCCTAAAACTATAGGATTATATTTAAGAGGCCTGACAAAATTGGATGTCTCATGGTCAATTTGACTTTATTTTGCTCTTGTCACAGTTGTTATGGTAATTAATTGCATGAACTGTGAAGCAATTGAATTGGACCATAAAAATACCCAAAACTTGACCATGACATAGAGCATGTGACCATTCATTATGGGCACTTAAGGCAGTGATTTCATAAGGACACCAAGAAACCAATAGTTCCTTCTTAGGAATACATGCCTAGGGCTTCTCAGGTTTACCTAATATTTAAGCAAGTTTACTTTATGTCATACAAATAATTTACCTTTAATTTGCCTCATTTTGTGAAATGCATACAGTGTAGATTAGAGATTATCTCTCATTTAGTATATTAGGCATTTTGTTATTTTTGAATGCTCCCTTTGACTCTCCAACTTCAAAGTGACCTCTCTATCATGAAATATTACTGAAGCATTTTGTCTGGTAACCTACTTTTCTCTACCATGTATTACCTTTACTATACTTATCTGTGTATATGCCATACTGTACATCATAAGAGATGATAAGGTTCTAGAAGGGGAAAATTGCATACTTTTTTGTTGTCTTTGTGTTGCTAACACCCCTTGAGTAATAGACTTGGTTTGATTTCAAAGTACCAATTTAGCTAAAGATGGAGATTCTCATTGATAGTAGTTTGGCAATTTCCTGAAAGTTTCTTTAGACATGGTAATTCATGAAACTAATAAAAAATATAAACTGGAGTGAGTCCTAAAGTTTTTCCCCTTCTAGCTATAGAATTATGGTGGCAATGGTGATGGAAAAGTGAGAAGAGAATGCTAAAAATTGTTGTTTTTAGATTTTCCTATAAACATCAATTTAGCTATTAGTATTCGAAAAGTGAAATGTTTGTTCCATGACCTACAACATAAACTATAGTCAAGGCAAGTCAGCCAGCATTTGTTGAATTCTTATTTGCCTGGCACTGTGCTAAATGCTGGGGTATAAAGAAATGCAAACCTACTCTTTACCTTCAAGGAACTCAGGAGGGGATAAGGAGGATCCCTGCTTGGGGGATCATAGAAAAAGTCCAGTTCGTCAATAGTACAACCTAGAGAGGAATGAAGACCTGGTTGGCCTTATCAGCCAATCAGAGGAAGGGGCCACAGGGGCAGAGGGTACTTCTAGTATGGGAAGGCCAGGGCTGAAGTGAACTTCCAGGGTTAAGAAAGTCTGGAGAGTTAGTTATACACACCCTGGATAAAAATTAAAACATGGTGATGACAGGAACTGAATCTTGACATTCTCACTATAAATTAAGCCAAAAGATAAAAATAAATAGAAGCTGGATGGATAGCTCACAGATTTTCCATGGAGAGCATCAGAAGATGGCAGAGTAGGAAGAAGCAGCACAACACAGTTTTTTTCCACATCTACTCCAACAAAGACATAAAAAATTCACCATACCACATCATAACCAGAAAACCCAAAGGAAAAAAAATATCACAAGAAGTCATTTTTCCAACTCAAGCTGGCATAGGATGATAGAGGTCTGCAGTCACTAAGGACAGATTCAAACCAGAAGGGTACAGAACTGGAACCTGGGACTAGGCACTAGGGCAAGAAGTGCTAGAAGTGATAGGCCTGGGCTATGTACTAGCCAATGAGTTGGAACAGAAGTGAGTAGCAGTGGTGTGGCTGTGACTTTAGAGTAGGCTCTTATATTTGGCACCCAACTCAGCTGATTAATGAGGAAAGGGAGCCCAGACCAAGTAGGAGCCTACAGTTTCAACACTCTAAACCTGAAAGTCTTGAAACAATCTACTGGAACTCAAACCAGGGGCAAAATCTCAGTTGTGTCACCTAGACCAAAATTGGGGTCAGTAATCAGACTTCATTCTATATTAGACCTTTTGAGATCCAAAAGCCTGCAGTTTCTTTGCCAGAGCTATCCCTGAAATCCTTATTTGTTTGTTTTTTGAAGGGGAGAAGGGAAGGCAGTTGGGGTTAAGTGACTTGCCCAAAGTCACACAGCTAGTAAGTGTGTCAAGTGTCTGAAACTGGATTTGAACTCAGGTCCTCCTGACTCCAGGGCTGGTGCTCTACTCACAGCACCACTTAGCTGTTCCAACATCCCTGAAATTCTTGAAGAACATAGCACTCAATACCCAGAAAAAAATAGCAGCAAAACCAAAGAAAATACAAAAGTCTCAGACAGGACCTCTGGGAGTGCAAAGAGCACAACCCTAACACAAAATCCCAATTCATAAAGTAAGACTGGAAGAATGAATAAACAAAAAAAAATTTCTGTCACAAATAGCTATTATGATTACAGGGACATCCAAAATAAAAACCAAGAAGAAGAGAATGACTCCAAAACCTCTACAAACAAAACTCCAAGAAGGGAAAAGCATAGCTTGGGAAAAAGTTCAATTAGAATTCCTGGAAGAGATGAATAATTTTTTTAATGATTTTCTTGCATCACTCTCATTTCTCTTCCCAATTTTTCCTCTACTTCTCTTACTTGATTTTCCAGATCCTTTTTGAGCTCTTCCATTGCCTGAGACCAATTCATATTTTTTCTTCGAGGTTTTTGATGTAGGATCTTTGACTTTGTTGACTTCTTCTGGCTCTATGTTTTGATCTTGTTGCCAAAGAAAAATTCTATAGTCTGAGTTCTTTTACACTGCCTGCTCATTTTCCCAGCCAATTACTTGGCTTTTGAGCTCTTTGTCAGGTTATGACTACTTCCAGAGTGGAGAGTGCTTTGTCCCAATCTTCAGAGGTTTTGTGCTGCTGTTTTCAGAACTACTTCTATCCTGAGGTGGTATGATACTCCTCTCCTGGCCTGTGAGTGCAAGCATTCATCTCTGCTGTGTAACTACCAGGAGGACTCCTTCTCCACAGCTACCCCAAGCTCTGCCACACCAGCACTCCTCTTCCCCAAAGGACGGCCAACCAGAACCATGACCCAGATCCAAGCAGGGCAAAGCAAGACAATGCTGCCTCAGTGCCTGATCCCGCTATGATCAGCCACTTGATTCCCCCAACTGTCTTTGGGCCTGGAGCTCTGGGAGCAGCCATAGCAGCTGCAGCCACCTCTGCCATCCCAGGCCTGGGGCTGGACCACACACTTCTGTCACCCAGGTCCAACAGTTTTCCCACTGACCTGCTGCATTGTCTTGTGTTTGTAAGTTGAGAAATATGGAAACTGCCACAGCTCTGAGATGAAGAATTTTTTAAGCGTTTGAAATGATTTATTATAATTAACAACAGCCATAGTAATAGCTGGCATATATAGCACTTCCAGGTTTGCAAAGTGCTGTACAAATATCTCATTCTATCCTCACAAAAACCCTAGGAGATAGGCACTATCAACATGTCCGTTTTACAGGTGAGGAAACCGAAGCAGGTAGCAGTTAAGTGACTTGCCCAGAGTCATACAGCTAGTAAATGTCTGGGTCCAGATTGGAATTCAGGTCTTCTTGATTCCAGGTCCAATGCTCTATCTACTGTGCCACCTTTGCCTGAGTAAATGAAATTAAAGTACGAGGTAAAAGAATTAGAAAAAAATATAGAGCTATGGAGGAAAGATTTGGTGGGAAGGCATATTAACAAATTAGCACAAGAGATACAAATCTTTCCCAAACAAGCCTCCTAGAACATTGGAATTTTGAACCAAATGGACATTAATGATGCAATAAGATAAGATACACTAAAGCAAAGACAAAAGACTAAAAAATAGAAGAAAATATAAGATATCACTATATCAAAAACAATAGACCTGGAAAACAGGTTAAGGAAGAGTTCATTTAGGGGCAGCTAGGTGGCGCAGTGAGTAGAGCACTGGCTCTGGAGTCAGGAGGACCTGAGTTCAAATCCAGCCTCAGACACTTGACACATTTACTAGCTGTGTAACCTTGGGCAAATCACTTAACCCCAATTGCCCTGCCCAACAAAAAACTTAAAAAAAGAGTTCATTTAAGAATCAATGGGTTACCTAAAAGTCATGAGCGAAACAAGAACCTGGATTTTTAATATATCAACATATCAAAAAATTTGAGAGTTTTAAGAGACCTCAGTGACCATCTGACTCAAAATGAGCTTGTGGTCCACCCAAACTCACTTTTTTTCCAGAAGAACTGTTGTGGAATCATGCATCTACTATCTTATATTTGTAAAGCTGATTTTTGTGGCCAAATATAAGACATTACATTTATCCCTATCCTTCTTAATCTTGTGTCACTTGAACATTTTATGACCATCACCTGTCAATGACAAAAACATTAAAAAAGGATAACAGTTTTTTTTAAGTACCTGGGCACAGATTTCAAGGGTACTCTATGGGATACTTCCTACAACAGTGAGGATAACAGTTTTTTTTAAGTGCCTGGGCACAGATCTCAAGGGTACTCTATGGGATACTTCCTACGACATTGACATTGAACTACCATCATCATGAAATCATAGGTTTAGAGCTAAAAGTCCAAATTCTTCATTTTATGGGTAAGAAAACTGAGGCCCAGGGAGGTTAAGTGACTTACACAAATTTACACTTAGTGAACATCAAAGGTAGAATTTGAACCCAGGTCTTCTGACTCTAGAGCCAATATGATTGCCACTATTATCTGACTCCAGCCATCCAACCAGTTTTAAATCCTTCTCATTTTGTTATTGTCTAATCCATAGTCCTCTACAATAATAGTCTGAAATGCTTTATAAAAATTTTTCATGAAATTTAGATAAATAATTTTCATAGCACTCCACTTACCCACTATCTTAAGTAATTCTGTCAAAACTGACAATTGGGTTAGCCTGGCATAACCTGTTCTTGATGATGCCATGTTGAGTGTTTGTGATCACCACTTCCCTTTCTGGATGTTGGTCAATAAACATTCTGGCATTTCCAAGACAAAGGTCATTTTCCTTGACAAAGAAAAAAAAGGAAATAACAATTAAGCATCCTGGTTTTTGGTCAGTTATCAACCCCTCCACCCCAAGCAAAATTCCTATCCCTTCTTTGATCCTTTTTAATCTCCCCCCAAAACTCAAAACAATATGTCTTTGTTGTCCTTATTCAGTCAATCCTTAGTTAACTAAGCACTAATTAAGTGCCTAGTTTGTGCCAGGCACTATCTTATATTTATCCTCCTGACATTTTCTGTCCAGTTAAACATAGAAGTACAACCAACAGAAATTGGTTGATGAGTTCCCTATCAATGGAATTTTTTTTCTTTCTTTATTCAGAATTTCACCTTTGCGCATCTTCCAAGCCTCCCAGTCCAGCCTCCCCTGAAGAATTTCAGGAAGAATCTTGAATGTGTTTTTAAGTTTTTAAAATAAAGCTATCCTTTATGTTCCCTTTCTCCTCTGTATCATACTCTTCCACTCCTCAACATTTTGACAATGGTCGAATCTCCCCTGCTCTACTTTATATACCTTTTTTCCCATTGAAACCTCTCTTCTTTTTCTTAAAAACATTTCTTGTTGGTTGAAGGAACATAAGGAATATATTATTTTGGGAACATGAAAAGCATTTGTTGACTGTCATCTACTAACCCCAACAAAGAACTCATCCATTTTTCTCCAGACTTAAAACACTTTCTGCCCTATGTGACTCCTTCTGGCTTGCAAGGAACTGCAACCTTCATTTCTTGTACGTCCATATATAGTCCACTTTGGTGGCAGGTTATATCATAGTGGAGGGAATGGTTGGCCATCATAATCATTTGCATAGTTTGGTGAATCCCAAGTATTGTACATTTTTCCCCATTTTTGGTCTCTTCTTGTGGTGAAAACCAATCTTCCACTATAATTAATATTCTTCCAAATTACCCAAATAGTTCAAATATAACCATCCACAATTGTAATAAGCTTGTTCAGTAGGTTAAAACATAATACTAACAGGGATGAGACTGTTCATTGGTCCTGCGTGGGTCAGCTAACTCTGCTCAGATCCATGGCTACCATTCATATGCCCACATCTAGCAAGGTGCCTGGCAAACATGTGCAATTAATCACGGGGAAATTGGGTGCAAAAATGATATCAGTGAAAATCCATCCCCATCATTGATAAATAGCCTATATGAGAATAAAACAGTAGCATCTTAGTAAGAATGGTATATTAATGCATTATAAATGTCATCCATAATTTTTGTTGTTGCTGTTATAATTGTTGTTATCATGCAAGTACCCAGGTCTGAGCCCTGGGTTACATATATAATATTAAAAATTATTTTTTATTGCTTTATCTGATTTATCAATATTATCTTGAAATTTTAGAGGTTCTTAGCTTGCAAGTTTGATAGTACTCAGCACCGTAAAAATTAAGCATTTCTTCCCAAATTCAAAAGTGGACTAAAATGCCATTAATTAAATCAAGTTTATGTTAAGAGGATTTTAAATGGTTCGACAAGCAGCTTTTATGTCATGTGTTAAAGAACTGTTAAAAAAGTCTAGATGCCTTTTGTTTCTTTTTGTTTAAAGAAGTTGTTAAATATTTTCTTCACTTATTTTTTCATCTCATTTTAGCAGTCAATGAAAATGTGTGAAGAAAATATCTTTTCTTTTTTTAATAAAAATGAACTAAGGCAACTGGATTTTTGATTATGGTTGTTATCATGTGGGCATGCTAACTAACTGTTGAAACATTTTTATTTCAATAATAGCATTTGGTCCACTTTTAAATTGGATCAAATGTATTTAACTTTTTCAGCGGTACCAGTCTCAAAAAGTAAACAGGTAACTTTGGTGAACAGATCCAATTAAACATTATTTTTATCTAAAGAGCATTTCAATTGGTCAGGACCAACAAGACTTAATTGAAATAATGCTATTGGTATATAAAAGTATCGATTTCCAAAAAGGGGATAGATGGAGTGAGTCACCATATTATATAGGCTGGTGAACTTGACTTTGGTTCCTGACCAAATTTCAAAGTATATTATTAGAAGAATGATATGTGGGCATTTAAAAAGGAAGTGGTAAAAAAATAAATGAAGTGAAAGTGGTGATCACTAAGAGCCTTGCTGGCTTCATCAAGTGATGCCAAGCTAAACTTATTTATTTTATTAGCAGGGCTACTAGACTGAGAAATGACAATGGTGATAACTAACATTCATATAGCACTTAGAATGCTCTGGTCAATGTGCTAATAAGCACTTTAAAATTATCTCATTTGATCCTCACAACAATCCTTAGAGGCAGGTACTATTATTATCTCCACTTTACAGATGAGAAAATTGAGGCAAACAGAGGTTAAGTCATTTGCTGAGGGTAACACAGCTAGTAAGTGTCTGAGGAAAGATTTGAACTCAGTTCTTCCTGACTCTAGGCCCAGTACTCTAACCATTGTACCACCTAGCTGCCTCTGGTCAGAAGAAAGCCATAGACACAACTAGATTTCAAGAAAATATTTGACAGTCATGTTCTTCTTGTGGCTGATACAGAAATATCCTATTATAATTAAACAAAGTCGTGACCATTTAAATGATGATAGCCAAGGAGTTTTCATTTATGGACCCATGTCAACGTGGAGGGAAAATTCTAGTGAAATATCCCAAGTACTTGTACTTGACCTTATGTTATTCAACATTATTTGAATAAAAGCTTAGATTTCAAGTTAATCAAATTTTTATATAGGAAAAAGATAAGAGGGCTAGCCATCATTTTAAATGACAGGATCAGTTTCCAAAACAGCCTTGACAGGCTAGGGAAGGAATTTAATAAGATGATATTTAATTAACATAAATGTAGAATCTTTCACTTAGGTTCAAAAAATCAATTGCACAGGGATAGGACTGGAGGAGAAATGCTTAGACAATAGTCTACTTGAAAAAAACAACTATGATACGATAGTGGGATTTTCTATTGAATAAAGGTAAGGCAATCTTATGTTTCGTTAAAGGAAGCTGCATTAAATTACATGCGGTTTGAGAAAGGCAGTAGTCTTGCTGTATTCTTTATAAAAACCACATCTGGGAAATATGGACATTGCATTAAAAAGCTAAAGCATATCCTGATGAGGGCAACTGGAATGGTGAAGGACTGGAAATATAATGTCTTTTGAGGACTGGTTGAAAGAACTAGAGATGTTTTACCTAGAAGAGAAAAGACTCGGGGAGTTATAGAATAGCTGTATTTGAATATTTAGAGGGAGAACACATGAAAGAGAGTTGCTCTTTTTCTCTTCAAAGGGCAGAACTAAAGAATGGGTGGGAGTTATATAGACATAAAATTATGGCCTATGTAACTATTGAGGTAATAAAATAAGGGAAAAATCTCCTAGCAATTAGAGCCATTCAGAATCTCAATGGTCTGCCTCAACAGGTAGAAAGTTCCCCTTTAATGGAGGTTTTTAACCAGAGACTACCTTACAATTCTCAGGTATATTGTAGAGAGGATTTTGTGCAGTTACAGGTTGGACAAGATAATGTTAACTATATTTTAACTCAAATTGTTTGAGAGCTGCTGCAATCTGATATCTGAAAAAATAATAATAATAATTTTCTTGGTTTCTTTTTGTGACATGTTAAAGTAAAAACCAGTGATTAAATATTTCTTTGCCCTACATGATCTGCTTTGAAAATCTACAAGATTGTAATCAGGAAAAATGAAGCTACATTACCAGTTCTTGATGCCAAAATACAATTGTCGTGCTGTAATCCAAAGTGGCAATATTTTCTGTTATAAAATCCCTCCAACTGTTTCCATTTCAGCCACAAAAATAATACATAATCAGAGCTGAAGTATATAGCCATAGGACAAGAATGGACCCCCTGCCTTTCATAATGATTTGGCAGTTTTCTGGGAGCACTTTAAACTGACCAGGCTTTTCTTAATGTAATAAATATCAAGAGCTTCACAAACAATAAATAAATGTTCACTTGTCTTCCTACTCTGTTGAAACCACCACAAAGATAATTGCTCTTGTACCTAGTAGACCACAGCTATCCTACCAGGTCAACATGTGAATCCTATGAGCTTCCATTTTATGTGTATTCTAAATGTATTTTTCCCTCTACCCTAGGTTGAACTCTGTGAGTCTTGAATCAGCTGTGCCGTACCCCACTGATGGAGACCTCGCAGACGCAGTAGAGCTTTGTCAGTGTCCTCCAGGGTATAGCGGCTCCTCTTGTGAGGTAGGTTTTTAAGGAGAGTTAAAACATTTTATCTCAAATACATTCTGACTAGGCTATAGGTTTATTGTTTCCAAGAATCTGTTGAGTTATCTCATCATATGTTATATACAAATAGATACATTTGAAAGCATAATATTTGATGTTTATTTTCCCAAAACAATGACTCTCAAGTTTACATTTAAAATATGTTATTGAGATAACCATTCTTTTTGCCGTTACACTGGAATCCAATTCTGGAAATACATGTCATTTCTTTAAGAATTTTATGAGCCTATTAAATCATCTCTATACTGTTAAGCAATATGCACACAACCTAGGACTAGAAGGCCCCAGAATCAGGGGCCATTTCCATCTTAACAATTAAAGGAACTTATCCCTGAAATCCTTTACCTTTCCTGCTTTTCCCCAGTCCATTCTACACCATGTTTTCTCTGCTTCAGCCCCAAATAAATGCCAATGCATTTCCTAAAGTGCAAACTGATTAGAGGCTCAGAAAACATTAGATTGACCAGGAAGATCTTACTTCAGCAATTTTTCTACAGCCTTTCTCATTTATATGGCAATGATATTCTGAAGCAGAGGGGTTGTTTATTAGAGCACCTGAATATTTTAGATTATACTGAAATTGATGTGTTCTTTTATAGCATGTGTACCCCCTCCTCAAAGCCCCAACCCAGTAACCTTTGAATGTAATATTTTTTATTTATTCTTGTAGGTTCTTCCCTTTTGTTCATTTTCTTTCTAGAGTAGTGTTGAAAGGCTGCCGAGTATACTTATACCCTAAGCCTGTATAAACAAGCATGAAATCTGCCTCACTTTCCCACATGCCTATGTTCAGAAGCATAGTAGGGCATGGTTTGAGGTAAATGAGAGCTTAAATCTTTCAAAACTCTTGCCTGCAAGGAAACTTTCCCTAATGCCAAGATGTTCCACTTCAGGACGCTATAAACAGAATGCCATTTATACAGGTTTTGTAGGCATTTTCTTGTCAGCTCCCTTATTCTTTAAAATACTGTATGTTTCTGTATGCTAGATAGTCTTACAATTATATTCATGCCAAATGTTTTGTAACTGGAGAACCACAGGAAATTTGTAGTGATGCCCTGAGTATTCAAAAGCCCATGAATAGAAAAAAAATAGATACAACTTTGTTCTGCCTATCTGAATTTGCCTTTATATCGGAGGGTATATTTTGAATACTACGTGGTATGATGAGAATGTAATGGATTTAGATTCAAAGGGCTTGTGGTCAGTCAGTCAATCAAACAAATAACAAATATTTGTTAATTGTCTACTTTGAATAGTGTCTCATTCCCTTGAGGCAACTGATTCATTCCTTTTCTTTGTATGCCAGTTGTCTAACCCAGAGCCAGGTAAATAATGGGGATTAATAATAATTAATAAATGCAATTTGATTAACTGATCAATCAATATATATGATTAAATACAAAATGATGAAGCTCATTCATGAAAACAGTAAGCACCATAGGAGTTCAAAGGAGAGGGTTGGGGGGTTTGGGAAAGCCTTCAAGGAGAAAGTAGACTTGAACTGGGCCTTTCAATATGTAAGATTTGCATATATTAGACATTAAGGTTATGTTCTGTGGTGTGGCATGAGCAAGAAAATTGATGAATTCATATATCATTAGAAGTATTGAAGTTATTTAGCTAGCAAGTTAAGAGACTTTGTAAAAATCTCATCTTTCTTGACCTCTTGGCAGTATCTGATAATATTGATCACCTTCTCCTCCTGCAGTCTCTCCAGGTTTTTGTGAAACTGCTCTGTCCTCATTCTCCTCCTAACATTTTGCCCCTTCTCAGTCTCCTTCCCTGGTTCTTCATTCATGTTATGCCCACTAAACATGAATATTGCCAAGGGTCTTATCTTGGCCCTATTCACATTTTCCTCTATGCCTGGGCTTATTAATCACAGATCCTTGAACTGTCCCTGCCCCCACAAAGGGGTCTGTGGATAGATTTCTGAGTGTCTGTGAATTTGGATGGGGAAAATAATTTCAGTGTTATGTATTTCATTTGTTATTCTATGTGTTTATTTTATGCACTTAAAAACATTATTCTGAGGAGTCTATAGCTTCCTCCAGCCTATGAAGGGGCCTATGACAAAAAATAAAAATAAAAAAGTTAAGAATCGTTGATCAGCAATATCTTTTTTGGTAAATTCATTGGCTCCTATGGGTTGGTAGTGGAATTTTTAGGGACCCAACAGGGTCATCACTTACCAATATGGGTTCTTGTGGAGGGGTCAGTAAGGAGTCAATTAAGAGTGAAGCAAGTAATCATTTATTCTAGATAACTAGGGCAGATTGCAAGATGGATGGCAAGCTATCCTGAGCATGACATAAGAATCTCCATATATAGAGATTTTTAGGAAAGTTTTCATAAGCCAAACATTATTCAAAGTAACATTGTATGAAACAAAGAAAGATGGCTATTCATAAAATACACGTGGCTATGCAAAAACAACAGTATACTTGTTAGAGAAAAATGTATATTCTTAGCTACAAGAAATAGGTAAGAGAACAATGAGAAATCTGCCCAGTGGACCAGAGATGGAGAAGAACTTTCCCAGAACTATGGAACTATGTTGGGAAGTAAGGTATAAGAAGACCGGAAAGAAAAGGGGGCTAGATTATGAAGGGCTTTGAATGCCAAACAGAGCATTCTGTATTTGTTCCTAACTGCAATAGAAAACCTCTTGAGTATATTGAGGGGAAGAGGGAACATGATCAGATCTATATTTTCAGAAAATCACTTCAGCATTTAAATGGAGAATAGATTGGAGAGGGGAGATTCTTGAGGCCAGCCGACCCACCAGCAGGTTATTACAATAGTCCAGGCCTGATATGATGCGGGCCTGCCCTAGAGTAGTGGCATTGTCAGAGGAGAGAAGGGATCATATTCAAAAGATGTTGCAAAGCTGAAATTGACAGCCTTTGTCAATAGCTTGGATCTGGAGGGGGCAGGGTTCTGAGGGGGTGGTAAGTGATAGTAAGGAGTTCAGGATGACTCCTAAATTCTGAGCCTGAGGGACTGGTACCGTGGTGTTACACTATACAGTAACAGGGGAGATAAAGGGAAGGGGCACAGAAGGAGAGTTTCAGAGGAAGGATAATTTGTTCTGTTTTGGATATATTGAGTTTAAGATGTCTACTAGACTTCCAGTTTGAGATGTCTTAAAGGCTGTTGGAGATGAAAGGTTGGAGGTTAGCAGAGAGATTGGGACAGGAAAGGCAATTTGAGAATCATGAGCATAGGGTTAGTAATTAAATCCATGGGAGCCTATGAGATCGCTGAGCAAGTAGTGTAGAAGCAGAAGAGAAGAGGGCCTTCGATGGAAGTGTGAGGGACACCTAAGATTACAAGGCATGATCTGGAGGCAGATACCATAAAGGAGACAGAGGAGTGATCACACAGGTAAAAAGAAAACCAGGAGCTAGTAGTATCCTAAAAACTAAGAGAACAGACAGTAAAAAGGAGTGATCAAAAGTGCCAAAGGTCTCAGAGAAATCAAAGACAATGGAGATTAAGAAAAAGTCATTGGATTGGTGACTAAAAGATATTTAGTGACTTTAGAGAGAGAAATTTTATTGGAGTGATAAGATAGGAAGCCAAAGTGTAAGAGGTAGGACAGGAGAGAACTTGGAGGCACCAATTCTAGATGGCCCTCTTAAGGAGTTTAGCTACAATGGGCATATGATAGATAGCAGGGATGGAAGGATGAAGTGAGGGATTTTTCAGAATGGGGATGATGTGGCCATGCTTATAGGCAGTAGAAAGAATCTGAGGCCAAGATGTTTTAGATGGCTTGAACAAATTCATAAAGCTAGTTTGCAAAAACAAAAACAGAACTAGAACCCTAAAGACCTCCTGATTCTCAATCTAGAGGGATTTTTTTTCTCCTCTGCAAGGTTGTTAAAAATGTAATTTTCTGTGATTATACCTTTATCAGTATTGCCTTTATCAGATTTCATGCTGTCTTAGGGAGTGGGGAGAAGGAATAATTTAGAACTCGAAATCTTATAAAAGTGAATGTTAAAAATTAAAAATAAATATTTTTTTAAAAAATGTAATTTCCTTGCAGGGTTATTTTTTCCATTTTCTTTGGAGTTCCACAGATCACCTAGTATTCTACCCTAAAAATAAGCTCAATGAATGTTGGCTGTCTGAATTATAGGGAGAGAAAACAGAATGGCTTGATGTATGTAATCTTAAAAATTAACAATCAATTGGCAAACGTTTATTTTACACCTACTAGCCCCTGGCATTGTAATAGGAGATTAAAAACAAAATGAAGCAGTCCCTCTCCTCAAGGAACTTAGCTTCAGTTGGGTGAGACAAATACGTATATGCATATTCAAGATAAATAAAAATAAATACAAGTTACTCAGGGGAGGGGAGGAGAACATTAGTAGCTGGGGGAACAAGAAAGGCCCGATTCAGAAAATGGCACTTGGACTGAGCAGAATTCTAAGAGACACAGTGGACTGAGGGAGAGGAGCAAGTACAAAGCCATAGAGATGAGAGATGGAGTGTAATGCATAGTAACAATCTAATATTATGAATAGTAATAATGCGAAGGTCAGTTTGTCCTGGACAAGAAGAGGTAAAAGGAGATTAATGTGTCATAAAGCTATAAAGGTAAGTTAGGGTCAAGTTATTTTAATCAAATTCAGTATTTAGCAGGGGAAAACAGAAAGGCTGCCTATCCTTCTAACAAAAAGAAAAGATGAAAAAAAGATGAGATTAATTCAAAAATAAAATGATAATGCAAACCTTTTAGTCATAGCTTCAAACATTTCACACAGTAAAAGAAACACTTCTGACAGTATAATGTCTACATAGTTTATTTTGATGAACACATTTTGAAATTAAAAATCTCTAGTATCTCTTCCAGTTTTTTTCCCATAGAAAATACCTCATTTCTAAAGAATATTCTGAGTTGTTATATCTTTCCCATGGATGTGATAATAATTAGCAACATCTCTCAGGTGGAAAAATGATTTTAGGAGAGTCAAATGGCCTGTATGGTAGATATGAGAAAAGATACAGTATTAATCTCTGTTATTATAAAACTTGTGTAGAATAAGGATTCTTTGCATCAAAGCGCTTACTTACATACTGGTCATTTGAAGTATTCAAATTCCTCATGGCCTAAGAAAAATCTTAAAAACATACGTTGTCCATAATATTCTCTGGGAATATGTATAAATATATGTATATATAATCAAAAAGTCTGTTGCCAGGTATATCCCTTATAATTATGGAAAAACACATGGTATTTATTTTCCAAATTGAAGCTAAAGGATAAACCTATTTCATGGAAAATGGCCAAGAATTTGAGTTGGGGTCTTCAATTAAAATAAAATTTTTCATTGCTAAAGGGAAGTAACACTCTGCTGTCGTTCAGTCATATTTCAGTCATGTCTGCCTCTTTGTGTGAATCCAATTGGGGTTTCTTAGCAGATGCACTGGAGTGGTTTGCCATTTCCTTCTCCAGCTCATGTTACAGATGAGGAAACCAAGGCAAACAGGGTTAAGTGACTTCCCCAGGTTCACACTGCTAATCAATGTGTGAGGCCAGATTTGAACTCAGGAAGAGGAGTCTTCCTGACTCCAGGCTCAGTATTCTATCCTCTGTGCCACCTAGGTTACTTTGTGTAACCTCAAAACCAGTAATGATGTTGGAGAAAAGAAAATGAAATATACATCCTTTCTCATGGCAAAGAGACAGGAGGAGACTAGGGTGGAATATTCTCTGCATTGTCAGATACATACACCACATAGGGTGTCTCTTAATTTAAAATGTGTGTTCTATCTGGATTTAGGGGAAGGGAATTTTTTCTTCTAAAAATGACTGTGGCATAAATACGAAAGGCATCAATAATTTTTTAAATAGTAAAGTCTTTGCAAACCTTAGAGGGGATAGAGAAAGAAGGGAGGGGTAAGCATGGACAACATTCTGTATGCACAAGAAAAAGTTTCCTAGGTAACGCAAAATCACCATGGCTATTCTGGAGTAAAAAACTGAAAGCTCATTGACCCTATTAAAACATTTATTAAATTTTGGGGTGTGAGGTGTCAGTCAATATCATTAATATAGATCTTTTAGAGCTTCTGATCTAAAATGAGTAAAATGGATGAGAACAAATATATGAAAGGATAGGCAAGAAACACCATGTGATTTTCTTTTAAGTAGATACATAGAATGAAGAAAATCAATCTGTGATATATGAACAATCATAGCAGTGTAGTGAATGAAGAGGACATAATCATCTTCAGAACATAGTTATAGCAGGGAGAAGCACAGGGTGAGGGAAGGTCCATTCTTCTACAAATAAACAAAGAGAATTCCAAGAGAAAGAATTCTGAGTTCCTGAAATGAAGAAAGTAATAGGAGAAGGGCATATCTGAACAAAAAAGTTCCATTGGACATGGTCAATATGGTAATTTGTTTTCCTTGAATATACATATAGTTTATTTTTTAATTTTCTTTCTCAGTTGGGTAGGGGGAGGTGGGAGAGAAAAGGTAGGTTTTTGCTGATTAAAAAAACGTAATTTTTTAAAAAGAATCAATCTCGATAGGGAGAGGAACAGAAAATCAGTCTCAGAGACTGAGGTTCATTGTGTTCGATTTTTAGTGAGATTCTCTGAAGAGTCTTTCGTTTGATTATTTTTCCACCCTGCTCTATCAGTATTTTGTCTTCTGGCTCTTTACTAGTCTGTACTTCTTGCCTTGAAACTGTCATACTTCCATTCCTCATTTCTCTGCTTTACTTTATCATTTCAGAAGAGAACTCATTCTAATGCTTCCTCTAATTTCACACCTGCCAATAAAACTAAGGTCAGTACAAAGCCTCGAAATCAGAAGTAATAGCTCTATAGTCATGATTCAATAGCTTTTTCCACCTGACAAGTCTGTTTGCGGAATTGGGTTGCTAAAAATTTCTTGGTATTCAACCAAATCCCCCCCAAAAAAACCCCAAACAAGACAAAAACTCTTTATAACCATCAGTTTGACAGATATGTTCTCTCTCTCTCGTAGTCTTGTTGGCCTGGGCATAGGCGAGTTAATGGTACGATTTTCAGTGGCATCTGTGAACCATGTCAATGCTTTGGTCATGCAGAGGCGTGTGATGACATCACAGGAGAATGCATGGTAAGTGTGCCTGCCTTTAGAGACTCTGATCGACAGGGCTGAGGTCTGCTCAATATACCCCTGCAATTGAATGACCACCTTTGGGACCTCAAGTACTTGAGGAAAGAAGTGTTTTGACAGGAAAGATCTTTATATCGAACTGCTTTGCAAGTTAAGAATGCCCTTGTATCAGGATGTAGTCGGTTTGACGAATAAGCAAGAAGAAGAGCTTATTCATATTAGTCTCAAATATTGAAACAGCATAAACAGAAACATAGATGATATGAGTGATGGCAGGGATATATACCTAAGGTTCGAATATAAGATTTTATTCCCTTCCTCAACTGATCTGTCTACCACATTCTATGTAAGTCATCTCTTGTACCCTATGATGACAGGGAAATATAATAATTGAAAGTGGTATTTTTATGAACCAGATTGATAAATATGCTTAATTAGGGTCTGCTGTGTTGGTTGTTATTTTGTTGTTTTTTTTTATTAGAAACTTGAGGACTGAACTAAATACAAAGGAACATAATTTGTTGTTGTTGGTTTTTTCCAAAAATCTAATGTATATTCACACTAGCTGCCTACTTATTCAACAATTAAGTCCATGCCATTATCCAGAAAAATTCTACCCAGGACTGAGCTCTTTCTATCCCACTAAGAAGCCTTTTGGTTTGGTGAATTACGCTGAATAGACTTCTCTGATTAACTCAAGGGCATTTTAGTTTTATATTGTCTGACATGGCATGAAGCTTGAAACAACATTTCTCATTTCATTAGTCTTGCAGAAACACAATTTGAGCCAGTGCCAATTTAGCAGGATATCATACTCTCATTTCCCTGCAGAATTTCAGGCAGTCTCTGTATTGTCTGTATTTCTTAATGTTCTCTCTTTCTCTAGCATTTTCCCCCTACTCTCTCACTTAAAGAAAAACTGCTGGGAAAAGTCCAAAATGAAAATTCAGAGGTTTTGAAATGTAATTTGGCATACAGGTTTATTGATGCTCTTCCTATGTCTCCCCATACAAGATTATGTTTAATTGCATTGCAGTATAAAACAAGATCCTCTTAATTTGTGGATCAGTAGGTTTTTCATGAATAGAAATGTTAAATCGTTCTCACTTTAATTATACTGTAAGTCTTTAAAACATACCTTAGGAAAAAATATTCTAAGATTTACCTTTAAATGCCTCATTTAAATGCAATAGGAAATACACATCCCTAACCTACAAAGAATTAAAATTACCAACATTTCTATAGTACTTCAAGGTTTATGGGGCAAGCACCTTCCTCACAATATCTTGATATAGAAAGTTTAACCACACTTGTCTCCATTTTATAGATGAGGAGGCTGAGGTTCAAAGAAGATCATGGCAGAAACTTGAATCTTGAGTCAGAGAACCTGGATTTGAACCCTGCCTCAGATATGTATTACCTTGTGAATCTGGACAGGTCACTTGGCCTCTGTAGGCCTAAGTATTCTCATTTATAAAATGATGAGGTTGTACTAGGTGATCTCTGAGCTCCCTCCCAGCCCTAAAATAATGATCCTATTGCTTGTCTATTGCCACAAAACTAGTAAGTTCCAGAGTCATAACTTGAACTCAGGTCTCTTGACTTCAAGCCATGTAATATCTCTATCTCCCCATGCTGCCTCACAAAAATATAAGTATTATATTACCAAATTCAGAATACTGGCCCCAGGAAATTCTTTGTAGAATTAGTTAGAAAGGGATTAGTTAATAATGAAAATGCAAAGCTGATTCAGCGCTTCCAAAAATGTATCCATGATGATAGTCTGCTTCATATATAATCTTCCTGGTAGATTAAATTGAATAATTTAACACACGTATTAAACATCTACTAGCATCAAGGCATTGTACATGGGGATGCAAAGAGAAGAAAGAGCCCCTGTCCTCAAGAAACTGACATTCCATTAGAATACATACAAAGCTGAATACAAAAGTAGTGTCATGAGGGAACGCGTTATAACAAATGAGGGAGATGAGAAAAGGACTCGAGAATACACAAGGTGGCACCTGAGCCATGCCTGGAAGGAATCTAGCGATTCCATGAGGCAGAGGTAAGGAGGGAGTGCATTCCAGACATGGGAGAATACTTGTGCAAAGGCAAGAAGCTAGAGGATGAACTATCAAAGTATGAAGATAGCTATCAAGTCAGTTTGACTAGGATGGAGAGTGTGGATAGAGGAATAACATAAACTAAGACTGGAAAGGTAGGTAGGAGCCTAGATTGTGAAGGGCTCTAGATTGAAGGCTGAAAAGTATTTGTTTTATCCTAGAGGCAATAGGGATCCAATGTTTATTTTAGGAGAATGATGTGGTTAGATCTTTGGGGAATATGAATTTGGCAGCTAAGGTGATGATGTAATGAGTTCAGGTAGCGGTTGTATGAATGGAGAGGAGGGGACATGTGAGATGGATGTTGTAGAGGGAGATTATACTTGGCATCTGGTGGGAAAAAGAAGAGAGAATAATGTTGCTGAGATGGGGGTCTAGCATGCATGGGAAAATCGAGCATCGTATTCAGAGAAAGAAAGCAAGGAGTGGTTCATCTAGGGTATTTTCCTATGATTTTTAAGTGCCCTTTAAGTAAAATTAAGGTGGAGAGAATTCATTCTGCCTAGCTAAATGCTGCTATTCTGTTTAGATCATTAGATTTCTGGTGTGATCCACAAAAAGGCCAATGTTTGAGTACTCAGAAAAAGAAATGCTTCACATCAAAGGTATTCTTACTGTCAAGATTTACATAGACTTGTGGATTCTTATTATTATTCATGATGGCTTTTTCAATGATAGAGAGGCATTTTACTGATAGGCTGCTTTTTCCCCCCTTTGAAATATGTTTGGAGATGAACTAAAATATACTCATGACTTAAGATCAAAGCCCAGATCAGACCTATATAAAAAAATCATTTTAACTACTATTGCAAAGAAGCTCAGGATGCTTTCAGAGCCTCAGACTATCCACACAGGAAGATGATCATATCACTTCTCATTTTTCCATCGAGGTGTGTGATGGACATTTTGGTAGGTCTAGTGAGATCTGGAAATACCTTTTGCCTGAGGTTTGGTTAGCAGTTCATCCTTTTCCAGTATTGATGTTTATTTCAGTAGGAGCAGGTCACTACATTATTGCTGCAATCACAAGAAAACTTGAATATTCTAGGCTGTTTCTACATTGTCTCCATTGCTTTTAGCGTGGTATTCAGAGGATCTGAGAAGTTGGTATATGCTATTTCCCCATTTAAAAGATTTCATAATTAGAAGTGAAAAACATGCAAAATAAACTGGAACTCTCAATTAAGCAAGTTTTCAACTGAGCTTTTAAAATTGGCCACTTAAGCAGAAAAAAAGGAGGCAGCTAGGTGGCTCATCAGATAGACAGCCACTTAACCCTGTCTGCCTCAGTTCCTCATCTGCAAAATGAGCTGGAGAAGGTAATGCCAAACCACTTTATTATATTTGCCAAGAAAATCCCAAATGGGGTCACAAAGAGTTAGACATGACAGAAACAATTGAACAACAAAAGGAGAGAAAGAATACTCTTGATTCCAATGACCCCTTTCAAAAGATCCCGTTAGGACTCTATAACCTTTCTGATTTACTAGTTACAGTGAAGGGCAAGGAAGAGCTGAGTTTGAACCCCAGCTCTGTCACTACTCATGCGACCTTGGGCAAATTATTTAACCTTGGGGACCTTGTGGACTAAATGGCCTCTACAGCTTTCAGGAATAAATTCACTATCATGCCTCAAAAGTGATGAAACATAAATATTTGTGCCCATTACTCTCTAGGAGGGATTACCTCAACATAGGCTCATGTCTACATCTCTTTTAAAGAGTATGTACCTGTGTATGGACTCATCTAATTATCATAATAAATTATTATACTTGGAGGTAAATAAAATTATCCCAAAGGATAGATAGAGCTTCAGAGTCCTCTAAATAATGCTCCCCTGGGCTCCCTCTCCTTAAATGTTACCCCTATTCCACTACCCTCCACCCAAATCTTTCACCTATCCTCATCACCGGATTACTGCAATAGCCTACTAATTAGTTTCCCTGTATCCTGTCTACACTCTACCTGCAGAGCTTCTGCAGTCTCTACTCTCTACAATCCATCCTTAATTAATAAACTGATATTCAGAAAGCACAGGTCTAACTGTTCAAGAAACACCAGTGGCTCCCTCTAAGCCCTTTACAATCTGGCTGCAACCTGTCTTTTGAGGCCGATTGCATATTATACACACACATACACACACACACACACTCTGACCTGCTAGATGTTCCATTTAGACAGCACTCATTCTGCCTCTTCCTTTGCAGAGGTTGTCCTACATTCTGAGAATACTCTCTCTCTCTTTCTCTTCATTTCTCCATTTTGGAGTCTCTAGCATCCTTCGATGCTCGACTCAGGAGCTCCCTAACAGAAAGCCTTGCCTGATCACCCAACTGTTAGTGTTACTCATCCACCATGCACCAAAATTAACTTTGCATTATTCTTTGGGTATCATTTTTCTTCCCTGGCCTAGAAGAATATAAGTTCCTCAAGGGCAGAATTTCTCGTTTTTATTTCTATGTCCTCAGTACCTAGCCCATAGTAGTCATTTAATAAATGCTTGTTAATTATTATCTGGACTTAGTCATCTTCACTTGAACAAGCTAAATAAATAATTAAATTGTAAACCAATAGAGATGAAGTTGGTATAAAATCTCTCTATTATCAATTGTAAAATATATTCACATAGATTTAAAGATATATATAATACAGCTCTTCAAAATATATCCCAATAATGTTGTCCCTAAGTGGCCATTCTCTCCTACAAGTTTATTGGCTTTTGCTCTAGACATGAGGGCTAATTTTGAACACTTGAAAAGGAGGTTAGAAGGAACAAATCCAAAAAAGAAAAAGCTTCTCCCACCCCTGCCTATTGCCATAATGCTATGCCCAATGAACCATGAGCCATAAATTCCCAACCTAAATGTGGAGATGAATGAGTCAAGGAGGGCTTTTCAGCACTAAAAATGGTAGGCAGCATTTCTATCTCCCAAACACCCAGTTTCAATGTCAGAAGTGTTTCTAGACCTGTATAGTCCAATTAAATACTAAGGTGGTGTCAACCTTCATCTAAACACAATTTGTTATACAGCACTGTAATTTAACTTTGGAGGCACCTCTATAAAAGGCATTAAATTTTTAAAAAGATGTTTTTATTTTAGAAATTCTCCTGCCTTTAATAATGAGTACATTAGTGACCTCAAGTTGAAGATTATGTGTTATCAAAAACACATACATTTTGATCTCCACTAAGAACATACAAAATTCCTTTTTGTTAATAGGATTTATCCCGATTCTAAAATATATTACCTCAAATACCACAGAAATGCATAAATTTCTGCAAAAATTGAATTACAACATAATGCTTTCATTTAGCTTCTTAAAAAAAATTACTGATCTTTGCCAGGTCCTGATTCTGACTTCAATATTCCATCATTCTTTACATATCCCCACCTTATTTTTATAAGCATCTAAAATTTTCTGTTTCCTCAAGTAAAATTTTCCCTTTCCTCCTCAGCATGTTAAAGCATTGCATAAATAATTAAAGAATTGTTAGCAAACCATACTTAGGATTAAAAAGATAGTGATGCTTCCAGCAGTTAACACAGTGCCTGGAACGTAATAAGGACTTAAAGGCTTGTTGACTTTCAGATGGGTAATATGAAGTGCCACTTCTCTAGAAACTTATTTTATATAGGCACATAGTCTGGGCTTCCATTGTCAATAAAAACTATTGTTTTTGTTATTGTTCAGTAATGTCCGATTCTTCATAACCCCATTTGGAGTTTTCTTGGCAAAGATACTGGAGTGGTTTGCCGTTTCCTTCTCCAACTCATTTGACAGATGAAGAAACTGAGGCACAGTTAAGGGACTTTCCCAGGGTCACACAGCTAGTAAATGTCTGAGGCTAGATGTGAACTCATGAAGATGAGTCTTCTTGATTCCAAGCCCAGTGCTCTATCCACTGCACCACCTAGCTGCCTAAACATAAGTGAAATCATCATTATAATGTGGAGTTATAATCTAAATAAATGTTCTATTCAAGTCTACAAGTAAGTAAACCCTCTCTAACCAATTCATTGCCTTAATATAAATGATCAAAACTGCATAAAATGGAAATTTGTATAATGGAAGAAAATAATGAATTTATGTAATTTTTTAAAGAAAAAGGTATCAATGTGACAAAATTGTCATTTCCAAGTTGAATATTAATTTTCATGTCTGTACTGTTTTACTGCTATAGTATTAACTATTACGTACATAATAGTTAATTTTTTCCTGCCAAGCTACAGACTAGGTGATTTAATAGATCCATTTGGAACTCTAGTTTGATGGTTTTTGTCACCTATATTATAAACTCTAACATATTTTCCCCCTTAGGGATGCAAAGACCACACAGGTGGTCCATATTGCAATAGATGTCTTCCTGGCTTCTATGGTGATCCTACTAAAGGAACTACTGATGACTGTCAGCCTTGTGCCTGCCCATTAAACATACCATCTAATAAGTAAGTAGCAAGACTTATCTATGTCATTATTTTTACAAACAGTTACTAAATTGTGTTACGGTTGTTGTGTGTATGTCAGGGGGAATGGAGTGTTAATGGCAAAAAAAATTTCTATTCCCTCTTTTCTATATGTACAAATGAATTGAGATTTTTTATTTTTAAAAATATATTACTTTGGTAATTGTAAAATTAACTTACAATTCTGAATTTATTTTTCATCTTAAATATTTTAATGAAATATTCAATTGCCTTTAAGTAGTTTATTATATATGTATGTATATATATATAGTACTTTAAGTAGTTACTAATATTTTTCCAAGTGGCACATAAAATTTCTGAAGAAAAGCAAATTCCTTGGGACATCTAAATTGTGGCACAGCTTTTAGTCTGAGTTTACCTAATCAAAAGAATTTTGGCTATAAAAATACCTCATTTCAGATTATTTCTAAACTGATGGTTTGTGAACAACAATTTCCATGTTTACTTGCATCACCACCACGAGTATATTTCCTGGTCTGGAACAAAACAACCTTCAAATCAAACCACTCAGTGTTTCCAATTAAAGATAAAAATGACCATCTGTTATAGAAGAAATAGCATTAGTTGGACTGTTGTGAATAACATTCACTCAAATACCTTTATCTCCAATAAAAGAATCTACTTATTAGAACTTATCGCAGGGATTCCTAACCACTTCTTGTGTCATGAACACATGTTACTCCCTGTGGCAGTCTGGTGAAGCCTATGGAACCCTTCTCAGAATAATGTTTTTAAATGCTTAAAATAGAATACTCAGTACAGAGGAAGCCAATTATATTGAAATACACATCAAAATGTTAATAATAGCAACAAGAAGTTCCCAGATTATATGTTAAGAACTGTTAGTTGCTGGTATTCCTTGTTTTCCCATCATTTTCCACCAGAGAATTTGGGGCATCTCTAGAAAAGGGATTTTTTAAGATCAGTTCTCCAGGTTACCCTCATATTTCTTGGATGGCTGCTAGATGGTTTCTGATGCCTTATTATTTGGGTAGCAGGGCAGGCATAATACTTGGAGCACAACAATGCTGAAAGTGCTTGTGTTTCTTTTTCTGAGTAGTACTTGTCTCTTAATTTGGTGTGCCCTCAGCAATGATAGAAATTAAAATAATCCTATGCCTTCTATTTAGCACTATAATTATTCAATTTTTTTCACATGTTGGGTTTTTTTTTTTCATCTGAAGGGTTCATGGTCTATAGCTTAGTCATTAAGTTCAATTCAACAAACATTTATTGAACACTTACTTTGTGCAAGGCCCAGTACTAAGCACTAAGGATACAGATACAAAATTGAAGACACTCCCTGCCTTAAGGCTACAGTCTACTGTATCCTCCTCAATGACTAGCACAAGATTTTTCATGCATGTATATAGTAGATAATAATAATAATAATAAATGACATTAAACTATGTAAAACATTGTAAGGTGTTTTACATATGCCTCACTTTACCCTCACAACCATACTATGAGGTGATTAGATCTATTGATGATTTCATCTCAGTGCTCAGCATTTTACATGTATTGTCTCATTTAAGCAACCGTGTGATATAAATGCTCTTACTTATTAGTCTCATTTTACAAATGAGAGAACAGAGACTAAGAGGGGTTAAGTGACTTGCCCAGAATCACTTAGCTAATGCGTATCTGAGGTAGAATTCGGATTCAGGTCTTCCTGACTACAAAGGATTGTATCTACTACATGACCTTTGTTGAATTCACTTTCATTTTCTCCAATGGAATTGGACTTAGAATAAACAACTTTTTAAAAATATCAATAGACATCACAGTACATTTCTTCATAAATAAAAAGGGAAGACATAACATTTTTCTATCTATAAAAAAGGAAGTTGAGTTTGTAAATTTTCACTGCCCAAACCAGTGGTTCTTAGAAACTATGTGATTACAATTGTAAGAAGGATTTTAATTAAAAATGCTTAGAAAATGGCTGTTGTATAGATATTTTATTTGCATATAAGAATCTAAAAGTATGGAAGGTGTTTTTCAACTAAAGATAAATGAAAACATATAATAAATAAAGCAAACTATTCTGTTTAAAACTGTTCATTTTGTACTATTACTGCTAAAGCAATAATTTCAAGATTTAAGGAATGCAAAGTCTTTTTCCAATTCATTCACAGACCAGACTATAGTGGAACAAAAGCTATCTCAGATTGGTCAAAAGGTTGAAAAGTTGTCATAACCTGTGATTGCATGTATACTGTCTAGTAATAGATTTTCCTGGGTGATTTATCTATTTAATCCATGCACATAAATCATAGAAAACAAAAACACTTTGGTTCCAAGTTTCTTAGATAATATTGCTACATAAATCATGCACATACATATGGGGATTGATAGACATAATTATTGCAAAATAGATATATATAGACAAACACATATTTTAGTTTCATATGTAATCAGGACTTGGCTTTGCACGTCTGGAAACTGGTCTCTCCATCTTAGATGATGTGGCGTGCTCAAAGCAAAGCCCTGCTTACGTACTCATATGTGCATCATCTGCATCAATCGTTTACAAGTGTCCACTATTTTTGTAGCCCTCTCAGAGATGATGTATATCTACTGTAGAGATAAATGGATAAATTATTACATCTACAACTTCAAACAAAGTTGCAAAAGCTTGGTCCAAAATGTAGATATTAAAATATCTGAACATTTAGCATTATGTAATATCAATAATAATATTAGCAGCTAGCATTTATAAAGTGGCTTAAGGTTTGCAAAGGATTTTATATGTGTTATAGCTTTTGATCCTTACAAGAAAACCCTATGAAACAGGCACTATTATTATCCCCATTTCCCAGGTGAGGACACTGAATCAGAGGTGAAGTGACTTGCATAGTCACACAATAAGTATCTGCAGCAGTATTTGAACCTAGAGCTCACTGTCTCCAAGTCCATTTCTCTATCTACAACGTGACAAAAGTGCCTGAGTATATACAAAGAAGTACTCAGATTTTGCGGGGTGGTTTTTTTTCCCATTTTTACTGAATGTTCAACTTCATACAGCTTGAGTATAGAGAAGAGATACAAAGTCCTTGACCTTTATTATCAGAGAAGGGTGCTATGCTCTATGAGCGAAGCAGAATGGAAGTATCTCAAAAGAAATGCAAGATGTGTAGATTTAGAGAATCCACCCCAAATGTTTACATCGACTATTTGTGCCCAACCTGTGGTATCGCCACAGTTGGATGCATTGTAACTTGACTCTAACATAGTGATGTCATTTTGGTCATCTTCAAGAATGAAAGACAACCACCAACCAATAACCAACCAGAATGGAAGAAACACAAAGTCTTTGACCTTTATTATAAGAACAATCAACCCCTTGATACTTTAAACTAGAAATTTCTTTCAGTACTCATTAAGTGGGGAAGATAATTGTTCTGGGCAGAGGAACATTCTCTTGGTCTTAAAGTTGGGTTTGGAGTCAGATAATATGGGTTTCAATTTTCTATTGACCATCTCTGTGGTGTCACTTAAACTTCCTGGGCCTCAGTTTACTCATTTGTTAAATGAGTGACTTGAACTAGATGATCTCAAAGTCCCCTCCTACAAAAATTATATGATCCTATAAACTCAGAATGTGATTGAACATAGAATGATATATATGATAGATAATGACAGATAGCTATTATAGATAGAATTATAATGGATACAGCTATCCAGTATGGTGCCAGGTACACAGTAGTCTTTTAATTATACTTACTAACTATATTAGCATGACCAAGTCACTATCTCTAAGCCTATGCTTCCTCATCTGTATAATGGGAATAAAATTATAGAAAGCATTAAGCAACCCTTAAAGCACTATATGGACTGTCAGCTATTATCATTATTCATTTCAATCCATTGTGAAGAGTTGAAAGACACATTTGGGTCATAGAGGTTCTTCCAATCAGACCACTAAGACTTCTCTGTTCTTCCAATGCACAAAGTGGGCATTGCATGAGACTTGAGGGACAGGTAAGATTTTAGTTTGCATTTTGGATTAAAATATGGAAGAATCCCAAGCTCATGCTGAAGTCTTCATAAAATTTAAATATTCAAATGGACCTGTGATCTGTATCACAATTGGGAATGTTCCTTACAAGGAGGTAGGTCATAACCTGGCCATCCAGGTTCTTGTCTTTGTACTCCCACAGGTCCACTGTCCACCCAACATTCTTAATTCCATCCTCCCTTCATCTTACCAGTACTAGGGCAGGGTGATGCAATGCCAAATCTAGAATTGGAAGAGGCCTTAAAGGCCTTCAAGAGGAGGAAATTAAGCCTCAGCAAAGCTGTGTGACTTGCCTAAGGTCTCTAAAGTAGTAAATGTCAGAAGCAAAATTTAAAGCCAAGTGTTCTGCAGAACCAGTTCTCTTTATTCTATCTTTGGAGCCCATGGGCTGTCCAGCCCTCATTCTTACCACCCACTTGACCAGCTTATCTTCTTTTATTATAAAAGAATCATTTTTCTCTGATGGCATTTTTTACTCCTTTTCTTCATGGTTCCTTATTTATCATATGCTGCAGCTGACAACACTTCATCAAACACTCTTTACTAGTTTCATTTTTTAATAATTTTGTTTAAAGGTTAGAGTTCCAAATTCTATCCCTCCTTTCCTCCTTCCTCTTCCCCCTCCCTGAGACTGTAAGCAATCAGATATAGGTTATACATGTGCATACTAATTGCATTTGGATGCAATTTGATTTGTATACAAACTTCTAAATGGATCTACCTGAATAATAAAAACAGAATTCTGTTGCTAATTTTAAAAAAGAGCATTTTCTACATTAAAGATACCTCTTCTCCCCTGACCTCATCATTTGTCAGGGATGGAGGCGGAGTAGGGAATTGGCTGATCCTTCCCAGTTTGGAGTCACACCAAAATCCACCAAGGTGCCACCTGTTACTTTTCAGCATTTGAAGAAAGTGCCTTGTGAGCCAGGAGCTCCTGAGTCCTACATGGCATTTTAGTTGGTAATCCAGGAAGTGGCACTCTTTCCCCCTGAGCTTGCCAATGAGCCTTAAGTGACACTTCTCTGGAATGGCTATGTAATCACCAGCAATCTCCCTGCTCTGCCTCTTCCTGTCCCAGCACAGTGAGCTGCATATTCTGGCCAAATCCAAAGTCAAAGTCACTCCATTTTTCAGCCTAAATTCGCTGGGGAAATTATCCTCACTCATGATTATCTCCTTTCTTTCTCCCTCTGTGAGTATTATTATTTTCACTGCTAGGGAAATGTCATATTCCACCCTGGAGATGACTACAATTTCAGTAGTAGGGGGAGTGGTTTCTCAGTTTCTATAGAGCTGAATTTCCTAGGCTGAGTGGCTTTGTTTAAATGCATCCTGTCCAATTTTCATATTTGTAAAAGCTTTAAATCGGTTATTTCTCATCACTAGTTGTAGGCCAGCAGTTTGGAATAGTGGAGTGAATACCTGGATTCCAGTCTATCTTTTCCTAGGAGTCTCAGTTTCCTTATTTATAAAATGGAGATGTCTGCTCCTCTACTCATAGGAAGATTTTTTTAAAAAATGAATGTATGTGACTTTGAAATGTGTAAAGAAATTTATAAATAGGAGTTGATGTTAATGTTTGATTTTGTAAAGCCTGGCAAACCAGACCCTTTCCTGAAAGGTTTAAATTCTTACTGGAATGCTTTAGAGTTTCCTATGAAAAGTAATTAGGAATCTGAAATATACTTCACTAATAGCATTCCATAAATATTTCAGCAACAGTAAAGTGTTTATGGAAATATCCCTTCCCTGGAAGTTTGGGAACTACATTCTAGTCTTAGCTTTGCTACTAAGTAAGTCTGGGACCTTGGGCTAATGACTTCATCCCCTGGGCTTCAACTTCTTCATCTTTTAAAAAGAGACTCCTGAGCTCATAAACTTGAAGCTGGAAAGAAACTTTGAGATTATTTGGTCCAAATGATCAGAAATGTTAAGCGATTTACCCAAAATCACAAAAAATCTTTAAGTTACAGGGCCAGGATTCAAACCCCAATCCACTGACTAACACATTTGCCATTTAGCGTATCTGACCTTCACTAAAACATTTCATTATCATTTTGTCCTTGGTAACGTATGAATATCATAGAAGTGACAAAACCAATTCCATTCAAATTAAGTAACATTTAGAAGAGCTGACACTTACATAGCCTTTAAAGTTCGCAAAGAATCTTATACATTATCATATTTGGTCTCCTCAACAAGAAAAAGCTACAAGTATTCAATAGTGCTTGCATTATTTTACTGATAAGATAAGCAAGGCTGAGAGAGTTTAAGTGACTTTCCTAGAGTAAGTATCTAAGGGTAGATTTGAACCTAGGTACAGGTCTGACACTCCACATAATCTGTCACACTGCCTCCTAAAATGGCTAAAGCACTATTCAGGAAACTTGGTCAGATACAATGTCTGACTAAAAACATGGTCCCTGCCCCCAAGCAGCTTATAGTTAAGTAGAGATTATATAACATACACACAAATAACTGAATACAAAATTATACATGAATATATAAAAGTGTTATGTGAAATTTAAGGGGAGAAAAGTCATTGTCGGCTAGAGACAATCAGGTAACACTTTCTGAAGGAGATGCTGGAGGTTGAAGGGGTGTAGTACAAAATTCCAAGTATAAGGAAAGGCACTGGCAAAATTCAGAGGAAAGCATAGAGTGTTTATTGGAGACAAGGCATAGTCCAGTTTGGTTTTTAGAGTATATCGAGTAGGTTAGAAGAAGCAGTATGGCCTGGCGAAAATACAGTAACAGCAATATTGTTTTAAGAATGACTTTCATAGAATAAGTTATTTTGATTAGTATAAATACCCAAATTAACTACAAAAGACATATCAAGAAAGATGTCTTTCTCTGCATCCAGAGAAAGAACTGATAAAGAGAAGTATGTATAGAATCATTTTACATATATATGTCTATTTGTGTCTAATGGTAGCCATCTCTAGGGTGGGGAAGGAAGGGTAGAAGAAAAAAATAGAAAAAAGAAAAAAATTTATATGATAACTTTGTGACATATTTAAAAGGAAATTGTACATAGCAGATTTGCAGTTTCATGTGCAATCATCTTTCTTATTATACTGTTATGGAAATGCTTGTTTTATTCTATAAATTAAAAATAATTTTTTTAAAAATCCTTAGTTTCTGTAATATGGGAGCATTATATTAGGTAACCACTGAAGTCCTTTCAAGTTCTAGATTTATGAATCAATATCACGTAAGACAAAGGAATCTTAACATTAATCCTTAGGTACAATCAGTAATCATTTGTTGAATACCTGCTATGTGCCAAGCACTGAGGATACAAGGATTAAAATGTAATAATTCCTACACTCATGGAGCTTATATTCTATCAGGGAGTCAATGTGTACAGACACATATCATTTTTATAGTCCTGTCTGCTTCCTGAGTTGTATCAAGGATTTTTTTTTTACTGAAATAACAAAATAATCTTACATCCTAATACTTTTTTTGGAGAGGGGAAGGCAGGGCAATTGGGGTTAAGTGACTTGCCCACAGTCACACAGCTAGTAAATGTGTCAAGTGTCTGAGGTCAAATTTGAACTCGGGTCCTCCTGACTCCAGGGCCGGTGCTCTACTCACTGTGCCACCTAGCTGCCCCAATACTTTTTTTAAATACAAAAACATTTCTTGTCCAATAGTACAAGTTTATAGACCATTAAATGTAAAGAAATAATAGCAAGAGAGTCACTTGTCTTGGAACCATTTCTCTTCGAACCCTATCAAAAAGATGAGAATGTAATAAGTTTATAATGATGTGATAATGTGTTATTCAGTAGTTTAAGAAGTTGACATTTGTTTTACAAATGTTATCCATGAGCTTTACAAAAAACCTATGAGCTAGATATTAAAAGTATTGTTATCCCAATTTTATAGATAAGAAAGTGAGACTCTGACACTTAAGGGACCCCCAGTCGCATAGCTAAGATGACTCCAGTCCTGTGTCACCAGTTGCCTATGGGACATTTCAAATTGCCTTCCTGGAGGCATTTCTAATTCATTATGTCTAAAACAGACCTCACCTTTTCTTATACCCCTCCCCTTTCATTCTTGCCTGTTTCTTTTGAGGGCCAGACCATCCTTCCACATTCATACAAGTTTGAAGAATCAGTGTTATCCTTGACTTGTCACTCACCCCACATTTTTAAGCAGTTGCCACATCTTGTTTCTTCTTATACAATTTCTGACCCCTTCTTTCTACTGAAGCAACAACCATCACTGTAGTTCAAGGGCCCCCCCCACTTCTCACCTTTAGTGTTGCTATATATTTCTATTTGTTCTCCCGGCTTAAAATCTCTATGACAATCCATCCTCTACACAGATGTCAAAATTATTTTCCTTTAGCAGAAGTCTGATCCTGTCCTCCTGCTGAATATACCCCAGTGGCTCCCTAGCATCTCTAGCACAAAACATAAATTCCTCTCCCTCTGTGACTTCATTTTATCTTTGTAGCTTTAATACATGGTATTCCCCTTCCCACAATTCACAATCTAGCAAAACTGGCTCTTGTTTTTTTTTCTCATTCTTGATCCTCCATTGCTCATCTCTATGGCTTTTCACTGGCTGTTCCCCATACCTTAGATGTACTGTCTCCTCACCTAAAACTCTTAGAACCCCAAGTTTTCTTCAAAACTCAGCTTAGGTGCTACCTCCAACATAAAATCTGTCCTGATCTCTGCAGATCTGGCACCCAAATTACCATGTATCTATTTAATTCTATTTTTCATATACCCATCTTTGTCCACACTCTCTTCCACAATAGAATGTAAACATCCCCAGCATGTTGCATAGTACCTGGAGGTACTTAATAAATGCTTGTTGACTGATAGATAACTAGTCAGGAGTGGAATTTGAACCCAGATCTAACCTAATTACAACTCCTATACTATATACTAAGTTTAGAAGAACATAAGGAGCCAACTTTCAGTATTGGAGCCTGTGGATGTTCAGGCCAAATTCTCCCTTTCAAATCAGTAAATGCTAGCAATTCTGTGATTGACTTAAGAAGAAAATCTTCCATTCCCCATCCTGCCTACTGTTTACCTCCATGAGTACAACAGTGTGTGCTCAGACCACTTAATACACCAGTGTCTTGAAACTACTGTTGTGAATGACATTAGTCAGAATGATATCATTGGAATGATAATTGCCACTTTACTGGAAAAGTACTCCTTCCCCTTCCCACCACATGAATGCTTCTTGAACTATGTGTGCCATATGTATACCATAGTACAAGCTATATATTATCTGTCTGTTCCTAGAGGGGGTAGCCCCCTCCCCGCTTTCCAGTCTTCTTACACTTCCTCCCCAAAATGTACTTCTCAATCCAGTTCACTTGCCTCTTGGGTTTTTTCGTGAACAAGACAGTGCATCTCTTCTCTCTGAGCATTTTCTCTGGCTGTCCCCTATGCCCAGAAATGCTCTCTCTTCTCTGCTCCACCTAGTCATTTTCCTGGCTTCTTTAAGACTCAATTAAAATCCCACTTTCTACAGGAAGCCTTCCCCAATCCCTATTAATTCCAGTGCCTTCCTTCTGTTAATTATTTCCTATTTATCCTGTATATCTTGCTTGCCCTGTGTGAGTATGTGTGTGGTGTGTGTGTAGTATTTTGTCTCCTCCATTAGATTATAAGTTCCTTGAGGGCAGGGACTGTCTTTTGCCTCTTTTTGTATCCTCAATGCTTAGCACAGTGCCAGGCACATAGTAGGTGCATAATAAATGTTTATTGATTGATATGGCCCACAAGAAAGAAACTAAAGAGCATGAAGAGGTTTAGACTGTAGAAGCTGAATAGATGAATGAAAAAAATCAACTTTTAAGCAGTTACTAAGCACTGTGCTAAGTGTTGAAGACACAAATAAGAAAGCTAGACTATTCTGAAGGAAACCACATTCTGAGGGGGGGATCCTTAGAAAAGAGGTTTCAGGTGCAGGTCAGATGGATAGGTCCTATTATCCTTAGGGTTCATCAGCAAAACAAATGGTAGTGTACCATCTTTGGTGTCATTTCCATGAATAAAACCATATACATTTTAATGTTGAATCACTGGGAGTGTCAAGGTCCTTGGTGAGGGGAACTTTATTTTCTGGATCTTCAGTGTCTATGGGCACTGAGTAGACAGGGGCCACAAGCACCTACAGAAGCACTTGCCAAGTTGCATCTCCACAAAAGTGGAGGCTTTTCCACCATGAATACTTTCTTCGAAAAGATGGACAAGAAGTGCTAGACATAGAGATAATCCAATGACATCGCAAAAATGAAATGAATTCTAACTTAACAAATAGGAAATGACCAGTTAGTGCTTTGGAAATCATTCCTGAATCAGCTGTGCACAATCTGTCAATTGACTTGTTTAAAGCAGAGATCAAAATCAATACCAAATTAGAAGAAAGAATAAAAATGAGAAGAAGATTTGGTGTGCAATTAAAATGACTTCAATATAACCTATTTAAACATGCTGTTGAGTCAAAAAAAATGAAAATAGGCAAAAAAAACCCACCAGACCTCAGAAGAAATTATCACCAATGAAAAACTTGATATTCTTACCAAGTACAGATTTGACAACTCAGGGCAACACTGATTTAAAATATAGATTTGGATATTAAATCATATGCAGGTAGTTGATAGAAGATAATAAGCAGTACCATCTTTCAAAGTAGCAAAAATTTTTAAAGAAAGGATGGTGGGAAATCCATTTAAGTCACATCATCCCAAAAGTAGTTAAGGGTGAAAATGGAAAGAGTATAACAAACAAATGAAAAATATAATCTATTTTTCAAGATTATTATAACTATTCTGTCCATTAATGACAGTGGAGTCACCATGTTTGAACTCTAATTAATAGCCACTGATACACTGGATGAGGAAACAGAAATACTGAGAAAGAAAGCAAAGATGAGAACAGCAACTGAACTAGATAAAGTCTACCCAGAGAGAGTCTGTGCTAGACTAAACATAGTTTTGAGGCTATTGAGACTTCAGCTCTCAAGATATGGTAAAAATATATATGTTTGTGTGTGTGTATACATACATACACACACACACAAACATATATATATATGTATATATGTGCATATATGTATGTTTTTTCAGGAGTATTCCAAAAGGTCATCTTTGATGAAGGTATGAGAAAGGGAACAGTCTTTTGCATACTATATAATTGAGCAGGCCACATCTTTACAGCCATACAGCTAACAAAGATGGAGAGAATGCGAGATCACACTGCTTATTGGTTCTTGAATATAAAATCATTTAATTGGGCAAAGCAAAAACTCCATTGTAAAGGCTTTTCTCCAATAAGATGGCTCACATGTACATTTTTAAGTCATCCAAACTTCCTTGAGAGACACAAAAGAGATAAATGTGTTCAATGACTGCTTATAAATATCAAATGAGAAATAATGCATGCTAATGAAAGGTGCTCACCATTGTCATGAAAAATGTCCAAACAGCAGAATATAAATGGAAGTGTGATTCCTGATGGATGGTCAGGTCTCCCAGATGTTCCCGTTTGCAGGTGACATTGTGCTGACTGCACCAAACTCCAGAGCATTGTGACAGCTCCTGAATGAGGCTCCTAATTATTCTAAAATATTTTACCTAGCTGTTCACAAAGGAAAACCAAGTAATGAAGAATGCCTCTTGTCTAGACTGTAGTAAGCAATTTGATGGACAGCCCATTCGGCTAGTCCATCATTATATCTTGGACAGGCTCTGTAGAGGGCCAATGAACTAGGACAAGAATTGATGGGAAAAGACGGGCGGGCTAAATTGTCTTTGGAAATTCATCAGTACTATTAATAACCCTAACTGTCCTCTCTACAATAAAAAGCCATCTTTTTAATACCAATAGATACCTGATAGTGAGATATATATACATATATATATATACACACACATATATATGTATATATGTATATGTACATGCACACACACATATATACATATGAATACCTAAGTCTGAATCAGGAAATATCACAGGCTCCAATGTGCATGTCACTGAAGGCACATGGTGAGCATAAGTTCAGCATATTATCAATGAAGAATTGTGCAGGTAAATGGAAGTAAAAGGTTAGAAATATATATGACCAGTAAAGGAGGTAGACCAATCATATAATGGGAACGAGAGGTAACCAATGAAAAATCTGTGTGCTTTGTTTGAACCCACTCAAAGTCTGCAAATCTAGAGAAAGACCAGTACACTGAAAGGAGCCTTGTGGAGGATTTATGAGAGGTCATTGACAAGAATTTGCACAGGATAAAAAGGCATAGATGGAATGCATTCTCTGCCATTTGAGAGAGTATATTCCCGCTGATGTGGTCATGGGTCCATTGAAATATCTACATATTCATTTTTCATTTCTGTTGTTTACTATCATTAATGAAGCCTGTGTAGCTTTTTAGTAGCACTCAGAGCTTCCAGTCAGTAGACTGTATACCTCTACCTGCTTCTTCTCAATCTGATTCTTGTGATTTTTTTTTATAATCCTGAATTGTCTTTTAAAGATAATCTTCCATTTTAATTACTTAAATCTTTACACAATATTTTGTCTTAGCTAAAAATAATTTCATGATTTAAACATGGCAACGTTGCCCTGGGGGTAAATCCAAAGATTATTTTTTAAAATATTATTAGAGATTGGAGCAGAAATATTTTTTTTTAAATGCAATTTATTTCTTTAACATATTTGGTTTTCAGCATTGATTTTCACAACAGTTTGAATTACAAATTTTCTCCCCATTTCTGCCCTCCCCCCCCACTCCAAGATGGCGTATATTCTGGTTGCCCTGTTCCCCAGTCAGCCCTCCCCTCTATCACCCCCCTCCCCTCTCATCCCCTTTTCCCTTCCTTTCTTGTAGGGCAAGATAAATTTCTACGCCCCATTGCCTGTGTATCTTATTTTTTAGTTGCATACAAAAAGTTTTTTTGTTTTTGAACATCTGATTTTAAAACTTTGAGTTCCAAATTCCCTTCCCTCTTCCCTTCCCACCCACCCTCCCTAAGAAGTTGAGCAATTCAACCTAGGCCACACATGTATTAGTATAACCCTTCCACAATACTCATGTTGTGAAAGGCTAACTACATTTTGCTCCTTCCCAACCCATCCCGCTTTATTGAATTTTCTCCCTTGACCCTGTCCCCTTTCCAAAGTGTTTGTTTTGATTACCTCCACCCCCATCTGTCCTCCACTCCATCATCCCCCCACCTTTTATTTTTTTTTTATCTTCCTCCCTCTTCTTTCCTGTGGGGTAAGATACCCAACTGAGTATGTATGGTATTCCCCCTCAGGCCAAATCTGATGAGAGCAAGGTTCACTCATTCCCCCCTCACCTGCCCTCTCCCCTCCTCCCAAAGAACTGCTTCCTCTTGCCACCTTTATGCGAGATAATCCACCCCATTCTATCTCTCCCTATCTCCCTCTCTCAGTATGTTACTCTCTCATCCCTTAATTTCATTTTATTTCTTTTAGATATCTTCCCTTCATCCTCAACTCACCCTGTGTCTGCTCTCTCTCTTTTACATATCTATATAAACACATACATACACATACATACATATACACATAGATACATACATACATACACATTCACTTATATATATACTTAAACATATATATATATGCATATATATATATGCATATTCCCTTCAACTACCCTAATACTGAGGTCTCATGAATCATACTCATCATCTTTCCATGTAGGAATGCAAACAAAACAGTTCAACTTTAGTAAGTCCCTTGCAATTTCCGTTTCTTGATTACCTTTTCATGCTTCTCTTGATTCTTGTGTTTGAAAGTCAAATTTTCTATTCAGTTCTGGTCTTTTCACTGAGAAAGCTTGAAAGTCCTCTATTTTATTGAAAGTCCATATTTTGCCTTGGAACATGATACTCAGTTTTGCTGGGTAGGTGATTCTAGGTTTTAATCCTAGCTCCATTGACCTCCGGAATATCGCATTCCAAGCCCTTCAATCTCTTAATGTAGAAGCTGCCAGATCTTGGGTTATTCTGATTGGGTTTCCACAATACTCAAATTGTTTCTTTCTGGCTGCTTGCAGTATTTTCTCCTTGATCTGGGAGCTCTGGAATTTGGCAACAATATTCCTAGGAGATTTCTTTTTGGGATCTATTTGCAGAGGCGATCGATGGATTCTTTCAATTTCTATTTTGCCCTGTGGCTCTAGAATATCAGGGCAGTTCTCCTTGACAGTTTCCTGTAAGATGGTATCTAGGCTCTTTTTTTGATCATGGCTTTCAGGTAGTCCAATAATTTTTAAATTATCTCTCCTGGATCTATTTTCCAGGTCAGTGGTTTTTCCAAGGAGATATTTCACATTGTCTTCCATTTTTTCATTCCTCTGGTTCTGTTTTATAATATCCTGATTTCTCATAAATTCACTAGCTTCCACTTGCTCCAATCTAATTTTTAAAGTAGTATTTTCTTCAGTGGTCTTTTGGACCTCCTTTTCCATTTGGCTAATTCTGCCTTTCAAGGAATTCTTCTCCTCATTGGCTTTTTGGAGCTCTTTTGCCATTTGAGTTAGTCTATTTTTTAAGGTGTTGTTTTCTTCAGTGTAATTTTCAGTATTTTTTTGGGTCTCCTTTAGCAAGTCATTGACTTGTTTTTCATGGTTTTCTCGCATCCTTCTTATTTCTCTTCCCAATTTTTCCTCTACTTCTCTAACTTGCTTTTCCAAATCCTTTTTGAGTTCTTCTATGGTCTGGGGCCAGTTCATGTTTTTCTTGGAGGCTTTGGTTGTAGGCTCTATGACTTTGTTGTCTTCTTTAGGCTGTATGTTTTGGTCTTCTTTGTCACCAAAGAAAGAATCCAAAGTCTGAGACTGAATCTGGGCGCGTTTTCGCGTCCTGGCCATATTCCCAACTAACTAACTTGACCCTTGAGTTTTTCAGTGGGGTATGACTGCTTGTAGATTACAGAGTTCTATGTTCTACGTTTGGGGGGGAGGTGCCAGCTCTGTCAGAGCAGCACTCCTCCTTCCCCAAGGACCCCCAGTCCAGACTGGGCTCAGATCTTCGGCAGGCTGTGCACCCCTGCTGCGATCCGCCACTTAATTCCTCCCACCAGGTGGGCCTGGAGCCGGAAGTAACAACAGCTGTAGCTGCCCCACCTCCGCTGCCCCCGGGGCTGGAAGCCGAACCGCGAACTCCTTCCACTCCCGCAGCTTTTCCCACTAACCTTCTCCGCAGTCTTTGGTGTTTGTGGGTCGAGGGGTCTGGTAACTGCCGCAGCTCACATATTCAGGGCGCTAGGGCCCCCTCCGCCCGGCTTCCGGTCTGGATCGTCCACGCCGCTCAGGCTGGGCTCTGCTCCACTCCGTTCCCAGTTCCCAGCTCCCAGCTCCCAGCTCCGTGTGGAATAGAGCTCACCCAGAGACCATCCGGGCTGTCCTGGGCTGGAGCCCTGCTTCCCTCTGCTGTTCTGTGGGTTCTGCCGTTCTAGAATTGGTTCAGAGCCATTTTTATAGGTTTTTGGAGGGACTTGGGTACGGAGCTCACTCTAGTCCGTGCTTACCAGCCGCCATCTTCGGAGCAGAAATATTAAGATGTTATTTAAGTTCACCCAAAGAATCAGAGGCAAAACTAAGATTGTGATTTAGTTCTGAGTTTAAAGTCATTTCTTTAAGCCATTGAGCCATGCAGTTGTTATTGAATTGTCCTGTCACATAAAAAATAAGAATAAATCTATTTAAGGAAAAAGAGGATGGGAGAAAGATTAATAGCTCTATTTCCAATATTCAATTTATTAAAACTTAAGGCAGAAATGCCCCCTTAATCTCTCTTAAAAATATTTCCTAGTTCTGAATGCACATGTATGAGAGTGAATTTATAAACATTTTTACATGTACACAGAGAATGCTGGTACAAGAGACACCCTCCCACCCCTCCCCCCACCATACAACACATTATATCACATAGACAGAGTTGTCCAAAATATCTAATAAATCAAACTGCACCACTTGGTGTTCAAAGGGATTTAGCTAGTGAGAAAAATCTATGGCCTTGTGTTTTTTCAGGCCTTGAAGGTCCCTAAAAAGGCAGCTGTACATTCCTGCTTGTTATTGGTGATCACGGACTCAGCTGAGTCTAGTCACATAATAACATGTCATAGGGATACTGCCCTCCACTGTGCTATATTCGTGTCTGCAGAAATAGCAATACCATTTTGTCCTCTATTGGCTAGACTCTAATCTCCATCTGTGAGCCCACGATGACCTACCCATCCCCTGTTGTCCCGTGGGAAGAGGGATGAAAACTCTGCCGCTAATGATTTTGTCTCTCTGTTTCTTCTTTGTCCTTGTTCTCACCCAACAACAACTACAACAACATAGTTTCAGTCCAACGTGCCACTTAGACTGGAGTCGGGGATTGATATGTGATGAATGCCCTGCTGGGTACACAGGACCACGCTGTGAGAGGTAAGCAAGCGCCACACTGCCTTTCAGAGTGATGTCTACCTTGGGGACTTTAAAACAAGTATTGTCATTCTTTGCACTCCCCAGTAAAAGGGGGCGAAGAACAAAACTTCAGCATTGTTCAATGAAATGAAATTAAGTTCCTCCTCACACCTGTCAAACAAATGCAGTACATTTTTACTGTTTATTCATACCCTGTAAATTGCTCTATAAATCCCTATTCCCTCAAAGAATATTTGATTAATGTTTTATTCTTAAAGGTTATGCATTAACCTACTGTGTCCAGAAATTATTTCCCATGTGGAAGGAATATTTTTTAAGATTCATCCATCAGTACTTTTTTATCTTTCATAATTAGTTTTTCTGTCCTTACAATGTGACTTGGAAGTTTAGAGCCCAGTTGGTCAAATGGTCCATGACTTACTATTACTGGGTTTTGGGTTTGTTTTTTACAAATTAGTATGGAGTCAAAAATGTAATTTTTCATCTGACTGTTGTTCTAATTATTCCCAAGACAATATTATCATTCTGGCTGATGTATGCTTCCTGCAGTAGAATATTCTTTGGTCAAAAATTTCAGTTATCTTTATTTTTACAATGGTGACTTAGACATAATTTTCTATGGTTTCCTTCTCTTAAAATCCATTATGATGGAGAGAAAAATCACAAGGAGAAAGGCCTGTCTATAAATTATGTTCTTGCCTTTGGTAAATTACCAAGTACCGCTTCCCCATCCAGATCATTATAATTGAAATAGGCTCTTTTGCTGTGCCTTCTGGAAGTAGAGAGGCAGTCACCTGCTTTTGCCCATCATCACCAGGACTAATCCTGCTGAGGGCTATTCTTGCCTGTCCTTTCCTGTCTGCCTTGCAAATTGTTGTCCCTGCTTCAACTGAGGTCCCCGAAGTTAACAATTGTAAGAATAAATCACCCAGGGAGCATACCAATAAAAATTGGTTGATGCAAGGCCCTGAATGTTACCTGGCAAAGCAACAAGTACAATTTTGGAATCTGGCATATCCTGTAAATTAGTGATAAGGCCAGGATTAGAGTAAATTAGATTTTAATTGAAGTGAAATACATGAAAAAACTGCAGGTCAATAACTGTAAAAGTCAAATGGACAATAAAAGTGAAAGATATGATTGTTTCTTCCCGTTACAAATGAACAGGTAACTGCCATGTCAGGAGTAGTTTATATCAAAATCGTGACCCCTCCACCTCACCCCACACATTTTTTTAAGCAATTGGAAAAGGATATCTCATCTGTTCCTTGAGGCCATTAAATCTGTTAAAGACCCCTTCATGCTTTTCTCACTCTTTCATACTAATTCCTACGTCAATGAGGAAACAATTTCTAACCTTGAAAGAAAAAATTTCACTGTTTTGAACTAGGTAGAAAAGGGACCTAGAATTCAAAGAGAAACTGACTTGAACTACAAAAAAAATTATTATGGTGCAGCTAAGTAACTAATGTTCAAAAGTAATCATAATCTCATTGACAAGAAGCAGGGGGATACCATGGGTTAACATTTGCTACTTTGGGTGCAATTCATCTTGGCTAAGTGAGAATAAAAGCCAGCTTTTCTCAGGCAGGTGCACCAAAATGACTTTGCTCTTATATTAATTATTTGAACTTAGTGTGGGTGCCAGAGAGGAGCGGATGGGATAGCAACTAGGAAATAAGAGTAAAGGTAGAAAATAAACTTTGGCTGTGGGTAGCCTTGGTAGCAAGCTCATTACATAATTGAGACATCAGTGACAGCCATTTATATGGTAGCCCATATAACGGAATTATATCATGGCGCAGAGCAACAGGATGCTAATTGGTCCAACTGAAACTTATAGGAGAAATAGTTCTGGGAATCTTGTCACTGCACATGTAGACCATCAAATAGAAGAGCCTATATAAGTGCTTTTCCATTTTGCCTGGGGAACCAGAAGACTTGAAGTTAATATTTAATTGTCTCTGGACTATCAACATGGGCAGTAGATTTTTGACAGATGAGCCTGCCAGGGATGAGGGCACAGGATAAGATTGCATCAGTAATAAAAATGACATCAGTGTGACACTGCTTTCTTTGATTTTCATCTTCCTTCCATCTGCTTTTACATTGGCAGAGACAGTATGAAAAAGAACACTGTACTATGAGTTAGGAAATGTGAATGTGCCACTAACTCACTGTGGGACCTTTGGTAAGTCAGTTGGGCTTGTTTCCTCACTGTGTAATGAAGAGTGTAGCAAAGGAGGAAAGGGAGAAAATGGTATTTTTAAGTACCTACTATGTACCAGGCACAGTGCTAATTTCTAAGATCTCTGTTTCTGCTAAGGTACTTGAATTCCATATATTCACTTCCCCTTTTCCTGCATAGTATCTCATGGTGTTGAATATCATCTTCCTAGGAAATATTCTTTGCTATTGGAAGAATAGATTTTGTCTACCTCATGTTGTGTTCTTCATTTGTCTTTTCCCAAATATTTTCCAATTGAATTAGAGGGAAATAATGTGGAAGGAACCAGTGGTAGTTGACTATACAGTACAATTGCAGCCCCAAATTCTAGTCTTCAGATGGAATTTCCTTACTCTGCCTTGAATGTGAATAATTCTTTTGGAATTCTCAATGACATATTTTCAGAGTGCAGGTTTGAAAATCTGTAAAAATCTAAAAGACTGTGATTTAGACTACTGTTAATTAATTGAATCTAAACATATCACAAAGTTAGGCACTATTATCATTAAGGGAAGACTTATATGATGAGCAGTATTGTGTTCACTGATCTTAGAAGCATTTTTCTGCTCCATAGGGAATTCTTTTGTATGACTCCAAGAATACTATAAGACAGCTAATAAAAAGTCTTCTAAAATGTGTCAGTAGTGAATGGAGTTTTTTTTTTTTTTACTGAAGTATGATATGAATTAACCATCATGTCTATTCATAATTTTTGCTTAAATGTCATACAACAAAACCCTCTGGAAGGCATAGGTGCTGCTTCTGACTTACATATTAATCTGTTTAATTATGGCCATTTTCTCCCTGGAATGAGTTTTCTCCTATTGTGGAAGAAATTTGCACTATATTAATTGGTACCTGTGTTAAGAAGAATTCCCAGACCTTGTTAAATAATGTCATCTCTCCAGAGGGCAGTAAGTCATTTTGAGGGAAGTGAACTGAAAGTAATGGGTTTTAGTTGACTATAATAATTATCTTTGATATATCCTTATTTCACTGGAGCAAAATCCATTTATTTATAGTAAACAAAATGAAATATAAAGCTATGTGGATGTGATGATAAATTCCAAATGTCAAAGCAAGAAAAATGTGGGTGATAATTCATTTGGACCTTCTTGGTGTTTTGATTAAATGCCTCTTTGTAAAGGGATGATGACAATAATAATAATTTAAAACTCCCTCCCTCTCCCTCACCCCCGCAGACCTCTTCCACCTCTTACATTGGGAATATTTCTGTGGTACACATCTCTATGCTTCTACTCACCATCTCTTTGGTTCTCCAGACCAAAACTACCTTATGTGGGTACGGGCAACTACTCTCTTACATGTAGTATCTCCTCCAATTAAAATGTAAGTTCCTTGGGGGCAGGGTGTTTCACCTTTGTATTTATATTCCCAGTGCTTAGCATAGTACCCAGTGTACAGGAAGCATTTAATTAATGCTTTTCTACTCATCCAATCATAAGGCTTCAAAGTTTCCAAGCTATGTTATTTCATTTAATCCTCACATCACTTTATGCATGAGGAAATTTAATGAATTAAAAAATTATAGATTATATATTCCATTTTAGTTTATATAAACCATCCTTAAAAAGAAGTAGCAATTAATATTTGTTGGTGGCAACAGTCTGCCAACAATATTTACCCAAAATTAGGTTTTATTGTCTTTTTTCTCTGTGGCATTTATTTTTTGGAGTACAATTAATATTAGAGTTGGTAAGTACAAATCTAATTATTAGGTCATTCATATCTGTGGTGCCCATTAAATTGTCATGAATTTACTGGGAGAGGGTGCCTGATAGAGCTCAAATGAAAATATACTTATCTCTTTTCCTGAAAGTAGAGTCTTTCTAACCTTACAAAACAGTAGCTATTATGTGTGTGTGTGTGAACTGCCTTTACAAACAATATATTGCTTGGAGGAAATTATTTTCTTCATCATTGTCCCCTATATTTTTTGGCCATGGCTGTTCTGCAGGCCAATAGGATGACATGGGTGTCTGTACTGCCCAGAAACAAAAAGTTTTCTACTTCCTATTATTTCTAGCTCCTCTTTCTTCTCCCTACTTCTCTTCTCCCTCAGTCTGAGAGCATGAGCAAGTATGAAGTATGAGTAAATGTAATGAAGGGGAAAGCGGACCAGAATATAAATGGGTCCTGTCTATATAAGCACTTTTTGAATAGATACTTGTAATATGCCACATTAAATAGCAAGCTTTATATAGTGCTTTGATCAGGGGAAAATATGATACTATAATTTATTAAGATCTTCTGTGCCTTAAAAAAGCAACCTTCTGGTTTTTGTGATTATTGTGCCAAATGGAGCACACTCTTAAAAAAGAAAAGAAAGGAAAGTCTACAGTCTTATGGGTTTCTAAATTATTAAAAAGTATCTAATGGCATCTTCTGGCACCTGGGCCATTCCACTTCACCAGGATCCCATATAGGCACAGAGCTGAGAAAACAAATATTTTCTCTAGAAAGGGAGATGGACACATATAGGGACACATTTCACATGCACAGGTGTCCACGATCTTTACCCCTTCCCCACCCCCAGTACTTACCAACATACTCCTAGTTATGCTTTTTACACTAAGTATTCCCTAAAATTCTGCCTTTGTATTTTTTAACCTGAATTCTCATAACAAGTTCATACTGGGGGAAAAAGAAACTGAGCCTTGTATATTAGTACAGAAAAGCAACCAGTTCAGGAGCTACATATGATGTGTTGTAATACAAAGGCTTTCCAACCTGGACTTGAATTCCTCTGGAGAACCACTAGACAGATTTCTTATTATGCTTTTGTCTCGTCTTCAGCACAAGTGTCAAGGTTTGGGGGATATTTTCCCCCTGCTGAAATCTAATTACCAGTTGAACTGCCAGGATATCATCTGGTATCTACTATGCAGTTACAAATTTTAAAATAAAAAAGAATAAAGGAAACTTGCATTTGGGGGAGGAGGGGAAAGAAATACTTGAAAGAGCATCATATTATCTTGAGAGATTAGTATCACGACAAATGTGTAAACACTTTTGCTGATGGGGTTTCATGAGTCCCAAAGAATTCTGACAGATTGAATCTTTTGCCTTAGGTGTGCAGAAGGCTATTTTGGACAACCTTCTGTACCTGGAGGATCATGTCAGCCATGCCAATGCAATGACAACCTTGACTTCTCCATCCCAGGCAGCTGTGACAGCTTGTCTGGCTCTTGTCTGATATGTAAGCCAGGTACAACAGGCCGCTATTGTGAGCGCTGTGCTGACGGATATTTTGGAGATGCAGTTGATGCAAAGAACTGTCAGCGTAAGTCCTGAACCATTGTCGCTCCTGACAGAATTGATGTATTATATCTTAAAGTAGCTGATCAGTTTCTGAGTAGAGATTGAAGAACAGGAAATTGTATATATAATACGCACACGTAAGTTTATACTCTAAAGAACACTCGTTTGGTAATTTTTGTTCTGTTCCTGGGTTGGCTTCTCAACTAAAACACTCTTAAATGGGTATGTGTTTTCAGGTGTGATTTGACTATCATTGAGACAAGCATGGGCTAAAGCCCAAGTAAGCCATGACAATTAGTAAATTAATTTAGTAGGTTCCAGTTTTACTTCTTTTGTCAACTGTCATCATTTGCTTTAAACACGTGGTTTGTATTTAGTGAGCAAATTTACATCATTTACCTGCTAGGAAATGGTCATGTTCTGAATTTTGAAAAGTATGAATTTCATGACCTTGAAAGTCAGCACTGAGACCCCAAGCCCAGTCACTATTTTAATATGCTGACACTTTAAGCAAAGCTTAGGTTCTTCATTAAAATGACAAACCTCTATCTTAGCATGTCCTGTATTTTAGAGTTATGAACAAAAGATAATGAGTGATTTTGCCAATATTCTACCCAAATTGGTATTACATATTTAGCCATAAGTTTACGAATGCTGGCTTATTTGTCTTTATCATCCATCTAAGTATTTTTTGGGCAAAAATTCTTGTTAATATGACCTTATCATTTATCTATGAAAATGACAAGAGGTATAGAATACAGAAGCAATGTATAATGTTTGCAAGATGGGTCTTGTTTGGTTGAACACAATCATCCTTTTTAGAGTGACACATTATCGTTTAATGAAATCACCGTCAATTTGCAGCTGCCATCATAATCAGAAGTCATATACATATGTTTGTGGCCCCAAAGCATCCCCAAATTAATCATGTGGAAAGGAACCTTACAAATTCTCCAGTTGGGTCATAGAGAGTGCACTAATACGGAAACTGTTTTAAACGTTGGACTATGTTGCTGCATCGCCACCTAGTGGTCACTCTCCTCTAAGCATCCAAACAGTAGCAGGGATTGCAATCCAATAACCATTAAGAAGCCTCTTTTCCTCCCTGTCTGTTTAGAGGTGAGCATCAGCATTTTTATGACAGTTAGAATTGACTTGGTGTACCAGTTTCTAAGTACCCAGTATTTGCAGTATCTCTCCTAAGTATTGATAACCAGCATGCTAAAAAAAAAAAAAAAAACTTGTCAGAGTGGATAATAAAAATAATCTAATTACCAATTGAACTGCCAGGATATCGTCTGGTATCTACACCGCAGTTACAAATTTTAAAATAAAAAAGAATAAAGGAAACTTGCATTTGGGGGAGGAGGGGAAAGAAATACTTGAAAGAGCATCATATTACCTTGAGAGATTAGTACCACGACAGTATTTATTTATTTACCTTATTTAGCACGATGTGCCAGGCACTGTGCTATACATGTATGTTATCTCATTTGATCCTCACAACAACGCTGGGAAGTAGGAGCTATGACTGTTCTCATTTTATAGGTGAGGAAACTAAGTTAAGCAGAGGTTACGTGACTTACTCAGTGTTATACAGCTAGTAAGTGTCTAAAGCCAGATTTGAAATCAGGTATTTCTGACTTCACGCCTGGTGCTTATCTAGCCACTGCACCATCCTAGTTAAAGTTAAGGAGACCAGTGTTGAAATCCTGCTGCTGACACATAATGGCTATGTTTTCAAGGGCAGGTCACTTAATCTCTCTCGGTGTTCATGGAAACTAGGATTATAAGTAACAGATGAGTTGGTGATTTGCACTGTTGGAGGGAGTCTGTTTACTGGGAGTTTCCAACTGATAAAATTACGAATCAATAAACAAATAAGCACATACTATATAACAAAACTTTTGGCAAGAACACCAGTGCCTTGAATAATGACTTGATGGTAGCACCGGAATTTCTTAGGAAATCACAAAAGTTGATTGATCTGAATAGTGATTATTGGTAGCAGTCATAATTTAACTGTTAACCATGTTGATCCTTTAACAACCACTTTTTTTCCCCTTCTCCAACTTATTTTTCTTCTTCTGATCTTAAAATCAAAAGGAAATCTGGGTGCAAACCTTCCATACAATTTGTTGTGGTGAAGGTCTAATGTGTAGCATGAGGTTTTAGGCACCCAAAGAATGGTTATGGGTTGCAAAGATGTGAAAGCCACCACGCTAGGATGGACCATGATTGTACCTTTCCAAAGGTATACAGGATCACTGTATGCATATACGATAGAATTGGGATCAGGAAGGGGGATTAGGGGGAAAAGAACATAACTACAAATGAAAAATTATTATAAGTAAACATTTTCATTTTTAATAATGAATTTTAATGTATCATGTGAGGACAATTGCCCCAACCATTCACACTTGCCAGACTCCCAAAGAGAAAGTTCATTTATTTCTACTTCCCTAAAAATATTTCTCTGTGACCCTGGGCAAATCATTTAACTTGTGTTTGCCTCAAAGACAGCAAGGTCTAGAGTCAGGAAGACCTGAGTTCAAATTTGGCCCCAGATACTTACTAGCTATGTGACCCAGGGCAAGTCACTTAACCTCTGTTTGCCCTAATCTACTAGAGAAAGAAATGGCAAACTGCTCCAGTATCTTTGCCAAGAAAACCGCGTGAACAGCATTGGCATGCTATGGTCCAGAGGGTCTTAAAAAGTTGGATACAACTGAACAAAAAATATATTTCATGAAATTTTATTTTGCAACCAATGATCTACATGTTTACTTTAATGTTTTGTTTTATTTATGTCAAACCGTAACATTTCCTTTCGTTAAAAAAATTCTTTTCACTTTTTAAAAGAAAAAAAAATACTTTTCATTGCTTTTGGCACTTTCCAAAATGTCAAAAATGAATCACTGTCATGTTTATCTAACAAATTTCTTTTTGCATTATTTAATGTAAGAGAAAAATAGACCTGAGATTCTAAGTTTGCTTTCCACTGATTTTTCTTGTTTAGGTATTCATATAGATGTTGGACCACTGGAATTAAAAAACTTAAATAAAATTTTAGAGTTAAAAACCCCTACAATTTCCAGATGCAATAAATGCTTATGCACGCATATATTAGTAAATTCAGATTTAAAAATTAAGAGTGAAAACTATAAGGCTTATTCCCTATTAAACTTTACTGTTAGCACACTTTACTTTTACTTTAACATACTTGATTCTCATTTGTCAGTAAACTTTATTATGACAACTGGCACTATAATGTCTCTTTAATATGTCTGATTTTAAAAGTTACATGGTTGTCATTTAGAACATCTGGAATAAGCTGTCATTCTTACACTTAAAAGACTATTCTGAATTAACTAGAAGGAAGTGATTAATTAAAATGTCATGTCAAATGTATGGGAAATAAGACAAGGAGAATTCATTGTAAGAATTCATGCTAATACTGAATTCTCAGGTGAGAAGCAAAATGTTTAATAGAAATTAATAAAATGCAATGATAAAATATAGGTCATTGCCAGGAGAAAAGCTTTGCTTGCTAGAATTTCAGCTTGGTAGACTGAACTAGTACTTAGGAGAAGTGAGTTCTAATCCCACCTCTTCTATGGGTTTGTAGTGCTACCTGGAGGAGATCACTTAATCTTTCTCTAATCCTTGGTTTTATCATCTGTAAAATTAAGAGGATTGGATTTGGTGGCCTCTAAATTCCCTGACAGTTCTACAGTTCTATAATTCCACTAAGCCCATAATTATCTTAAAAACCAATGTTCAAAGCCAGAGTAAAAGTAAAGGCAAAAGTTGTTTTGAGCATATATTAGCCTTTGGTAGAGGCTGACTTCCATCCCACTGAACTATGGGAGCTGGCGCCAAGGAGAATACATAGCAGGAGATGATGAGGGAAAGGAGAGATCCTAGGAAAATGCTCTGGTAGAGAGAAGACTTTGAGGAGGAAGCACTGGGTGATCAGGGAAGGATTTTGCTGAGTACACTCTCTTCGCCTGCATCTTCCTTTGTACAGTCATAGGTGGTACTGTACAAAGAAAGTTCAGGGGAAAAAAGATTACTCCCTGTTCTGGAGTATTATATATCCCAACATACTTTATTATTTGGTGGAAAGGCAAGACATTAGAAAGTCTATAGAATAAAAATGGCAAGTGGTGCAAATGCCCAAATATATTGTGTAAGCCTGTAATATTTTCTAAAATAAGATTTACCCCGTTAGAATGTAAGTTCCTTGAGGACATGGACTATTTTATTTTTTGTCATTATGTCCCAAATGATTAGTGCAGCTTTGTTGTTGTTCAGTCATTCAGTCCTGTCTGATTCTATAGGACCCATTGAACAAAATCCATGGGGTTTTCTTGGCAAAAGATACTGGAGTGGCTTGCCATTTCCTTCTCCAATTTGTCCCTATTTTACAGATGAGGAACTGAGGCAAATAGGGGGTAAGTGGCTTATCCAGGCACACAGCTAATAAGTGTCTGAGGCTGGATTTGAACTCAGATCTTCCTTACTCCAGGCCTGGTACACTAGCCACTGAACCACCTTGCTGCTCCAGTTAGCACAGCTTAGTATGCACTTAATAAATGTTTGTTAAATAACCTTGATTCCTACAAGACAGAAAACAGAGAGGAGAATAAGAAACCTGAACAAGGAGCTAGGGAATACCTAAAAGACATAGTTGTAGGGAATAGATTAGGAAAATTAGTAGAATGGTACTGTGAAGTATTGGGAGACCTGGGTTCAAATCCTAACTCTGACACTAAATAACCATATGACCTAAGCCAAGTCACTTCACTTTGAGCCTCAGATTCCTTATTGATATAATGTTAGCTTAAGAAGGCCAAAGTTTCTCACTGCATCCAGGACCATCTCCAGTCATCCTGATCTATATCTTGCCACTGGACCCAGATGGCTCCAGAGGGGAAAGTGAGGCTTGTGACTTTGCACAGCCCTCCCTCATTTAAATCAAATTCATTTGAGTGTCATGGCTCACCTCCTCTAAGAATGAAGGACAAACAATAACAAACAACCTTTCACTAACTTATAAGGTTACTGTTATGAAAAATGCATCACAGGTTTGAAAGTGCTCCATAAAAGTGAGTTATGAGGCAGCTGTGGCATGGTGGAGAGAGACCTGGCCTTGTTCAAATCCTGCCTCTGACATGTTGGCATGACTAAGTCACTTAACTTCTCTGTGCTCTAGGCAACCCTTTAAGGCTTTAGATTGCTGAGATGGTGCCAATCTGCTTTGAGACAGGGAATTCCCTCACCTGAGAGTTGGTTCTCTCAGTGACATCATAGATCCAGCTCTCATATCTATCCCTATATCACGCCCAAATTTCTTTCTTTAGCTTCGGTCCTATACTTCCAACAAATTCTTGGACACCTACACCTGAATATTAAACTGGCATCTCAATTTATCGCCTGAACGTACCATCTGTAACCCCTATAACTTCCTTACATACAGTGTGTCCCAAAAGTCTCAATGAAATTCTAAGATATTTAATATTCTTAATAGCTTAAATAAGCTATTTAAAATATTAAAGCTTAAAATTCCACTGACGTATTGTGCATTTCATGCTGGGAGATCAAGGAAGCCTTCGTAGAACTTTTGAACTAGGCCTTGAATGGTAAGCATGATTTAAAAAGACTGAGATTTCTTGAAAGAGCCATGTTGCTGTCTTTTGTAGCAAAGCTTACAGAGGTGAGGTAGGGTGGGGAATGCATAGGGATTAACCATTACTATAGTTGGTCAAACAGTACATTTATTGTTGAATTTATCGATAATAATTCATGCTGTGCTTTCCGACTTTCAAAATGCTTTGCATACATTCTCCAATGTGAGCTTTATAATAGTTAAGTAACATATGTAGTACAAACATCATTACTCCTATGTTACAGGGCAGGAAACTGAGACTGAGGCTAAATGGCTGGTCTAGGATCAAATAAGTGATGTCTCGTCTCTGAGATTCAAAGTTAGATTTCCCAGATAAGCTAATGTGTGTGTGTGTGTGTGTGTGTGTGTATCTGTGTGTCTGTGCATGTATATATATATATAAAGTGCTTTGCAAACCTTATAACTGCTAGTTTTCTTATTATTATTACTATTCTCACCATTATTATTATCACTTCAATTGTTGCACTTTTCACTAGTACTTAATGACTCAGCATCATTGTTCAGTCATTTAGTCATGTCCAACTGTTGGTGACCCCTTTTGGGGTTTTCTTGGCAAAGATCATAGAGTGGTTTGCCATTTTCTTCTCCAGCTCATTTTACAGATGAAGAAACTGAGACAAACAGGGTTAAGTGACTTGCTCAGGGTCATACAGCGAGTGGGTGTCTAAGTTCATATTTGAACTCATGAAGATGAGTTTTCATGATCTAAGCCACAGTGCTCTGCCCACTGTGGCACCACACACACACACACACACACACACACACACACACATGAATACATGCACATGTTTATATGTGTGTGTATATGTTTATGTATGTATGTATAAATGTGTGCAGTTGTATAAATGCATATACAAATACACACAGATATACACAAACACACATATAATCACGTTTTGAATATGGCTGTATGCAGATGTAGATGTAGATACACACACAAATAAAAGGTTATTTTCTGGGAGTGGGAGAAAGCATTAACAAGAGGGCAAAACAGAAAGACTTCTGGTAGGAGGAAACATTTGACCTAAACCCTGAAAAAAGCTAACGATTCTGAAAAGAAGTAAAACATGCCATCCCATGGGGAAGAACTTGGCTGCCCTGTTGAGTGCACGAGGGGGAATAGTGTGGGATTAATCTGCAAAGATAAATTGGAGCAAGACTGTGAAAGCCTCTAAATGTCAAACAGAGGGGTGGGTATTTTTTTCTGGGAGATTAAAGAAAGCCACTGAATCTTCTTGATCATGGAAATGGCGTGCTCAGAATTATGATGAAGCATATAAGAGCACTTTCAAACTACTATTTAAAGTCAAGATAGTAATAGCAAGTAATAATCATGGTGGTGGTATTAGGAATTTATACATTTCTACATTGCCAGAAATTAATGAATGGAAACAATGAATGGATTGACCATGTGTGTGCAAAGTGCTGGAGACACAAATGGAAAAAAGTGAGATAGTCCTTGCTCTTAAGGAGTTCTCATTCTCTTTGAGAAAGATAGCCTTAAGTGTTCAGTGATGGTACAGATGGGAAGGCCTAGATTCCTTAAGTTGTATAAGTAGGTAGGATGGCAGTGCCAGGCCATAGGGTCAGGTCAGACAGTCAAGCCTATGGGATTTTAGAAGGAAGTATCAGCAAAGACGGTAGACCTGGTGATCCTTCATCTCATCAGAAGGAATGAAAGTTATTGACTCCCATCTCAACCAAGACTTTTGAGTAATCAACCTGCTAGGCTAAGAGGATCCCCCTGGTTGTAGTCAGTCTTTCTCCCCACTGGCTATCCCAGTGGTTTCTGGGATGTCGTAGGACTGAAGGACAGAGGAGGGGGGAAAGCAATTTGGTAGGGAACCCCCATGTTGGAGGATCTGAATGACGAATTTCTTTTTCCCTTTGTAGCATGTCGCTGTAACCTCAATGGCTCATTCTCAGAGGTTTGCCACACAAAGACAGGGCAATGTGAATGTAGACCCAATGTTCAAGGACTTCGTTGTGATGAGTGTCAGGTAAGGAATAAGCTCTTCCTGATCTGTTTTTCTTCATCTCAAAATCTATAAGGAGCCTTCAGAGACACATTTAAATTGTATGCATTTAAATAGTCTCTATCACTGTATTTTCATATGTAAAAGACAGCCAGAGCAATATATTGTGGATAGAACTGGAGTCTGGTAGTCTTGGGTTCAAATCCTGCCTCTAATACATCTTTACTATGTAACCACAGGTAAGTCACAACTTCTGAGTGCGCTAGACTCTTTTCTAAGACTATAAATTGCTGGTTTGAATTGGTAGAGAGGCATTTTCTACACTGAAAGTTTCTACTATGATAAAAATCACATACCCAGACCTGAAGGAAAAAATACACATATTTAAAAGGGAGTTAGAAATCATTTATCTACATATATAATGTCAATGAAATATTTGGAGTAATCAGCAAAATTCTGAGGTAAATTAACACTTGGCCATCAGCGTATACTTTGTTGGCAATAGAAATGTATAATATTTGCTGTGATTCGGATGTCCCTGGAGTAAAGAATATAAACCATTTATATTTAGTATGACCAATTTTACGGCTCTTTGAGGAAATTCTCACCACAGGCAAAGCTCAGAGAGGATCTTATTCAGTACAAAGTAAAACAGTTTGTTATCCTTACGTTCCTAGCACAGTTAAATAGCCTTTGATTTTAACAAAATACCTCTAGTTTTGTCTTTTAAAAGCTAGTGTTTTGAACTTGATAACAGCTTTGAGATTTACTAAAGTGTATTTTTTAAAAGAATCATCTTAAAAATGAGATTTTTAATGAAAGTTGTCTGTCAATCACATGTGAATGGGACTCTACCAACCCTATCACAATCGATAGAGTATGCATTTGGAGAATTTCCCAGAGGTGAAGCTTTGCAATGATCCCTCCATGTTGGGTCCACCCCATTTGTTAGGGCTGATAGAATTCACTTGCTAGGCAGGTAATCAAGAACCTGGGAACAAAGAGAACCTTGCACTTAACTCTGGTCTCATTTGCTACTGTTGTCATGTCCAACTCTTTGTGGTGCCGTTTGGGGTTTTCCTGCCAAAGATACTGGAGTGGTTTGCCATTTCTTTCTCCAGGTTATTTCACAGATAAGGAAACTGAGGCAAGCAGGGTGAAGTGACTTGCCCAGGGTCACACAACTAGCAAGTGTCTGAGGCTGGATGTGAATTCATGAAGATGAGTCTTCCTGACTCTAAGGTCTAGCACTCTATGCATTGTGCCATCTAGCTACCCCCGGTCTCATTAGCTGGCCATTTTAGCTGACTGCCCACAGATGTTCACCTGGAACATACAAACCCAATTCTGCAGCCTATCTATTCCCACTAATTTATTTTCACAGAACAATTAGTCCTTAAGAATACCGGGAGGCAATTTGGCATAGTAGGAAAAAAAAAAGACTGTCTGAGAGTCAGGGAGACCTTGGTTCAAGGTCTGCCTCTGACACAAACTGGCTGTGTGACCCTGGACAAGTCACTTCCCAGGGTCCTGTACAACTCTCCAACACTATAATTTTTGGCACAGCTGTGGCTCTGCATTTGTGAAGGGAGATATCCTCACCAGGAGTTGCCTACCTCAGTGAAATCACAGATCTTGTCCAAAACTGTGTGTTTGCGTGTGTGTATACAGACACACACACACACGTATAATTTTGTGTTCACACACATACACCTTCAGTAGAAGCCACTTCTCCAGTGTCAACATCCTATGTTTAGGAATATCTGAGAATATCATTGAACTGAGACTCTTGAACACTGTCTCATGCTCTGTTTCACATTTTCTTTTGCTTTTGGCTCTGAAAGCCCCAGTTGCAGTGGGACTCAGAGAAGCAATTCTGTGTCTTTTGTGACTGCAACCCTCTTGGCTCTGTGTCATCTCACTGCGACAGGACCGGAAGATGTGTCTGTAAATCAGGATTTGTAGGTAAAAAGTGTGAAGTCAGCAGGCAGGTGCATAAACAGGAGGAGAAGCCGTGGATGACCCAACAACTGCAAGGTCCTCCCCCTCCTCCTCTGAGATGGGGTTCTGTCAGCGCAAGTGGGTGCCCTCGAGGGGCCTATAGGCCCCAATCTCTGGTAATCCCAGAGGCACTGCATGGAACGTGTCTCAGCATGGATTTCTCTGTGTGCTATCGTTGACTTTTTTTTGTCTTTGTGTGCCTGGCACACAAGAGGCGCTTAATAAATGCATAATGATAGATGGTTGCTAGATATGCCTTTATTGCATTATGCTGAGTTAAGATTGCTAAGTCAGCACATTGTAAATGCAGATGTAAATCGACTGACAGCTTCAGTCTTACACCTTACCAATCGCCTGTGTGAAAGCCTTCATTGGCCCCATATTGTTTCTAGGGTAAAACAGAAACTAGATAGCTGGGCATAGAAGACCTCCTACCCCAGCCTGGCTCCAGTTCACCTTTCCAGATTTACTGGAATTACAAATTTTCCATTACTCCCTTCATTGTCCTCTTTGATCTAGCCAAAATGGACTACTAGAAGCTTCTGCCTCTGTGTATTACATAAAGGTGATCATTTATGAATACACATTTCCTCCCTCTGCTACATCACCTTTTAGAGTGCTTATCCTTCTTAAAGATTCAGCTAAATTCCACTCTTCCAGAAAGCCTGCCCTTATCTACCCTCTGACCTTTGCTGAAAGGGCTCTTCCCATCCTCGAATGTTGCTAGAATAGCTTGTCTAGATCTTCCTTTTGCCTCCAACCTTATAGGTTGTAACCTTAGCAATAGAACTCCTTGAGGGTAGGGTTTTTTTTTTCCCTTCATATCCTGAGTGCTTTGTGTGGTAACTTGTCAAATAGTAGGTGCTTAATTACTGTTTGTTGGCCTACCCTAGTACCTCATTGTGGTGTATCGTGACCTTTAGTTCTCAAAGGCTGTGCCCTGAAAGGGCATCAGTGGATATTGTAGGGGGGAGGGGGAGAAGGAGAGACAGACAAATTTATAAAAAATGTCAACTATGGCATGAAAGGTTGTAATCTGCAACATTAAAGTATCCACATGCCTAAATAAATCCTACCAATGTTATTGTATTAGATAGTCACCTAAATCAGCTTAAAATACGATGAAGGCTCAGTTCCAGAAAGCAAGAAAACATGTAGCATGGTGTCCCTTTTGACTTATTATTATTAATTACTATCTCATCAAGTTTTGTTTTTATGGGTTCAGAGGGACAATCTCTCTTCTAATCTCTTTTCTAACAAAAATTAGGAAGGACATAATCAAATTTTCTGAACAGTTACATCAGGTCTCATTTCTAGTCTTATCCATCTTTTTTTAAGATCTAATTCTGGTGTCATGCTTTAAAACAAGATCTGTCTGGAGCCCAGTTTCTGTCGTTCTTGTAGACATGTCTTGAGTACCAATGCATGCGTACAGACATGCAAATCCCACTGCCCTTGTAACCCAACAACTCCTACTTTCTGGAATGGAGAAAAGGAAGAAGAAATCTAAGAAGTAATTTAAAGAAAAAAGAACTTCTCCTCCTTACCAGCCATCTAAAGAAAATAAAAGCATCCAGCCAGTTGCCCAGATATTTTTAGATATCTAAATGTTTGCCATCACGTAGATAAAATACCCAGGTATTTGTAATAAATTTTTATCTGGATATTTGACTGTGTTGGTGGAAAAAAATGAAGAGGGTAAAAGAAAGAAATGATTTTTTTAATTCGAAAAATTGTCCCATTTTCATTTATGAAATATAAAATTTCAGAAAATTTCGCAACAGAAAGTATGGTTCTTTAAAAACACAGTATCATTTCTTAGGAAAAAAAATCATTAGTCTTTAAAATGCAAAAATCAGAAGAAAAGCAGCCCGTTCCATGGCCTCTTTCCTTCTCTCCTGACTCTAGCACAAAGTCCTATTTCAGCCTTTCAGACAGTCTTTTCCCTAGTTTTCACCTTTATAAATAGAATTTATGAGAACCTATCAAACTTCTTATTGAGAGCTGAGCTCTAGACTCTGCTTGGTTGGCTTCAATGCATTAATCTGAATGTCTGGCCTGAGATCTTTGTTATTCATGTTTGTTTTCTGAGTGTGCTTTCCTTAACCTTTGAAAGTAATCTTTGATGGTGGCAATTGTGATTAAAAATGTAATTACTGAATTTAGGTAGTCTTTCCTCTTTAGTAACTTGATTTGATATCTTTTTTTTTAATTACAGCATTTCACTGTTTGGAAATTCTATATGGGAAATTACTTATTGTTGATTTTCTTACAAAATATTTCCTATAGGACTCTTTGGGTGCTTTAGTTCATTTTAAAAGTAGGGTACCACCCTCTATTCTATTTCTTGTCTGAGCTAAACAATATCAAACTGTCACATCGGATCCTCTTTTGCCCTTTTTTTCTAACATTACTAGTTATTTGTCGTTTCCATCTGGGGTTTGCAAAAATTTAGAAATGGAAAGAGAAAAAAAATGCACAGTAAGTAGAAGTTTAAAACATTATGCCTGGATATTCAACTTATTCAACCTGTAGCAAAATTTGAAAACTAAGTTTCAGGAAAACTGATTTTGTGTTCTATTTTTATTATTCCCAATCTTATTGTCAATATAATGAATATAATCATGAAAATTGTCTTAGCAATAAAATTATTTTTTTTCTTGGCTGATATGCAATAAGCTGCTGAAGTTTCTTTTCACAAAAAACAGGGTAGAGAAGTTCATGGAGTCTAATGTTATATTTGGAGTCATTTTCCATTATTTTATTATGTTTTAATCTCTATGCCCAACAGAGCTGGGGTAATGGCAAGCTGATCTTCATATGCAAACTTGACATTCTATAGGGAAGACGCTTTGAGTTTTTCTAATAGTAAATAAGGGAGGGTTTGTTCTTAGTTGTCTTCATTTTCATACAGTCCCCTTATGACTAATAGCACATATTTTTAAGACAGCAGGCTAGTGCTAGGGATGCAGGTTGTGACTGCAGAAGACTGTTTTCCTCAGTTCACAGATAAATAATTTTTATGTGGATAACCCATGAAAATGAAAAGACCTTTCTTTAGTGTATCCTTACAGATCTGTCATCAGTAACCAACTCTGGGAAAAATCCAAACTAATTTATGATTATACTTTGATGTGCATGTATTTCCCAAGACATTTCAGCAAACATGTCCTTAACTGCATATAAAGTGAATTTAGTAAATAATTGTACTGACTCCACATCCCTCTCATTTTTTTGCAAATGTTTCACCTAATGCTCTCAATGTCAGCTGAACCCTGACTGTGCCTGGAAAAATAACAGACTGCTTATTGTGATGAAAGATGAAATGGACATTTTGTCACAGTGTTTGAAGCAGACTGGATTTCCAAATCAAAAATTATTATTGGCATGTACATTTAAACAATTAGTGTGAAGTCAAATAAACTTGAGAGTGATCCAACTGTTTCATTTTGCCAATGTAGACACCACTGCCTAGTTACATTTGTACACTCAATGGATCATAGATTTAGAGCTGGAAGAGACCTGAGAAGCCATTTAGTCCAGATCCTCTCATTTTACTGATAAAGAAACTGAGGCCCAGAGAGGTTAAATGACTTCTCTAAGGCCATACTGGTAATTTGTAGCAGAGCCAGGATTCAAACCCACGTGTTCTAACTCTAAATGCAGCACTCTTTGCACTGCACCATAATATAGTTCCTAAAGTGGTGACCAAGAGTTTCTTTTTGTTTAGCCATGTATTATACATAGGAGTGAATAGAAGAAATATCAAGCCAAGAAAGAGAGAGAGAGAAAAGATTTTTTTTTATTTTTCTGGTGCTGTTTTAAAAAAAGATCTAAGGCATCCTTACCAACTTTTGTGAACCTACAATCCAGGACCTGAAAGAAGTTAGCTAAATCCAAAAGAAATGAAGCTGTGAACAAGGGAGGTTTTTAATTAAAACTGGAAGCCACTCATGGCTTCCATCTTTTGGACAGATCATTGCTATGACCTTGGGAGGTATGGGGAAAGGCTAGTTAAAATGTTACAGACCTCAAGATACTGCCCCAGTGCTGCCCTCACTTCTGGTGTGACTCCAATCTAATAATATTTCTCCTTTGATATGGTAGGCAATATCTATTAACTTTAATAACAGCCTGGCTGTCATAGTAATAGCATAAAAGAGAAAACCCCACAGCCCACAATTCCCTCTGTTCCCACCTGCATGCTTTGTTTAGCTGTTATGATTTTGGCTTATTTGTCTTTAACTGGTTTTTCTTTTCCTTCCATGTCAGCCTCAAACCTTTGGCCTACAGTCCTCTCGGGGCTGTGTTCCCTGTAACTGCAATTCCTTTGGATCCAAGTCTTTTGATTGTGAAGAGAGTGGGCAGTGCTGGTGCCAGCCTGGAGTAGCAGGAAAGAAATGTGACCGATGTGCTCATGGCTTTTTCAACTTTCAAGAGGGAGGATGCACTCGTAAGTAAACAGCTATTCTCCTTCATGTCATTATTTAAGACTGGCAAACAGGGTGCGAGGTGTAGAGGGAAAGCTGCCTATTTATTTTAAACAACCTAGAAAGAAGCAACAGTGAGAGAAGAATTACTGTTGAGACAAGATTCCCAACAATTGGGAAGAACTGATTTCTAGGGTGAAATGATAGGAAGCTTAATGGTAAAGTTACCATTTGTTCCTAAAATCTGTGATAGAGAATAACGGGATAGCCAGGCATCATTTGACATGTACCTTAGCTTTGGGGAGAGATTCCAAAAGGTTCAGAGGAGGTAGAGATAGGCCTATTAACCAAAATTCCATTCAAATTAATGGTATTTGAAGTTATAATTATATAAAATATGGTCATTGGTTCCAGCCCAATGCAAACATGCTGTCTGAATTAAAATAATGAGACTACTTCACAGTATTCACTATTCCCACTAATTGGTACCTAGCTATACTCAAGATTAGTCATATGGGTAGTAAAAACACTTTACTCTTGTTTAGTTCAAGTAAGCTGATCCAGATGAATTATTTATATTCTATTGTACTGGTGAATGATTGCTGAATCACTATCAATGGTATTTGAAGATTGTAGATAATAAGCTAAAGAATTTCAAATGTCCCAATTTTCAAAGAGAAGAAAATAGATTCAGCAAACTATAGGCCAGTGAGCCTGACTTTAATTCCTGGCAGAATTCTAGAAGATATTATGAAATAGATAGTGATCATCAAGCATAGAAAAGGGTGATCACATAGAACTAATATGGCTTCATCAAGAACAAGTTATGGCATACTAATCTCATTTACTTTTGTTGAGACATTGGCTAACCCGATAGGTCAAAAGATTGCTATAGATATGTTTTATCTGAATTTTAGAAAAGGATTGGATAAATTTTCTCATGCTATTCTTTTGGGAGGGAAGAAATTGGGTGATATCAGTTAGATAATAGTATAAATAGATGGCTTTGATCTAGTTAAATGGCCAGACTCAAAGAGTAGTCATTAAATGGCTCCACGTCAGATTAAAAGGTCTCCAGTGGAATGCCTCTGGTATCAGGTCTTGGCCATGTACTGTTTAACAATTTTGGCTGTGACTAAAAGAAAGAAATACAGAGCGTGCTTATCAAATTTATAAATGACATAAAGCCAGAAGGAATAGCTAACACACTGGATGAAAGAGACAAGATCTAAAAAGTTCTTGACAGGCTAGAGCATTGGGTAGAATCTGATTCAAAGAAATATAAGTGCAGTTAATGTAAAATTTACACTTGGGTTCAAGAAATTGACTTCACAGATTTTATATATATATGTATATATTATGTATGTATATAAATGTACATATATTTATATATATACATGTGTTAATATGTGTTGAACTAGATAGCTGCTAAAGTTCCTACTCTAACATTTTCTGATTTGGCACACCAGCAAAACAAGTATACTTATAATTATAAAATAATTACAAATTATATACTTGTCATATACTTAGATAAGTATATAATCATATACTTATTATATACTTATAATTATAAAATAATTTTATGAATCAATAGAATGTATTAGTATTTATCAACAATTGGAAACAATGCACCTAATACTAATAACTCGCATTCATATAGCACACAAAAGTTGTAGTTTTAAGTGCTTAGCCATGTAAAAAAATTATCAGCAATCCATAGTCTTCTTCCCCTCTTATTCACCTTCCCTTCCTTCCTCCCTCTGTGTGTATGCATGTATGTGTGTGTGTGTTTTGTGTGTGTCTCAAGAATACATATACACACAGGACTTCTAGGTCTTTTTCTGCAAAATAAGAACCAAGAAATCATTTTCTCAGATTGCCAAAATGGGTTAGATCAGATCTTAGGCTACAGAGTGTTGTGGAGAGAAAGGTTCCATGGACTTGGAATCATGAAGGCCTGACTCCGAATCCTGCCAAAACCACTTGTCAGCTATGTGACCCCGAGCAAGTCACATAACCTTTCTCAGTCTCAGTTTCCTTATCTGTGAAACTGGAATAATATTACATCTTTAAGGAGCTATATAAATGCTAGCTGTTATTATTTTCAATATCATGATCATTATTATTGATGCTATAAATGAGGAAATTGAGGTCAAGAGAGGTGAAGTGATTTGCTTTTGCTAGTCTATCAAGGGGCCATCTTTTATTACAGGTGGAAAGGGAGGCAATTTGAAAGATGAACAAAGGCCAGAAGGGAAACGATGGAATAGCCGTAGATCTCACGCAGTAAGATATTCTGTATTTCAGAGTAGAAGCTGATAAATTTCAGATGATTCCCTTATGCACACTTGTTAAAATGCCCTGCTACCATCTTCTCAGAAAGCAGTAATTATGCAGAGGTAAGGGAATATCAATCAACAAGCATGTATTATGCGCCCACTACTACAATATGTGCCAGACACTATTCTAGGAGCTAGGGATAAAGATACGAAGGATTAAATAATCCCTGCTCTCACAGAGCTTATATTTTAATGGGGGAGGTGGCAATAAACTCTCCCAACTTTCTCAGCCATGCCATTAAAACCATGTCCCCCTGGAAGCTCACTCAGGCCCTGGACTTCACGCATTGGAAGTACTCTCCACCCCTTCTTTTTCTCTTTCTGATTGTCTGTTTGCTCCCAGAACCTCCATTTTGAGAAGCATGTCCGGGCCAGCCAGGTCTTACTTCCTCCCCAGGCTGCACTCCTGACTCACCCAGAATCTCTCAAGAGTGAAAGCTTCTTGAGCAAAGGGACTGTCTTTCTTCCTGCTTGGATTTATGTTCTCAGAAATTAACACAGTGCCTGGCACATAATAAGGGCTTAAGAAATGCTTGCTGACTCCTTGACTTCACTAAGAAAAAACACACTAGAGAAAAAAATATCAGAGAGTAATAAAATGCCCCTAGTTTGGACACCACTAATTTAGGATTTGCAACCAATAATTTGTGACAGGGTCCAGAGCCAAGGGTTGGAACCTGCGGCCTCAAGGGCACATGTGGTCCTCTAAGTCCTTGGGTGCGGCCTTTTGACTGAGTCCACGTTTTACAGAACGAATCTTCTTCTTAAGGGAATTTCTTCTGTGAAGTTTGGATTCATTCAAAGGGTCACACTTAAGGACCTAGAGGGCCACATTTGAGGCCACAGGTTCCCCACCCCTGGTCTAGGCTGCCATTTACCTTTCCTTAGCAAAATCCATTATAAAGCTTAAAGCACTACAGAAATGAGTTGTTGTTATCATTTCATATGTATGTTTAATATGTATGCATAATAGATATGTATGCCAATTATTATATATAGTTTATATATATACAGATATATATGTAGAAAGAGAGTCTTAAAATCCTTTCATATCCTTAGTACATGGCACTAAATATAAGTGATATTCAGTCATTAAATTGCATTAGAAGCCTCAAAATAATGGCTGATTGTAATAATTATGACTTATTACTATTCAGATGACTATAGGAGTAATGTTTAACAAACTTAAGAGAATCAGATTTTCCCAGAAATCCTCAAACTCTTTAAACTCATCCATTTACATGGGAACTGAGATTTGAATTAGGAATTTATACTTATTTATCCATTACAGTGGAGTTATTATACCCACAATAGTAGGGACAGCCAGGTGGTGCAGTGGGCTTGGAGTGAGTGAACTCATCTTCCTGAATTCAACACACTAACTGTGTGACCTTGGGCAAGTCACTTAACCCTGTTTGTGTCAGTTATTTTATCTGTGAAATGAGCTAGAGAAGGAAATGACAAACCATTCTAGAGTCTTTGTCAAGAAAACCCCAAATGGGGTCACCAAGAGTTGGACACAACTGAACAACAACAACAACACCCGTTATAACGGAGGCAGACTGTGTGAAATAGTGGAAAGGGTTAGAAAAACCTGTATTCAAATCTTAACCATTGCTTAGTTGACTTGCAAGTTAATTGGATTTACTAATTGTGTAACTGTGGCAAGTCCCAGATTCTCTGGGCCTCTGTTTGCTCCTGTATAAAAGAGTTTGAGAAGATAATTTTGAAGGCCTGTTACGGACCTAAAAAAAAAGCCTAAGAATCTAAGGCAAAATTATTAAATTTACTTAATACTATATTAACTTGAAAAATAATGAAGCTGCATTTTTGTAAATGCATAATATATACTCAAATTTCTACTGTTTGTGCAATAGGGCCTCTAGCCATACACTATACGGATGAGAATATTAATATTCTTCTAGAAGGTCAGTATTATGCTGATCACTTTGTTAAAGGCAAAATTAGCATCACAGAATTAGACAATCTGGTCTCTCAGGTCTCACTCTTTATTCCACATGTAAAGCTGACTTGAATCATGGTATATTCCCGAAGGAGTCACAGGACCTGGTTTTGAATACATGCTTTGTTATTTACTACCTGTCTGACTGTAGGCAAACCATTTAACTTCTCTTAGCCTCAGTTTCCTCACCTGTAAAATGAGGAGACTGGACTAGGTGACTTCTAAGGTATCTTGAAACTCTAAATCTACGATCTTACGATCCCTCCCAAACATTTTGTCCGGTATTGACATAGAATTTCTTTACAATATTTTATTGATATCAGCTTTATAAAAGTTAATTTACCATCTCTAACCTTAAATCTATTGAGTTCAAAAGGTTTATAGACTCTCTTGCTACAGGCAGGCTGACCTACCTCAGCACATCATATAAGTGAATATAAAATGAGATTTTCCCATGGTACTGGTGTTCTTGCATTTACCCCACCAAATTTCAAGTCCCTCATTTTTTCTCCATTCCTTTATTATAGAAGACTACACCAAAGTCCATTAGTCTAAGAGCAGCAAGGATAGATAGGAAATAGAATCCTTCATTTAGGCAGCTTTGAAGTCTTCAGAACTTTACCTCAATATACCCTGGGAGAAGGGAATGGGGAAAGATGAACCTATTATTTGTTCTGCACTTTCCAATATTGTAAGGAAAGAGCAAGTTAACTACACAGAAATAAGGCAGATGGTAAATGCAGCCCCTGAAACACTCTGCATGCATAAGTAGCGTTCACTGCAAAGCACTTTTTGTTTAGACTTGCGGATTTGTAAAACACTTGCTGATGCAGATCATTTTTGTCTTTTATTCACCATCCTGAAGTTCAAAAGAGCAAGTCTTATACCTATTGTTTACAATTCAGCTGTATCAACGGGAAGGGTGGGGGGTGTGGTGGAGGAGGAAAAGCAATTCTATACAGTATGCAAAAGTGTCAGAAGCTAAGGCCAGATAAACAAATACCACCATAGTTATGGTCCGTAGAATTAGGACAGAATTTGGCAGGATCATTTTAAAAAATCCACGATAAGTTGATAAATGTTTTAGAACTTAGTTGGTGAGTTGGAAAGGTTTTAACTTAGGGAATTAGGTGAAAGGCAAGGTCATTTCAATATCATCTGAAAATTATACTGATCATTCTTTATATCTTGTCTTTGGTTTTTTCTCCTTCTGTGAAGCCTGTGAGTGTGCGCATCTGGGTAATAACTGTGACCCAAATACTGGCCAATGTATTTGTCCTCCCAACACCATTGGAGACAAGTGTGATAAGTGTGCACCTAATTCTTGGGGCTACAGTATCATCCATGGCTGTAAGGTAAGCGGGCTCTCTCCTTTCTGTCTTAATGGTAAAACCAGAGAAGGGAGGGACTATGTTGTTCTTTAGTGAGGAAGTAAAACTGAAAGCCTAAATTGACAAAGCCTTCCAGAATCGTGCTTGTACTATGAGTTCTGATACTGATGAAGATCAACCTTAGAAATGGGAACCTATATCTAAGTAACATTAAATCCTGGTTGTGCAGTCAGTGATCTTTTTTAAACTATCACAATTATACTTTTTATAGTAATACATATCACAATGCAACAATTGTATTCCTGAAATGTCATCACTGATACTTTTGTAAACTGTGCTCTAAGTACATTAAGGAAATTTAGCCATCCAAAGGATTCCTGAAATAATTATAACATGGATAGCTATGTAAAGCAAATAACCACACCCTTACTTGTCTGTTTGGTCAGTCTGGATTTGTACTTACTGAGTTTTCTTAAAATGTGGTTTACATTTATTTTCTTCATTAAGGAAAAGGGTGTTAGATTTTTGTATATTTTAATGATCAGCATTCTAACATTAGCATCATATCAAGTCCTATTTGTTGAAGGGTTAAGGTATAGAATTAAATTGCCTGACCTCCTAAAGGCCTGATCTACTAGCACTTCTCCAAAAGATATAAGCTTTTTTCATCTAAAAAAAAATGTATTTGAGCATAGTTACAAGCAGTGGTTGTGGGGGGGGGAGGAATGCATAACACATTTTTAAGTTTAGTCTTCATTATAAATTTTCTCTATCACTTTTTTTTAAGTTTAGATGATCAATAAAACAAGCCCCAATTTGTAGTATTTGCCAATTTCCAAGGTGTAAAAGCTTACATTGAGAATTTAACTATAGACTCTAGCACACCACTAGTTACAAGGGTATACTTGTTAAATAGTTCTTCTCTCTCTTCAGATCCTAGCTCCCAATGATTTGGCAAGTGTACTGCTGAAAATTTGGTGATAGCATTTTGCTTTAAATATAGTCAGCTTTTATAGAGCTCATAGTTTTTTAACTTCTCTTACTGAGAATTTATTTACCCCTCTCAAGATGAATAGTGTCCTGCCCTTACATTTAAATACTCATTGATAACTGTTTGCAGAACTACTACCAGCAAATGTCTTCATGTCTAAACTGGTGCCTGTATGTCCAAACTAGCTTGTCCAGAGTTTAAGCTATTATCTTATATTTCTTTCCACTAACTGTTAAAAGCTTTAGAAAAATTAAATTCATTATAAATGAAGAGTATTATTTAATAGTTTTTGTCCATAGGGTAAAAAGAATATTCAATTTTTGTTGTTGTTGTTTTGGAGGCAATTGGGGTTAAGTGACTTGCCCAGGGTCACATACCAAGTGTCTAAGGCTAGATTTGAAATCATCCTGACTTCGATGCTCTATCTATTATGCAACCCCAAATAATCAAATCTTGAACCATACACTGTCAGTTTAGAATTATTCATGACATCATACATCCAGAATTGAAAGAGAACTCAGAGTTCATTTAGTCTATCTATGTCCTGCACTTTACAGATGAGGAAACTAGATGACCGGCCCAAAGTCACACAAGTAACAAGCAAGAGTCAGGACTCTAACCAGGATCTCCCACAATTCCAAGTTCAGTACTTTAAATTCCACACACCATTCTCTACACTATTTCTCCTAAGGTAGTTTGCATTCCTGGAGCATATACCAACTTGGATTCACAAGTGAGCAGTGACAAAGGAAACAAGCCTGCCAAAGAAAGTCTAAAGGACACTAAATTTAGAAAGAGGAGACCTGAGCTTGAATCCTCTTTCACTTATCACTTGTGTGACCATAGGTAGGTAAGTCATTTGATCTGTCAAGGCCTCACCTTTCTCCTATCCCTTGAGTGAAAGGGTAATACTAGATGGCCTCTGAAGTCCTTTCCAAGCTGCAATTTTATAATTCTTTCTTCTCACCATCCTATCACCAAAAGATATTTCTGCCCTACCACTCAATTCTATAACCATATGCCTTTGGCCAAGGAGAATCCTGCCATAAACAATGAAGGGCTTTTCCTATACTGAAGGATACTACAAGTGCCTCCAACAGTGATATTCCCCTCCAGACCTTCAGTAGCCATGTGTACACTGCCAGGGTTTTTTTGGGGGATGGAGTTATTCTTCAATAAAGTTCCTCTTGAGAAGAACATGGTTTCTGGCAACCTGTAGGTTACTTTGACTTCACAAAGACCACATGATGGGGTGACATCTCTCCCTGGAGAAGAGAATTCACTTTGCCTGTTGGTCTGGTATAGAAGTTCATTTTTTATAAAGTTCGTGTTACTTCTACAAAACACTAAGAGGTGCCAACAGTACTATCTAAATAAATAATGATGCATGACACTAGGCAAGTCTCTTCACCTGTCTAGGCCTCCAATTCCTCATGTTACAGATGAGGATTTGGGACTAGTTAGATAGTCACCTTCAGCCCGAGATTTCTGATCTCGTAATGCTAGTAAGTGCTATATAAACGTTACCTACTACTAACTATGCTGTATCAGCTATCTCTCCCCTTTCAATGTTCAATGGCTAATTTTTCTTACTAGCTGTTGACCCTGGGCAAGTCACTTAACCTTTGCCTTCCCTTAGTTTGATCATCTGGAAAGTGGGAATAATATCGCCTACCTCCTAGGGTTATTGTGAAGAGCAAATGAGATATTCATAAAGTGCTTTGTAAACCTTAAACCGCCATAAACATGTTAGGTTTTTTTTATTATTTTTTTTTTGCTAAAACTTGATTCAAGCTTTATTTTTGACACGCACTGGCTGTGTGATTGTAGGCAGACCATTTAACCTTTCAGTTCTCTAGAAAAAGTACAGACCCGGCTTGGTTAACGAGTTTCCTCACTCAGGGGTTACCAGTACTGATGAAATCATGGATCCAGGCCTGTCCCTGTCCACTGATAGCACTAACTGTCCTACATTGGCATTCGATCTGGTGGGCAGACTTTAACACTCAAGTTCATAGAATTTTGCCCTTGGAAGTTCGGTCATGAAACATATGAAAAGTTCATAATTATGCACCCAGGTAGAGAGAGCAAACTCTCTAACAATGAACAGGGTGGGGGCGGGGGGAATTGAAATCCAAACCATGTTCTCACAAAGGTCACTCTCTTCTATATGGCTCCTAGAGGTCAAATACAGGAGAAGTCAGATCAAATTAATCTGATACAGTGTTTGATGGAATTAAAGAACATAGTTAGAAATGAGTTCCAGTCCTACTCAGATGAAATAAAGCAGGGGAGGGGGACCAAGGACCATCAATTCTTCCATATCATTTTTTTCCTAGTACTCCAGACCCCTAAGCTAACACACATTTTTTAAAAAGTCTTATACCCTGCCAACTTTCCTTCCCCCTTTAGTTTTCACCTCTCCATCTTCCCAGGCTGTGTGGGTTTGAGGAAACGATTTGCCCATGTTACCACATCTGCTACCCTAGTACCTCTGTGGGTGTCTGGGAGGAAGAGGGGAATGGGATAGGGTAAGCTCTCCTGCTGGGTGTTTCCTCCCTTTCTTTTTTGAGGGTTGCTTCAGTCCTGAAAGAAGCTATATTTCCTTGTCTCAGATGAGCAAAAAATCAAAATCTCAGAAGTCATTTCAGATCCAAGCCATTCTTATTCCCTCTAGAAGTATTATATCTATGTAGAGTTACTACTGTCATATAAATTCAATAGCATATATTTTAGATTTTAGCTATGTAAGGTGGGTCTAATAAAATTTTATTTTAGACTTCCATGACTGAATACATAATTCCAGTCACCGTAATGTTTCCAATATTTTTTTTCTTCCTCCTGTTATTGTTCATTTTGTAGGCACTAGTCTATTATCAGGTGAATAGTCCTTGAGGATATCTGTTGTCCTCTGCCTGGTCAGAATACATGTAATATGCTATGTTCAGTTATTGGCACCAAATTTTAGACAGGACCTTGCTAATCTGGAGGAGGACAACCAGAAAAGTGAAGGGCCTGGATTTCATGCCACATGAAGATTATTTAAAGGAATTGGGGGCCGGGGGAAGGAGAACCTCACAGCCTTCTTAAAATATTTGAAGGTCAATAACACTGAAAAAGAATTAGGTCTGTTCAGTCCCAACAGGAAAAACTAAAAGATGAGTGATCGTTACAGGGAGGCAAATTTATACTTGGTATCAGGTAAATCTTCCCAACAACTGGAATTTCACTGGGGATCTTTGAGCAAAAGCTGGATGATCACGTATTAGGCATATTTAGAAGGTATTCTTTGTGAAGAATAGATTGGAATAGATGGCCACTAGATCCCTTGTAAGTCTAAAATTTTGTGCAATTCTGTAAAGTGTGAAGTATAATCATTTAGTCTCTCTGATTCTCAAGTCCTATCTTGCCAATAATGAAGTACAGTTATCCCTTCCATATCGTGGGGGATAGGAGTGGGTGCCCCAGCAATCTGGAAAATCTCCATAAAATTTTTGGCCCTTCCTTTGTACCAGAGAAAAAGTTTCCAGCTTTACAAATCTCCTTCTCTTTTTTCTTGATATTAAACAATACTACACATGTTGTATGCATTTGAGTTTCCGAACTTTTTCCATGTTCTACTGACCTTTGCGTGTTGTCTGTGGCTGCTGCAGAACTCCCCCAAAATTCCCATTTAATTTCTTATGCCAGCCTGCGATATATCGAGACCACGTTAAGAAAAGTCACCGTGTGGAAAGGATAAGTATACTTGAAGTAACAGCATTGTAATTTTCCTTACCTTAGAAATAGAAGTCATACTTATAGGGACAAGGATAAGAATTGGCCTTGTAATTTCATTAATATAGGAATGTCCCAGATTAGGAAACTCCCTTTGCCAATGCAAGTTGGCCCCTTCTCTGTAGCTTACATCTGTAGATATCTGTCTAGAGCGCTGAGAGGCACGCATTGGTCTAGTCACAAAGCCAATTTGAATCAAAGGTGGGACTTGAACCCCATAATTCCTTTGTTTGAAGGCCAGCTTTCTACCTGCTATTTCACAGTTCTCTATCCTATATTTATAGTATAAAGAATACTTTTTTAAATGTTTTTTAAATCATTCATTTGACTAGAATCAGGACTAGTAATCTGATCATTTGCTTACATGTTATAAATCAGAAATCCATCTTATAAAAAAGAGATTAGAGAAATATAAATCTAATATTTCTGATCATAGCAATAAAAATAATAAAGTCAACTAATGTAATAGAATGGGAAATCACTGTGCACCGAGAATACGTAAGACTCACATTATAATTGTTGGAGACTAAACATATAGAGTTCAACTGCAGGACAGAGGAAAAGGTCTCTTGGTCCTTAGAGTCTAGCAGCAGGATGGGTCTGCAAGACCATGAGGTCATTATCACTTTCAGTGGAGAATGAGACCTTCCCTAGGGGTTGGATGGCAGGCATGATTAAAGAAGCTTTAAGTCCTGGAGATACCCCTTCAACAAACTACAAGCCCATGCTGTTTAATATTGCTTAACCTCAGGCTATCATGTAAATCAGAAAGGTCAAACACACCACCTACAACACTACCAGTGCAGCCCAAACCATACTAAAATGTAATTGGGTAATATTTAACTAGATAAATAAAAATATAATAAAACAAAGACAACATTAATGTGTGATTTTCCAAGTCAACATACAACCCACAGGGATCCTGATGTACAGTTTAGCTGCACCTTTTTCTATTTGTGTTTGACACCACTGATATAGCTATACCTTCTGGTACATTTGACTAGGTCTCCAAACAATTCCAAGGTCCTAAGAAAGGATCCTGTGTCTATGGGCTGACCCTTAAAGCAAAAATATCTTACTGAAGAACCTACACATTTCCCCAAGATATGAACACAACCGTTTCCAAATTTTCAAACTGTTACCTCTTCATCTCAGGTGCAAACCAAGAGTTTGGGATGCTGTGGGGCTGAGAGGAGAAGCTCTCAATTGTAGCTCCATGGGGTGTATTGAACAGCAGTAGGAAGGTACCCAAGTACCAGAATACCTAGGATTGATTTAGTTATATGGTAACTTGGAATACTATAGACAGAGCAGTATGGAAAGAGGGTGATTTATTGGGAAGTCTATTCCTTAGTCAGGATAGGGAGGTAAAGAAGTGGACTGTCAGGGGAATGTGATAGCAGGTGATTTTAAAAAGCTTAGAATCCTCAGAGCCGTGGGATTTGCCAGAGAGCTCCTTTCCTTTTGTGGCAAAGCTTCTTAACCTTTTCTTTTTTTCTTTTTCTTGTTTGGTATCATGAGCTCTTTATCAAAAAAATATTAAATCAGTAAAGTAAAACAATACTAAAATGCAATCATCAAAGTTTTGACAAAAAACAAGTTCAGGACCAGGAGATCATTATACATTATTACAGACATACAGTATCTGTAAGGACTAACTTTGCTGAACTTGGCTCCTCTCATCAATGCAAGATTCAAAGATAGCTGTTAAAGACTCATGATGGCAAAAGTTGTGCACATCCAGAGAAAGAATTATGGAGTCTGAATGCAGATGGAGGCAAACTATTTCCTCTCTCTTTTTTTCCCTTCTTTTTTGGTTTCGTTTCTCTTTTCTCATGATTCATTCCATTGGTTATAATTCTTCTTTACAACTGGACTGTTATGTAAATAAGTTCAATGTGAAGGCATATGTAGAACCTATATTGGATTACATACCATCTTGGGGGGGAGGGGAGATGAGAGGGAGGCAGAGAAAATTTGGAACCCAAAAACTTGTGGAACTGAGTGTTGTAAACTAAAGATAAAAAATAAATTTATTTTTAAAAAAGTTCAAGGATCCTGTGAAATCAGGGTTAAGAGTCATTGCTATACGGGCATTTGGACATGGGCACAGTGTTAAAGTTGGTGGCTTCACTGGCATGATACAACAATATAATAATAACAACATTAATAGTTAACATTTATATAATGCCTATCATGTGCTATGTACTATACGAAGGGCTTTACAAATATCTCATTTTATCCTCACAACAAGTCTGGGAGGGAGGTGCTTATTATCATCCTCATCTTACATTTGAGGAAATTGAGGCAAAAGTTAAGTGACTTGCCCAAAGTCACACAGTTAGTAAGTGCCTGAGGCTGGATTTGAATTCGGGTCTTTCTACTTTGAGTTTTGTGCTCTATCTACTATACTACATAGGTGACTATGTGGAATGAACAATGATGAAACCTGAAAGGGAAGATCTTGTCTGATATAATGTAACTGAATCATAGGCAGCTGAGTTCACTTCCAGGGTTCTATTTTGTAAGGAGAGTTCCTAGAGTGGCATACTATACATTTATGTAAAATATTGGCTTTTCATTCATTTTAATGAATGTTAGAAATAATTTTCAAAGAATTTTTCTAGGAGGAATTCTGAAGATGTGATTTTAAGAAATGCCTTATGACACTTGACTAAAATTTATATTTCATTATCTGTTCTGCAGGCTTGTAATTGCAGTTTGGTGGGATCACTTGATTTCCAGTGTAATATTAACACCGGCCAGTGCTCCTGTCATCCAGAGTTCTCTGGCACAAGATGTACAGAATGCAATTTTGGCCATTGGAATTATCCTCATTGCAATCTGTGTGACTGCTTCCTGGCTGGGACCGATGCATCAACCTGCAACTCAGAAACTAAAAAATGTGCATGCCTTAATCAGAGCGGACAGTGCACTTGTAAGGTACACACAAGCAAAGTCCAGCAATGAAAAGTCTCACAGTTGTTCTTCCACTTCTCAATGTTATTCCTTATTTCTGTTCCATTGAATTTAAAGGAGAATCACCAAAGAGAGTATATGTTGGTACATGGCGCCCTTTGGACATAAGAGCAAAATTATACTTTTGAGGCAATAGGTTATTTTTAACCAAATCTGTTTAGGTTCCTATTGTGATGTTGTTTGGTAAAGATCTCACAGGCTCTCGGTTTGGTAAAGATTCTGTGGATTTCTTTACTGATGAGTGACATTTTGCAAAGCAAAACTCTTTCTTTTATAGTATCTCTCTGCCTATTTGAGGGCAAAAGAAGTTTGAAATGACAGAAAGTGACCTGAAATGCATTTACTCTCACTTAAGCAGCATATACCTACTGAACACCACGTCTGCAAGTAAAATAATAAGACACATTAAAAGCAGCTTCTCCTAAAAATGGATCAGTGATTATGATACAAAGCAGAATGCTCTTGTTGCCGTGGGAGTGACATGGTTTCACATTACCCAGCACCCCTGACATTACAACAGTGACTATCTGAACATTTCAGCCCTCATTAATATTGTTAAATGATGTGGAAAAATAATCAATTAAAAAGGCAAAGAGGTATTTTTCCCTTTAGATGTTTCTGCAAAAATCAATTCCACTCTAAATACAGTTAATATCATGTCAGAGGTATTCTGACTACCCAAGATAAAGGCCCTGAAGAGAGGGACAAAAGAAATCAGAGAAGGTAGCCCTGGAGGATGGTTTTGAATAAGCTTGAGCATTCTTTTAAAGGAATATTTCTGCCATCAAGGGAGGGCATGTACAGTGCGCACACAGACTATATACAATGTTTAGTAACCAAACATTAGTCTGCATCTTGTCATATATATTCTGACCTTGTCCCACCATTTATTTGCATTGCATGGACCTCAATCCAGTATTCATTATTTTTATTGTGCTTCTGAAGCCTGGTGAGTCTTTCCTATTGCTTTCAATGGAATTATTATACAATCTGTTGCTTAGTTTTCAGAATACCTCAGTGATATAACATATTTCTAAATGAAGTATTTTATCATGCTTATGTAAGTCCGCTATTGACACCAATCACACATGCCTTTGGAGATGGTAGGCTTGATTTCATCTCTATCATACTCTTTGAAAGTCCATATCCCTAATAGTCTCCTCAAGGACGATTTCCCCTATATATTTGCCTTTAACCATGGACTCCTCTTGGGCTTGTCTCTCTAGGTGAATGTGGAAGGTGTCCACTGCGACAGGTGCCGGCCTGGCAAATTTGGACTTGATGCCAAGAACCCACTTGGCTGCAGCAGCTGCTATTGCTTTGGCACAACTACCCAGTGCACTGAAGCAAAGGGACTGATCCGTACGTGGGTGAGTAGGGAACTGCTGAGCCGTGTAATGCTATAATGTTATTTCCTGCTGGCGTCTTTTAGTCAGGCACTGAGAGGTAGCTAGGAAATGGCAAAACATTTAAGTAACCTTTTCCCCTGTGTACATTTAGAAATAGTGACGGGACCATGTTCCATTAGACGATTGAGCGCCGCTGTTTTTTTTTTTTTAATCTGAAAAGAGGTACATTTATTTTTTATAAGGTAATAGATGTCAAGAGAATGTACTCATCTTACTTTAATTTTGCCTTTGACTTTACTTTCTTTGATGTTCTTAATTTTTACATTGTCCAAAAGATTTTTTAATCATTCATTTTCCCCCAGTACATTACTCTGCTCATGCCACATAAAAGTTAAATAGACTCACTCTGTTCTCTTAAGTGCCTATAACCTAAGACACATGTCATACTGGTTTTCTCTGAGCAACAATAGCACCCTCTTACCCCAAGAGATGCTGTAGATAGATCTAGAAGGAGCCATATATTTATAGATAGGCAATAATAAGTATAGCTAAGTGGCATTGGATAGGACTGACCTCAAAGTTAGGATGACCTAAGTTCAAGATGTGTCATTGGTATATACTGGCTCTATGACCTTGGGCAAGTCACCCAGTCTCTCAATGGCCCCAAGGAATTCTCTAAGACTATAAATTGCAGAGGGCATCTAGATAGAGTACTGGGCCTGGAGTCAGGAAGATCTGAATTCAAATGCGGCTTCAGATACCAGCTGTGTGACCCTGGGCAAGTCACTTAACCCTGTTTGCCTCAATTTCCTTATCTGTAAAATGACCTGGAGAAGGAAATAGCAAACCACTCTAGTATCTTTACTAAGAAAACCTCATATGGGAGCGTGAAGAGCCAGACATGACTGAAAGGACTGAACAATAACAAATAAACTACATAACAGGTACTGCTCTCTGAAGATAAAGGGATTTTTCTCATTGGAAGTTCTTTTCACAGACGAACTCACAAGTCTAGCCATATGTGAGCATACGCATGAGTAACTTCAGCAATCGTTGCTTACAATTGTGTGAGCTCATAGATTCCAGTCACAAATCCTCAGTGCCTTAGGAGATAGTCTTTGAGAGATGTGTGGGAGGGGAATCCTCATCTTGCGGCTAATACAGTGATAAAAAGCTAGCTGGTTCCGTGGATAGAGGGCTGACTGCAAGGTTAGGATTCTGCGGGTGCAAGTCCTACGTCTGACGTATTAGACTGGCTGTGTGATCATGGGCATGTCGCCTAATTTCTCCCAACCTCAGTTCCCTCATCTCTAAAATGGGGAGAATAGTAGTACCTGTCACAAGGCTGTTGCGAGAATCAAATGAAAAAAATATGTAAAGCACTTTGTAAATCTTAAAACATGATATAAATATAAGCTATTGTTGTTATTATAGTTAGACTAATCCTAGGACAATAGGCATATAATCTGTGTCAGGGCTTGTAATCAAAACTTTCTGTCCTGGTATCTAACTTGTCAGGATTTACACCATTGCATTGCCACAGCCTTTGGGAACCCAGAACACACTTTAGTGCAGTATCACGGAAGGAAGGATGCTATTCAAGGGTGGTAGATCAATGGATGCATAGATCTGCATCTCCCTATCTGTCTGCACCTTCATCCCCATGGACTTGTTATGGGGAAAGTACTTTGTCCCTATTTATGATTTTAAGTGGCATATGCCTGTACTATCTACAAAGACATTTGTATATGTGTATATGCATTATATATATATATATATAATGTACATATGTATATCTGCATGTGTGTACATATATGTATGTATTGTGTGTGCAGGTACACATATATGCATGTCATGGTCATAACAAATCTATAGGGAGTGTGACCTAATGGGTAGAGAGTTGGTGTTGGAGTCAGGAAGACCTCTGGAATCTTGTCCTATCCTCCAATACAAATTGAATTATGACCCTAAGCAAGTCACTTAACCTCTCGTTGCCTCAGGCAGCAATCTAAGTCGGTAAGTCACAGAGCACACCTTGGATCCCTATCTCTAGAGGAAGTTTACTCTCTGGGTTTTCCTATACCAGTGAAAGCATAGATCTTGTGTAAATACGGGATGTCCCAAAAGTCTTGGGGCAGTCTTAAGTTTCAGTAAGACTTTTGGGACATGGGAGATACAGACAGAGACGGAGACCCATATTGCTAAAAGAAGTTTACTCTGTAGGGTTTCCTACAACAATGAAATGATAGACATACAGGATGTCCCAAAATGCTTAGTTTTGTTTTTTTTTTTCAGTTTTAGTTTCAGTAATATGTTTGGGACATGACAGCCAGAGAGAGCCAGAGAGATGGAGGCAGAAAAATAGAGAGAAAGATCAAGAGAGAGAGAGAAACATAGTTACACACTGCCTATATATTTCTGTGATTATGACATACATGTATGTTATACATATATATATATATATATATATATACCTGCATATATAAAAACAAATCTTTCTTTGTAAAGTACAGTCATATACTAGTTGAAACTATAAGTACCAGTAAAAATTATTTTAGATAAAATAGTGTAATGAGATAGTTCCATAGAAAACATATTTATAAATAGGCAAATATTAGGATAGTGTTTAATATACCTTTATATGTGTGTTATATTTATATCATACTTTAAAGTTTACAGTACACTTTCCCTACAACAACCTTATGAGGATGAAAATTCAAATATTATTTCCCTGGTTTTGCAGATAAAGAAACTAAAGCTTAGAGTGAATAAGTGACTTGTTCATGATTATCCAGCTTATACACATCCAAAGAAGAATTTGAATCTAGATTTCTCAACTCAAAGACCACCATACTTTGTCCATAACCCAGAACATTTAGAGTTGCATTTAGAACTCATATTAGTGCATGCTTCTTATTAACAAAGTAATTATAAAATGGAATTGTTTAAAATAAACTTATGCAGTTTATACCAATACAAATTGTGATATGGGATGGATGGATGGAAGGAAGGAAGGAAGGAAGAAAGAGGGGGAGAGGGGAAGAAAACATTTGAGAGAGACATCATAATATAGTAGGTGGAGAGATGGACTGAATGTCAAGAAGACCTGGGTTTAAGTTTCATCTCAAATACATACTGAATATGTGACCCTAAGCACATCGTTTAACTTCTTGGTGCCCTGATCAGCTAAGACTAGGAATTGTGGAGTACTCCCTGAGGTGCAATGTTAAGAATTTTCTAACAAAGAATTCCTTATATCAATGAAATCACAGACCTAGAATAACAATAATATAAAGTATGTGTTTGTATTTGTGTGTGTGTGTGTGTGTGTGTGTGTGTGTGTGTGTGTGTGCAAGCATACATGCATGTGCTCTTTTCAACTACAGTCTTCCTCTGTTACCACTCCGTGGTGTAAAGAGGACCCTCAGTTCGTAAAGTCTTTATCCCTGGATCACTAACTCCACCGGGTGCAAGCATGCTGCAGAAGCTACGAGAAAAGACCTATTGGGACTTTGGTTAAGATGGCGACATAAAAGGTACTAGCAGTCCACCAGATAATGTGGTACCCCCAAAACACCCCAAAATAGAAGAATGATCAAAAAGAACAATAGAAACACCTATAAATTATATAATATAAATATATTATAATATAATAATAGAAATCTGACATAAATTCCTCTACTGAGTCCAGAACTGAACAAGAAGATTGCCATCAGCCTGAGGGCACTCAGAGTAGTGACATGCCAGAGAAGGCAGAACCCTGCTCCGGCTCCATAAACCAGGCCTGAAGCTAGCATGATCTATTCCTAACCTGTCAGCCCAGCAGGGGAAAACAGACAGCCCTGCAAGATCACTGCTTGAGGAGACAAGAGTTTGGGACACTCTAAGAGGCCTGAAGCCAGGACTGCCATTGCAGCCACAGCAAGTGGTCCTCTAAACCTGCCAGGAGACTGGAGTCAAGAGGCATCTCCCACCATGTATCAGGGCCTGTAAGGGCTACAGCATGGGACAAAGACAACTTCTAGTTGGGCATATTAAGGAGGGAACAGAGTTTGGGGCCAAGGGCAACCCCTACATTCTGCCCCCAAGAGATGATGGTAAAATCCAGGGTTTGTGACAGGACAGCTGTCTCCTCCAGACTAGAGAGGAGACTGGACCAAATGGCTGTGCACCCTATCCAAGAACTGGGTAGGAGGAAGGATGAAGCTTATCTGGTACAAATTCCTAATCCAAGACTGAGGCTAGCAATACATGTAAACAGAAGAAAACTCCAAATGCAATGGAGAATAGGTCCAAAGATAAGCCCACCTTGGAGAAACTCATTACCAGAGTAACCACAGGGTCATGAATTGTTTGGCCACAAGACCATCTACTCAGTTGTAGTCAAATTGCAATCTGCGTTAATGGGAAAAAAAAAACACACCTGCTACGGAAATCAGAAATCCTTAGAGTACTGAAGTATGAGCATTATTTAGACATTTATATGTTCAATCATTATCTGTTATTTACACCTACTACATGTAATACAGGTCATGCTGTGTCTTCTCCCTCCTACTCTCTGTAGGAAAAAGGAAACAAAAGACAAACCCAGCTGTGCCCAAGATTCACTTAGGCTGTGCTTGCCCCCAGGCAATTGATGTTAGAGCTCTCATATGATACATTGTGAGGGTTATTAGCCAGTAAGTCAGGAACTTCCACAGGTGTGCACAATCTCTACTCACTACAGTGACCATACAAGGTAGTAATCCTCAGGCAAGTATCATGGTGATGTGACAGTTCATTTCCCAAGTGCTCAACAACTTCTTCCCCCTCAACATTACCACTCTGCTTTCATGTCAAGTCCTCCATTCAGTTCAACCTCTGCCTCATAGCACGCAGGCTTCCCACCCTCTCTGAGACAGACACTAAGATTCTGCCTGCTTTATGGTGCTCTTAAATACTTCAGCAAGATGGTAACCAATGGCTCCCCTTTACAGCAGCCCCATCACAAATGCACAGTGAGAGATGGGGAGGGAATCTTCCCTGCCCAACTCAACCCCCCAAGCTATGAAACATCAACAACTTCTGGAAATGTATACAGCACATGCTAGGTGCTGGGTTGACAAAGATGAACAATTATGAGCTTTCAAGAAACAGCCATTCCCATGAGAACTTTAGAATGTGGTAGAGGGGAAAGCATACTTGATTTAGAACCAGTGGATCTGGTTTAAATCATAGCTCAGTTAACTAGGTAGGTGACCTTGGGTAAAAGACTTCATGCCTCTAAGCCTTAGTTTCCTTATCTTTAAAATGAGGAGGCTGGACTCCACCCTGAAGGTCCTTTTCTGTTCTAAATCTATTATCCTATGATCCTACAATCCTGTGATATGTACATAAATCAGTATACCTCTAGGTAATAATAATTCATATTCATTGAGCACTATTATCATTTGCAAATCCCCTTTATATACACATGAGAAGGGAAGAGTCAGGCAAGGTACTTTGAGAAATCTGAAGAAAAAGAAATTGCTTTCACCTAGGGAGGAGGAAAGGAAAGGTTTCCTTGAGAAGACAGTTGGTCAGGAAGAGAAGGTACTTCAGTAGTTAAGAGATGAGGAAAACTTCCGGGGATGGAGACAAGATGGCAAAATAGAGAAAGCACTCAGCTGAGCTCTCTCAACATTCCCTCCAAGCAACTTGAAAATAATGCCTTAAGTCAAATTTTGGCATGGAAGAGCCAACAAAGGTCAGAATGAAACAGATGAGAGATTTGTGCCAAGAGGGTGTGAAGAGGGTTTGGGGTGAGAGGTGCTCGACACCCCAAAGTACCGACACACCATAAAGTTTATTAAGGGTTAGCCAAATAGGCCTGCCCCAAGAGACCCCACCCCTTGTGATGCCTGTAAGGAAAGCGGGCCAGATCAACCTGAGCTAGATTGGATCTGACCAACTTCATGGAGGCAAGATGGAGATTATATACACAAAGATTGTGGGAGGGATTGAGGGGTGGTCTGGGGTGATGGAAATGACAGACAATAAAGGGCTAGGGTAACAGAGCTAGGGTATAGATATTTTGATCAGGATTAAGGATGGGAAACAGGATTAAGGGTGGGAAACAGCTGGACAATAGAGGACTGGGCAAGGTAGGCATTTGGGCTTAATGGTTATAGCCTCAGGCCAAGGCCAGATCAAGTTGGAAGATTCAAGGAGAGTTCAAGTGTTTAAGGGGTTCCCAGAGACTGTGCCCTCACCAGGTGGAGACTGGTGGGACTAAGTGGAGGTGACAGAAGCAGCAGCAGCTTCAAGAGCTTTCAAGCCAGAGACAGGAAAGGGATGTGGCAACTGGACAGAAAGAGATTTCATGAAACCCCTTACTAGCAAAGGATACAGGAACAAATGCTATTTAGCAAATCCAATTGCCTATGTCCACTTCTGGGTCATAGTTCAGGGGTGGAGAGGAACACTTTTGGTCAAGAGGGAGGTGGAGCCTAAAGGGAGCATATTCCTTTTGGTCACAAGGGATCAGGAACCTTGAAGAACAGGATCATTTGGTCCTGAGGGAACAGGGCTCCTGAGGAGTGGTATCACTTCTAGTCCCAAAGGAACAGGGTTCCTGAGGAGCAGCATTGATTGCAATCCCAAGGGATCAGGGGTATTTCCTGAGTAAGAAATGGAACGTAGACCAGGGGAACATACCTGTCCCTAGATCACACCATCTTGGAAGCATGAAAAATGTGCAACCTCCCTCCCCACCCCCTCAAACTAGCTCTGATAATAGCAGTAGAGAAAAAGTCTGAAGACTGAGGGAATGTCCTTTCTCCATCCATGCCAAGAACAAAGACCAACATTAACATAAAGTTCCAAATGAAGAAAAAGCGTGGAAAAATTAGCAAACAACAACAAAATCTGACCATAAAAAGCTACTATGCTGACAAGGAAGATGAAGACAAACTCAGAAAAAGACAATGAAGTCAAAACAGTTACAAGCAAAGCCTCAAAGAAAAAAAATATAATTTGGACACAAGCCCAACAAGCATTCCTGCAAGAGCTAAAAAAAATTATTTTCAAAATAAAAAAGAAGGGTAGAGGAAAAATTAAGTAAAGAAATGAAAGGAAAGGGGGAAAACTTATAAAAATACAATTAACAGCTTGGTAAAAGAGGAAACAACTTAAGGGAAACAACTTAAAAAACAGAATTGACCAAATGGAAAAGGAGGTACAAAATTTCACTGACTAAAATCACTTCTCAAAAAACAGAATGGGCCAAAAAGAGAGTTACAAAAGCTCACTGAAGAAAATAATTCCTTAATAATTAGAATTGGGCAAATGGAAGCCAATGGCTTCCATTGAGACATCAAGAAACACTAAAACAAATTCAAAAGAATGAAAAAAATAGAAGAAAATGTGAAATCTCATCAGGAAAAAAAAAACTGATCTTGAAAATAGATCAAAGAGAGAGAGTTTAAGAATTATTGAACTACCTGAAAGCCATGATAAAAAAAAAGATCCTAAATATATATCAAGAAATTATCAAGGACCTCAATATCCTACAAGCAGATGGTGAAATAAAAATTGAAAGAATCCATTAATCACCACCTGAAAGACATCCCAAAATGAAAACTTCAAGAAAGGTTATAGCCAAATTCCAGAGCACCCAGGTCAAAGAGAAAGTACTTCAAGCAGCCGGAAAGAAACCATTCAAATACCAGGAAGCCACAGTCAGGATCACACAAGATTTAGTAGCTACCATGTTAAAGAAGTGGAGGGTTTGAAATAGGATATTCTGAAAGGCAAAAGAGATGGGATTATAACCAAGAATATTCTACCCAGTAAAAATGAGTATAATCCTTCAAGGGAAAAAATGGATATTTAATGAAAGAGGACTTTCAAATATTCCTGAAGAAAAGACAAGAAATAAAGAGAAAAATTGACTTTGAAATACAAGACTCCAAAGAGTCCACAACCTGGGCAAGCATGCCATCATGAAATTGATGTATAGAGCTGATGAACTTCTCTGGGCAACCAAACTTTGACATAATTTTCCATAAGCCCTCACAACTGACACTATCAAAGGCCTTGGTCAGATGTACAAACATTGTATATAGACCCCAGTTCTGCTCCTGGCATTTCTCCTGGAGTTGTTGGACAGCAAACACCATATGGACCACTCCTTGACCCTTTCTGAAGCCTCACTGGTTCTCGGGTAGATGACCATCTTCCTGGGGAAGAATCAGCCTATTAAGGATGACTCTGGCAAGAATGTTAACAGCAGTGACTAAGAGAGAGAACCCTCTGTGATTGTCACAGGACAACCTATTTCCTTTACCTATATAGAGATGGACAATGGAGGTGTGCTTGAATTGCTGGAGGATAATCTCTTGCCATATAACCTGGAAAATTTCAGTCACCTTTTATATGAGCAGTGGATCCCCTACCTTGCAAATCTCAGCTGGAACAGAATCAGCATGAAGCACCAAGGAGCTTAATGGTTTTCAAAACCTCTTCTTCCTTTGGAACTTCTGCTAGGGAGGGATTGACTTCAACCTGAGGCAAACAGTCATTGGCTTCAGCATTAATTGATGATGATCTGTTGAGAACACTATGAAAGTGTTTAGCCTATCTCTCTAGGATCATCTCCTTATCACTAATTAATGTGCCTCCATCAGCACTGAGCAGTTGAGTTGGCCCATAAATAGCAGCTCTTTTCTGGGGGTAAAGAATTAGAAATCAAGGGAATGCCCATTACCTGGGGAATGGCTGAACAAATTGTGGTATATTGATTGTGATCAAATACTCTTGTGCTATAAGAAATGACAAGCAGGATGGTTTCAAAAAAATCTGGGTAGACTCCCATGAATTGATGCAAAGTGAAGTGAGCAGAAGCAGAAGAACAATGTATACAGTGATAGCAATATTGTAAAGATGACCAAGACAATGATCCAAGACAATTCCAAAGGACCCATGATGAAAAATGCTATCCATCTCAGAGACAGAACTGATGAACTCTGAATGAAAATTGAAATATACTTTTTTAACTTTATTTTTCTCCTTTATTTTATCTGTGTTTTCTTTTGAGCATGGCTAATATAGAAGTATGTTTTGCACAACTTCACATGTATATTTGATATCAAATTGATTGCCTTCCCAAGGAATGAGGAGGGGCAGAAGTAAGGGAAAAAACTTAGAACTCCAAATTTAAAAAAATAAATGTTATAAAAAAATTTATATATAATTGGAAAATATTTAACAAAATAAAAATAAATTTAAAAAAGAGACGAGGGGATGAGGGATGGTCAGGAAATCTGTTCCAAATACAGGCAATAGCATAGATGAATGAATGAAAATTTTATTAAGCACCAGGCACTGAACTAGTCACTAGGGATACAAATACAAAAACTTAGCAATCTCTTTGCTCAAGGAGTTTATATTCTACATTCTCACAAACACACACACACACACACACACACACACACACACACCCCTCTTATATAACGTGTATTAGGGAATAGTGGCCACTGAAGGAAGTTTTGGACCTGAATAATGATTTAATCACTCTTTCCAGAGCAAAAGAAGGAAATTAGGGTTTGGGGGAAGTAGGTGATAGGAAACATGGCAAGATGGTTTCCTGATGAATGTCTACATGGAATGGGAAGCATAGTCTGGGACCAGCATTAGTAAGTTTTCACTTGTTCTCCCACTTGTGAACATGCCTCAACTCTACAGTAGAGATCCAAAACTAAATGGATTAACTTCCCCATGGGAGAATGGGTATGGTCTATGGAGCACTTGGTTTGAGGGTCACTGTTGCGGTAAGAAAAAGGAAAGAGTATCAGAACAGATGGCAAGATGCCTAGGTAGGCCCTGCTTTCATGGTGGCTGATCTTTTGAGATGCAAAGTTGTCAGAAGCAAAGCAGATATAGGTTGTCAGGTGAGTTTTCACTCACTTCCTCATCACTGAAGACAGTTTAGCAAAGGCTTGGAGACTGAGGATGGTTGGAATAAAAGTGGGTGATGGAAAGTGGTCCAGTTTAGCTGGGACATATATGTAAAGAGGAACAGTTAAAGACATATATACCAATAATCTATGTAAAATGCACATATTCTATGTGTTTCTTTGATATAATTAAAGTATTGGATTAAAGTCAGGAAGACCTGGCTCAGACACTTCCTTGTTTTGTGACCCTGGGGAAATCCCTTAACTTCTCTCAGTCTCCTTTTCTTCATCTGTAAACTGGGAGAAATAATAGCCTCTCTTTCATTGTATTGTTTTGAGGATCAAACTATATAATCGGTAATATGCCCCCTATTATTGTTTATGCACACAGATAATATAATAATAAATGTAAACATATATAAACCTACCCTATACATATTTCATTGTAGTAATAATATATCATATGCATGCATCCATATGATTTATACATGTATATATTTACCTATTATATATATATTTAGTGATGGTCATAATTCAATTATAAATGCATATTAAAAGTTGTGAACTTTAAAAACACTGAAGAATTACAAGATTCATTTTTATTAATTTTCATTTTGCTCAGACTCCCCTTTTTTTATGCTGTTATTTTCAGATAACACTGACACCTGAACAGACCATCCTACCACTGGTGGATGAAGCCCTCCAACACACAACCACCAAAGGAATTGCTTTTCAGAACCCAGAGATTGTTGCAGACATGGAGCGGGTGAGAGAGGATCTCCATCTGGAACCTTTTTATTGGAAACTTCCAGAACAATTTGAAGGGAAGAAGGTGAGAAACAGAACTTTGAATTTGACCAAGATGAAATACAAGTAATACTTGGGATAGTATCTTTTGGAAGCTCATACCAAAGACATTTTTTCTTCTCTCCTTTTATTAGTTGATGGCCTATGGTGGCAAGCTGAAGTACACAATCTACTTTGAAGCTCGTGAAGAAACAGGATTTTCTACCTATAACCCACAAGTTATAATTCGAGGTGGAACTCCTACTCATGCTAGAATTATCACCCGGCATATGGCAGCTCCTCTAATTGGACAACTGACAAGGCATGAAATAGAAATGACAGAGGTAAAGTTTTAGTCAGTATCGTATAAAGATGCTAATAATGTTTTCATATGATGCTATTAAAGGGGGTGTGTGTGTTTTGTTTTCTTTGTCTTTAGAATGAATGGAAATATTATGGTGATGACCCACGCACAAGTAGGATGGTGACACGTGAGGACTTCTTAGATGTACTCTATGACATTCATTACATCCTTATCAAGGCTACTTATGGGAATATCATTCGGCAAAGCAGGTAACCATTATGTATAGCTCCACCATAGAAAGCAACCTGAATTTCTTATTCCAAGGTGATTCTGTAGCTGCCATTAAAGAAGATTTGTAAGGGAGCAGGGAGAGAGTAATATGTAATTAAGGAGCTACCACAAAGGAAAACTGAAATTGCTAATATAGCTACAACATGCCCTGAAGACAGGAGAGATAGGAAACTAGAATCAGTTTGAAATTCATGACTGTATATCTTGGTGTAGTAGTCATCAAAATACAGGGGCTAATTGAAAGCAGATGAGCCAGATGAGTTCCCTTAGGAAAAGAGCAGAGGGGAAAGGAGAGCAGAGACACCAAAAGTGAGCCATGGCGGACAGACACAGCTAATGAGAAGGGGGAGGCAGGATCCAGCAAATGAGGACAAAGGAGAAAGAGTTAGAAAGGTAGTGAGAGGAACAAGGAGAGTACAGTGACTCCATAGGACCTCACTCCTAATGGCCCTGGCTTGCTTTTTGATATAAAATAAGCTTTGTAAGTATCACACTGATGAAACTAGGCCAAACGAGAAAAGGTGGTCTGCGACAGATTCAAATTCTCTCTTTCCTCTCACAGGCACCAGGTTTTGTTCAACCTACCCAAGCAATTCCTTGCACTCACTTTACTTCTACCAAGTCTAACACTTTACTATGAAGCCAAAGAATGGGCTTGGGCAGCGCTAAACCTGGAGGAGCTTACCTCTGTTAGTGGTGGACAAGTCTTACATGTAATACATAAGGGAACAACCATAGGCAATATTTGTGCTCTAAGAATTAAGAGTAAGGGAAAGATGAGCAAAAATATAGATCATACTGAATAGCATTTTCCGTCTCAGCCTATCATAATTTCACAATTGCTGTTGTCTAGTTGTTTCAGTCCTGTCCAATTCTTCGTCCCTTCATTTGGGGTTTTCTTGGCCAAGATACTGGACTGGTTTGCTATGTCCTTCTCCAGCTCATTTGACAGATGAGGAAACTGAGGCAAATAGGATGAAGTGACTTGCCCAGGATCACACAGCTAGCAGATAGAATTGTAGGGTCATAGATCCAGATCTAGAGGGGGTTTGATTGACCATCTAATCCATCTCCCTCAGTTTGTAGATAATAAAAAATTAAGGCCCATGGAGATTACGTATATGCCCAAGGTGGTAAATGCCACTCACTTCACCCAGGTAGTAAATGTCAGAGGAGGGATTTGAGCCTAGGATCTCTAACTCCAGAGTCAATATTCTCTCCACTATGCCACACTGTTTCAAAACTTTTACTGAACTTCTAAGAGTCCTTGTTTATGACCCATAAGAAAATTCTATCAAGAAGTTTGTAAAAGGTTTAGTACAATAAATTACTGATCTATGGCAAGAATAATATATCATTTTATGAAACATCACATTGGCAGACAGAATATAAAAATAGCTTAATTCAAATGTTAGCATTATGCTAGACACATAACTTAGCAAAAATGCTATTTCCGTTCCTGCGTAAAAGCCACATTGCTTTTCAGAGTGATTTAGGGACTTCTGTTGAAAAATCAGGAGCCCTCAGTCTTTTTTTTCTTCATGTTCATTTGATTTTCCTTTTTATGTTTTTCTACTCAAAACTGAAGAGTTTTTTTGAAAAAAACCATGAAATTACATTTTGCACAAAATATGGAATAGTAAAGGAATTTGAATTGAAAATGTGCTTTCAATTTTATTGTTAGTTATTTCCTACTATCAAATACAGATCAGATGGCAGCAGTCAAAGGCAGGTTTGTTGCTTTGATATGATGCTTTAAAGCAGACAACAGGTAGCTTTGTGATTATGCAAGTGTATTATTATGCAAATTTCCTATACTGCATTAAATGGCTGTGTAGTACATGGACCATTTTTGCTATTGGGGCTGATGGGAATAGATTTTGTTTCACATTCCTTATGAAATTTGCTAGAAATTCTTTGCAAGACTGGGTCATTGGCTTTTTGTGTATTCTTTTCCTTGACCTCATGATTAAATTATTTTGCTTTCATTGCGAGCATCATTTGAAGCTTTAAATAATTAAAATCTAGCAGTGCTTCCAATCTGCACTTCCTTAAATACGATATTCCATCTCCAGTCTCCATGCCTTTGCATTGGCCGTCTCTCCCACCCCACCCTGGAACTCTCCCCTTCCTCACCTCTGCCTCTGAGAATTCCTAACTTCCTTGAAAACTCTGCTCAAATCCTACCATCTACAAGAAGTCTTTCCCAATATTCCTAGTTGTTAAGGCAGTGACCTCCCAGATTTCTTTCCATCTACTCTGTATATCTTAGGTGTACCCAGTTGGTTTCATGTTGTCTCCTCCATTAGAATATGATCTTCTCCAGGGCAGAGGTTGCTTTTACATTTCTTTGTATCCCCAGGGATCAACATGTTAATTTGTATATAATAAGCACTGGTTGATTGACTGACAAAAATCACATTCTTCTTCCTAAATATGAAGCAAGGGTGACTTGAACAGGCAAGAAAGCTGCAGTAGATTCAGGATAAAGGGGCAAAGAGAAAGGAGATTAAGGATGAACCTACTTTCATAAGACAGTACAGTTAGGAGAGATGTAGAAACTGTGTGCATTTAAAATGCCTTCATAATAATATCTAGTCAGACAATCAACATGCATTTGTTAGTTGCTTGCTATGTGTCAAGCACTATGCTGGGGTCTGGGGGAGACGATATATTCCTAAATGGGCATATACAGAAAAATGAACAGGATAAATTTTGGTAAAGGAAGGTACACATTTCCTTACTAATAAATGATAGTTTTTATTTTCGCTTAAGACTTTATACATATTCCATAGTATAGGAAAGCAGGTATTATAGGAGCAATAAATATATTTTGCTACTTCAAATTTGGACTATATAGAAAGAGCTATAAGTGTTGAGCAATTTATTCCTTTTATTTATTTACATTTTGTGAGGTTGCAGGGAGCAGAAACTTTTGCATATCAGTGCTCTCTTAAACAGAAGACAGAGTGGGCTAAATCCCTTATGTTGGCAAAACTGTGGTTTCCTAATCCCCTGAGATAAATGGCATATTGCAGAAATGTCTGTTGCTGTCATCATTCATGCTTCACTTGATTTTTTTTTTATCCATTTTCTGGTTTGGTATGTGCATGAATGTGAGAGAGAGGGAAAATGGAAGATGAAGCTAATATCTCCTAGACCAATAAAATGCCTAAAGGCTGGTGGGCTTTATTTATCTCTAAGCAGTTCTGGAGGTAACCTCATTTATTCCTTATTCCTTTTGACCATCACTCTCAGTAAGATATAAGGGGTCTGCATTTCCCTTTCTTACCTAATAGATATCCATGTCTCTTTTTTCCTTCCAAGCAAGGATAATATAATATGAAAGGAGAAGTTAAAATATGTATTTCAACTAATTGTTCATTTCAGGTTGATCCATCAGTGTGTAGATTGTGATTACTATCAAAGTAGGAAGGTACTTTAATGAGATGGTAGAAAGTGAATGAATAATACCATTTCTAAAAAAAACCACTTGTGTTTGTTATAATGTTTTAGAAATCAAGCCTCTTTGTTTGCTGAGGGTGCATTTTATTAAAGCAACAGCTGCTCATTGTTTCATTTAAAAACTTATTCGCAAATCGATTTCAATGTTGTACCGTTAGTCAGTCATGAAATGGTCTGGGTTTATGACCTGCATCCTTGTTTTTAATGTATGCCTCCAAATTGAGGAAAAGATTAAGGGAAAAGATGCCAATCTTTTCACTAAGAATAAAATGTTCACACCCTTCCTTCACCCCCTAATAGAGCTATTAAAGCTATCTAGAAGTACTTTTCAAACGAGGTTGAGGAAATGGGAGGGTGAAGCGAACGTTTTCTAAGTTTTGTTCGTTTTAAACACTGACCTTGAAGCTTTCTTTAGGTACTCACACACAGAAAACACATGCACCAGGCTAATAATAATAACAGTAATGATAACGGCAACAATAGCTAGTGTTCATCAGTTTGCAAAGTGCTTTACATATTTCATTTAATCTTTACAACACTGGGAGGTAGGTACCATTATTATCCCCACTTTAAAGATGAGAAAACAGAGGGAGGCAGTGGTCAAGTGACTTGTTCAGGGTCGCACAGCCAGCATCCAGATCTTACTGATTCCAGGTTCAACCGTCTATCCCCTGTACCACCTAGATGATTCCAGGTCAGTATTTCCTATAGCGTGATTGAAGAGTTCTCAACCTGAGATCTGTGGCTTTTATTTTTTTAAATATTTTCGTAACTGTATTTCAATATGATTGTTTCCTTTATAGTTCTGTGTGTGTGTTTTATGCATTTAAAAACATTACTCTCAGAAGGATCCATAGGCTTCCCAAGACTACCAAAGTAGTCCATGACACCAAAAAGGTTAAGAACCCTGACACTGAGAGTCCTGCATAGTTCCTGAAAGGGTTTATAAGCTAGAGCAGAGGTGAGATTTGTTGGATTTGTTCTGTGAAGTTTGGACTCAGTCAGAAGGGCACACTTGAGGACCTAGAGAGCTACGTGTGGCTTCAAGGCCGCAGAGTCCCCACCCCTGATAAAGAAAAAGCAATTGGTTATCATAGTAGCTTCAGGGCTGCTAGTGGCACAGTGAATAAAGTGCTGGGCCTGAAGTCAGGAAGACTCATCTTCCTTAGTTCAAATCTGGCCTCAGCCACTTACTAGCTGTATGACCTTGAGCAAGTCACTTCACCTTGCTTGCCTCAGTTTCTTCACCTGAAAATGAGCTGGTGAAGGAAAGGACAAACCACTCTAGTATCTTTGCCAAAATCATGAAGAGTTGGACATGCCTGAACAACAATGTGGTAGTAGCTTATAGAGACACAGTAGAAGCTAACAGCAACAGGGAACAGAAACAGGAACGTTCTAAAAGTAAAGGAACAGAGCAACTTGTTCTTAGAGCAAGAATAGTTAGCTAACCATGGCTACATCATGTGAAAATTGCCCATGAAAAAGTGGAAAATTCACTCAGTGATTGAAATATCTTGTCTACATGACATCATGCAGATGAAGAAGTAAATGTTTCATTTTTCAGTTGTATGTTCTACTATAGGGGAATAGACCATTTAAGGATTGGAGAAAGTATTATCTGCCATAATCCATTAACTAAGATTCCTGGAATTTAGACATATACCAAAAATTTCTTTTTTTTTTAAGCTTGAAAACTAGTTGAAGCATAAGGCTGAAGATAAAAAAAATCGTGACTCCTCTTTCAGGATTTACTAAAGTGCTTTTGAATGGGTGTTTACTGGGCTAATGAGTTCTATTTATTTTTCTTCTCTAGAATTTCAGAGATCTCAATGGAAGTAGCTGAAGAAGGGGCTATATCAGCATTAAGTCCACCAGCTCGCTTGCTTGAAAAATGTGACTGTCCCCCAGGTTATTCTGGTTTCTCCTGCGAGGTATACTAGTTTCTTCTCAATGACTTGTCCTTAATAGTTATCAACTCTCCTCTGTTCACATAGTGAGCTCAAAACTTCACCTTGTCACTTCACTTAAATCAACCTTATTTCTCACAAACACCTAACTTTACTTCCTTTGATCCTTCCTGAACGTCATTAGTCTTAGGAGTTGGGGGAGGAGAGGAAAGAAGAAGGAGGTAGGAGGCTAGCTTGATGTTAAATGAAACCTGCTAATAGAAACCACGGGTGAATAGAAAAGGTTTTGACAAAGTTTAAAAGGCTTGTAATACAGAAAAAGAGATGCATGGTTTCTTAAGAAATAAAACCCAATTACTCTAACTTGTCTATTATCTCAAAATCACTCTCAAAAGACCTGGAAAAATCTCAACTATAAATTATATGCACAATGTGTAACTATAACATAGAATAATGGATTTTAGAGTCTAAAGGCTTTTTTTTAGAGGATATCATTCTAATCTCCTTAATTTTACAGATAAGGAAACTGAATCACAAAGGTTAAGCAACTCAGAAGGTGTCACACAGCTACCAAATATCTAAGGCAGGATTTGAACTCAGGTCTTCCTAACTCCAAGTGTCTTAATTGTCATACCACACTGCATATTTTTTTTTTGAAAAAGAAACATCTTAAGATTTATGCATCCAAATGCATATTATATCATTCAAAGTACAGTAATCACCTTGAGAGGTTATGCTCTTGGCCAGCAAGGCTACCATTGGTTAAAACGGTTTTCAGACACTTCTTAGAAGTTTCCTCCAGGACCTACAGTACATTCATTTCAACATCCTCAGTGAGAATCCTCATATTTTCATTTATAAGATTATGAACTTAGAGTGAGAAGGGGCCCTGGAGGACATCTACTTCAACCTCTCTCATTTTACAGATAAACTGAACTTAACCCAAGGAGTGACTTGCCTAAAGTCAGACTGACTTTAAGCAGCATTGCTAAAATTTGAACCCAGATCCTGTTACTCCAAATCTGGTATTCTTTTGGGGCGTGATATTTGAAAATTGACAGGAATCCATTAGAGAACAGAGCCTGGTAAATAAGGGCCATCATTAAAGAAGAACTGGAATTTAAGAATACCTCAAAGGATCAAGCTATATCAGTTGATGAAGTACATTTTTTTAATCCATAAGGCAAAGAAAATAGTGGCAGGATTTTTTTAAATTTCAAAGCAAGATTATGATAAAACTTTTGCATCATTTGACGTACCTGGTCCTCCTAATGATAAGCTGTCGGTATAATGACACATGGAAGCAGAAAGCAAGGTTCTATTCTAAAGTAATTGGATAGATTTTCTTATGCGATAAAGGTTCTAAAAGGAAGAGGAGTTTTGAAACTGTTTTGAGCAGTAATGGCATCATTAGGGCTAGTGCACAGCTTCCTGGAGAGTCTTAAAAACTACAAGAAATCTTAGCCCTAAGTCATGAAGGCCTGCCCTGATTTTGTATTCTGTCATCAAGAGAGCCGCTGATCACTGGGTATTCCCCAATCTAATGTGGGCAAATTGCCAGCTTTTGTTCCCTGTTCTCTTTCATCTGCTAAGGCAGAAATCCTCAACTCCTCCTATCATTCTTAATTCTCCATAAGGCTACTGGGCACAGTCAAACCATGTCACCCCACTCAAGAAGCTTTATTGGATCCCTATTTACTCTAAAAATACAAACTCCTCTGTTTGTAATTTAAAGCCAATAATAATCTGGTTCTAACATATCTTTCCAGACCTTTTTTTTTCACTTTACCCTTTCCTTCCCAAGACAAACACACACACACACACACACACACACACACACACACACAACATTTCAGGGGTCACAATGTACACCAGAGTGTGTGGATATATACATAACATTTAACATATGCATATACACAGAGAGAGAATCTGTGACATCTAGTCTTTCACTTGTGACATTTAATCTTTTACTTCTTTTGCTAATTGGTGTGGTACTATACTATGCAAGAGGGTAAAAGTCAGCTTGCCCAAAGCACATATTAGATATAGAACTTGTGATTTCCTTCATCATATTTAACATTGAATTAAGGTGCTTGTGTTATATGCCATTAACTAATTGTGTGGCTTTGGGTGAGCCACATTGTGTCTCAGTTTCCTTATCAGTAAAATGAGAGGATTGGACTAGATGATCCAGTTCTGACAGTATAATTACCACTTATTGTTAAACATATTCCAGAAAGTGGGAAGAGTTGACCTTCAAAGCCTTTGCAGCTGTAGTACTACTTTATATTAGATTTCTTTCCCTGAATTTATACAAGAATAATACCTAAGCAAAAAAAAAATAAAAGCAAAAAGTCTCTAGAGTTGCAGATTCTCTTAATGATATTTTCCTTCTCTTCCCAACTCTTTAATCTTAGAAGTTCATATTATCAAGATAGGCTTTGATTTTTTTCTCAGTAGTGTTCACTGGAACATGCTATCCCAGGAATTTTTGTAATTTTTCTTAGACACAAGAATATATAAATCAACAAAAGCAAAAACAAATGACAGATGAAGATGATCAGTAGACAGAGAAGGTATACACAGGAGAGGGTCATTTTGCATTAATGGTCTTATGAAGACTCCATGTGCTTTTATGTAAACCTGTATTTTACAGATAAATTTTTCAATAATTTCTTAATTATGTTATTCTTGGGCTAAAGACCTGACTCTTATAATAATATTTTTCTCTGATCTGCTGCCTCTACACCATTATGATTCCTATTTATAATTCATCTCAATTCTAAAGAGTCATTATCTAGGCATAAAGTATAGTCATCAAAGCAAAGGCTCAGGACAGTTCTGAAATAATACAGCCTATTTTGAAAGCATATACTATGGGTCATGAATATACCAACCAATATCTTTACTAAATGCATTACATTCTAAAGGTATCAACATTCCTATACTATTTGTTTCATTTTCATGAACAAAAATTGGCTGTAAATTAAGGAGATTAAGTGTTAGGATCACAGGATTTAAGGAGGAATGGAGCTCAGAGATCCCTCCAGCTCTTGTCATCCTCCCTACCTTCCTTTTCCCACCTCTCCCTTTCCATTTTACAGATGAAGAAGCAGAGGCCCAAAGAGATTAAGTAATGTGCCCAAGGTCACATTCATTGTCAATATTGCAATCAGAATATGAATCCTGATCATCTTGATCCAAAGCTAATATTTCTTTTCACTGTATTATATTATCTGTGGTTTTCAAGTCACAAAGAAAAACACAGGCAACTGCTAGTAGGCTTAGCTGGCCATCCTTTGAATTGATAAAATGATTATAGCACTCTTAATAGAAAAGGTACCTGTGAGTATAGCTTGTGAAATCATATGTAAATTTTCACGCTTCTCTCTGGCGTAAGGACCCTTTGTTTACTATACCATAACTTTAATTAAAATACCAATTGCTATCTTCTTCAGTTTGTGTTGTTACCTTTTCCATGCAATTAAGGAAATTTCTATTATGACTTCCATTCTTACAGAATGAAAATATTTGGCCTCTAATTCTTTTCAATGCTCATTATACTGCCTACTAATAGAATAATATAAACTAGACTCTGAATGAATACACATCTGTTCCTTGATTGAATCACTAATTCTAAAGCATTGGTCAGTTGATTACCCGGAGTATGGCATGGATAATGGCCTCCACTGGAATCTTCCTCCAGTGCCTCTCTGTGGCACGGGGGTGATCCATCCATCTTTCTCAAAGAGTATGCCACAAGAGTTTGAGCTTTGGCAGATACAACCAAGCTAGAGAACTTTCAGCTAAAGGTCCAGTTAGGAACTGTATATCTGCTGAGCTGAAGATTACCCTAGTTCATCTCAAAGCTGTTCCTCACCAGAAGACTACACATAGGGTAACAGATTTTGATTTTAGTTTTTGTTTTGTTTTCTACAACAGCTTTACAAAGGACACTGACTGAAATATAGCAAGGTTTTGTCTTTTATCCATGGAGGAACTACCTACACCAACAAAATTGTAGATCTTTGAAATATTGAAGTAAAATGGAAATCCATAAATCCTTTCCAGATTCCTTTTTCATTAATAACCTTATCCTATTTTCCCCAATCAAGCCTTCTATTGGTAGGGCAAAACAGAATGATTGGAATTTCATTTTCTTTCTCTGTCTCTGCTAAGAATTTGGGGGAGGGGGGCGGTAATTGGGCTTAAGTGACTTGCCCAGGATCACAAAGCAATCAAGTGTCGGAGGTCTGATTTGAACTCAGGTCCTCCTGACTCCAGGGCTGGTGCTCTATCTCCTGCATAACCCTAGCTGCCCTGTGTCTCTGAGTAACTAATAGAGAAAAGTGGGAAGTGGTCCCAATATTACACCACTGGGATAATTAAAACTGCCTATATAAGCTTTGAATGATTCCCAAATATCACATTCTGACCAAGATGCTTGAGGATAGGTTGTGATCCCAGGAGGCAGCTTGTGGCAGACAATGGTGGTAGTGCCATGAGCTCATTTTAAATGAAACTGAGGCTCTTATATGTGTGGTTACTTATCTTTCCTGTCACTGAGGTAAGAAGGCCTGCCCTCCCTCTTTTCCACATTGTAGCAACAATATGGCTAGCAGCAGTTGTTAAGGTGTAAAACCCAACAAGACCAGCAACATAATGCTGCTAGCACGGATTCTTTGACCTGCTTTTCTAAGGAAAGCAACTTTAAGGTATAACAATAATTAAACATACATATATCATTCACTTAGTTCAAGGGAAAAAGCCAGCACCCTGAACTTTAGAGAAAACACAAACAAATTACAAACATACATCATATAAACAGAGCAGATAAACACAAATGAACAGACAGACTTCTTATCTGTCTGACCAAATCACAATAGTTACTAGAGAAGAACCAATGGGTCTGGGTTAGCAAGGGAGGGGGTGGGGAGGGGAGGGTGGCAGTTACAACGGCTTGCCCAGAGTCTCAACACGCCTTCCATGAGTGAGCCCCAAAGGCAAAACGCCAACCTCCGAGTTTATATACCCTGTTCAGGGTCAAAAGGCATCACAACATGCTACTCAAACCCATGTAAATTAGGCTTTCCCTTGAGGTAAGCAGGTCATCAAAGACTCCTGATTTAATCAAAGAAAGAAAGCCCAGACTCATCAAGGGCACTTGATTAAATAAGTGCTCCAAAAGAGAAAACAGTAAAAATGTCATACATAGGATCATGCATTTGGAGCTGGAAAAGATATCAGAGGCTGTCTAGTTCAGCTGCTTCATTTTGGTAGATATAGAAACTAAGGCCAAATAAAATCGAATGATTTTCATCGGGTCCTACAAGGTAACAAGGTGGATATTTGAATCTGCTGTTCTGACTCCAAATCTAAGATTCTTTCCACCATACGGTGCTGCCTTATTATCACAATGTCATAACCTGTATGAAGTGTTTTGTAAACCTCAGAACTGCTACCCTTTTTTCAAGCTCTTTGCCCTTGCAAGGCTGCCGTTGATATTCATTTTAGATGCAGTGCTGTGTGATGGAAAGAGCCAAAAGACTAGGTTTATAATCCCAACTCTCTTTGGTATGAACTGTTGGGTTTTGGGCAGAGATAATAATGGTTACAGGCATTGGGTAGTTACAAGGAAAGCTCTGAAAACTGTAGCGCAGTAGGTAGGTATGATTATTTTGAACTGATTTCACACGTGAAAATGTTCCAGTGTAATTTGCCTCTGGCCACATACCTCTAAGGAGGTCCTGAGCCCTATGTTCCCTTAAGAACATTAATTTTGAGATTCATTTTTAGGATCCCTGAGAAAATAGCTAAGAAAGCAATGTCATAAGAGAATTATACATTCCTCAGTCCTTCCATCCTCAGAAACCAGGGATTAGGTTTGTCATCAGAACGTGAGGGAAGAAGGTCAGTGCTGAGCCTTAGGACAGACATACTTTCCCTCATTTTAATCTGTCACCCTTCAGCTTCCTCTCCCCCCACTTAAAGGGAGTTTGTTCATAAAGCTGTGAAGAGGCATCATCAGCATATGCAAGGCAAACAATAAGATGGAGTCCTGAATAATTCCTAAACTTAAGGGAAAAGACTTTTGGAAAAGGTGACTCAATTTGGCAGAGGAATGTTAATGAGGAAAGTAACTGTAAACTTCCCTCATCTCTCTCCTTCCTTAAACATAAAGAGGAACCTCCAGAAACTCTGCCAGAAGAGACCAATAAAAATCCCAACTATTCATACAAAACAAAAAACTAGTTCTTCCCTACAAATATCCAGAAATTTCAAGAAGAATGGTCCTGCCTTGAACAGGAATGGCAACTTGCCTCTAGAGTACCTTAGTCACTTTATATCCAGAGCCTTCTCTTCACTACCTGTATTAGGGCAGTTTCAACACATTAACAGAAAAAAGGGAGTCGGGGCCATTCTGTTCCATCGTCAATCCTCAAAGACTGGGTTTATGATTTTGTCACTGTTCTTTCCTCCATCATTTCAAAAGATATGTGATTTCACTGATGTAGGTACTCCCTTCACCAACAAGAATTCTATCCTATTCATGATTTTGTGGAGAGCCTATGGAGGTTGCCATGGCTAAAATAACTGGGTGAGGTGTGGTGTTGGCCCTCCCTCCGATGCCTAATGGCCACCGTTCCCATGTCAATGGCCATTCTCTAAAGCACTTGAAAGGGCCACATTTATCTTAAAGAGAGCTGGGCATTACTTCACATTCAAGCTTGACTATTGTAAAGCCATAATTTTCCTTCTCAGATAGTAACACAAAGAGAAAAGGGGCATTGGCCTAAATTGTTTAGATAGACTTTATGACCCCTAATGGGAGATGGTAACTCAGACTCCAGCCCTGCTTCCATTCCTCGCCTTTGCCAGCTCCTCTGAAGTAGAGGCATCAATTCAGCCTCATTAGAATTTCTTCTAAGCTGTGATAAAAGCAGAGAGACTCCTAATTGAGTATTTAATTGAGGTGATTCAGCATTAACTAAATCAAAATAAACAAGGATAATCCTGACTATTGATCTCTTTTCTTCTTTGTAAGAGAGTTCATGATACTGTCTTCAGATACCCCTTCTCTCAACTCTTCTAATCCAGACCAAATCTGCACCTATTCTTGATGCATTGGGTGTCCTACCTAGTGCTTATTCCATTATTTTTCTTCTTTGCCTAGTAATCACTTTCTACTTTCTAATGGACTCATAAATTATACCCTGTAAATAAGGGGAATTTAAGCCAGCCAGGATGCTGAAACCCAGTGCCATCAGAGAGACCAAAAGCGGGCCTTGAAAGTATTGTTTCTCCCACCTCAAACCACTGATCTGTGAATCAAACGATGGCTAATGAATATGGCAGCCTCAGCATATTATGAGTGGCTAAACCATGGACAACAAGCCTGTTCCTTATCACCCATTCAGAAATATGAGCCTTCAGAAAGCTCTGTAGACATGTTGATACATTTACATAATAAAAAGTAAATGAAGACGGAAGACTTGATTTTGCATATGTCAGCTTTGCCAGCAGTTTTCCATTTACTCGCAGATTTTTATTGCTGAGTGAAAAAATAGATCAGGGATAGATAAATTTTATTTGGGGCCTAATAGTCCCAAGACACATAGTGCTTTTATTATTTGGAATCCTTACTTTTATAGTTTTTAAATTATCACCATATAAATAATGCAACTATGAAGACTTGTGTGTATGTGTGTATGCGTGCTTAGAATCATTAGACATTTGTTAGTTATCCATCAAGCAAAATAGAGGCAGATATTAGCTTGCCAAATCTGAAAAAAACATACTAAGGACAAGGGCAACCCAATTATCCCTTTTTAGCCTATGATACAATTCTATTTAAAAGCAAACTTCTTTCTCAAGAAGACGACATATACTTAAACCCATCGCTTGTGAGTCTAAGTATTCTGTATCTAAATGAAAGGTTTTGGGGCCTGAAATATTACCCAGCTGGTGGTACTCTTGCACTCTGGAGACCTTGCTGAAGCACGTGCTATGATTTGAAATTGGTTCTTGTATTTATAAAGGATATTGCCTGTAGTGCAGCTGGAGGTATGTCATTCTTTTCATAAGCTAGAGGACCCGGAGCCTTCTAAAATGTGCTTTTCTTATCTTTCCCTGCCTAACTGGCTTACTTTCCCTGCAGGCCTGTATGCCAGGATTTTATAGATTGCCTTCTGAATCTGATGGCCGGATACCTGGACCAAGCCTGGGCACTTGTGTTCCATGTCAGTGTAATGGACATAGCGATACGTGTGACCCTGAAACTTCCATATGTCAGGTACTAATCTATGACCTCTCTTGATCTGTTTACACTGTCATTTTTCTTCATGTAAATAATACTTCTGCATATCAAGTCAACACCAGGGAGCACATTTTAATCTTATTTTTGTTTAAGGAAGGAGGCAGTCAAGGACATGTGGCTCAAAAGTGACTTCTCCTGCCTAAATGATTGTCCCCTGTTGATTTTCTTGCATTAAGAATTCTAAATACATAGCTTTTTTCTGATACATTCCTGTATTCAGTGGGAAAATAATGGCTTGCACCAAAAATATACAGCTAGTGTAAACAATAATCATACTCTGCATTTTTATAACTTCAACCTTCAAGGAACTTATAACTTATTCTATAGGCATTACCTCATTTATCTTCACACCAGTCATATGAGGCAAGTAGGGGATCACTATTATTATCCACATTTAATAGCCTAGGAAATAAATGTAAGTGACGTGGGAGGAATGGAAGTGTGTTTCTTGACTCTGATTTCAATATCTTAGACCATAATAAAACTGTATATCCATATGTAGTTAGTTCCCTACTAAATATTGTAAAAAAAATAACAGTTAAAAAGCAATTATTTAAGAATTACTACATACCCAGAGAACCAGCATGGTATAGTAGCTAGAGCAATACTCTTGGAGGCAGAAAGGCTTAGGTTCAAATCTCACCTTTGACACATGACAGTTATGTTACCCTGGTTAATTCGTTTAATCTCTCAATATCCTGAGCTACTCTCAAAGATTATAAATTGCAAAACAATTAAAGGCTTCCATTGGTATAGGTGGTTTCCCAGGAAGGAGTTCCTTATGCTAATGAAATTACAGGTCTAGACCAAAAAAGGAAAAAAAGAAAAAACGTACCTGGTACTGTGATATTATCTCTCATACCTGGTCTTTTCCTTTCCTTTCCCATGTAAATATGGGGGAAAATGAATTGTTGAAAAATGTCTAAGTTGAGTTCGACTTCTTCCTAATGGTTGGAGGCAGCCCCTCTCCCCCCAATCCCCCATCCCCCAATCAATGGGTGGTTCTGTGCCTTGTGGACAGTGAGCTACCATTTGATCCTTTAAATTGATGCATTCTAATCAGGGTAAAAATACCTCAAAGTGAAATATATTGTCATTGCTATGGCCAACAATACAACCAGAAATCATGACAACTACTTTCTATCAAAGAAAATTATGTTCAGCCCAGATCAAATATATACAATTAAGAAGAAACTGAAACTTGGAAGAAGTAAGGATTCTACAAAAGGGCTAAGATCATAGATTTAAAGCTAACAGAGTGCTTTAGAAGTCATTTATTCCAAACCCTTCATTTTACAAATGAGCACCTTGAGGCAAAGATAAATTAACTTAGTTGTCCAAGGCTAAACGAATAATAAGTGGCAGAGGTTGAATTTGAACCCAGGTTCTGTGACTCCAAATGAAGTCATGTTTCTATTATACAATACTTTCTCCTACTCAGAGGGCAGCTAGGTGGTGCAGTGGATAGAGTGCCTGGCCTAGAATCAAGTAGATTCATCTTCCTGAGTTCAAATCTAGCAAATCACTTCACCCTGTTTTCCTCAGTTTCCTCTTCTGTAAAATGGTCTGGAGAAGAAAAATGGCGAACTACTACAATATTTTTGACAAGAAAATCCCAAATGGGGTCACAAAGAGGCTGAAATGACTGAACATACATACACACACACACACACACACACACACACACACACACACACACACCCTCCTACTTGAATCCTTCAGCATGTCATGAAAGTGACCTTATAGTTTTGAAGGGATATGATCAGCAGAGTGGCACATTCTGTCACGCTGAAAAGGCTTCTTCTAATATGACCCTAGCCCCCAGACAATGTCTTCTCTATGAAAATGAGACTAAAGGGAAGGTTATCCCTCTCTCTTTAAAGAGAGACTTTTCACCACTAGATGATAAAGATTTTGTCAATGGCAACCCATGAAACAAAGAAAAACTTAAAATGGGCCCCTTCTATCTCTGTAATACAGTTGGAAGAGTGTTAGAAAACAAAGCAAAGAGTATTCAGAATCACACCATTTTTACGCTGTCAATTAAATTTAATGTAATTCTTGTCTTCCAAATGTGACACCCTTGGTAATGTTCCACAAGTCAACATACTACTGGAGATAATGAACCTTTCTGGCTCTAAATGTAATCCCAAATCAAATGAAGGTATAACTTAAAAATAAGAAGGTTCACACATTCTGTTTGGAGAAGAAAATAAAGTAGTAAAGTTAGCTTAATCGTGTATCCAAAGGCAACAAGAAATATGTTTTCACAAGGCACTTGGTCATCTAATTCTGTAGTGTTCATACTGATCTTAAACCAAAAACAAATTTTTAAAAAGCAAGCAAAAACTGTTAAAGATTTTTTCAGTTAATTAGCCAACATCTATTGCAGAGGATGGGTAGTTTTTCTCTGAAGAACTCAATAAGTTCCTCTAAACTTAATAAACGTATGCTTTAATAATGAGTGTCTTTAATGCAAAGGTGGGATTAAAGAAAGGTGGTGAAAAATGTGTTGGAAAACATGGTTTAGATTAAGAAATGAAAAGGACCAAAGACATTGCTGCTGTTGTTTGTCCTTAATTCCTGAAGAGGACCAATGACATCATAAGAGTGATGTCTTGACTTGTGCATGAATTGGATAGACTTCACAGAAGCTTCATACCTATGTAGCATGGCTGCTTTCTTCAATAAGAGTCACAAGATTCTAAATGTGATATTCACCAAAATACATCATGCAGAAGAAAAAAAAAAGAAATTTACTAAAGTGTTATAGATAGAAGATGATTGGTTTCTAAATGAGACAGTGATTTCCGAACCATCTTTCTGCAGTCAGGCCATAGACTTGTCAGAGCAAAGGTCACAATCAACTTGAAACTGGGGGAAAAAAAGCATAGAGAAGAAATAAAGATGATAATGTACAATTAAAGCAACCACAACCTAAGTTACTCAAACAAACTATTTATGCTCAAAAACCTGAAAATGGAACTAAGAAAAGACATTGATATAAACTACAACTCACCATATCCTACAAAACTTTAAGGGTTTTTTTTTTTAAACAATTGACACATGGTGGGCCAAACAAGCCCAGAAAACACCTCAGCTATTAAGCATTTGATCTCCCCGTCAAGTGGATAGATATAAAAGTCATAGGTAATACCAGTTTAAAATGGAAACTCCTATGTAGATCCAACAGATCTGAACTCTAATAGCTTGGTCCCCAACGTACTACATGGGGAAGTAGAAATGAAGAACAAAGATGAGAAATATACCTAGAACAGACCAAATATAGATAGAAGGAATTCGAATGAGAGGTGACACAGTTTTGAAGGTACCAAGAGTTCAATTTTCAAGAAATCTGAAGTGAGTGGAATGAAGGAATGAAAAAATATTTATCAAGTATTTACAATGTACCACGCACTGTGCTAAGTGACAAAAGTAGAAATACAAAAACAAAAGAGTCTCTAAGAGTTGACCTTGGCAAGGAAAAGTGACTTTTTCATCAGAGACTGAAGTGAAGGAGATAACAAGGGACAATGTCAGGGGTATACAAGATGGGGGGAAAGGAAGAAGGAGTTCACAGCAAATGGCCTCAGTTTTTCAGTAAAGTATGAAGAATGGTTCTCAGTCCAGCGGTTAGGGAGGGTTTGCTGTGCCAGGCTTGAAAAAAGAAGAGTTGGAACAGTCACTGTGGTGATAGAAAATTGGTTAGGGAAAAGCAGAAGGATTGTCTCATTTCAGTGTAGACCCAATTGAGATTAGATAAAATAAATTTGTAGTGAACCCTGTCAGCTTAATTGTGTGACCTCCTCCATCCCCACCCACCAGCAAAACAGAAGCAATAAAGGAGGAAGATGATAGAAGTCATCCAAGGTTGGGGTTTGGCAAGGTATGAACAGGGGTAGGACAAGGGAGCAAAATTTTACAAGTAGAAAAATAGTGCAGTGTCTATTAGTTCCCCAAGAGATTGATACTGGAAAATGAGAAGAGTATAGCTACAGCAGGGAATGAGAAAATAGTACTGGGGGTAGAAGGATTAGAGGTCAGGCTGAGGATGAAGAATAAGTTTAGGAATAATAAGGGATAGAGGTGGAATGATGGATATGATTGATAAAGGAACGTGAAAGTTCTTGAACATGGAAGTAGAATTTATGTGAGTGATGGCAAGTTCAAGGGTGACAATACCCATATGTAGCTGAAGAGAAAGAAATAGATTTTGGGTATTAAGTAGATTAGGGCTGTCCAAAATGATGTGACTTATGCAGCCCGCCTACAAGCATAGAAATCTACATAAATGCTTTAGTAAATGAAGCTGAGCTACTGCAGAGCTCTCACTAAAATGGCAAATTAAAATATATTGTCTATTGTTTCAATAAAAACCTAAGGTTGGACAGCCCCGAAGTAGATTATGGAAGTTAGGATATTCCAGGGAACATCAGGATATCAGTTCTCCTCATATGAGGGGAGCAGATGGGACAGAAAGGGAGGTTGTGAACAAGGCACAGAACTTACTGAGAAAGGAGAGAAAATGTTTCGAGAATTACTAATGTTCCCCAGGACCTGAATTGGGTTATAAATTTGGAGAGACTGAATCTCAAAGAAGGAGAGATTGCTGAGTGATAGTAGTATAGAAAGAGTCTGGAAGTCACAATGGGAAACCAGTATTCTCAATCCTCCACTAAAACCATTGAGAGGTGAGAGGAGGTGTAATGAGCACTAAAAAATATGATCAGGGGTGTGGTGTAATGAGGGTTAGGGAGAGGTGAAAGAAAGGAATACAGGTCTCACTAAGAGAAGAGATATTGGAAAAAAAAATTAAGTGTTATCTTGATAGTGTGAGTCCAGTAGAGCACAGTGGAAGGAGGAGGCAGATCTGGAGAAGGACGTTAGAGCATGGGATTGAAGTAAATGGGAATGAGGGCATTGATGTCTGTGGTCAGAAAGAGGTCTTATTTTTCAGCAGTCAAGGAAGATCTCATTATCATTGGAATGGAGAAAGTAAAAAGTAGGAGGAGTATGCTAACCATAGGGAATGAGTTCAGACCAGAGTATCAGTAGATGGGAGGAAGTCTTATGAAGAAAATGGGTGATTAAAGTTTCAAGGTTTCCCCCAGGCCCAGTCCCTCAAGACTTTAGTGCATCCTTCAAATTCTCTGCCATGGGGCAACAGGAAGTTGCTGTGTCTCAGTGGCATCTGGAAGCTTGACCTCATGGCAGCTATGAGCATAGCCAAAAGTTTTATTTCTACACAATCAGAAGCCCAGCCAGGGGTATGAGATATTGCTCTGTCCTGGCATACCTGAGGGCCTAGCAAGAAGTCAGAAGTTTGCATGTTCTGGGTCTTCTGGAAGGCCAATTCATTACCAAGTGCTTGAAACTCCTTCTCCTTTATCATGGAAATAGGATTCATACATTTCATCCTCTGTGTTAACGGTTATACCATGTCAATGACATGAGTGTTTTACCTGCAAGTCATTTTCTACCTAAGGGAGTAATACCATGCTCACTCTTCCTCTGAAAGTCAATGTGAAGGAGAAGTGTCAAGAATAGCATCATGATTTATGTGTTGTGTCTGTGCACTTAACCAGGAGAACCGATAAAGTTAACCAAGTTGGTATGTGGGAAATGCCATAAAAGATTGACTGTCCTGTAAAGTTTAACAACATTCACTCACTCCAGGAGAGAATGAGGAAAAAAGTTGTAGATACAGGAGAGATGCATTTACTGTGATGGCACTAAACTCCCCTGAGTACTTTCATTAGTATCATTTTTTTTCAGCCATGTTCTATGTCATTTGCAGAGACTGTGGCTCAGATGTTAATACCAGTCCAGTTTTCAGTACATTGATAGCAAAAGCAAAAGGCTGACAACTATTTCTCCAGATCTCTTAGGTCCCCAAAATTGCCCTTGTTCATATTCTGAGAGTGTACAAGACCATGGCATCAATTTGTCCAGGCTATTCTTTGCTTTGGGCTGATTTGCAAAGAGAAAAAAGACACATCCTTCGGAAATGCTGCCCCGTGTCACCTGTCATCCAGCTCTATAGCTTCTCATTAAAATTCAGAGAGAAGTGTTGGTTATTTTAGTGGTGTCATCTCTTACATTGTGGCCCTAGGAGAAGGAATGAGTGGCCAATGTAAATAAGTACTTCCTTTGGACAGCTGAATAGGCATTTGTGGATCAAATATCAAGTATCAAGACGAAACAAACCACAGTGTGCTGTTCACCATTCTGCTATAGGGCTGTGAAATATGAATGTTGTGCTATTGTTATACAAGGAAGCTTGACTGATTTCACATAAACTGTAAAATAACACCCATAAAATGGCAGAAAAAGATTTCAAATATGGCAGCATGCTGGACAAGTAGCACCAGTGGAAGACAGATCCGGGTATTCAACTTTGTTAGACTGATCCTGTCTCAACAATAAATATTAAGATTTCTAAAAATTGAAAAAATATATGGCTCCCCATGTGATATAATGTGTAGTGCTGAACATCCCATTTGAAAGGACAGATATTCTGAAAGTTAAATTTCTGGTCGTGAAGCAGCTGTCTTCAATCAGAAGTGTTAAGAACATTTGATACTTTAAGGATCCATTATTATGTCTTTGTGGGTACTCCCTCCACCAGTGCAAGGCATAACCACTCTATGATTTGGTAGGAAGTTGTATATTTCTGTGGCAAAACAAACAAACAAAAAATTTGGTGGCCAACCTTTTGGTGAAGCCACTACAGTTTTAGCAGAAGGTGAAAAACCTAACCTTAAGTCTATTGTCATCACTCCTGAATAGAAAACACCGTGTCAATCACTTGTTATATGTGGAAGACCACAAGTTGTGTGGACTTCCCTGAAAAGAACATGAAACTGATCATTTGTTTCATGGAAACTTTCTCCAACAGTATCAGGATGTCATTTAGATTTAATAAATGTAAAATTATTAATGTGATAAAAGGAAGGATAGAAATTGAAATCTTTCAGCTCAAATCCAGAAATTCAATCAAACCAATGAAGAAAGGAGATTCTCAGAAACATTGTGGTCTTTAGCCAGGTGTGACATTGAGCATATGGCTATCAAGGAGAAAGCTGATGCCAACAAACTGGCTGGTCTGGGTAAATCTCTAAGAGAAATTTCCCACAGTGGTTGGTTCCTGGATGAGGAATCAGAAAAGGGGAAAAGCCTTGGTCTTAATAAAATAATTAGGTATTAAATATAATGAATGAGAAATGAATACTATGGTTTCTCTCAAAATCATCCTCAGAGGAGAAGGAATTGGTAGTGGGTTATTATATACATTCTTATTACAAGCCTATCCAAATCTAACCTTATACCAAAAGCATGATGGTATGTGACAAAGCTAACTAAATTATGATTTCCACAATTCATGGAATCACAGAATTTTGATAGTTGGAAGGAAAGTTATCTAGTCATACATGAAAGGAATATCTAATATTAAATATTCAAAAATGGTTGCCTAGTCTCTGCTTGAAATGATTTTTCATAATATCTTAGTTTGTTGCTACACTGACCCTTCCTTTCTCTATAAAGATGTATTTGCCAATGAGGATTTTTGTAGCTAGGTTGACAAAAATGGAACACATCTCTATAGCCATTTGTGTATAACTATATTAATAATTGAGGCATATTGCTTCCTACCTTCTTCTAATATTAGGATCCATATTGCAACTATATATCATGCTTAGGTTCTGGAGGCTGGCTCAGGAGAATTGACTTAGAAATTAATCCCATGAAAATCTTAATGATACCTTTGTCTTGACATGAGGCCTCTTGCCAGCTCATGACTAACTATGCAGCTGAATGAACCCTTAGACTATGGAAAACTGATAGATAAATGTACCAGCATTCAGCTAAGACCACAAGAGCAAGCTCTAGTCTCTATGAGAAAAGAACCAGTAAATGTTCAAAGTCAGCTATGAAATGAGTCAAACTCTCTCTTCCCCTTCCTTTTTTGCTTCCTTCACTTGCTCAATTATATGCAGTGTTTAAGGATCCCAAAGCATAAATTTTGGAGGAAAAAAAGCAGATAAAACTTAGCTTTCCCCTATCCATAGCCCTAGAAACTCATGAAAAGAAACTGTGAAATTTCATTGAAGTGCCAGAGATGGGACCTTTCCTACATAAAGAGGGAAAGAAGCCACATCGACCGCTCCCCGTAAACACACACCCAAACTAATCCATTCCTAAATAGACACCCAATTAAAGAGGTAGACCCAAAAACTACAACATATCGTAATTCCAGTTCTCTTGAGGTTTCAGCCAGATATAAGAATATGTTTCAATAAATCTCAATTAAAAATACAAGTTTTATACATGGTACCTCTTTTTATTCCCTAACCTCAGTTCTAATTTACCACAAATCACTCAGAAAAGCACTTGCCACTACATATAGGAAATAATATGGACAGGACAATAATCATAATCCCTTTCCATTTTAAGAAAAATCCTGTGGACCAAGAAAATACACTAATTCAAGTGTGGAAAAAACATCTGGTACCAAATGATAGAGTTTAAAAATTCTTAACATGTATCATCATAATGGAGCAAGAGACAGCCTAGGACAGTGACTGAAGTGGAAGAAGAGAATAACTCCATGGGAGTAAATCATTTCATGCATGGTCATCATTTTTCACTCACTGTCAATGCAGATACAATAACATAACTTCTTTTACTATTCAAAACAGAGAGACTCACTGAAAGTTATTCATGTCAAGAATTAGTGAAACACATTTGTCAATGTTTAAAAAAATAACTTATCTGAGACTATTCAATCATTCCCTTCGACTGGAAATAAAATATGTCCTAACTTTTGTTAATATTCGATATCAAACACGGTGCCCCTTTCTCTTTTATAGAACTGTCAACACCACACTGCTGGTGACTTCTGTGAAAGATGTGCTGTTGGATACTATGGAATTGTCAAGGGACTGCCAAATGATTGCCAGCAATGTGCCTGCCCGCTCATCACTTCTAGCAACAAGTAAGTGTGACAAAGAGAATCCCCTTTCCAAACTAGTGAAACCCTCTACTTTGTTGCTCATAGACGATGCCTAGGACCCAAATGTTTGGGGTCAAATAAGCAAACCTCAGGCAGGATGTAACAAGACATTGACACAATGAATCATTTAAATGTATAACACATATAGCCTCACTAAATATTTATATAGTTCATTTTTTCCTTCTATGATCTAGCTCTGGGTCAGTAATTGCTCCCTTTTTAATTAACACTTCATAGAGCAATAGCAGTAGATGACACATGTATAGGAAGGATGTGGGCAAGAAACATAATTTACCCACGTGCTAGAACCTTTCCATCATGACATGAAGTAATCTCCTAACGATCCGTCCTACTCTTGCATGATTAAACCCCTTTCTGTTGTTACAACCTTTGTTCATTACCTACATTTGTCAATAGTTGATGCACAGAATAATAGAAAACTAGTACCACTTTATATCCCAAATCAGGACGGTCACTCAAAGGATCATAAAACTGATGTTCAGTGGACAAAGGTTATCACTCAAGAAATCTGTCCTCTGCTCTCATAAACAGGGAAGCTGGAGCAGTTTCATTTATTGTTTCATATGTCCTAATTTAGTACTTATTTATAGAGTGGAATTTAGTACTTTTTATTCATTTGGTACTTATTTGTAGAGGAGAATCAATCCCCACATGTTTTTATTCATCTTTCCATTGAGAGTCTTTCTCCTTATTGATGAGGTAAATAGCATTCAAATCTCCAGAGCCCTGGACTAGAATTCAAATCTTGGCTCACATATTACCTAGCTATGTGACCCAAGGCACATCACGTAAAATAACGTCTCTCAATCTCAATATCCTTGCCCATAAAATGGGGGTGATGATATAACATCTACCCCATACAAGATTCAAATGAGATAAAATGCTTTGTACACTTAAGGTACTGTATGGGTGTCCGCTATTATTACTAGATAGGCATCATGGTATGGTGGAGAGAGAGCTGGCCCTTGAGTCATGAGATCCTGACTCTGACACATACTAACTGTATGACCCTGGAAAAGTCACTTCATCTCTTAATTCTCTAGCCAAATTCCCAAGGCTATAAATTACAGAGAAAGTATTGCTCTGAATTAGTAAAGGGAGTTTCCCCACTGGAAGTTCCCTGTACCAACCCCCCCCCAAATAAATTATAAAATCACAAGTCTAGTTCCTATCCCCAATCCTATCATTATCGTTATTAAGAGATAGACTTTCTGGCACAGGTGATATTTCTACCAAGAGTTCATATAGATCCACACAAGCTGGAAGTTGTACTGCCGTGAGGTAGCCTCACATCCACAATAGATAGGTAGTGGGCCCTTGGGTTGTGGGATGCTACTGCTTCTTCATCCCCAGGTTCACCACTTTGATGGTACTCACACTGCACAATGCATTGGAAAGAACACTGAACTTAAGCCTATAGGACTTCCCTTCTAACCCTAGCTCCAGTCTCTGCCACTTATTGGCTCTGATATCTTGGGCAAGTCACTTGATCTCTGGGCCTCAGTTTCCATTTGTAAGGTTAGAAGAATCTACCTCATAGCCTACTAAAGCATAATAATGCTATACAGTAGACACCAGAGACAGGGTGCAAAGTGCCAAAATGATCTCAGTCCTCTCCTTGATATCCCTGGATTCTCAGGAACAGTTCATCATAGTGGCTGATTCATCCAGCACCACCATGTGTGCCATTGTCTCTAGAGGCCACACTGATCTCTATGACCTTGTACTGTGAGTAATTCTCACACAAACTGATTAACTCAGTAAGGCCAATTCTGTTTGGGAGCTGTTCTTGGTTAAAGCTGCATTTCAGGCATGGAGGCACTATCTTGATGGGGCAAAGTACTTCACTTTTGTTCACTCCTATACATAAGAAAGTTTCAACTGCCTGGCAGTTCAATTAACACTAGATCCCCTGGGGACTATTTTTTTTTCAGAAGGTTCAATGGTACTATCACCTACATTACCAGCCATCAAAATGGGTAGTGCAGATGCCCTGTCATGAAAGCCTGAATTTATATGCCTGAGAGATAAGGCATGGCACATGACCCTCTTCTACAGTATAAATCCTACAGCCATTAAAACTCAACAACAATATTAGAATTAATCTTCTGGCAGCAGGCATGATGTATTCATACTCAGGATTAGTTCTCTGCCTTCCAAACAAGCTAGACATCCATGCCTGTTAGAGGATCAGTGTCAGATGGTGTCCTGAATTGTTTAAGTTATTGTTCAGTCATTTTTTCAGTTTTGTCTGACACTTTGTGACCCCACTTGGGGTTTTCTTGGCACAGATACTGGAATGGTTTGATATTTTCTTCCCCAGCTCATTTTGCAGATGAGGAAACTGAGGCAAATAGGGTTGAGTGACTTGTCGAGGATCACACAGCTAATGAGTATCTGAGACTAGATTTGAATTCATGAAGATGAGTCTTTCTGACTCCAAGCCCAACATTCTATCCACTGTGCCACCTAGCTGCTCTGAACTGTTACTAACCATTAAAAAAAAACAACCAAAAAAAAAACCCCTACTTGTGCAAAGCTAACAAGTCAGGTAGAATCCACAACATAGATTGAAGACTAACAACAAAGGATCAGTAATTCACAGGAGGTAAGATCCATGGTGAAAGCCAGCAAGAAAACCCATGGTCTCAGATGTCTTGTATAAATGGCTAATAAATCAGATGTCTACAAGGATCTTAATTAATCCTTATAGGTGTCATTGAGACATCTAGGGTGATACTCATAACTGAACTATGACTATGGAAAGATATATCTAATCCAAATAGAACATGATATCTTGTTAATGAGATTAAATTAAGAAAATAATTTCACATAATGAAATGCTGCCAATGGGATTCCTGTTCAGGTATTAGGTTGGACTAGGTAACTCCTGAAAGTCCTTTCTAATTTTGAGATTGGTTCTGTGATTCCTACTGGTAAAACTTGATGGGCAGGAGGTATTCTACTCCTGTCACAACTGGGCCAATGCAAGATCTTTCAGATTGTCACTAGCGAAAATAATACATGCCTTTGTATGTACAAGGACCCAGTGGGGCAGCTGATGGCATTGCTGTAACATCTGCCAACTCCTCACAATCCTAGAGTGGCAGTAATGTTACAGTTCATAACAGACCTGCCCCCATCCCTAGGGTATTGTGCCATCTTGGTGGTAATAGACACTCTGACCAAGACAGCTCACATCTTCTCCTGTGAGGGACCTCTTGCCACAGGCAAAGCCACCCTCCTACCCTTATAGGAAGTTGTCTCTCTGTGACTTTTCCTCTAGCAGTGGCACCCATTTTCTTTCACACTTCTGGACTGTACCGTTCACAGCCTCTCCAGCAAATATTCATCTTCCTATCACATACTGCTACTTAATGGGCAAAGTGAACAAACCAAACCTTAGAAAAGTATCTCTAAATGTACCTCCTACCATTAGGATGATTGGGCCATCCTACTCATGTTATATCTCACAGCATTTGTCCACCCCAACATGTTCCTCAATGTGAATTATCATTTCCACCTATAGTTTTTCTCCTTTATCCTATGCATCACAGTTCCTGTGAACACTGGCAACCTGTGAGCCTCAGGAGCCATCCATACTGAATTGCAGCACAGGGCCAGGAATATGTTAGAATTGAAAGCTCATTGTCGAGTGCTTGGTGTAAGAAATTTATACCGTGGAAAATGACAAACACAAAATAGAGCTTGGCTTATTTTGTTGATTGCTTAGACTTAAGAAAGTGATGGAGAAAATGTTAATAATGGAGATTAACTTTAAAAGTGTGTCATGCATTTTTTCAAAGAGCTGATTGTTAAACATTTACCAAAATACTCCTGATACTCTATAGTCAAATTAGTATATAAATTGGGAATTAACTACAACTGAATTCCCAGGAAGCCATTAAGTATAGAAAGCCAGATCTTCCAGTCTCTCCACAATCTTCACACCCACAGACCTGCCTAAAATTTGAAGAAAGCAAGGTAGATCCCTGACCAATCACTCAGATTGGTCCTCTGGCCAACAGCTGGTACTATCCTCCTCACTTCAAACCCAGCCTACTTTATATTATAGCAAAGAACATCCTTTACTAAAAGAATCTCCACTTAACCCTGAACTCTACCTTCCTCATCCATCACTGCTTAGTATGATGGATGGGCAAGAAGAATAGATAGAGTCAGTCAGCAGACATTTATTATTACATGCTGGGCACCATGCTAAGTGCTGTGGAATACAAAGAAAGGCAAAAACAGTCCCTGCACTTGAGAAAAGTGTATTCTAATGGGGGCAGGGAATTTATAAATAATTTTGTACACACAATCTACATACACAGTACATACGAACTAATCTGAAAGGGAAAGCATTAGCAGCTAGAAGCATTAGAGCAGGTGGGTGGCCAGTGGATAAAGTGCCAGGCCTGGAGTCAGAAAGACTCATCTTTTGGCAAGGCCCATTGAACCAGACACATGGTCAACTCCTTGATACTGCTATAGTTTGCTTCTTGGTCTTGCACAGACCTCAAATCTCAGCCTTGATAACCAGTTTTCTCATTTTTATTGAACATTTGAATTTTGTGCTCCATAGACACCCTTTCTTTTTAGTTTATTCTTGCCATCCTTCCAACTCAAACCCTGACTCTTCACCCTCAAGTAAAGAATTACCCTTTTCCTACACACCAGGGCCTAATCGCAACAGTCCTGCCTGAAATTAGGATTTAACTATAAAGATCTTTTTTTCCTTTGATTGTTTTTATTTATTTTTCTTATCTGGGTTTGAAAAATGTTGACCTCATGCACAAGAGATTATTTTCATGTCTACTCTCATAACCCTTATTTATAAGAAAAAATAGAACCAGACACTGTATGATACAGAATTACAGAAGAATTGCAGAACTCTATATATCAAATATTTAAGGAGAGGGTGCTTTTTTAAGGGCTTTGAGGCAGGCATTTTACTCAAAGGAGACAAAATCTAATTATGCTTCCCTTTCAAAAGTTTACTCTAAAAAGCTTAAGTTGTGAGGTTTTTCTAATTAATGATCACTCAGCATTGAGCTTCAAACAGAGAAGCTGAAAAGCTGGATGGAATGAGTTGCTTATGAGTTTGTGGATCTATTTTTACACAGTTGAAAAAATGTGTTGAATAATGAGTTTGTGAGTAATAGATCAATTTGTTTACATTTTTGGCAAAGGTGTAATTTTATTACTTATTTAAGCATTATTGATTCAGTGCATTATAAGTGAATTAAAGTAAGACGCTGATTGCAATATACCAATGGGGAGTTCTGGTGCTTTTTCAGCAGTAACAAGTTTAGCACAAACTGCATAAATAGAATGAAATTGGGAGCATTGCACCATTTTGCTACCAAACTTTATGGGTTGTTTTCCTGTATGCCAAAGATCTCAATTGACTATATTGTTGCTTTCTTGGAATTCTGAAATTGCTTTCCTTGCAAAGTAGTTTCCACAAGGTAGACAGACAGACAGGCCAAAGTAACCTCCCTCTATTAAAGCAAAATGCATTAAAGCAAAAGCCAAAGAAACTATAGCTTCTTCACCAGGTCCCTTTACATCCCACAACTTAACTTTCTGTTGTGGAGGAGCTGGAAGCAAAAGATACCCCGAAAAATATCTCCATCATCTCACCCTCCTGGCTTCCCTGGATTCCCTCGTCCCAACTAAAATGCTACCTTCCACAAGAAGTTTGTCTTCTTTATACTAGCAGTGCCTTCTCTATGAGATTATTTTTAGAATATCCTATACATACATTGTTTGGATACAGTTGTTTTCATGTTGTATCTCCTAATAGAATGTGAGCCCTTGAGGGCAAGCACTACCTTTCGTCTTTCTTTGTATCTCTAGCACTCACTATAATTCCTAGAACATAGGAGGAACTTAATAAATACTTCACTGAATGACAATTTATTTTCATCCAGTGGTATCAGCTAAGATAGTTTAGTTTTCCAAGTGAAATAACAACAAAAAAAAATCTTGGAACAAATCTGACTCAATTTATCTGTAGTGATTTAAACATTCTTTTAAAAGCCACAAAGTAGAATGTATTTGAAAATATAATCTTCACAAGTATAAGATGGAGGAAACATGGCTAGACAAGAATGGGAGAGATCTGGTCTTGTTGGTGGATTGTAAGCTTAATAAGGTCAATCATGCCCCATGGCAGCCAAAAAGGCTTCATATAAATTTAGGTTGCAGGAAGACAAGCTTGGCATCCAAAAAGCCAATAAACAAGCATTTATGAAAGGCTGGTTACGTGCCAGGCACTGTGCTAGATGTTGGAGATACCAAAACAAAAACCTAAATGGTCTAGCTATGTAGTCCTTTTCCATTCTGCATTGGTCAAACCTCATCTGAAATGCTGTATTGAGTTCCGGGTGCCACATTTTTGGAAGGCTGGTATTAAATTCAAATACCTGGTGAAGAGCAAAGAATTTCAAGGGGCCTCCACTGAAAGCCAGGTAAGTATCATTTGAAGGAAATGGTCGTATTTCTCCTGGAGAAGAATTGGTTGAAAGGAAGGGATGTGATGAGATAACGGTCTTTGAAAATATAAAGAGATGTCACCTGGGGATTCTGCATGACTCCAGAGTGAAAAGAACTAATAGCAAAGAATGAAAGTTGCAGAAAAACAAATTTAAGCTAGTGAAATACAGAAAAGCTTCCTAGAAATTAGAGCTGTACAAACCTAGAGTGGGCTATCCTGAGAACTAATCTGCTCCTTCTTGCTAGAGGATTGCAGGCAGAAGCTAGATGACCACTTAGCAAATAGGCTGGAGAGGGGGTGCCTATTTAGGGATGGGCTGAACTAGATAAATTCCTTTTAATTTTGTAGCACGAAAAGAAGGGGAAAAGATGTAAAGTCATCCTTAACAAGTCATATTAACATCTTTGTGGACTTTTTTATTCCTTTCCTCACAACATGACAGAAGTGTAAAGAAAAAAAAAGCTTAAAGTTTAGTGGTAAGTTTAAAGAAACAACATTCTCTTATGTAAAATGAAACTTTTATACCAACAGGCCTATGTTAAAACTGCAGTGGCAGCAGGGATTAGTTCTTCATAAGATTTTATCCCTTTTCTCTTTCTTACCTAAAACATATTCAGCAAGATATGCTCTGCTACCAAACAAATGTGTTGGGTTGTTTTTTTTTTTAATTCAATGTGTTTTTTGGTGGAGAACAGGTTACTGCTTTAGGAAATTTCATACATTCATAGTCATCACATTCACATCACAGACTCCAAAATAATACATTGTTTAATCAGAGACAGTCTTTAAGTGGCATCATTGAGCTGTGCGTTGACAATGACAAGGTGGGAAACCATCTGTTGCTTTCTACAAAGGTGATTCTTTTTTGTGTATTTCTAAGATAAACTCAAAAGAGTTCCCACTGATGGGATTTACCTTCAATATGAGAAACACTTGACTTGATGAAGTTGATGTAACAAGATCCACTTAGAAACCTTTATTTTTTCCTCTCTCTCACCCTGCATCTCTTTAGTTTTAGCCCTTCTTGCATCTCAGAAGGACTTGATGACTATCGATGCACAGCTTGCCCACGTGGATATGAAGGCCAGTACTGTGAAAGGTAATAACAGATACGATGGATTAGGATGCAGAGCTGATGTGATAAAAGATCAGAATAGATACATGAGGCCCTCTCATGTTCATCAGTGACTAATAGTCATTGATCAGCCAGTTATATGCTACCAAATACATTAAGTGCTATGGGAAAATACAAATCATATTCGGACATTCAGCAAATATTTATTAAGCAACTATGACATACAGAACAATGTGCTATGTCCTAGAAAGGAGAAAGTTTAATGTCTTAATCAGTGATTTAAATAATATGATATCAAATATATCCATGCTCATCTCTGTAGGAAAATACAAATCATATTAATGCATTTGATAAACATTTCTTAAACACCTACGTACAGAGGAATGTGCTACGTGCTGAAAGGGAGACAAACTTTAAATAAGACAATATCCTTTTCTTCATGGAGCTTGCAAACTAGCAAGTATTTGTACCTTTACAAAGAACCTGAGACACTTCACAAACTTTGCCTAATTCCTAAGGTGGTTGTCTTTAAGAGGGCTAAGGACCATTTTACAACTCCAGAAACTGAGAGACATAAAAATCTAGTCTTTTCATAGCATCATAAAATCCTAGATTTAATTCTAGAGACCTCAGAGGCCTTCTATACCGTTCCCCTCATTCTACAGATAAAGAATCTGAGCCCCTAGGAGGTTTAGTGATTTACCCAAGGGCAAACACGTAGCATATTTGAACCCAAGTGCCCTACCTCCAGAACCAATACCCTTTGAAGTGTGTAACATTGCTTCCTGGTAAGTCCATGGAAGTCACTGCCGAAGACAGTAAGAGAACGCTGAATTTCAGACTTCCACAATGTAAAATAGCCTACCTTTTGTCTTGCTAAAAATGTAGACATTATTGGTCAACATTTTGACAAGTGCAATATCTCACCTGAAAATGTTTAATTGATGCAGAAGATCTAATTATTTTGTGTTTTCTCTAAGAGAATCTTGAGATTCCTTTCCTCTCCATCACCATGATGGTGCAGGTTTGCAAGCATAAATATAGACAGGTTCCTAATTGTTTTTAACCAGATCTGTGATTTCATTGGTATAGGAAGCTTCCAGTGAAGAAATTCTCTCTACCACTGCAAATCAGCAACTGTTCTTCAACTTATAGTCTTAGAGAATTGTCTGGGTCACTGAGAGGTTAAGTGGCTTGGCAAGAGTTTTGCATCAGTTATGTGTGAAAATTTGACTTGAACTCAACTCTTTATGATTCTCAGGGCAAGTCATAGTTGTCCTTCACCCCACTGCCTCTCAGCTATCCTAGCAAGTGATCAGTTCAAATGGCCATTCAAAAGTTCTAAACAAACATTTACTGCACCATAAGCTGTCACTAGTGCTTTCCATACCCACTAATTTCTGTAAGGACACTATACTGGACAGCCAAACTTAACACTTACCTGTCTCAGAAGCTCTTTGGATTAACTAATCATAGTTATAATGAAAATAAATTATCTTTAATATTTGGAGTTAAAGGGTGCTAAGTGTTGATACTTCGAAGACAATAAATATATGTGTAAATATTAACAACAGACCATATTTACTGTGTATGCACTATACCCCCGAGAATATACAGTGAAATCTACTTCTCTGCTAACGGAAGATAACTCTGATATAAATAATCCAAAATAGTAAATACTATTCTAAATTCACTCATGTTTGTTTTTGCAATGCATTGCATAATGCATGCCTGAATCTAATTTACTTTCTTGTTAATATTTTTCTTACACCAATATTAGTATTAAGATGATGCCCTTAGTATGCCTTAGTCAGTTAGTGAAAGAAAGTGGACCTGGGTTAGGCCAGCCGTTTTGGAAAAAGCCAGCCTAGGATTCAAAACGTCAGTGGATAAGCCCCCTATCAAGAGCTGGCCAGATGTGCTTTTCCATTCCATGTATATTCTATAAATGGATGGGATTATATGTCATAATTCAAATGTAAATTACTTACATTGCTTTTTCTGAAAATTATGGTGTTTTGGCATTCATTATCTCTTAAAAATAAAGATGTATAATGTAATTCCCTGAAGGGAAAAAGCTATTCTTATTCAAAGTAAATCATGAGGTCTAGGTAGAATATTTATTAGAAAGACCTAAAACACCCTGTTTCCCTGATGATTATGACATCTTCCACGAATTTCTTAGACCACTTCCCAAGCCTCACAGTCAATTGGGATTTACAGGCTTCAAAATCCTTACCAGAAAATTTACCTAAGTTTTATGGAAGATTTTCCTGAGAGTTTCCATGCCCAGTAATGGAAAGTTCCCATGCATTTCCTTCCAAGTTGCTTTTTCTAACCATGTCTTCTGTTATCTACCTAGCTACTAAAGGCTTAAAAGAGAATACTTTTAATTCCAAACGCAAAGAAATGCTTTAAGTAGATTTAGTTAGCAGGCATTGAACAAGGGAGGCAGGATGATATAACAAAAGAAGACAGAATCTGGCATTAAAGGACAGGGTACAAATTCTCTCTCTGATATCTGTGTGATGGTAAGGAAGTCATTTAACATCCCTCAGGCCTCAGTTCCCCCACTGTGAAATGAGGAGGTTGGAATAGCTGGCTCTGAGATACCTTCCCGGTTTCGATTGATGATTCCATGAAACTTTATTTTGGGAGAAGCTACATCAATCCCATCTATTACTTCTGTGCTTGCAATCTTACATAGGAAGCACTAAAAAACCTTATTTTGAATGTGTACAAGTCTGACAAGTAATCTGGACAACCTTGAAAAATGAGCTTCAGCAATTTTTTTTTCCTACTTCAACCTTTTCTCCCTGTAACTTGCAGGGATGGATTACTTCCACAAAATAGTTGGACAAATTCTGATGATCTCAGACCACTAAACTAAACTCCTAGAAATGATTGACTGATGTTGGGCCCTTCTTCTCCCTCTACTGCCTCATAATTCACCCTCACTGTCAACTTCTTAAAAACAAATAAGAAGGAGGGCAGGTTATCCCAAAAGTCACCAAATTCTCAAGTGACAATCATAATGCCTCATACATGCTAAGTGCTAAATGAATGTATTTCCGTCTAGGACAATGCAATTATATTTCACTTTAAAATAGAAAAAGTAATGCTTTTCATTGTTCAGTGGCAAACTCTTTCTACAGATCTATACTCAAAAGAAAATATACAGAAAACTTTTATGAATCTATGGCAGTGTTAAGGAGTGGAAAGAATGCTTAGACCTGCTATTAGGAGAGATCCGGTTTTGAAGCCTACCTATGACAACTGGTAGTGTGACCTTGGGAAAGTCACTTATCCTCCAAATGCCTCATTTTCTCTACCTGTAAAATGATAGAATTGTACTAAATCTGTAATGATGGCTACCATGGATAAGTGATTTAACCTGAGTCTCAGAAATGTAAATAACAATAAACCTACCTCACAGAGTTGTTGCAAGAATCAAATGAGCCAATGCATGTAAAACATATTAGAAACCATAATGTACTATTAAAATGTCAGTTACTATTATGGTGTAATGGGGGCGGGGGGGAGAAGCATAGGTTGAAAATAAGATCATCTGGATTCTAGTCTCACTGCTCTAAGCCTCACATTTGTTAGTAAAATCCAAGGACTAGATTAAATGATCTCTAAGTTCCATTACAACTCTCTTTTTGTGATTCTCTAAGTTTCTATAAACAGATAACTCAGCTTTATCTGATGAGAATGATGTCTTTATTCATGTAGGTATTCTAAAGGAACTTAATGTCTGCTTGTTTCTGCTCAGTGCCATTAATTTACATCTCTTTGTAACTCTTTACATCTAGATGTGCCTTTGGCTACACTGGCAGCCCAAGTAGCCCCGGAGGTTCCTGCCAAGAATGTAAGTGTGATCCATATGGCTCACTGCCTGTCCCCTGTGACCCAGTCACTGGACATTGCACTTGCCGACCTGGAGCCACTGGACAGAAGTGTGATGGCTGCAAACCCGGGCATGCGCGCGATGGCATGGAGTGTGTTTGTATGTATACTAACTTTACCACTAGCTCTTGGGGATTTCTTTGCTCAATTCCTGGTTCATTTCAAGGGAAGTAAACTGGTCTTTTTCTATACCTGTTAGTACTTCAGTTCATTCTTTCTGACACCATCCATCCAACCTTTGCTATTCACCTGCTGTTCTGGCCTCCATCCCATGGAGCCCAGAACTACTAAGAAAATTCTCAGCATGCTGTAATAAATTCATTGAAAATCTACAACAAAGCTCCTGAGGGCTTATTTTATTTTTGTCTGTCCCAGGGTGTACAGTTTTGCCAAAGGTAGATACTATCTCTGTGACAGATTAAAGATCTGGGTATATTAAATTTTTCAGAGTCCTTCTGAATTTATAATCAGTGGCCCAGCTACTTTATATCTTGAGTTACACACAGCGCCTTTCCCCTGTAGTCCATAAAGACATCTGCAGACATGCTGCTTGAAAACATTCACTTGAAATATGTGATCTGGAAATACTGAAAGTGAATTTTAGCAAGAGCATCTTTATCTAAGCATATACAAGAGGGGAAAGAGTTTGTGTAATATTATTTTTAACTTATTCTGATTTCCCTCTCGTCAATTCTAGAAAATCTGCAGTGTGTTAAAAAGAACATCAAAATCAAGTCATAAACTTAATTTGTAGACCCTTAATCAAATCCAAAACCGAAATAGGCCTTTCCCTTATTAAGATCTTATAAAGGTACTCATTTAATTGTAAAATTCTTTCCTCCAAGGGAATTGATTATTCACATTAGTGTCCTTAATTGGAGACATAGAGATAGGTACAGAGAGATGGAGAGAGTGAGAGACAAGCAGAAAAAGATGGAAAGAGTGAGAGCAAGAGATGGGGAGAAGGAAAGAGAGATGGAGAGAGGAAGAGAGAATAATGGAGAGAGGGAAAGAGTAAGTAAGAGCAGAGCAAGAGTGAGAACATGAATCTGTACTGTTGTACCAGAAGCGAGCGAGACACACCACAGAGTATAAGTTTTAAGTGGAGAATTTATTAGCCGGCGGCCATCGGGGTACGGCACCACAAATCAATGGCAAATGTGTTGGGGTGATGGCTTGGCTTATATAGGATATGGGGGTACAGAGTAGGGGGAAGAGGAACAAAGGTCCTGGCTGATCAAAAGATTCAGTCAGGTTATCGTACTAGTGGGATAATCTCATTTACATTCCTTGGTGGAGTCACAGAGTCCCAGGGATATCTCCCAGGAAGGGTCTATCAAGTTATCTCTCAGTGGGATGGTCCTATCTATTGACATTCCAGGAAGGAACCAAGGAGTCTCAGGGATATCTGCTAGACAGGATCAGCCAGGTTATCTCAGTGGGGATGGTCCTATCTATTGACATTCCAGGAAGGAGTCACCGGATCCTAGGGGGCTCGTCAGTAGCTAGGGGTTACTCAGGGGTTCCTAATTTTCCTTGTATTACATACAAAAGTACTGTTTGTTGTCTCATTGAGACATGGAGCGTAATCCTGGGTTCTTGAAGGCTGTATCAGTGAAACTTAAATTCTGGCAGCATCTACCCTTGGTGAAAGCTATGTGGCAGCTGTCTAAGCCCAGATTAGCTAACTAGAGAGACTCAACATTAGAAGGCCAGTCGCCAAGTGACAAAATGCTTTGATCACAGTGACGCAGGTAGCCGACAAAAATATAAAATGGTCTTTGGTTCTTTATGGTTCCCTCCCACTCTCTACAAATATTAAACTATTTGTACTCTTGGTGTCCATTCTTTGTAAAATGATCAATAAATTTACAATATTACTGGAGCACAGTGTTTGATACACAGTAGGCACTTAATAAATGTTTATTAACTGTTGAGAAACTGGTCATATCAATACTGACATTTTTGCTGTCAGTGAAACTGGAAGACAACGAAGTTTCATTGAAATAGAACATCTCATAGGTTCTTACCTGAAAAACAAATAAAGGTGTTGGCAGTTGTTTCCTTCTTAACCCAAAGGCAAGAAGAAGCACCATTTTGTGAGACATTTAGACATCTTGTGTTTTATGTCTATAATAAGCAAACAAACTATGGTGAAGATTATTTCAATTCTTGGGCTAATACTTTTTTGCAGAATACGGAGAAGTAGAGGAAAAGAACTTGACAGGACCATCCAAGCCAAATCAGTACATCCTAAAACTCAGTGATTTCAAGGCAAAAGTAGGCACAACGATACAGCAAAAAGTACATTGGAAATTGCCATTTAGCATCAAAAGAAGTCGTAAAAGGATTAGGCTGGTTCTGTTTAGCTCAAAAGAGCAGAACTAGCACCAGTGGATAAAAGTTGCAAAGAGACAGATCTGTGATCGATAGAAGAAGAAACTTCTTAACAGCTAGAGCTATCCAAATATAGGATGGGATGCCTTAAGAGGTAATAAGTACTTCCTCATTAGAGGCTTTCTACAAAGGTGGAATGACCATTGCTTGGTTATAATATAAAGGAGATTCTTTTTTTTCATATATGAGTTGGATCAGACAGTCTTTCTGCACTGAAATTCTGTGATTCTCTGACCCACCTAAGTATCTAAGCAGGTGGGGTAAGAAGGGAAGTGGATAAAAGGAAAGATAGATACTCAATCATAATTTTTTTTAAAAAAGTTTGTCCATGAGAATCATTCTTGTTGAAAGAATGAATGAGGAGGCTGAAACCTTTTTACAAGTACCACTTCAGCCAACAAATATGTAATCTCTTTGCAAAGTCAGTGATATGGCAGCTAAAGGTAAATATGGTTTAAAATGTAAATTCATTTACTTATAGAAAAGAATAACTGAAAACTGTAATGTACCTCACAAAATAACAAAAAAAAGTTGAGAAGAAAACAAGACTTCCAGGAGGCCCAGCTGAACCAGTTCGTGCCAAGAGCATTTGGAGATCAAACCGAAAGGACACCAAATAGATGTAATATGAAACACATTTACATGAATTTTTATAGTGACATATTTTCATCATCAGTAATAATGAAACTATACTATTTTAATTCTGACACCTCTCTATACATTATACTGTGTGAAGAGATAGGATGGTATTTAAGAAACTGATGTCTTCAGAAAAGCTAAACCTAACTAGATACAAACAGAAGAATTCTGTGACAATTATGAAGACACCAAGGGATCGATTTTGAAGGTATTTTTAAAGGAAGAATCAAATCCATAAGAGATCCAGTGCAAAGGGACCTAGAGACACTGGGTCTCACACAAAAGGGGAACCACATCTATCTGAAATCTTGAGTAGATCCATCTGATATCTTAAGCTTCAGTGTCCGAAAGTAATAGTCGGCTTGTGCCTCCAGAGACTCCAAGACTGGGGAAGGAGATCTGATTCTTTATGTGGTATGCCTTCTGGATATTCCATGTTCAAAGTCATCTGGGAATGAGATTATAGAGTTTGGCCCCAAGTGTAAATTCAACCAAGCCTCCAGATTCCAGACAACCACAGGGGCTGTGTACCACCACACAGAACTATGAGAGAAAGCCCTTCACTGAAGGCCATGTCCATCCTAATCAGATCTCTCAGAAATCATGAGCTTGACTATACCAAAGAGCCTCTGCTTCCAGGTACTCAGAAACTGGGAGATGAATGCTTGAATGTACACAGTGTCTTCTTGGTATACTTTATCACCACCACCACTCTCTAGTGATAAGGGTGTAGGTGTGGGGTCAGCTATAAAGTCCATCCATCCTGGAGTACCTGAACACAAATACCTTGATCAAATTTCCTGCTTCCTATACCCTGGCTCCCCAAGGCTAAAGGAAAAAGGTGTGGAAGCTGATACCACTGCCTCTAAACAAATGCTAATGCTCAGTCATCTCAAAATAAGCATTCCCAATTAATTGAAAAATTCTTCAAATGCTCCTTATCAGAGATGACATTACACTAATTGCAATGAGACCTAGAACATTACAAAACTTGTTTGGTTAAATCCACAGCAATATGAAAGAGATTGATCCAACCATCCGCAATGGGAATACAAAGTAGATATCTTGATTCTGATCAAGGCAATAATGACCAACCATCACTCCAAAGAAAAAGAATAACAAAGCACGCTCTCTATGTGCTCACAGAGGGATGATGGACCCAAGGTTCAAAATGACACAAACATTTTTGACATGACAAATGTTCAGATTTCCTTGGTTTGATTCAGCTTTTTTGTTATAACTACGTCTCTCTTTTTTATTGAACGGAAAGCTAACAATAGTGTTGCCAAGAAAGAAAGAATAAAGGTCATTAAGACATTATAAAAGACAGAGGAAAAAAATGAAGTTCAAAAGAAAACACAAAGAAGCAAGACAGCTTTGAAAGAAACCTTATTAATTTCTTGCATAGATTTAAAAAGAAAAGCAAGATATAGATACAAGATTTGTTTCCATGTATAATCCCTTTTTTCTGTTCCAGTTCACATATGGAATTTTTACTTTTTTGGTGGTCACTAAATTTGAAATAAGAATATAAAAATAAGTGTAACTTAGGGAAAAACAACTGTATCTTGGATGAGTTTTATACATGGACAGTGATTTAGTACAGAACTGAGTAAAAAGAGGTTAGATTGGATTGTATATGAGAAACTAGACAGTTAGGTCATGCAGTAGAAAGAGTACCAGGCCTGGAGTCAGGAAGACTCATCTTCCTGAGTTCAAATCCAGCCTCAGACACTAGCTGTGTGACCCTGTAACAGCAATGCAACTTGCAGCTGGTGTGGGGGGGATGTAAGACCAATAACACCAGCTCACAAGAGGGCTGCTAGCACGGGTTCTTTGATTTGCTTTTCTAAAGGAAAGCAACTTTAAAGGGGTCAACAATCTTACTTTAATCAAACACACACACACATACACATACACACGCGCACATGCGCGCGCGCGCACACACACACACACACACACACACACACCATTCACTTACTTCAGGGGAAAAGTCAGCACTCTGAACTTCAGAGGAAATACAAACAGAAATTACAAGCAGAAATTATATAAACAGAGCAAATACAAACAACAAAGACCAACAGACAGGGCTTCCAACTATCTGACCAAAAGCAATATATATGTAGTTACCAGAGAGAGAAGCACCAACATCTGGATTTTTCAAAGCTGGGGGGCTCCTTAATGGCTACCCAGAGTCTCATCTGGCTAAATCACATGAACAATCTTTCAATGAGTGAGCCCCAAAGCAAAATGCTAACCTCATAGTATATATACCCTTCTTCAGGGCCAGAGAGCACCACAACCCTTGTGACCCGGGCTCATGTGACTCAGGTTCAAAGCAGGTCACACAGGCCTATTAAGGGTGCGGGGAAGATCTTCACATTGTATTAACATTACAGACCCTGGGCAAATCGCTTAACCTTGTTTGCCTCAGTTTCCTTATCTATAAAATGAGCAGAAGAAGGAAATGGCAAAACCACTACAGTACGTTTGCTAAGAAAACCCCAATTGGAGTAACTGAAGTTATGAAGAGTCAGACGTGACTGAAAGTGACTAAACAACAACAAACAACAAAAGTAATAATTTTAGTGATCCCAAAGAGCCTTCTGCCACAGAAGACCCATATTTTTTAATACCACTGTTTTTCTGGTAATACTGTCAATGACAAGCGTAAGAAGACTGATGTATTATTAATGATGATGTGTGCAAAATAGTGTAAAAGATGTTATTAAGGGTATGTATGACTAGAAACGCAGAAAGACCGGTCATACATAAGAATGGCAAACTCCAGGGCATTGGGAAGATCCTCTGTGGAGAAATAATTGAAGGATATGAATAGCCTGGGCTGAAAGGAGTTTCATTCTGTACCAGTTGGGCACGTACCCACACTGATAATTTCATAAGTCCGTCAAAGCAGAAAGAGAATTAAGGATAGGAAGAAGGAGAAATCGAAATGTCCCAGAACATTTTCGTTCAAAAGTTATGTATGTCTCTGTAGCAATGTAGTCTGCCTTCCAATTAGCATCCTATATGATTTGACCTTAATAGCACATGAAGTAGGGGACTTTATTTTTCTCAGACTTGAATGTGATTATACCTACCTCAGATACAAAAAGGCTGATAGGAGAGTGGAAATCAGACGTGATAATAGATAACTCCTACACATCGGCATGCCCGGGTACCATAAAACATAGGTGCGTTGCTTACAAAAGTAACATCACAATTGAGTAATTGTGAGGTGGATTACTAAGGTAATTCAGTAGCATATTGTTTAGAGGGGAGGGTGTTACATATTAGCATGTATCTGCTTAGATGTCTTTTACTTAGCTACTCACATACTTTAGAAACGCACACTGATCCAAAGAGCCATTTTACAGCAAACCATTTGATCTAATTAATTTTGTGCTATTGAACTTTAAAGGGCAATGCCATGTGCTAAAGTAGAAACATGAACATTAAATAATAATACACCAAAAGCAAAGAAAGATGAACTTTCCGGAACCTCTAGCCACATATTATTTTAAAGAAACATCTTTATTCAAGGACCCTCACTTTATTAAATATCATTGACGGAAAAGCCAATGTCAAGAGTTAATGAAATGTAGAGGGAAATTTATATTTAAGCAACTCAAAAAGAAAAGCTATGTCATAGTGCATTGTCATTTTTCCTATCAATAATGTTTTTTAAAATTACTGGCATAGGCTGTAGCTACTCCATTTTTTACTGCTTATTTTTTCTAAGAAGTTTTAATAGTAATTGTTGCAGTCAAGAGATTGTACAAAAGGAGTGGTAGAGAAGAGAGCAGAAGAGATAGCTTATTCAGGCAGTGGCACTTTAGAGTCACATTGGAGTCAGAGCCTGGATTTCAGTTTTAAAAGTTCAAGAACTCAATTACTTAACCCTACTGAGTCTCTGGATAACTGGTTTGTGTAAAACTCAGGAGGAACTGATTTGTTTAGCATAATGTCAGCTGATTAATTTATAATAGAGGCCTTAACTTGCCAATGATCAGAATACTTGTGTGTACTGTCTAGAGAACCCCTTTCCCAGTATTGAGGTCCCTCAGAAACCACATTCGTCAATGCACCGCTGTGTGGTGAGCATAAAAGTCAGATTCTTGGGGGTTAATGTGGTCAGATTCATTGCTAATTCCCTGTTGCACAATAAGGTGAAAAAGTATAATACCTGAATTGTTAGTATGCAGGCCAGCAATGATCTGCCAAATAAAACATCTCTGTGGATAGTAGCTAAAAAGAATTTGAAGTAAATTGTCATATGCTCACATTGTAATATTATACCAAACCTATCTATACTACCATAATAAACCAGTACTGTACCATATAGAAATTCGTTTCAGACTAATACAGTAGCAATTGGGTAAAGCCCTGAGTCTTGATATTTTTCTTATTCAAAGAATAGAATTATTATCCTCTAATTAGTTGTTTCTTTATGCCTATATCTTTGCCCTAATATTTTATAATTTGACTTGTGAAAGAGAGAATATTTCCTTATGCTACTTTCTGGTTTTACTGAATTCTATTTACTCTTGTGAGCATGCAGATGAAATGATTCCAAATATTTTCTTGTAGGCTCTGTTCTGGTTCAAATATGAGAATTTCTGCTGCATCTTTTTCCCCGTCTCTTCCTGCATAACTCTCAAAATTCTTCCTCTTGAGAAAGAGTTCCCATGACTCTAATTATTTTGACTGCCCTTCTCAAGACTCAATTTCGATAGTCAGTTTCTGAAACATGGTGACCAAACGTGACTTGACTGGGTAAAAATGCATCATGGATTTTGTCTCTGTTTTCTCTTTTTTTAAATGCATCCCAACATCCAAGAGCTAGACACAGGAATAGAGCAAAGGATGCATTTGCCTGGCAGGGCAAATCTATAGGGCAGCTGTGTCGAGTGCAATAGGGTGGAATTGTATAAAACTGAGGGTGGACCATCTCAGGCTAAAGAAAGTACATATAATGGTAGGAATGTCTATGACAATGATTATTAATATAGTCCTAATCTTCCTCAGAAGCCCTGAACCATAAAATACAGTGTGCCCTCTTAATCTGTCCAGCTAGATCAATTAAAATGGAGATGTTTTGGGTGATATTCAAGAAACTATATAGCTGTGCCCTCTTACTCATCCTCTAGAAAGTGCCATTCAATCTTGCCTTCACTGTGGATTCTTAGTGCAAAAAAGAGGAAGGGCATATAGTGAAGAACATCCAATTATGAGTCAGCCAAGTAAGACTCACAAATAAAATGTGATGCTGTGATATATCAGGAGCATAAAGTAAATATGTGAAATGAGGTAATCCTCCCCCGGGACCCCAGTATAGTTAATATGTATTCATCTACAGTCATTTACTGTCAGAACTCTATTTCTACTGGAAATAGGACAAGATGAGCCAGGCTTTAATAGTAGGATGAGGAATTTCCATGACATAAATAACCTAGTAATGAAGATTGTCAAGTATTAGAGTGAGATCCTGTTGCACACTTCTATTAGCAGTAATAATAATAGCTCACACTTGCCTAACACTTAAACATTTACAAATTTTCTCTCTTTCTCCCTCACCTTCCCCCTCCCTGGAACAGTAAGCAATTTGAAATAGGTAAAAACATGTTCCATCATGCAAAAGACATTACCATTTTAATAATGTTGTGAAAGAAGATATAGACTCAAAGGAAACATACGCACACACACACACAAATACAGAAAATGAAAAATAGTATGCTTTGATCTGCAGTCAGACCCCAGCAGTTCTGTCTCTGGAGGGGGATAGCATTTTTCGTCATGAGCCCTTTGGAATTGTCTTAGATCATGGTATTACTGAGAAAAGCTAAATCATTCACAATTGATCATCAAACAGTATTGCTACTACCATGTACAATGTTCTCCAGGTTCTGCTCAATTCATTTTGCATCAGTTCATATAAGTCTTTCCTGAAATCAGTGTGCTCATCATTTCTTATAGTACAGTAATATTTCACTACAAGTATATATCACAACTTGTTCAGTCATTCCCCAATTGATGGACATTCTCTCAATTTCCAGTTCTTTGCCACTACAAAAAGAGCTGCTATAAATATTTTTGTACAGATGAGTCCTTCCCATTCCCCCACCACATCTTTTTAAAAAATCTCTTTGGGATACAGACCTAGTAGTGGCATTGCTGGATGAAAAGGTATGCCCAGTTTTATAGCTCTTTGGGCATAGTTCCAAATTGCTCTACAGAATGGTTGGATCAGTTCACAACTCCACCAACAACAGTACTTAATGTTCCAATTTTCCCACATTCCCTCCAATATTTATTATTGTCTTTTTTTCTGTCATATTAGCCTAACAGGTGTGAGGTCCCATCCCATTTTTTAGAGAAATAATGCATTCATTGAGCTAATCTTTGTGTATTGATTAGATGAATTTTTAAGAAGTTAGCTTAATGAGTCCATCACAACTTCCAATTCTCATTCACAATTTTCTTGTCCATTTAACTGAAAGGATCTAGACAGTCTTGAGTCAGAATGAACAGCAAAGAAGTTATTAATTCTAGGTTGAAATTTTGGTAGGATGCAGAATCTAGACATTTTCACGGTTCATTTTCTATGGGGTTATTTTAATTAGAAAAAATAAAAGTCATAGAAAACAAAATTGTTTATGACTGATGTTGTTGAAATGTGTATTATTCATGTACAAACCTTAAATTAAAATTAGCAAATGTTTCTAAGATATTACCCCACCTAAAGAAATTTTAAGTAGACTATAATTTTTTAAAAACGGTCAGATGTTTTTTACTCAGTATATAGGTAGATGATAAAGTAATGAGACAAATTTGCTTGTGCATTTTGTGGAATTAATTTCATTATTTTATAGTTATTTCATATTATTAATTCAAATTTGTCTAGCACTTTTCAATTTGCAGTTTTTAGTTCTTCGGAATAATCCCAGGGTGCAGGTAATGTAAATTATTCCTATTTTACTGATTAGGAACCTGCTATTAATTGACAAAGTGATTTGCCCAGAGCTCCACAACAAATGTTAGTCAAAAGTTCAGCATTTTTTCCACAATGTTATGCTCCTTTTCTCTCTAGCTGTTACCGTCACCTTTCTCCTGGTCCAATGAACTTCTGTTTAAGTTATAAAAGTAGGGTATAAAAAATGAGTTGGCTGTTGCGTTTCCTGAAATTGTAGAACTGAAATACAGTCCTTAGTAAAGACCCAGGAAAAGTGCTACTCCCTGAAAGTTAGTTAGTGTCTATGATCCTTCTAACTAACTACCTTCTATCTAACTTCTAAGTTAGTTACTGTCTATGTGCCTTCCAGCCATCTGATAAAACATGAAATCTTTACTCTTCTCTATGTCTGTATTTTAAATTTATTGTGGCGAGGCAATTTGGTATTTGGGCCCAGACTAATAATCATTTGCAAACTAGACTAAATCAATATCATAGTGATACATATGTATTATACACTATATGTAATACACAGTATGTATTATACAGTAATATATTTTTTATCTTTCATTATTAATGAGAATATGACTGATTCTCCTCTCTGTGAGTGAGATATAGCTAAGGAGACCTATGTGAGATAAATCAATTCTTTCTACAGTGAGTATATTCAAAGACTGTTCTTTGATTTGCAGCAACTATTTGCAGAACATTTCCCGTTCATAACTTTGCCCCCTAGACTTTTGATTGGCCTTGAAAACATTCAGAGAAAGAACCACTCCATCTCTGATTGTGACAGAAATGCCTGCTCTGTCCCCTATTATGACAGGCAGTGTTGCACAGTGGAAAGCGCCCTGCTTCTGGAGTGAGAAAACCTCGTTACAAATCTCACCTCTGATGTTTCCTACCTGTGTAAGGGACTTAGGGGAAGTCACCTTAACCTCTCTAAACATCAGGTTCTTTTTCTTCAGAATGAGTAGGATGAATGAAGTAGGTGGCCCCTGAGGTCCCTTTAGATGGTTCTCTGATCCTAAGCCATCTCTTACAGTCAATGCAGGAATGCTTTATAATAGCATCCCTGACAAATGCTCATACAATTTCTGCTTGGATACTTCCAATGATGAGGACATAACTACTTCACAAGGCAGATTGTTCCATTTGAATGACTCTTTTGATTAAAAAGTTCATTCTTATATTAAGCTTAAATTTGCCTACTGAAAAAAAAAATCAGTCTATTGGTCTTAATCCTTCCCTCTGGAGCAACAAAAAATTCACAGGGCAGCCCTTCGAGTATTAGAAGACCACTGCTAGCCTATGAAAACATGCCCCTCCTCAGTCTTCTCCAGATTAAACTTCAGCTGTCAATTCTAGCCATGATAACAACCGTCGTAATTATCCAGATAGTTGATGCAACTGATTCTCATACATTTTCCATCTTTTCCTTCCCTTGTATCATCTAAAAATTTAAAAAATATAGACATTCTAGATATGATCAGACCCATTTGGAGTACAGTGAACTAGTACCAGCACCACTCCAACACACACACACACACACACACACACACACACACACATACAGACATACATATACAAACACACCTTGATCTGGACACCAATCCCTAACAATGTCTTCATTTTTCACAGCTGCTTCACAGTGTTGGCTTTAAGTATAAAACTATATTAGGAATATCACATCAATCTATTTGAACAGACAACTGTATTTAACACCTTTCCTCCCATTAAAACAAATTAGGATAATAGTAGGAGCACCTTCCTTCCCATCCATACAAAGACAATATCAGCAGCATGTAAAAAGCATTTAGTCTTAAAGAGTCTGAAATTAAATTAAAACTATTTTGTGTACTTTCTTTAAAATATAATACAGAATTACTAAATTCATAGAAAAAGTTAATAGGAAATAAGGATCTGGGACATTCAACCATAACAATAAGAGTAGGAAGATAATTTTCAAATCTGGGGAACAGTGAGCCAAAGGCACTGATACAGATGAAAGCTACAATTTTTTTTTGTAAAATTTGATGATCTTGTTTTAGAAATACACGTTTCTGGCTATAAATATAGATGACTAACTAGAATAGACATTATGGGCATCTCTACTTAAAACAGATTAATCAATGATCTTTTTATACTTATCTTCATGCCCATTAAGTTTATTTCAGTCTCTGTTTCTGTTGTTTAAGAGCACTTTGAGTGACTTAAAGGTATGTTAGTAGTAATTGTTATGCATGGGAGATTGTGGTGAAAATACAATATTTTGTACTAATTGCTAGCTGAAGAATCTGTGATACTGACTGCATGATTTTCCTCTTATGTGAGCATAGCTGTAATGATCTGAATTTAGCACTGCATTTGTTAATATTAGACACAAATTTATCCTGACAGTTTTATAGGCAAAGCCTTGGAAACATTTAGTCATGTACAATATAATCATCATCTTGAAATATTTGCTTTTACTCCTATACATTTTAGACATTCTTGCTACCTTGCTTTGTCTCCCTTGCTAAAATAAAAGCCTAATGTGATGTAATTCTTTGGGGGGACTGATTATCAAAAATAGGTGTTGACTTACACTATAGTCAGCCACTGCACAATCAAAATAAAATTGTTTACACAATGGGAATACTTCATATCTCTATAAGCTCTTTAGATCTTCTCTATTGTGGTAAATTAAATTTGGTTTTAATTTGCATCCCATTTCTAATGTTTATTGCAAACCACTTCAGCTTTTTTTGAGGGTATATTAAAGTAGCTTGTTGCTGCAGTGAAATGTTCAGTGTCAGAATAAACCAGCAACCCCCATATTTATTTTATATTAGAAGCTTAATTTCTTTCCAGTTTTAAAAAATAGATATTGAATTATCTGGAGTTAACCAATTTAAAATCTTGCAAATGGCTGTCATATTTCTAAGTCTTTCTGACCTGTTAGGACAGATGTTCGTATATTACTTAGAGCTTGCTGTAAAACTTACCTTTTACTTATGGATATGTGCCCATACTGTGTACCTCTTAAAAGCAACTGCAGAGACCATAAGACCTGACTTAATAATAGGCCTTTTGACACAGAGGCATAAGGTAGAATGTATGATTCCTTGAAAGAGCAATTAAATACATTTTCATTTTAAGCAACACAGGGAACCAAACCAAAGAGGGGCATGAGATATAGGATGTATAAGAGAAAAATAAGCATGCCTCCTCCTATTCTGGCTTACTGATTTGCTCTGTCATATTATAGCAAATCATATCTCATTTCCACATTCCATATGAACTTAGATAGGGAAAAATTAAATCTTTAATCCAATATAATTAGTTTTCTTCATAATCCTATATATTTTCAATTTATACATTTAAGAACATTATAATGAGAATTGGTCCTAAGAGTTACATCATTCTCTGCTGCCCATTAAGAAGAAGAGTGAAGACATATTCTTCACTCTTGTTTTACCTGAGCAAAAAATAAAAGTAACTTGGAAAATTTCTAATTAGAACTTTTCTTCTTTCCTCCCAATCGAACCTCAACGTTCATTTTCCCCACTGTTACTAATGGCACCACTCTTCTGTGAATCACCTAAACTCAAACCTGGGAGTCTTCTTCAACTCCTTTCTTTTCTCCCATCCTTTCTAACCAATAAGTCACTAAGTCTTGATGACTTGTCTTTGAAATGTTCCCCTGTTCATTTCTCCTAGTACCTCTGTAGGCTTCACACATTGATTGAAGCAATGGGCTCTTAGCTTCCCCAGCTCGGAGTCATTTGGCTCTAGCCTATTCTGCACACCACCACCAAGTTAATCTTCCTTCCATCCAGTCATTCCCAGCTTCATGAACTTTAAATGGCTCCCTATTATCAGTTTAATCAAGTCCACACTCTACATAACCAATTTTCAAGATCCTTAATAATCTGGAACTATCTAACTTTATCTCCAGCAGGTTCTCTTAACTTTTGACAGACTGACATCTTTACATATCCCTGCTCAGAATATTCTTCCCCTGCAAGTCCACCCCCACTCCCACCACACACACACACATGCACACACACACGCACCCCTCCATCCGGAATGCCCTTCTTACTTCTCTTTACTTACCTAGTTCCTACTCATCCTTCAGGGCTAATCACCCAAAGTTTTTTTTTTTTTTTTTTATTGTCAGTGTATTTTGATTCACGAATACACGTAGTATATCACTTTATTATTTTCTCTCTTACATGGCTCTCTGGTGAGTTCACCTATACAGGTCTTATCTCTGTAATTAGATGGTAATCTTATAGAAAAATAGAAAGTTCAATGTTTCCTAATACAAATTAATCTATAATAGTGTTGGTTTTGTAACCTAGGATCAGTGAATATCAGGTTTTTAAAAATATCGTGAAAACTTTATTTTAACATAACATAACATAACATCAGACTGTCAAAGGTGTCCATGACACACAAAAATGTTAATAATTCCTGATTTAAAGCATTTTTTTTTACAAATGGTAAAAACTTTTACTCTCAATGACCCTTACTTTAAACCTGTGAACTTAAGAAAAACTAACTCTTCTTTTCCACCCACTTCCTTCTGTCTACCAGGCAAAGATGAAAGGATAATGCACCCTACAGTAGAGAATTCAGACCTCTCCTCTACCCCAATTCTGCAGTGTAGGAAATACTAAGCCTGCCTTTAGCATGAATTCCCTCTAACCAAAGGGGGTCTGCTCCTTGAGAGTGGGAGTATGCTTGGTATCCCATTCATTGGCTCACAGATCAAAGGACCAAGGATTTAAATATGGAAGGGGTTTTAGAAGCTATCTAGTCAACTCTCTCATTTTATAGATGTAGAAATTGAGACCCAGAGAGAAGTGGCTTGCCCAGGGCCCATGCTGACAGCACTGGGATTAGAACTCTGATTCCAAATTCATCATCCTTTCTACTGTCTCCCTCCACTGTAATTGGATCAAACCCAGAGCTGGCTGCTCAAGAAGTACTTAAATTCAGTTCAATTAGATTGATGAGACAATAGAGATTCCTTCATGAAATAAATGACCTGGAAGGCAACCGCCTTCCACTTTTCCCTTATCATCTCATTAAAGGATGCATGGGCTAGCAGAGAGTAAGAGTCCTGATTACCCATTTCACCCCTCACCTCAGTGATGCTGGTCCCTCATACTCTTAGTAGAATATAAGCCTTGAAGTCCCAGAGGATTAAACACCTGAACAAAGCTAATTCATTAAATACTCTACTGGGAAGGTTTAAGCTACGTGAAAAGTATTCTATAACTCATCCAGAGCTGCTGGTCCCGTGGCAGAATCATCCTCTGTACTCTTCTCATTGTATACAAGATCTAGTTAATGGTTTCCTAGCCAACATGCAGCTCAAAAGGGGTCTATTGAATTAAATACTGTAATTAAATGCTTACCACTTTAAGGCATAATCCAAGGTCCCTTCAAATTTTTATTTGACTCCTTGCTCCTCCCAATTTACACACACACGGTACATAGAAGCATCATATCTACATATAAATACAGTATACACACAGTGGTATGCAGACATGGCCTTCCTCCATGCCACCACTGTATGATCTTGAAAAAATGAAATGATTGAAAAATATTGAATATTAAATTATTGAAAAAAATTGAAAATTGAAAAAATTGAAGCATAATTATCTTTAAAAGGATCTTTCCTATGAGTGAAATAATAATATTTGTAAGAAATGCAGGCTTTTTCCTGTTACCTATGGGTCTTTTCTTGAAAGTATAAATCAAACATATCACCCTTCCAGAAAAAGTTATTCTTGCCAGTTTCTGCTAGCTCTTCCTAGGCATCACAGAAGCAACAAAATAGTTGTAGACATTTCTAAATACTTGAACAGTATGAATTGTTACTTGCCCTTAGCAACTGTTTATCTACAAGGCTGCATATGGTACTCTGCAATAGTAGCAAATGTTTAGTCTTTTTTTTCCATGGATAGTTGGTAAGGTGCCCAGAGGCTGAGAAGTAATGGCTGACCCCCGCATAAATACATACATACAACAAAACCATAGAAAGAATGAAGATGACTCTAAAATGCTTCAACATGAAAAACCTGTAGTTATTTCATTTTTATTTATTATTCTCTCCCCAGTTGACCTGAGGCTGAGTAGTTGTGCAAGACTTAAATGTGTAGGACATGAAGCATGTGGAGACTCAATGGTTGTGTATATCCTGAAGAGCAATCTTATGTAGTGCATTACAACTTTAGCTGCTTTTTAGGCTGCCTGTAATCTTTGTGATTCACCAGCTGTTCAAAGATTTCTTTTAGATTGCTCATGTGTGGGTTTGTGTGGAGTGGTCCATAGCATGAAATGTTCCATTTCTCACCTCCCTCAAACAGCCCCCTTTCTTCTCAGGTATCTTAAGAATACTTATTTCATTTTTGACTTATATCATCATTCCACATTATCAAGTTCTGGGCAATAAGGCACTTCTATTCCCTTGTTGCTATTTCCATCTCTTTCAACTGCCATGCATTTGTTGGGGTTAATTATCTGAGATGAGTAGCATTATCTTTCACAGAAATATATGTGGGCTGTAAAATATTTCAGAGCTAAAATCCTTGAACATCTGCCTCAGACATTTAGCAGAAGTAAATATTCGTTGTCACTTTCCTTTCACAGTTTGTGGTGATGAATGTACAGGACTCCTTCTCGGTGACTTGGCTCGCCTTGAGCAGATGGCTGCTAGCATCAACCTTACTGGCCCACTGCCTGCACCATATAAAATGCTATACAATTTTGAAAATGTGACTCAGGAGCTAAAGGTATGTTTGCAAGGCTATCCAGTCATAATGAGTGCCAAGTACAATACAAAAGCAGGGATATATTAAAGATCTATTGCCACATTTTGGTAAATAATAGCTGTCCTGTTTGCTTGTTCTGCTTATACAGAAAGTATTTTTATCTGAGGAATGCAAAGCATTTCCTTGAAGGGGATCTCAATTTCTTTATGAGGTCAGTTGGAGGTAGTTAGGAGGATAAGTTGTTATTAACATCTGCATTTATGATCACCCTTTGTTTGGATTCAAAGGCATAGTAATGAATGTGACTAGAATGAAATGTACACATGTGGGGCAAAATCACAGAAGATATGAGGAAAAAGTACAATCTTTGGAAAACATTTTCATGGAAGGGATAGGAAATAGAGTTTATGAAAGAAAAGTCAAAGGATGTGGCTTAGGTTAAAGAAGTATTGATTACCTACTGTGTGCTCATTACACTCCTAGTATTAATAAGTGACATTTATATGGCCCTTTGAAGTTTGCAAAGTATTTATGTACATTATCTCATTTGATTCTCACAATAACTTTGAGGTAGTCAAATAATTAATAAACATATATTAAGTAAGCCTACTATGTGCCAGGCACAGCACTAAGCTCTGGGGTTACAAAAAGAAGCAAAAGACAATCCCTGCCCTCAAGGAGCTAACAATGTAATGGGAGAGACAACACACAAATAAATATGTGCAAAGAAAACTCTATTTTAAAGATGAGAAATTGAACCTCAGAGAAACTGAATTCCAGAGATAGGATCTGAACCCAAGTCCTCCTATCTCCAGTCCAGCCTATCCTTTAGAATAGTGGTGTCATACTCAAATAGAAACAGAGGCCACTAAACTGTAAAGATCCCTGCAGGTCATATATTAATTCAGAAAACCACCTATTAATATTATAGAATATATTCCATTGTCTTTTTATTTATTTTGTTAAATTTTTCCCAATTACATTTTAATCTGGTTCAGGCCACACTGGGGAGTTTTTTCCACTGGCCATATCTGACATCTCAGAGCTAGAAAGCTGGGCTGAATCTAAGATAATGAAATAAACTTAGGCTAAAAAAAAACTTCATAAACACATGATGAGAGAGTTATGATTAGAGAGTTTATCTGAAATAGTTCTAAGGATTTTAGTGGTTTGAAGGAAGAAAATAAGTATTTGTTAAGCACTTACTAGGTGCTAAACACAGTCACAATACAAGATGGGTGTTTGGCACTTCTGCAGTAGGACATTGCCTGACAGCCTTGCTATTCCTGGCCCAAGACTCCACATCAACTCAGGGCATTTTCACTGGCTGGAGTGCTTTTCCTCCTTACACTCCCTCCTGGTTTCCCTTCAAGGATCACCTAAAATACCACCTTCTACAAGAAGCCTTTCCTAATCCCCCTTATTTCCAGTGCCCTCCCTGTGTTGATCTCCAATTTATCCTGTATTTATCTTCTTTGTTGTTTGCATGTTGTCTCTCCCATTAGACTATGAGCAGGTGCTATTTTTTGCCCTTTTTTGTATCCACAGCACTTAACACAGTGCCTGTCACATAGTAGGTGTACAAGTGCTGAAAATATCATCTTTAAGTACATATTGCTTTTTTAAACATAACAATGACCATTGGTTTTGTATGTCCAAGGAAAATGAATCAAGGAAATAGGGGCTTAAGAGAGAAACAGATTTCAGTTAAACTAAGGAAATAGAGAAAACGTTTTATCGTGGAGTCATAGAACATTATGGGTTCCAAATAAAATACCATCTTTTACTGGAAGCCTTCCTCAACCTCTCATAATTCTAATGACTTCCCTTTGTTAGTTATTTCCTATTTATCCTGTAAATAGCTTGAGAGATATAGACATTTTTGCTTACATATTGTGTCCCCCATTTAATTGTAAGCTCCTTTGAGGCTTCAAAGAGCAGGGACCATCTTTTTTTTTTGTATCCCCAGCACTTAGCACAGTGCCTGGCACACAGTGGGCACTTAATAAAATGTTTATTGATTGATTAGAGGCCATAGTGCATTTAGCTCACGGGAACATTAAGGAAGAGAAGAGATAAGATTGTTTAGTGATTCATCCACATAAAAGCAGAGGACTGGATAAATTAGACTCCTTCCATTCTTTCCCTTCAGGTTTATAGCTTATAGTTATATAGTGGTTATATGAATTTTACTTGGTCTCAGATTTAGAGTTGCCTGAATTCACATTTGTAGCAAGGTGTAGGAAGTATTGTCATTGTTAAATGATCACCTCCCAGTTGATGATCACTGCTTTCACTGTTCCCTGAAAGGCATTTGAAATAAATATTTTTCAGCACTCATTGTCACCTCAGCGGGCACCAGAGAGACTTCTTCAACTGGCAGAAAGCAATCTGAATACGTTGGTGACTGAAATGGATGAACTTCTCACGAGAGTAAGTGTGCACAACCACTAGTGCTTTGGCTCTCCTTGGAAGACACAATCTTAGAAAGCATCAAATAAGTGGAGGGAGAAATTTGTTTTTCCTCTCAAAATGTTGTTTCCTCAATCATTCTTATTGTTCATTTTGTCAATGAAGTATGACAAACACCACAAATAAATGTTCACTTTCTAATTCCCATTACTTGTGACTACAGATCAGTTAAGCATATTGCTCCTGACTCATAGCAGGATGAGTAACCATCAGCAGATATGACTGTTGAATGGTTCAGGGGAGGAAGATATGGTTAATTATAGAAGATCAAAGGTCATTATGTTGAAAAATGGAGGAGACAAAAGTAGTATCGGTTTCTTTAAAAGAATTATCTGTTCAGAGGTCTTCCTAACATAATTATATAATTTCTACAAATAAAAATCCCTGAAAGCAACTTAAATTGCAGTAACAGTAATAATTATGTAGATTTTATATATTTTGCATTTGATTTTTTTTTCTTTTTAAACTTTTTGGGAGGATTTAGGGAGTTCTAAATGAGGAAACAATATACAAATGCAGATTGACAATTATTCCGTAATTTATAGTCTTAAGAGAGTTGCCTGGAGCACTTAGAAATTAAATGACTTGGTCAGGGTCCCTCAGCCACTATGTGTCAGAGACAGTACTTGAACCCAGACCACTTCTCTACTACATCATGCTACCTATTGCAATTTAATTGCATTACTGCAATCAATGCCACAAAGATGAGAAGCACAAAGAAATATGGAAAGACCTGAATGAAATAATATAAAGTGGAAAAGGGCAGAACCAAAAGAATGGAGCACACATGAACTTCCACCATAAAAAGAAAAGTGAATGAAAAGAAATGGACAAGGAATCCTAATAAAGAAGACTCAGAGGGAATAAAAGAAAAATTATTATGAAGTTTTATGCATCAATATTGATTAATTTAAATGTAAGCAGTTACTAAGTTCAGTTGGTTTAATATTTGAAGTCAAGTCTTGGGTACAACATTTCTTAAGTTAGGTAAATAAAAACTCAGGGAAAACAAGAAGCAAAAGAAAGCACTGTGAAGTTATTCTCAAGGGCAATGATTCTTGGTTTGGGAAATGAAAACACCCTATAGGTGTTCTGACAGATTCTCATTCTTTGATTTCCTCTTCTCCCTGAAAGTGCTCTTTGGCAAACATTTGTTAAAAGCTTCTGGGTGAGATTTGTTGTTTTTGAGAAATCCTCCCTTTGGGATGCTGGAAGACACTCACAAAATGTGAGTAAGGAATCATTAACTGAGAACTTTCAGGCAGTAAATAGTTAATGTCAGAGACTCAGAATGTGACTTGGAGCAGGCTGTCTTTTCAGTCTAATAATTGAAAGCTTCGTTGGACATTTCAAAGGAGAGTGAAGAGTCTGTCGTATTGCTTAGCATAGACTAATGACTCAGATTTACATAGCCCTTAAAGGTTTCCAAAGTGCTTACCTCACAATAACTGTGAGGCAGGTAATGTAAGTATTATTATCTCCTTTTTACAGGTGAGGCAAGTGAGACCCAAGATGGATAAAGGGCCTGCCATAGTAATATAGCTGTCTGAGCTTGCACTCGTGACTCTAGGGCCTGTTTCCATTACATATCATGTTGTCTCACTAAATAAATGATAAATGTTAAATGAAAGCATGAATGAGTAACAAATATAGCAGTGGAGAGCAAAGCTGCCTGGTTGGTACTCCTTTCTGTTCTGTTCTTCATTCTTTAAGGGGTTGGAGCTGAATCTTTCTAGACTGAGTCTGGCTCTGGAACTAAACTTTGACCATTATCTTTCTTCTGATCAATCCTTATTCCTCTCTCCTTTCCTAGGGGTTGGGAGTGGGTAGGCGGGTGGAGATATTGCCTAAAAGTCTCTGTGGCTTTTCTCCTGTGCTCCCTGTTCCCTCACTTATTTCTCCCTCCTTCTTTTCCCCTTCTCCCATCTGAGCTGGACATTTAATCATCCTTACCTTGTTACGATAATTAGCTTATTGTACAGATAAAAGAAAAGCCTTAAGTTGTGGTTTTTGTGAGGTTTCTAGAATCATTAGTGACTCAAAACACATAGCTCCTGAGCCACAAGATCAGGTCTATATTATCTAACTATTGGCCAGAGACTGGAATCTTTAACTTATTTAAATCTGTACACATTTCAGCTAGCCACTAGAATCTCCTGTTATCTCCTATCTCCACTTCAACCAGTGTACGAAAATAAAATATACAACTTTCATGAAACTCATAATAAAGAAACAGCTTTAAGGAATAGCAAGGAAACAAACTATATACAAATAAATGCCAGGGAATAAATAGGCATGGAGAAGGAAGCTGAAAAGAAAAAAACTTTTAGGACCTTGCTTATAGTTCTTAAAGGGACTATCAACCAATAGGCTCAGTCTGAATTCTTTGTTCCAAAAAATAAAAATAAAAAATACCTACAATGTCCAACCACCCATCCTGATTGTCCCATCAGTTTTCATATCTTTCCAGCTCACCTTTTTTATTTCTGGCAGACGCAAACACCATCTCCTGCCACTCCATCCTGCCTAGCCCCTATCAAATAATCAGTTGCCAGTGGGAAATTGCCCTCTGTTATTGCTGCTTCAATTTAGCTCCTTAAATCCTCAGGGAGGTGGGCAGAGTCTTCCATCACCACCACCATTGAACTTTCCTCCAAGAACACAACACAAAAGTGAAATTCCAATCTAGCTTCCTTGGCTCTGAGCCCTCCTCACCCTGACCCATCTCTCCCAAGCCCCATACTCATTTGTGTAATGGCCTCTGTCCCTAGGGAGGGAAGAAAATGACACTCTGTTGAAAACACCTCATCTTCTTCCATTCCTGGCACAACCTGAGAGATTCAAACCTTCAGTCTTCTTTCTTGGCAGAGGGGGCATTCCAGGTTATTTCTCCTTCATAGGAAAATGGCACACCAGGATGGTACTTTGGGCTACAGAGTATATTCTGAGTATAAACATTCATTGCAATTTGACACTTTTGTTGTTTCTCCCAAGAAATAAAGTGGCTTTTCTTTCTTTCTAAATGTCATTTCCCTCACATATTTACTGTCATGCTGCACTAAATACATATGCTACACACATATCATCATCTTAATAAATATTTCAGTAGCCTTCTGTTTACTGTATCACCCAATTCTAAGATTTCTAAATGTCTGAAGCAGTATAAAGTCAGGAAAATTACAAGATATTTTGTTATTTCCAAAATGCACCAACACCAATTTAGGGATACATAAGGAAAAGTTGTCAGACATATTAAGAAAAACACCATTAATAGTCTTGCAAGATGATTTTTCCCTCTTTAACATAAAACATTCATACTTATCACCATGAATTTTTGCCATGTGGGACTGTTTGTTTATGGTTAGGAATGGGAAACAAGAAAATGCTTGATTTAAAACCCAATCTAGTTATTACTGTGAGTAAATCAAAGAAGCCTACAGAAAGGGGGGGAGGGGCTTGTATCTTTGGAGAAAACCAAAGTATTTAAAATATATTTTAAACATGAAAATAGAACTGCTACATGCTATTTGGAAGGTAAGGTTTTAAAAAAATATCAGGAATTATTGTATTTCAAACTGTAAAAAAGACTAAGATTTTGACAGAGAAAAGAAAAGAGAAGAAAATAACATAAAGTCTGCCATCTTGTGGCGAGGATATTATTAAAGAGAAACAGAGCAATGATCCGAAGGAATTCAAGTCACGCGAAGGAAAACATTCTGTCCGGAACACCTAATACAAAATATAGCATTGGTGATATAACTGAAGACCTAAAATATCTGGCTTCCCATCTTATTTCTGACATGTATCGGCTGTGTGATACAGGGCAAGTTACTTAATCTCTCAATGCTCTTATCAACTTTCTAAGCCTCTAAGTTGCAGAAAATTTGCTAACTGGCATTGGTAGAAGTTTTCTTACTCAGTAGCTCCCATGCCGACGAATTGACAGTGAATAGAGTGCTAGAGCAGGAATCAGAAAGCTCTAAGTTCAAATCCATCCTCAGATGCTTACCAGCTATGTGACCTTGGGCATGACTCAACCTCTGTCTGCCTCAGTTTCCTCAACTGGAAATGGAGATAAGAGTACCTACCTCACAAGGTTCTTGTGAAGCTCTAATGAGATAATATTTATAAAGTGCTTTACAAATCTTAGAGAGCATTATAAATGCAAGCTATTATAACTGTTGGCTACCCCTAATTATATAGTCGGCCTCTACTATCATCTAGCCCCAACACCCATTCCAGTAAAATGTCTTAGTAAGTGAAGTGAAGCATCAGTTCTGAAAAGAATTAGCATTTGGTCCAGGTAATTTACTGTGTGTCTAATAACAAACTAGCCTTATCATACATAAGTGAAGAGATACTCAACCACAGCTTTACCACAAGATAGATGATGAATTTTACAGCCACAACAACTCATGAAATCATCTACTAGGTTGTGAAATAGGTTTCAATATGTGTTCATTAAGAAAGTACCCACACTGATTAAATCATGCATTCTTGAAATATTGAAATATAATGTGCTAGGCATTTTATGGAATATGTCTCCATTCCATGATATCCTGCTTCAATTTTTAAGGCTATGCCCATGGAGTACAAGGTGTGTAATTCTGGAAAGTCTGATTGTAGTACCAGCAATAGACTATATCTGTTTTCCAAGGACTTATCACCATTAGGCTGTGCATCTATTGATCAATTCCTTAGCCATGGTAATCCATGAAATGAAGGGGGATACAAATGAGCACTCAGTCCTAGACTGTCCCTTTCCAATTTCTGAAGTGACTGCAGCAGAACAATAGAAGGGGGGCAGGTGATTCTCTGAATCACATTGTTTTTAGACAATGAACGCTGACTCAGTTGCCAGTTCTCTAATTGTGAGATACTTTTACAGGGACCGATGAATTGTAGTTTGTCTCTCTGGAAGAGGAATACAAATCCATGGAAATACTGAAGTATAGCCATGCCCACAAATAGAATATCCATGTGGAGAATATAAAGCCATGCTACATGGAACTTGGCAAATGTGCTCAGATCCTGAAGTAGGTGGAGTAAAATATAAATATAGATGGACTTGGGAAACTTAAATGCAAAAAAAAATTTTTTAGGTACTCAGAAGTATCTCATTTAGCATAGGTAACAGTTTATATATAGACTATATTATATAGAAAGAAGTTTGAGAGAAATGATTTAAATGCAGAAGCAACATGCCAAATAAGTTGCGTGAAATTATAGTATAATATAGAGAAATGGAAGGGCAGGACACTGAAAATCTCAGGAACAAAAATCTTTTAGAATGCATATTAAAATAAATATCTAGAAAGCCTTTTGTGATCAGCCATCAATATGTTATTCTAGTAATTTTTTAAAAGTTTCTAGTCAATCTATATATTTTACTATCTTGTCTTCCTATAAGGGTATAAGATCTTTGAGTATAAGGACCACATCTAACCTAAATTGCATAAATCCCCACATTGTCCAACACAGTGCCTTGTATGATAAAGAGAAGCAAGGAAATGTTTGAAAAATGAGATGTGACCAGGATGGAAATGCTGTTATAAAAACTTTAAAAGCAATGAATTTAAAATTATGACTATCGATGGAGAGTAGGTAAAGGCAAATGAATAATGAAAATATATTATTAATGATAAGAAAATACCAAAGATTTGAAAATTAGAATTTAGAAGACATATAACAAGAAGGAGAAAAGGGGAAGCTAGATGGAGCACTGCCCCTGAAGTCAGGAGGATCCAAGTTCAAATCCAGCCTCAGACATGTACTAGCTATGTGACCCTGAGCAAGTAACTTAACCCCGATTGCCTTAAAAAAAAAAAGGAAGGAGAAAGTAGGGATGCCCAAAAAGAGATAGTTTCAGAGTATTCTAGAATGACATCAGATGGATGTTTTCAAAATTGTCATTTGGAAGAAATGCACATGTATGTGACATTGCTCTGGATAGCTCCCTCTACCAAAGCAGATCAGTACCAATATGAAAAGTGGTCTTAGAAAGTCATCAGGGGCACTGAGGCTTTGTGACATACCCTGGGTCACACACCCAGTAGGTGTCAGAGACAAGACTTGGACTCAGATCTTCCTGCCTCTGAGGTCAGCCTTATTTCCATTCTGTCCTAATACTTCTAAAATTAAATTTGACTTAGTTTTATAGATTCTTTGTTAAGAACTTGTTGAATTTTCATATCCTGTATGGGAAGGATGGGAGAAAGTTGGTAAAAAAAAATAACTATTAAGAGATTCATTCATTCATTAATCATTAAAAAGGAAGAGAACTTGACTAGACTTCCTGAGACCTAAATCTGAATCCTCCCTCAGGCACTTAATACCTGTGTGACTCTTAGCAACTTATATTATCTCTCTGAGCTTCAGTTTCCTCATCTGTAAAGTGGAGATAGTAAAGATCACACTACTTCTTTTAGGACTGGTGCAAAGAAAATGCTTTTAAAACTTAGAGTGCTACATTAATGGGATTTATTATTTGTAAGACTAAAGAGTTAGATATATTTACTTTATCTTTCATTGTTGAATGAAAATAATTTACAAGCTACATGTATGCAGGGCATAACTTGTGTCTTTGAACTCAAAAAATTTTTAATATTTTTAAATTTGTGTAAAAGGAGTGGCCTCATTGTCTTCTAGCAGGGCCCGTCATCTTCCTCCTCTATTATCCTCTAGTATCTCTGAGCCCTCAGTTTCCTCATCTCTAAAGTGGAAATTCTGTGGTATTTCCTAATACTTAGTCTAAAAGAACTTCATTACCAGACTTAGACATATAGAATGGTTCACATGTTAAGGTGATCACTGGGATGGACTCAAGTTATTAGAACTGAAGATTAATTTGAACAGCCAACTCTGAAAAGCAGATGCAAAAATGGAAATCACCACAGGAATGTTGTCTATTCAATTGTTAAGAACTGTGCTGTCATTAGAATCTGATTTTTTTTTCTTTAAAAAGGAAGACAGAAAAACAAAGACACTAGTGGTTTCCAACCAAGACAATTATGTGCAGACTCCAAGATACATGAGAGGAGCTATGTCATATAAAACAAGGAAGGAACAGCTGTATTGTTCAGAGACAGATTAATGTGTGCCTAAAGGTAATGCATGCTGCCTAAATATAAATGCACTTAGAATTAAAAAAAACCTAGTTGATTGTACTTAATTTAAAAAAAATAAAAGTAAGAGAGGTATAGACAAGATACTATATAAGGAATCATGTTCAGAGGTATACTAGAAAGATTGCAAAAGTTGAGGAGATAAAACTAAGAAAATCAAAGGTAGAAAATGAAAGGGATGCCATAGAAGCACTAGAATAAATAAAAAGATATTTATCAAAGGCAAAAGGGAACAACATAATAGGAATCTGATGGAGGATGAATAAGGAAGGGACTGCTGATTTAATGAAACATGGGAACGAGCACACAGAACTAGACAAATTACTCCCATCATTAAGTATTTAGCATTTATCTGTGGCATTATTGATAGTCTGTCATGGGTGAAACTGATTCATTATTTGGGAATTTGGGCCTTGCAATTAGTTCCTTGCCCCTCAGTGGCAGTGAATTTCACAGACTGATTTTATGGCTGAGCGAGACAGTATTTCTCTTTTGCCTGGTTTTAACCAGGGTGACCCATCACTAGCCTTATATAAAATGCCAAGAAGGGGTCAAAAAGAGCATTCCTTGGGTGGAATGATCTGGTATGATTTTGTAGTTGTTCTGTATGAGTGTAGTTACTTGATTAAGTCTCTTTAATTATTTAGAAAATTTTGGTATTAATAAAGAAAAAACTTCCAGAATTTTCAGACTTTTGCAAAAACACTTGCTTTGGCTTCATAAATCTTACCTCTTTATTTTGCACACACTAGACATTTAATAAACACTTGTTAAATGCAGGAATAAATGGCTTTCAATGCATCTTTTTTAATATATTACTCAAATAGGAGTTAAGTGCTAGGGATTAGGAATCATAGAACTTGGGATCTAGCAACAGAGGACCTGAGTTCCAATGCTAGCTAGCTGTGCTATTATAACTGTGTGACTGTATGACTTAGTTATTAAATTCATTTAAGAAAAGGCAGTCTAGTATAATAAAAAAAAGAAAAAACCTGACCAGACTTCAGAGAACTAGATCTGAGTCCTTACTCAGATACTTGATATCTGCATGACTCTGGGCAGCTTACTACATCTAAGCCTCAGTTTCCTCATCTCTAAAGTGGAAATAATAATAATTTCACTATTTACCCTAGGACTGGTGTGAAGGTTTTTCAAACCTTAGAATGCTATATTAATGTGATTTATTATCTACTCAGTGGTCCTTGTTTCCTTATCTGTAAAATCCTACAAATCCTATCATCTTGACTCAAGTCCTGCCTTGGCTACTATACAGCTCTTTTATTTTTCACAAGTCACTTCATTTTTTTCCCCTCTGTTAAAAAGCAAGTTTTATCCCAGTGCCTCATTCAGTAATTCAATAAATATTTATTAACTATCTACTATGTGCAAAGCTATATACTAAGCCACAAAGGAAATAGTCCCTGCCTTCAAGGAGATCATATGGTTGTGAAGAAACGACATGGTGTTCTCAGAGTCCATGCCAGTGGAACACAAGATCTGGAAGTCTATAGCAAGCTCGATAAGTTTCAAAAAAAAAAAAACAGATGGTTTTCTCAATATGAGCTCAGCAATAGACTCTGTCATTCAAAGGCAAGTTTAGCTAAATGAGAAAAGGTTTATTACCAGTCAGTCAGCAGTTGAGCTTAGCCAACAGGTGATCTTCCTTCCTCTCCAGAAATACATAAGAGAGCAAGAGTTACATAAATGAAAGGACTATTTCCACTCTATACTGATCAAAATCATGGGGCTTTTTAAAGTACAAAAGTAAAAAATGGAGAGGAAAAAAATGCTCTCTACCTTTGAGTTATGAAAGAAAATTAGATAAATGAATGGGATGAAGAAATGACTGTGCGTTATTTTTCAGGAAAGTCCCTGCCCTGAAGGAGTTTACATTCTATTAGAAAAGGTGGGGTCACCAAACAAACTGGGGCTTTGACATGGGAAGGATTGTTTTGATTTCACAAGTCCCAAAGATGGTGGATGGAAACGTGGGTGAGCTGATATAAAAGTACTCTGAGCCCTTCAAAACAAAGACTAAATTATTAAGGAATATTTTTGAGTCTCATTCTTCAGTCCATGTTTTGAAGAAAGGCTTGCTGTAAGCCGAGAGAGGGAATCCTGCAGTATCAAGAAAGGGAAAGGATAGCTTCTTTCCCTGTGGTAAAGTACAATGTTAATCATATATGACACCATACCCTTATGGAGCCGTATGCAATTCCAAACGTAGTTGTAGAATTCCATTTGGAGAGTGGCCAGAGTAGAACATTTGACTTCACATATGCCCAAGGAAGTGATCTCCCAGACGTATAATTATAGCATTCCTGCAGCTGATAGAGCTTTCTCAGTGCCTCTGAAACCTTTCTGGCAATCTATATTACCTGGCAAGGGCAGCTCTAGAAATTCTGTCTTCTTGTATGATAGTTCCTTTTAACAAACCTAATTCAGTTCAGTTCAACGATTTAGTGATGTGCAAAGATGAAAACTATTATAGTCACTGATTTCAAGGGACTTGCCATGTAACAAGAGGATACAGTGATTAGGGAAGGTTTGATGGAAGGCTGAAAACTTTTCTTCATTGAGAAAAACGATTTTATTTCCCCAAGGTTCTTAAGTAGACCAGTTTAAAAGCAGAAAAATAAATTACTAAAATTTGGTTTCTAGTCAAATATTTTAACCAGTATACTATAAAATGTCTATAATTCATAGTTGTAGACAGTTTTTTTTTTAATTCACTCACCTACAAGGTATTACCAATTCTCCAAAAGCTTTCACAAGGTTCCCAGTGCAATATAGTAATAGTGTATCAGATTGCCATTATTATTATCATTATTAATCATACTTTTATTAGCTAGTAAATGATAATGTGACAAAATTAGGCTTACACAGGGTGTCCCTAAAGTCTGGACACATAGGAAAAAATGCATATTTTGAAATATTTGGAATATTAACAGACCTTAGCCCCCTTGACTTCTTTTTCTGGCGTATGCTAAAGGAGAAGGTGTACTCAATGAAAATCACAGATGCAACACACTTGATTGAATGCATAAAGAGTGAATGTGCTCACATTAATGGCAATGGGGAGTTATTGCATCGAGTTCACATGAATCTTGCAAAGCACATCAACCTTTGCATCACAAATGATGGAAATCATATTGAAGATGTTATTTGTTAATATTCCAATTAAATATAATGTTTAAAATTTCATTTCTTGAAAATATGCATTTTTGCCTATGTGCGCAGACTTTAGGAACACCCTATATTGTGCTTACATTCTTAATAAGATTGCCACTTTACCAGGTAAAGTGTTTTTTAGTCTTTGATATGCTGTTTCTTTGAAATTCTTGATCTGTTTAAGTTCTTTCAAATTTCCCTGACACTATAAATTTTAAGAATATGGAAGGGAAATCACAGTAGAGAGGCCAACCCGCTTTGAGGGATTCAGTATCTAGTTCAGCTTTCCTTCCCCTAATTCACCTCCCTCTTCTTCTCATCAGTAAAGGCCACTAAAAATCTATTAGTAAAATTTAAGACCCGATTGATAAAATGTTTCAAATATCAATAGGTACTCTTCTTAAGTTGTCCCTCCTGCACCCCTTTGGGGAGAGGAGGATGCAACATACTATTTTTCTAAGAGTCTATATGATATCTTTAGTGTTAGGTAATAGAATTTGGAATTCCTCTGCTTGGCATACAAAGTCCTTCATAACCTACCTTTCCATTCTTCTTAGGCTTGAGACTGCAGCAAGTACTCCTCAGTCCAGTGACATTGGCCCCCTTCCATTCCCTGCCTCGTGCATTTTCACTGACTGTCCTCGAATCCTGGAATTCTCTCCCTTCTCATTGCCACCTCCTACCTTCCCTGGCTTCTCTTAGGCAATTTCTCAGCCTAGAGAGCCTAAGATCATCCAAGAGAGTATTTCCTCCCACCTAGATCTATGTGACTTGGTGTCAATAAAACTCAAGGCAAGGGTATAAGGTTTAATTAGCATCAGCTGCTGAGCAGTGGCCACGTGGCTAGCAACTCTGCCAAACAGAGGGAGAAACACATATATTCACACAGCTTTAGGGCAAAAAGGAACCTATCAGCTGAGGCTTCTCAGCCCCTTCCTCTTTGAGGAGGTTGAGTAGGGAGGTGTTTGGATACCAGGTGTTTGAGAGGAGTAGGAATGGGGAGAATTGCTTAGCTTTGGAGGAACCTTGATATCACCCAAGATCTGATCTGCCCTGGGTAGGGCTGTTTCCCTGCAATTTAATCTCATCAGACCATCAGAATGTCTAGGTACGTATGGAGGCCTAAAATCCTGGAGGCTTCCCTTAGAGATGGAATCAGACTCAGAATCGGTCTTTATTTACATAATCCTCCAGGCTTTGACCTTTAAGGTTACTGTTTCTGGGGGGGATGTTTTTCTCCCCCCTCCCCCTTCTCCGGACACAAACACACACCACACAGGTTTTATCCATTTCTTCCATCCTTCTTTCAAGTCTCAGCTAAAACCCCACCCAGTACAAAAGCCTTTCCTAGTCCTCCTGAAGGTTACTGTTTTCCTGTTAATATTATCTCCAATTTATCATGTATGGTATCTAGGTAGGCAGCACAGGGGGACAGAGTCCTGGGCCTGGGGTTAAGAGTTCAAATCCAGTCTCAGATACTCAGTACTGTGCAACCCTCCGCAAGTCACTTGACCTCTCTCAGCCTCAGCTTTCTCGTCTGTAAAATGGCAAAAATGATAATGCTTACCTCCCAGGATGGTTGTGTGGATCAAATAAGAGAATGATAGCAAAGCTCAGCACAGTGCTTGGCACATAGCGCATCATCATCATCATTATTAATCTTGTTAGTAAATAGTTATTTGAGTTGTCTCCTCCATTAGGCTATGAGTAACTTGAGAACAGGGACTCTATTGGTTTTTTTTTTTTTCTCCAGGCTTAGCACATTAAGTAGATGTTTAACATATAAACACTTGTTGACACTTCTTTGATGGATCAGTATCATGATGATAATGTGATGTCTTTTATATTACTTCATGCATTTATTGATGATGTGTTGGGTCCTGCTTGTGTCCACCTCATTGGCAACTCACAGTTGGTAATTAGGGTTTCCCATAAAATTGATTCTTTAGAGGTCATATTTCATGATTTACAACTTAAAGAGTATCATCAGAAGACTATTGGCAAAGATATATATGAGAGACTTTAATCAGGCAACAGTTTAAGATTATTGAAAATAATGCATAATTTTCCTAATGAAGTCTAGAGAACACTTTTTTTGTAATCAGTTATAGGCCTAATTCATTGTCCATCTGCAATACTATATAAGAAAGAGATAGGTAGTGAGATAGGTAGTCACACACACCCCTACATACTAAAGGACTAATCTAATGGGCTACCCGTACCACTGCATGTTCCATGTGTGGACAAGAGGGAATCTTCATTTGTTTCATTTTTCCTGTGTGCCTTGTTATTTCTATCTCTTTTGAGAGGTCATTAATTGCATTTTGGAGTTTCTATCATATTCTAGAGTTGATGTAATCAGCATAATGTCATCCCCAAATCAGAATATTTAGAGGACTTTATCACCTGTAGAGAATCCCCCTTCCATTTGGATTCTGTACAGTGCATTCCCATGAATGAATGAATGAATGACTAAATGAATGAATAAAATTACCAAGTGCTTACTATATGCAAAATGGCAACATCTATAATGGGCATATAGCTCCCAATTGTGTGCTGTACTTTATATTGATAATCATAAAATCACAGAAAAAAAAAGTTCACTCTGGTTATACCTATCAAGCAATATTAACATCTGAAAGAAAGATTTGTTATTGGAGAAGAGCCTATGGGGCTACATTTTGTCCAATCTAATCAAATCCTGTTGTTTTTTTTTAAAAAAAGGTAACAAAAAATAAACATATTAAGATCTCATATTCACAGCATCTTACAATTGCTCATGTGATTGTAAAGAGGTTCTCTTACGTAGAATATAATTTGCAGAAGCACACCTGTTCTCTTTCATATTTTAACCAAGCATACCCTTGATAAATATGAAAATATGTGACTTTTTAAAAATACTGAAGGCCATTACATATATATGTGTTTCCATGGCTAAAAAATAATCATCTGTTATTGAGGAGTCTCCATCCTTAGCAAGAATCATTCTCATATAGCTGTGTGACCCTGGGCAAGTCACTTGACCCCAATTGCCTCCAAAAAAAGTCACTCTCATAAGGAAACATATCGGTGGAACAATATTTAAAGCCCTTCCATATTGGGAAGAACAGCTAGAGCATGGAACTATTAGGCACTGCCTTTGATAAGTCATCAGAATAGTACTAATGGATGGGCCACCCCAAAAATTATGATAGGATTGGTTAATTCACAGATTTATTGTTAAAACAATTAAAGTACCAAGGACATACTTTACAGAGCTAGAAAAAATAATAGAATTCATTTGGAGAAACAAAAGATCTAGGATCTCAAGGGAAACAATGGGGGGAAAAGTAGGAATGAAGGGGAAATAGCACATCTAGACTTCAAATTTTCAAATAATGATTAACAAAACAATTTGATGCTTGTTTTAAAAATAGAAAAGTGGATCAGTAGAATCAACCAAATAGGGAAGAATATGAAATAACTGATCCAACAACCCAATAGTAAATAAACCTAGGGGCATACATTTACTTGGGGAAGAACATCCTCTTTTACAAGAACTTCTGGGAAAACTGAAAAGTAATTTGTCAGAATTGGATTTGTCAGAATAAGCCCAAAATGTATATGTAACCTGACTAGAGTCACACCATTTTAAAAAAAATTAGAAGAAAATTAGATTTTTTTTATTTTTAAAACTTTTATTTTTATTTTTTTAAATTTTATTTTTCCCAATTATACATAAAAAAACAAGTTTTAACATTTATTTTTTTAAAAAATTTGAGTTCAAAATTCTCTCCTTCCCTGCCTTTTCCACTCTATCAATGAGAAGGCAAGCAATTTGATATAGGTTCTACATGTGCAGTCATACAAAACATGTTTCTATATTAGTGTTGTGAAAGAAAACACACAAAAAAGAAAATTTTTTTAAAAAGTATGCTTCAATCTGCATTCACACTTTATCAGTTCTTTCTCTGTAGGTGGACAGCATTTTTCATAAGTCCTTCAGAATTGTCTTGAATCATTGTATTGCTAGAATAGCTAAGTCATTCACTGGTGATCAGCATTCAATATTGCTGTTATTGTGTACAATATTGTCTTGGTTCTGCTTGTGATAAACGTGGTTTTGGGGATCATTGGACTTCCTAGGCGGGGCCAAAGTCCTGAGGAAGAACCCTGTGATAATCCCTAGGGAAGGCTGTACGGACCACAGGACTCCCAGAGGAAGACCAAGTGGTAGCCATCCCTTTATCTGTGGGGATCAGAGGGCCTCCTAGGGGTCAGACCCTAAGGAAGACCCAAGCCATGGCCCCTTAGGATGGCGCTAAGATCACAAGGCTCCCGAGACAGGGCCGGAAGTCCCAAGTGATGTCCCCTTAAGAAGGCCAGGCCATGCAGACCACAGGGTTCCCCAAGGGAATCCAGAGTGGTAGCCCTCTTAATACCACAGTGGGGATCACAGGACACCCCAAGACAAGATCCAGGAGTAAGCCCGGCGAGCTTCCGCTGCCTGTTGCTTCCCTTCACTTGACCTTAGGAAAATCCATGTGATTTGCCCATTCACACCCAAAGAACTCAGGACCAGAGTGGGCAGAGGAAGGCATTTTATTACGCTTCCTGAGAGAGCGGATGTAGTGCTCACAGGAACACTCACACTGATGCAGCTGCAGGAGCAGGGGTAACCATTCCCTCCACTCCTGCTAGAGTCATGGTTAGTTTACAATCTTTGTTTTTTACATAGTTTTCCTAGGTTATACAGTTTATAGAAATAGGATAATAAGGATACGGAAGCAAAAATGAAGTTAATTAGATTTTCCTTGTCTTAGTTTAGGATTAAAATATATTCTTTTACTTCCCCTACTTTCCCTCTTTGACATATGCAAATTACGCATATCAGTAGGCCTGGATTCTTGACCAAGACCAGACCCTAGATAAGCTTGAACAGGTTCAAGTGGGTTTGACCTCTCTAATTCCCTAGACTGCCTTCTCAAAAAGTATGCACATGCCTACAAGCCTCTGACCTCTCACCTGATCGACCTTGAGGCCTAGTTTCTGCTAAAGCTGGGGTGGGGGAGGGCAGGGAAGCACACCTTTAGTTCTGTGGAAACAAAACTCCTCCCATTTCTTATATGCTCACTTCATTTTCATCAGTTCATGTAAATCTTTCCAGGTTTTTCTGAAAGCATCCCGCTCGTTATTTCTTATAGCACATTAGTATTCTATCACAATCACACACCACAAATTGTTCAGTCATTCCCCAATTGATGGGCATCTAGCAGAGGAACTCTTATCCAAATAAAGGATGGAGATTCTTTACAAGAACAACCTTCTCAAAGAAGAGCTGGAAAATTTCCATAACACCAAGTCATAGCAGGCTACTGATGCTCCCTATTCTCTTCCCCCTCCAGAATAAGTCTGAAGTCTAGACCAAGCCCAGGGTATATTCAATCTCATATTGTTCTTTGGAGGAGTCTACCATGGCATCATGATTCAAAATAAATTGTGGACTAGACCTGTGAGTTCATTGCTCTAGAGAATTTCAAATGATGAAACACACTTTACTAATGTCAATTTGAAACTACTGTGGTACTTACCATCAGCTAGTTTTAATATATATATATATATATATATATATATATGTATATATATATATATATATATATATATAAAACTGGATTTGGATACAATTGGTTTCCTTTGTAACCTTATGCATTTTATCTTATAAATTTAAAAACATTACTGCGATAAGGGATCCAGAGGTCAAAGCTGTCCATGACAGGAAAAAAAGGTTAAGAATCTCAGTCTAGAGAGTTGCCTGGGGCTCTAGGAAGCTTTTAAAAATTACACTCTGCAGCTGGAAACATAAGAAGATTGAGACTTAAAGTTATGACTACTACAAAATGCTTTTAGAGCCTTTTATCTACCAGAGTCACCAACATGAAAAATAGAAAGAAAAAAATTAAGTTTAAAGAAAAAGCAATCCAAAAATCACCCAAGGAAGGATCTGAGTAACTTAGATTCAAATGCAAATTCAATAAGGATTTATTAGGATTTAATGCTACATTGTCTCTGTTCTCATTGGATAAGGTGACCTGTACACAAATGAGTACAATACAAAGTAATTCATGAAAAGTGGCTAAAGGAGGCACAAGTATGAAGAAGGCTATTTGTTACTTGCTAGGAAAAATGAGAGAAGCCTTTCTGAATCAAGTAGTCTTGGAGCTATGGCTTAAAGGACTGGTAGACATTCAACAGGAGGAATATAAGAAGGGCATTTCTGGGAAAGGGAACAGTGTATGAGGTGGAAAAGTGAATGGCAAGTATGGAGGGTGACAGGACATCTAGACTGGCTGGAATGTAGAGTACCTGCTCTTGAATGTTAGGCCAGGGCATCTGAAATTTACTCAGGAATTTAAGAACTTAAGGGATTTAGACATCATTTGCTTCTGCAAAGACTAACTCCTCTAAGTGTTGAACACAATTCCGATATATAATATGATCAGTGAACCTGAAACATTTTTAAAAGACTTTACTGATACCATTAAAAATCATTGTAGTTATAGCTGCTAACTGTAAAGGAGTATTAAAAAGTTCAAAGAATTTCTTAGTCTTCATCCTTTGAATTGTGATTCTTTCATATATATAGTTGGAGAAATGGCATGATAATATTTAGAGCTAATATACCAATTGTTATCCAAAGACCTCACAGAACTTTATCACTGCTAATAAATTAGACTGCTTAAGTCCCCTGAGAAACCTGTAAGTAGAATATAATTCATATAGGAGCCTTTACCTAACATTGCACTGACTAGATATTTAGTTCTATTTAAAATCCTCTTATGTACAAGAATAATTTAGTTGCTCTGGACAAATATAGAATTCAGTTCCTCTGATGCCAATTGGACCTGAATCAGGACTTCACAGAGTCACTTTTTTATTTTTTTCTATTCATTTATTGTGGTTATATTTTCCAATTTTTTTGTGAAAGTGCAGTAGAAATACATTTACATTCATATAAATGCAAAGCCACATATATGTTTGTATAGGGAAAGAAAAATGAATCATTTTTTAAAAAGGAGATGAAAAAAGGAAAAGAGAGAAATGAAATCCAAACACATTTCATAGTGCCACAAAACTCAAAATACCCTTTTCAGGAACTATCACCAAGTTAAATATAGACATGGTATTTTACTTTACTGAGTATAATGACTTTATATGAATATGTTAAATGGATCACATTGATAAATGGAGATAATATTTTTAAAGCACTTTGTAAACCTTAAAGCACTATATAAGTGCTAACTACTATTATTAAAGAACATTTTAATTTTGAAAACAAAGGTAAGATTACATTTTCATCATTTTGTTGGATAGGATTCTGGGTGGTCCTGTGATTGATGTTCATCTCAGGTTGTAATGTTTTTCAGAAGAAGTTACCAGTCATTTATAGCCTCTTAGTCAATGTTAATGATCTTGCTAATGTGCCAGATAATGAGCATTTCCTACTTAGCAGCTGAAAGCATAATTTTCCTTTTTTTTAAAAAAAAATTACCTCCTTTGTTTCTTTAATTAATGTATTGATTGAAAATTTATCTATACAAGCTTATCTGTAATATAAATTGAGATTGGCTATCTATGCCTCACCAATGTCTCAAGTGATTAGATTACTCCATACATATTTCTTTTCATTGAATCAAAAGATGGCAAAGCTACATGCCACACATGGAAACTAAAGAATTGTTTAAGAACTACCGATAACATCCATTTAAAATATTCCAAAAAATGATTTGATTCTCTTTGCTTATATGATGCCCAGTACCAGGTTTTTAAAAAGCCAACTACAGCCCTCTGGTTTCCATTTAGTGTAAGAAGTAATAAAGTTTAATTGTATATTTGAGCACAGGGTGTCATTTCCAGTACATATGATCAATAATTCATCGATTGCCTTTGGCCCAAAGTAACATTTGAAAGTAAATGTAGCCAGAAAGAGCATATCCTGCTGGAACGTCATCATATCCATTAATTATGTTTTTCTTATGTTTGGATCATTAGGCTACCAAGGTGACAGCAGATGGCGAGCAGACTGGGCAGGATGCTGAGCGAACCAACATGAGAGCAAAGATTCTGGGAGGAATCGTTAAGGAAATTGTCCAGGATGCAGAAGGTATTTGAAGCAGCACACTTTAGTAACTCCTCCAAAAAAAGAATGCACAAGTCTCAGTGCACATGCGTTGACATGACTATGAACAGCCTCATGTCTTACTCATAGAAAGTGCTCAATAAATGGTTGGCTGAAGAAGTGAAATTTCACTAGTATTAGATGACAGATTAGGATTTAAAGGTCTGTGTTCTTTGAAATCTTTTTTAATTAATAAATTCAGAAAAAATAGCAGTAGATTGCCTACAATAAGGAGTCCAGTTAGGGATAATAGCTAGTGAACTGGTAATTATGAGCACAGAAAGCAATAAATTGAAAGCATTCCTTTAGGAATGCTCTGATTCTTGAGGAAAGGCTATTATGGTTAAATAACTAATGGTCACCTTATGCTTTGCTCCGGTTTATTTGCAAGGCAACTAAAAAGATTTTGGAAAAAAGACTAATTTTCTCATTCCATTTGGTATATTCAAGTGACATTTTTATTCTTCAAAATGACTTTTAAAGTACATTAGTACTGGTTGTTAATGAGCATCTGTTGCTTAGAATTTGTATGTATCACCCAACCATAAGATGTTGTATTGCCCTAGCTCTTCATCCTCTTGGCACCTACCAATCTGGTTGAAAATCAAAGTGGAAGATCAGAGGCAAGTTTTGGGTAAATGTCCAGAATGTGAAGCTTTTTAGAGAGGCAAGAGAATACTGAACAGAAGCTACTTCTTAAATGCCAATATTAATTGAAGAAGTAATTTTAAATCAGACTTAATTTCTTTTAAAAAAAATTGATACCTTTAGAAACTAGGAATGAAAATCCATATTTTGGTTGTCATGCTTTCTCATAGATTTTTGGTATTATGCCATTCCCTATATCCAAAAAAATATGACAGGCTGCCCTGGAGGGTAAGGAATCATCTAAGGATTTGCCTGAGAGATGCCATGCTTGCATAGACCTCTTTATTATAGAAGTATCCTAGTATGAGCCTGAGGAGAAGCAATGGGTACACTTTAACTCTGAACGCCTACTGAAAAATCTGAACTGTATAGCTTTGTGCCATTTTCTTTTCCAGATAATAATGTCTCTGTCTTCCTCAAAGGGAAGAATAACTACAGACTTATCCCATATAACATTACACCCAAACCAGCATGTTTTATTTATCAATGATAGTTCCAATTTATTTCATGCTTTAAGGACTATTAAGTATTTCTTCACATTAGTGCTCTGAGAGAAGCAATTCAAGTATTATCATCTCCATTTTACAGATGAGGAAACTGAGCCTCAGAGCAATAAAATGACTTGCCCAGGGTCATTTCAATTCAACTAACATTTATTAAGCTGCTACTTACCATGTGGTAGCACTAGTTATATATCGAGTAAGGAATCAAATCCAGATTTTCATTCTTCAAGACCATTGCCCTATCTACTATTCCCTATAATTTTATAATAATCTTATTAATATGTTTTAACGAAGCCCATTGTAAAGCTGTAGAATGCTACGACAACATATTTTTGGCCCATTGTCCATTTAAAACATTATTCCTATAAAACAAACTATTCCTGTAAGATTGTTTCAGTTAACATCATGTTTCCTGGAACCCATTAAAGATTTTAGGCAATCTCTGCCTGTTTTAAATGATTGATTGCCTTTTGTATTTCTGTAGATTTCATAACTACTTTCAGATTTCCATAACTACCTTGAAGGTCACCTAGTCCCACCTCCTTATTTTATAGGTGAGGAAACTGAAGATCTCTCTGGGAGGTTGTGGCTTTCACAAGGTCACACTGAGAGTTTTGGTAGTGGGACTTGAACCTAGATCCTGATCCTAATGTACTACTATGATCTCAGTGATTATCATCAATAATCCTGTCATTCAGAGCAAATCTTCATCACAGCTGTGTTTATATATTCCTGAAACCATCTATGGCGGAACTATTCAGTACACTTGCCATTGGCCCTTTGTTCAAATCCCTGCCATTTATCACTTGTCCGCCTACTCCAAGGATTAATCAATACAAAATTATTAATCAAAATATTTGTGACTAAATACATATTTGCACATTTTGAGAGCTTGGTGTATCAGTAAGGCAAGATTCATGACCTCAAGGATGACAATGAACATGCTTGAATGGTTCAGAATCAGAAAGTATGAAAAAATCTCTATGTAGAAGGCAGAGGAAGTATACCATTTATTTAAACACCAGAGTACTCAATCCCAAGACCAATAACCCCAATTCAATATAGTAGTAATTATATTTCAAAACCAGTAAGCCCACCTCAATGTAGCAACAAGGAAATTATAACACAGTATTATAGCAAGGAACCAAGTCATTCTGTAGCCTTCCCACCTGCCAGGGCCTTCCTGTAAACAATCATTCATGAATCCTGAGTCTCAGCTCAGCGCTGTCTTCCCCAGCTATGTCAATGCTGGCTCTCTCAATGTCTGTTCTTCAGCACCCTCTTGATGTCTGCTTCTCAATTCTTCCCTTCAGTTCTGTCCCTCTTCAATTCTGATTCAGTTCTGCTGCTCTCTGCAAATTCTGTTTCTTTCACACTTCGGGTTCTCCTTATATACAGTCCTAGCTGGGGTCTGATTGGCTAGAACTCAAGTCTCTGATTGTCTGAATTCATGATTGGCTAGAACTCAGTGCACATACCATTGACTCTGGTCTTAGCAGCTCCCTTCAGGGCCCTGAGGTCTTCACACCCAAATTGGCTTAGTACCTGGTAAGTAGAGGCTTTAGAGTTACTTACAGAGATGTAATCAAGCTTTCTCACCTAGCCTACCTGAGGCCTATTGAATGGGTGGGGAAGATCTTTGATCACATTAACACTGCCCTTGGTGACAGTGTTTCACTATTCTGTTTAAGAAATCATTTTCTTTTTTTTAAACATTTATTTTATTTTTTTAAATTTTATGTGTTTTTTGGTCAGGAAGGAGGGAAGGCAGGGCAGTTGAGGTTAAGTGACTTGCCCAAGGTCACACAGCTAGTAATTTGTGTCAAGTGTCTGAGGTCACATTTGAACTCAGGTCCTCCTGATTCCAGGGCCAGTACTCTACTCACTGCCACCACCTAGCTGCCCTGTGTTTCACTATTCTTTCCCCAATTTCTCTCATTTTGCGGTCTTACATATCCAAAGCAACTGACAATGGCATTACTACTGGGCTTTTTTGTTGTTGTTCAGTCATATTTTAGTCATATCTGACTCTTCATTACCCCATTTGGGGTTTTCTTGGCAAAGGTACTGGAGTGGTTTGCTATTTTCTTCTCCAGCCCATTTTACAGATGAGGAAACGGAGGCAAACAGGGTTAAGTGTCTTGCCCAGGAGGCTAGATTTGAACTTAGGAAGATGAGTCTTCCTGACTCCAGGGCCCATGCTCCATCCACTGCACCACACTTGGTTTGGGTCTGAGTTAGAGGGCCTGGTTTCAATTCCTGGTCCTAATTAGACATGTCACTTAACATCTCTTGGGCTTAGCATTCGAACCTGTAAAATGAAGGAGTTGCTGTAGATGGCCTTTAAAGTTCTTCCATCATTAAATCTAGAATGCTGTGATATTATGTTCTTAGTATTCAGACTAGGCCTGGCTGTGAGTATGTTGTCACCCTTCTTTATCTGGATACCCAAGAGACATGTAGGTACGAAGAGTCGTGGACCGGCAGCAGCTGACAGAAAATTTGAATGTTCCACAAAACTTTTGCTACCAAAAATTCTTCCCAATGGAATGTAAGCACCCTGATCCCAAGGATTTTCTTAACTTTGTATTTATATCCCCAGCACCTAGCACTGTGCCTGGCACAAAACAGGTGTTTAATAAGTGATCAGCAACTGATTTATTACTTCTGTAAAGCTGTACGGGTAAAAACTGACTTCTGCTCTTCCTCTTGTTTCTACCCCTTATCCTTCCAGTCCCTTCCCTTCTCTCAGTCTCCTTGTGAGCCGCCTAGGCCTGCCCTCACTAAGGTTGCAGAAGGCACAATATAACAACACTTTTGTTGTTTGTTGTGGTTGTTCAGTCGTTTCAGTCGTGTCCTCTTTATGACCCCATTTGGGGTTTTCACAGCAGAGATACTGAAGTGGTTTGCCATTTCCTGCTCCAGCTCATTTTACAGATAAAGAAACTGAAGCAAACAGGGTTAAATGACTTACCTAGAGTCACACAGCTAGTTAAGTGTCTGAGGCCAGATCTAAACTCAAAAAGATTAGTATGCCAAGCCCAGCAACTCTATCCACTATGCCACCTAGCTGCCCTAACAACACTTGCATGAAGATTTTAAACAAAGTAGCAACTGTTAGGTTAACAAATATAGACAGTGGTCAAAATACCAAGAAATGCCCTTTCGAGGTCTAAAGCAATGAGAAAAACGTGGCTGAGCTGAACCAAACCCTCTATGAGGATGATCATCTAAAACTCCACTCCAAGGCCTGGCAGCAAAAATTGTCAACCAGTGACCTTTACGCAAAATGTATAACCTACCCATGCCTATTTTCCTTTCCATCGATGACAATAATAACAATTAATTAACACAAACAGAGTGAGGATTCAGAGCAGGTAGCAAATTACTTTGAGATCTGAAAGTGGTCTTATAGATCATTTATAACATGGAGTTTGTATGTGTGTGTGTGTGTGTGTGTGTGTGTGTGTGAGTGAGTGTGTGTGTGCGTGCGCATGTGTTTTTAATAGAGGAAATACACCATTTATCCTGAATGCCCCTGAAGGCATGAATTCTTTGCAGCCAATCTGCTTCAAGGATCTAAGGCACTCTCATCTAAGTATAGTTTCATAATCTCTGATTTTTCATGACTCTTGATGGGTTCATGAAGTGCTTAGTCTTGCAGCATTAGAATTACAAACATTCATCTGTGTAGAAAAGCAAAAATGCATTCACCACCAAAAGACTCCAGGGTAGTTTCTAAGAGCAAATTTAGGTCACTCAATCTATTTCTTGTGGCATAAGAGTCGGGTTTTTTTTTTTCATTCATTATGAAAATATAAGAGGTACTCATTCATTTTACAGTTCTTTTGAGTGCTGTGTAATAGAGCAGGCATTCACATGTGATAAAATAATGCCAATAACATGTTCATTTTAAAAGGGACTGGATGATATATTCTTCTTCAGTTGAAATTTATATGAACTCCTGCTCCCAAGCTTTTAAGCAGTGAGAAATTAGAGCTCATCCATCAATACGCCTTTCTTAATACAACAAAAATTCTCCTAAAGCTGATCTGTCCCCACGCTGGGGATTTCTTCCAGTTGTTTACACATCACTTGTTCTCAGAACCACATTGATTCCAAAATTTGCCTCATGGACATTACTGCCATATTTTTTAACTCTATTCCGCCCTCTGCCTTTAATTCATTACACTTTTATTAAAAAACCTGCAGTGAGCAGAGGACTGTGCTAGGTGTTAGGGGAAATATAAAGTTTAGAAAAAAATATATCCCTTGCCTTCATGAAGCTTATTGTCTGTCTAGTAGAAGAGGAATTAGACACATAAACCAGAAAACTACTTTTTTTAAAAAAGTGTAATGTGGGTCCTAAGAGAGAGTAAAAGTAACTAACTATCAACCAAATGGATTAGGGAAAACTCAGAAGAGGTGGCATTTGGGGCTTTTAGGGGGGATGGGTAGCAATTAAACAGGCAAAAAAGGATAACAAAAGTAAGAGGATATGCCAAATATCATAAGGAACATGAGCAAAGCCACTGGTAGGAAAGAGCAGGTCCACTTTTCTAAGACAGAGAGAAATCCGTTGTTGTGCATTCATTTAGTCATGTCTGACTCTTTGTGACCCCATGGACCATAGCACACTGGATCTTCTATCCTGCACTATCTCTCAAAGTCTGTCCAAGTTCATATTTGTGGTTTCCATGACACTATCCATCTCATCCTCTGCCATCCTCTTTTCTTTTTGCCTTCAATCTTTCCCAACATCAGGGTCTTTTCCAAAGAGGAGTCTAACTCAGCTCAAGTATCAAGCGTGTGGAGGGATTTAGTAAGACAAAGCAGAAAATATAGATTAGCATCAGAATGTGGAGGATGTTCAGTGCCAGGCAAAGGAGTTGTACTTTATTTAGTAAAAAATGGGGAAATATTGAACATATTTGACCAAAATAGTGTTACAACCAGATTGATGCATAAGGTATACACGGAAGACTGATGCACAGATCGGAGGAATGAGATAGTGATACCAGAAAGATCTGTTTAGAGATTAATGGAATAATTGAATCAGGTAATAATGAAGAGCAGTGCAAAGATGGCAGCACTGGGAAGAGAGAGGGGGGGAAAAGTGCTAGAGATATTACAGAGGTAGGATTTGCAGGGCTTGGTAAATAATCAGATGAGAGAATTGGAAGAGTCTGTGATAACATCAGTATTTCAAACACATAATAATAACAATAGCATTTGTGTAATATTTTACAGTCTGCAAATCACTATACAGATGTTATCTCACTTGGTCCTCACGTCAACTCGGTGAGATATGTGCCATTATTATATTCATTTTACAAATGAGAATACTAACATTGAAAAAGGTTAAGTGACTTGCCCAAGAACACACAACTATACAGTATCTGAGGCAATATTTGAAGCCTGGTGTTTCTGAATCCACATCTAGCACTCTACTGACTATAACACCTAATAGTCAATAGTCAAGTTTACCAGCAAGGCAATAATCACAATGTAGATGATAATTGCCAAAATGCCTTTGTAGTTCTGTATCGCAAAGTGTACGAGTCCCTCTACACAGAAGGTAGAAGAAATAAACCATTTATTCAGACAACAGAGAACCATATCCCACAAGCCGTTTATCCAGTCTATCACAGCAGTAAAACATTCCACACACAGTATAACAACCTGAAGCCTTGCCTTCCCAAAACCTCTCTGACCCCCTGCCGGTGTCTCCCCAAAACAAACTCACAGTACAGCAGCCATTACATCTCTCTCTCTGTCTCTCTCTCTGTCTCTCTCTCTCTCTGTCTCTCTCTGTCTCTGTCTCTCTCTGTCTCTCTCTCTCTCTGTCTCTCTCTCTCTCTGTCTCAGCATTTCCTGTGACATAACTTCTATTTCCTGTCAGGAAGCTCTTCCCACCACGTGTAACTTAGGCTTCCTGTGACCTTAGGAGGTCACGAGGCCCATTAATGGGTGATAAATATCTAATTGCTACTACATCAAGTTGTGTGAATAGCAGGGTTAGGGAAAAGTAATGGGGGCTGTTTTGAACATTTTGAGTTTAACTCTGTCCCTTAACATGTATATATCTAAAGAAGGTTGGTCTAAAAAGTATGGTGAATAAAAATGACAATATTGGAAAATGTGGAGCTCTGTAGAGTGTTCATCCCCTCCCCCCCATCATTGTCTCATGAGTTCAAGACCTAATGCAGATCAGATGTCATAGAGAGTTTTGTTACATACACACGTGTGTATGCAGATACATATATGTTCTTATACATATATAACATATACATAAACCTACATGTAAATTCATGTGTAGCATACACACATTCATTCACATATACATAGATATAAATAGATATTACACGCATACGTATAGTTTTGGCAGGTGGAAAATTATATGAGAGATATAGCCTTTACAGATCAGAGAAAAACAGAAAGTTTGGTGATTTCATTTAAAAAAAAGATAATAAAAACAACTACACCATACAAGTGACTAACAATAGCATCTCTTAGCAAATGGCTTATGAGTAGGCACTTGCACTGGTAGGTGGAGAGTTCCACAAAATTGACCATACTCACACCAAGATGGTGTGGGGCTCTATCTGAAGCTACACAAATCTTGTAGCTCCAGTGCTGTCTGTGGGGTTTTCTTGGCTAAGATACTGGAGTGGTTTGCTTTACAGATGAAGAAGCTGAGTCAAACAGGGTTAATTGACTTGTCTAGGGTCACACAACTACTAAGTGTCAGAGGCAGAATTTGAATTCAGGTCTTCCTGACTCCAGGCCTGGCATTCTATCCATTGAGCCACTTAGCTGCCCTAATTTTAATTACTGTGCCCCAAAATGGAATACAATAAGAAATCTTAGGGAATATGTCAGATCTCCCTATTTGTTGCTGAACTGCCTTTATGTTTCATAGGCAGGACTACCTACGGCATGGTATGTTATATTTGGAAACTGTAATGATAAGCAGATGCTAAATGCTGTTATTGAATGTGTCGCTTTTATTTACTGATCTTCACTATTTCTTTTACCCCCTGTAGCTGTAAATGAAAAAGCTATAAAACTAAATGAAACTCTTGGAGCACAGGACAAAGCCTTGGAGAAAAATCTTCAAGAGCTACAGCGAGAGATCGATCAGATGATGGCAGAATTAAGGCAGAAAAATCTAGATATGCAAAATGAAGTTGCCCAGGATGAGTTGGTGTAAGTCAATCTACCATAGACTTTCTTTTTTCTGAACCTTACACTTGTGCTTCTTAATCTTTTTATATTCCATATACATCTCGAAAATGCTTAAGTTAAACATTTCACATCTGGAGGGTAAAAGGTTCCGTACATTCAATGATGAAACTTGATGCATGGGAGAGGAGTGCTGATAGCAAAATGTTGAAAAGAAGGGATAAAAAAGGAATACTTGACTGTGGGAGTGAACAAAGAGAAGATGGAATAAGGAACCAAGAGAACACCCAGCTTGCTATAACACTGCTCTTACACAACTATCCATAGAAACAACATGGGTTGACCCCACTCTGAGGGCCAGGTCTGTTCCATTTTACCTCCAACCCTAGGGTTCTCTGGTACACTGAAGGCATTGGGGATTCTCAACTGTGTGATGTTTGCTCAAGTCCTCACTGATTGTGTTCCCTCCATTTTTAGAGGCCTAATGACTAGGATCCCAGTTTCATCTAACCACCCAATATAAGATTCCCTTGGACAAATGGATATTTACTTCAAAGATATAGCAACAACATGCAAACATATCCTCTAACTCCTTGGTGGTATTATTCCTCCTCTATTATCTAGGTCTCCAGGGGTGGGGGGTGAGGTGGAAGAGGGATTAGGATCTCAGTTTAATTCCATTCCTATACATCATTAGTCCTACCAAGTTCAAACTGAAATCCCCACTGAGCTATCTCCCCAGATCTCTACTCTTCAACGCTTCCGAGCTAGGATGGTTTGAACTCCCTAATGGATTCCTAAATACCTACGTCCCCAGGGCTCAAGCACTCGAGTCAAAGATTCTGCTCCATTCTCCAAGAATAGAAAAGGAGGGCAGAGCCAAGATGGTGGAGAAAAGCCGGGAAGTTGCCTGAGCTCTCCCCAGTTTCCCTCAGAAACAACATTAAATCAAGCCTCTAAACAGATTCTAGAGCAACAGAATGACAGAGTGAAACAATTTTCCAGCTTAAGATAACTTAGAAGAACTTCAAGAAAGGTCTGTCTCACTTGGGTAAAAGGGGAGTGTAGTCTAGAGCAGATAATATCTGGGTAAGCCAGCGGGAGGCTTTTAGCCACAGCATAGATCAGCGACCGAGCCACTGTGGTCCTGGCTCAGCAGTCCAGTGGCACAGCAGGCCAGCTGTGAGGCCTCCAGCCCCAGCACAGAAGGTAAACTGCCCACCTAGTAACTCCTTGCAAAATAGGTGCAACTAGACCAAGCCACCCCAGCATAGTGGGCAAGCCAGCAGCACAAGAAGCTTGGGACAGTGCCCCCTAAACCCTGAGAGCAGAGCTCAACTTTAAGTCATGACATAGGCTAAAAATGAGCAAAAAAATAATACAGAAAAGAGCCCTGACCGCAGAAAGCTACTATGGCAACAGGGAAGATCAAAAGATAAACTCAGAAGAAGACAACAATGCCAAAATACCTACAGGTAAAGCCTCAGAGGGGAATATGAATTGGTCTCAGGCCCAAAAAGCCTTCTTAAAAGAGCTCAAAAAGGATTTTAAAAATCAAACAAGAGAGGCAGAAGAAAAATTGGGAAAAGAAGTGAGAGTTATGCAAGAGACAGTCAACAAATTAGAAAAGGAAGGATAAACATTGACTTAAAAATACAGTTAGCCAAATGGGGAAAAATAATCCACTGAAGAAAACAACTCCTTAAAAAGTAAAATTGGCTAAAAGGAAAGGGAGATACAAAAACTAACTAAAGAAAATAATTCCCTAAAAATTAGAATTGGGCAAGTGGAAGTTAATGACTCTATGAGACATCAAGAATCAGTCAAACAACATCAAAAGAATGAAAGAAAAGAAATAATAATAATGTATAATGTATATTTCCTCATTGGAAAACAATTGACCTAGAAAACAGATCCAGGAAAGGTAATTTAAGAATTATTGGACTACCTGAAAGCCATGACCAAAAAAAGAACCAAAATAGCATTTTTCAAGAAATTATCAAGGAAAACTGACATGGTACCCTAGAACCAGAGGGTAGAATAGTCATTGAAAGAATCCACTGATCACTTCCTGAAAGAGATCCCAAAATAAAACTCCAAGAAATATGGTAGCCAAAGTCCAGAATTATTAGGTCAAGGATTAAATACTGCAAGCAACCAGAAAGAAACAATTCAAATATCAAGGAGTCAGAGTAAGGATTACACAGAATTTAGCAGCTTCTACAGATTAGCAGAAGAAATAAGTAATCATCAAAACTATTTGGTACTGGCTAAGAAATAGAGTAGTGGATCAGTGGAATAGGTTAGGTACACAAGACATCATAGTAGTAAATGACTATAGTAATCTACTGTTTGATAAACCCAAAGACCCCAGCTTCTGGGACAAGAACTCACCATTTGACGAAAATTACTGGGAAAACTGGAAAATAGTATGGCAGAAAGTAGGCATAGTAGGCAACATCTTCCACTTTATAATCTTGAATGTTGGAACTATGCCCAAAAGGCAGTCAAACTATGCATACCCTTTCACCCAGAAATACCACTACTAGGTCTGTATCCCAAAGAGATTATTAAAAAGGGAAAAGAACCCACATGTACAAATTTTTTTATAGCAGTTCTTTTTGTGGTGGCAAAGAATTGGAAATTGAGGGGATGCCCATCATTTGGGGAATGGCTGGACAAGTTGTGGTAAATGAATGTGATGGAATACTATTGTGCAAGAAGAAATGATGAGCACGCAAATTTCAGAAAAACCTGGTAAGACTTATATGAACTAAAGCTGAGTGAAGTGAGCAGAACCAGGAGAACATTGTACACAGTAACAGCAACATTGTGTGATGATCAACCCTGATAGACTTGGCTCTTCTCACCAATAGATTGATCCAAGACAATTCCAAGAGATTCATGAAGGAAAATGTTGTCCACATCCAGAGAAAGAACTATGGAGTCTGAATGCAGATTGAAGCATGCTATTTTCACTTTTTTGTTTTTTCTTTCCTGTGGTTTTTCCCTTTTGTTCTGACTTTTACCACAACATGACTAATGTGGAAATATGTTTGAAGTATGACATACATCATTGCTGTCTTGAGGAGAAGGAAAGAGAGGGAGGGAAACATGGGGACTCTAAATTTTATAAAAATGAATGTTGAAAACTATCTTTACTAAAATTCCAGGTCTATTTCTTGGAGCTAAATGCCCTAAGGGGTAGGAAAGAAGGAGATGTCCCTTAGGGCCTCCCCATTTACCCCGTGGTGTCACCTACTATGAGTAAAGGTTTCCTTCACCCTCAGACACAAAAGCCAGAAAAAAACTGCATTATTGGGCAATTTAAAAGTCAGAGTTTCATCTATAATATAGCCAATGAAAAAAAGGCTGCTTCCAGCCCTGTGGTATGCAAACACATGTCGTTTACACATGCATCAGTTTTATTGGCATCCAGAATCAGGCACCCCAATATCTTCCGTGTAAGTTACATCATTTCAGACATTCTATGCATACCTCTATTGGAAGTTGTGTACTAAAAAGTCATCAGAGAGTCTAAAATATCAGAAACATAATTAAGTGATGATTGAAACTTGTCAAAATAAAGGAAGATTGAAAACAGAACTATGGTAAAAACCAACAGCACGTGGAAACACGAGAAGTACAGAAAAAAATGTTTTAATGTATACATATATATATATATATTTCAGCCTACGTGTAAAATAATGTGTTTATATGCTGTACTTATGGTGATAATAATGTTATTAAGTTAATGGTTTGATTAACTTTCTGTGTTAGTAATTCAAAAAATATCAGTAGAATCTTTTTAAGAGTTAGGGAAAAGGGACAAACACAAGCTTAATTTATTAATATTCTAAATTTAACAAAGACTATTTTGCTGTCATCAAAGACACTGAAAAAGGATTAGAAACATCAATTAAATAATGGTTTGAGAGAAGCATTAAAAAGAAGGGGCAAGTAATTGGCTATTATTAGGAGAATTGTATTAAAATCCATTCAACAAACCTATTAGGGAGTAGATTATTTTTCAGATGCAAGTTAAAGTAGAAGACTTTTGAGTCCCTTCATACTGGGAAAGCCTCTGATCCTTTCTTAAGCATCTACAATGTGCATAGCATGGTGTTAATTTCTGGGGAGATATAATGCTTAAATGAGACATAGTCACTGCCCTCATGGAGCTTATATTCTGTTAGAGGACTGACACAAGGCAAACAACTACAATATCGATAGTATATGATAGGTGAATTAGACAGAAGTAAAATAAAGCTCTGTGAAATTCAAGGGGGAGGGTCATTAGCAATCAAGGTGGGGAAGGATCATGGACAAGGCAGCACTCACGTTGGACTTTAAAAGATGGATAAGAATCCAATAGGTAAAAGGAAAAAGAGGACATGTCAGATGAAACCATAACATGGACCAAGGAAGGGAAAGGAATGAGCATGTATTAAGCACCTACTAGGAGCCAGGCATTGTGCTAAGCAATTCACTTGATCCTCACAACAACCCTGGGATGAGAGTGCTGTTATCATTCCCATTTTGCAGCTGGAGAAACTGAGGCAGACAACGGTTTAAATGATTTGACTAGGGTCACACAGCTAGTAAGTGGCTGAGGCTAGATTTAAACTCAACTCTCCCTGCCTCCAGGATGAGTGCTCTAGCCACTGTGCCACCTAAATGCCTAAAAAGATGTGGAAGATCACAAGACATTCTTGGCGGGTCAGAGAGTAGCCTCATTTAGCTGGATTCACGTGTGTATATATGTATAGCCACAGGGTAATATAAACATTAGAAATAGATGAATTGTGAGAGAGCTTTTGTAGTTGTCATTACAAGAATATGTGAAGGATCAAATCATCATAAATTTAGAAGCCAGTAGACACCCTAAAGACTGAGTCCTACTGAAGCAAAATGCCTTTCCCAGGCCATACACTTATTAAGTAAGTCTTAAACCCAGGTTATAGTGCTCCAAATTCTCTGATTCATCAGTGTAAGAGACTTAGGAGACAGGTCTTAGAGAATCACCTAAGGTTCATAGAGGCCAAGAGACTTGCAGAGAACCCAGGTCTCCATATTATCCACTCTGCCACACTGGTGCTGCCGTGTGTAGTTGTTGCTAGACAAATAATGTATTTGCTGCATACAACTTTTCTTATGACAAGCTCCAACTTTTCAAATTTATATCATTTTCTGGGGCAAGATGTATGTCTGCTCAGCCACAGAGACAGAAAGTAAGTAACCATGATAGGGTTAGGTACAAAAAAATCAGAAGAGACGGGAAAAGAGTAGGGAATGAGTTACAGTAATAATACCCAACTAGCCGAAGAAGTAGCTTATCATACTTCTGTTCGGAGACAGCTTCAAATCAGGCATATCAATATTCAGTCCCCTTCATTCAGACTAATGGTGAAGTGTTCCAAGTGTCTCATTATGGTGAATGAGGTGATGTTTTTTGACAAGTGAAGTGATTCATAAAACTCACTTCATCAGCCTGATTCTTAGAATGACTGTGAAAAAGCATCTCACTTCCAAAATCATTATACACCACTGATAAGGACTGAAGACTTCTATTTTTAATTCTCATAAAAATGGATTGTGATTTTTCAAGTACCAATTTTCTAATTGCTTCAGTAACAAGGAATCTGCTTACTACCTCTTCCCGTACTTGCTTTGCTTTTTTTCCTGTTTCTTTCTTTCTTTTAACTTTGGTATTTTTTTGCACATGATTTGATGCAACAAAAACACTTACAGTAGTGAAGTGGGCTCATGACCTGCTCTTGGGGTTGGTGTGATTTCAGAGCTGCTGAAGCCCTTCTGAGGAAAGTAAAGAAGTTGTTTGGAGAATCCCGGGGGAAAAATGAAGAGTTGGAAAAAGAGCTCAGGGACAAACTGACTGATTACAAAAGCAAAGTAGATGATGCCCAGGACCTGTTGAGAGAAGCCACCGATAAAATCAGAGAGGCTGATCGCTTATCTGAAACAAACCAAAAAAACATGACTGATCTGGAGGTAAGTCCCAAGAAGGGGTACTACACCAAAACCTGGGGCAACTGAGGATGGAAGGAAAACCAGAGATGGAATTCAAGGGCTGAGGCTATAGAACTAGCTAATATTTTTCATCAATCAAAAATCTCAGGCATACAAAGTCCAAAAACGGTGCTTGGGGCAGAGCAAAGACTAGGAGTAGGCAAAAAACACAACATGGGGAGGAAAAGATTTAAGGGATAAGTAACAAGAGACATTTAAAATTGCTTTTTAAAAATGCATGTGTATTGAATGCCAAGAATTGCCACTAACTTTGGCAGACAAATGTTTAATTTGTGTTAACATGCAATAAAATTCAAAGCCTTTATGACAGAATAATACATATTGGAAGTAGGGAGGGAGGTTAGCAATTTTCTCGTTTTGCTTAAGGTGCACAAGTACTCTTTTAGTGGGAAGAGAGGATAAATAATGTTCTTTTTAAATGAGTTTTTTTTTCGTTCATGTTGCCAGCTTTTGTCTCACAGTCAAACTAAAACTATCTTAAAATGTCCAAATTTAATGTGGTATATTTGAAACAAAATTTGACTGGTTATTAGGAGGCCTGGAATAGTCCTAATTTGGTCAGTAAGTAGCCACTAAATGCCCTTAGACAAGTCTCTGAACTAGTAAATACTCTACAATGCAGCTTATGTTTTCCTCTAGATCTCATGGCAATGTATATGTATCAATGGAGTACCTGGGTAATCTCGTTATTCATTTCTCATACTTCACAAATGATCCACTTCTTCTCCTAGTAATATATCTCTCTGGTGGTATCCTTTATAGGCTGTTTCTCTTAAACAGATATTCAGAAATGATATGTGGCTACGTATCTACTATTCATCACTCCATTACCTTTTGGGGGATCCACAATTTTAATTTTTTAGGAAGTATGGTATTCTGTAATAAATTACTTCATTTCTCAGGGAGGGGATTGGGGAGGGAGGGAGACAGGGAAAGAAAGTGGCACTCAAAATTTTAAAAAATGAATGTTAACATTGTTTTTACATGTAATTAGGACAAAATATTATTCAAAAGAATTTAAAGAAAAAAGTATGGTATTCCATGGATCTCAGCAATATAGCAACTCCAGAAGAATACTGATGTCAAAAGGATGAAAATTTGCTTTTCCCAAAGAAAGTCAAATCTGGTTCTACCTCATTACCCATGTGCTATGTATGTCTGATATATATGTACTAATACATATTCTACTATACGGACTGTCCGTCTAATTTCTAGTTGTAAAAGTCTGGAAAATAGGCATTATTCTTCCACTTTGTTTTTTTCAATAGAGATAGACATAACTGGTTTTGTCTTCACCACTCAGCTCATATGCTGTACCTAAGCTCACCAATGATCAAATTTTCACTGCTAAATCCTATGTCCTTTTTGAGTCCTTACACTTCTTGACCTCTCCGAAATTGTTTATCCCCCTCCTTCTGGATACCCTTTCATCTCTGGGTTTTCATGACCCTGCCTTGCCCTGGTTCCCTTCCCACCTGTTTGAACTATCCTCATTGTCCTTTGCTAGATCATTTTCTATTTCTTACTCTTCAGGTATGGGCTTTGCCCTGGGCCCTTTTCTCTTCACTCTACTCTATCTCCATTGGTCATCTCATCAGCTTCTACATATTTGACTATTATATTTATGTAGTTTTACAGAACTGTCCTTCATCCTCTCTCCCACATTTCCAAATTCAACACACTTAAAAAAGAACTCATTATCTTTCAATCTAAACTTTCCCTTCCTCCTAACTTCCCTATTGTCTAGGTTCACAGCATAAGAGCAATCCACAGCTCTTCACTATCATTCAAACCCCATATCCAACCAGTTGCCAAGTCTCATTGATTACATCTCCTCAATATCCATATTCCCTTCTCTTCTGACACCATAACCATTCCAGTTCAGGTACTCATTACTTCTTGCCTAGACTTTGTGATAGGATCCTAACTGGTCTCCATGCTTTCAAGTCTCTTCCCTCTACAATCAATCCTCCTCAGAGCTGACAATCGACCCATTGTCATGTAAAGACAAGAGCTGAACATTCTCCATAACAGTGGCAAACACTTTTTGCAAGCATATAACTCTCTATTTTATATCCCATTTAATATTAATAACCAGATATCATTAAATAGAGTTATCTCTGTTGTTAAATCAAGAAATTTTTTGTGATTTAGACGTATGTATCTTGTTGGAGGAGAGTCTGTAAAGGGGCATTTTGTCAAATCAAAAGCTTTTTCATAGTCAACAAACCATAAGCACCATGGGATCCTGTTCTCTCTATACTTTTCAATCAATTGGATGATAGTCTGAAGAGAATATCATTTTAAAAATGCTTCCTTTTCTCTTATACCTTCATCAATGCCCTCACTGTGCATGTAGTTTATTCTCATCAAAAAAATTATAGAGATGAAAAAAGAAGGCATATAATAGTTCCTAGTGCCTGTTTCAGTAATGGTGTCTGTTTTTTCCCGTTTGGGTCATCATTTCTTCCTTCAGACATCTTAAAAATCAGTGTCCCAAGGTCTAGAAAATCCTGTTACCTCCAGCACAAACCTATTTGTTTTCTTCAATAGCATTTCTGTTTCCTCATGTAGCACATCAGACACTTGTGATATTAGAGTCCAAATGTGGTGGCTACATTCTGATGGTGAAAAGGATTTGTCATAAAAATCATTATAGATCTCTTTTCCCATTTATTTTTTTGTCCTCCTGGTATCAATCTTAAATTCTTTTGGGATGATTGAGCCTAATTAGGTCTTTTATCAAGCTTTTTATGAACCTTTTCCCCCACCTACTAATGCTTGCTTTTTTTTCAAAAGTAATGCTACAATCTTTCATCTTCCCCCTTTGTAAGATTTTATTAACAAGCTTATGTTGTAAATTTGTGTAGCTCCTGGCTATTATAATTTTCCCCTTGGCAACAAGATAATATTAGCTGGCTGAGGCAGTTTCTAATATCTTTTGGTCTCTCTGTTGTGGCAATTGATTTATATCAGTTAAACTTCCTGGGGAAATGCTGATAGTCTGTATTACTGCCTGTTCTTTTATCCATTTCAATTTTTTGATTTTCCAAAAATTATTTAAATAGTTCAGATTGAATTGCCCCCGTTCCTCCCCATATTTTCTGCAAATATTTTATTATTTCTTATAATTTTATTGATATTAATTTTAACAAGTCAATAGTGACTATATACAGATAGATGATTCAGAAATTATAAAAGGAAGTTATCTTTTTCCTGTTTGTTAAAATCTAATCATTTTCATTTTCACCATGTTATTAGTCTCTGTGCCCAGCACCCCATCCTAACCCTTTCCTAGAAGAAAGTGATTATGCTATATTGGTGTGAATCTAGTCTAGAAGCCTTTGACCTCTCTTATTTCTTACTCCCAAACTTGTTTCCTAATATATCTTCTGCTATCCTCCCCTTTGCTCACCCTCATTTGAAACAGACCTATAACAAGAATGAAGTGACTAGGGCTTTCCCCCAGGGTACTGACATCCAAAGGGTACACTCCCTTCCCTCCAACTCTGAGCCTCATACCAGCCTATACCACATTGCTTGAACCTTATTTCTCACCCAGCACTATCCCCTATCATTATGATGATGCCTTGTCATTATAATGCCCCTCTTCTAGGGCTCTCCAACTCCTAAATGCTGAGCTCTCTGGGGGTTAAGCCATCTCATCTCCCATCAATTGATATACTCTGTGGTCTAACTGCCCACCCTATAATCTTGGGTAATCCCCCAGCTACCTTCCCAACCTTTTCCCAAGTAAAATAATTCATAAGTACAGATCTCTACTGAAGTCAATGAATATTGAAGTATATGTTGACTTGGGAAATTTCCTATCAATTTCTAGAATTTTTGCCACCTCATATTCTGCAACAGATGTCAGAGCTTAAGATACCATTATCTTTCAAGAGCATATCACAACTGAAAAATGAAACTCAAAAGTGATTGAAGATTGGTATCTCAATTAATTTTTTTTTCTCATATGAGAGTTCTATTACCTCACCTTTCATCACTGATTTTTTAAGATAGGTATACAGAGAAAAAAATGTAGATACTTCTCTCCTCATATAAAACATCTTTCATCTCCCTTGAGTCTGCAATATCGAGTCAATTTCTCCACTCCAATCCCTGATAACCGACATAGCCATTAGAGTTCACATAAGGGTGAACTCACAACCTACACTGAAAAACCCCTTGGATACACAGGTTTATAAGTAGTTCTGTGAGACAACCTTTCCCTTAGAGATAAACCTGGTTCCAACTAATCTGATAATGAATCCTAAATCTTTTATAGCATACAATTTCACTTTCAACCCCAACCTTGAACTTTAGCCTATTTGTTTTTCCCAATTTTCCGCTGGATCAGCAGAAAAGGAGGAGGAAAAAAAGATTTGACTTTTGAAGTATTCCTTTAAAGGTTTATCATTGTGAAAAGTCTTTCTCCTCAGGTCTGTGAGAAATGGAGGACAGATGCTTTCACTCCCTGGAATGTGCAGCCCTTATCAGTTTGGGGCGTTGGCTGTCATGCTTAGCAGTGTTTACAAGAAAAGAAAGAGAGGCATCTTGTAAAGCCAGATTTGGTCCTCAGTCATATTAAGATATGGGGTAGCACGATTTATCCAGTTCTGTCGTGCATCCATGGTATGACTAAATTACCCAAGGGTTCCACTTTCTATTTTAATGTATCAGTTTAAAAAATTGAAGTTACATGTGTAGGAAGTATAGTGATTTAGGAAATAGTTTAAGAAGAGTTACACTGGACCAGCAAGTAATCCTTCCAACAAGTCTGCCTGGTTAGTGCTTCTAAACCCAGAAGCCCTCACATTCAGACATCACCTAAGAGCCCATGGCAATGTCAACATGACACTTTCTGTGAAGTTCTTCCAGGCCACTTACTCAGCATCCAAGTTTAAATGATGGCCTTCATATGCCTTTTTTTTTTAAATTATACATCCACATTATGTGCCTTATTAGTCAGTGAGGATAGCAGCAATGAATAGAACTCTGAGCCTGAAGTCAAGGATTTAGAAAGGGCTGAGTTCAAATTCAGCATAAGCAAGTCACTTAACCCTCTGTTTGCCTTCAATTTTCTCCACTACAAAATGCTAATAATAACCTTGAAGGAGTGTTGTGAGAATCAAATGAGATGATAATTGTAAAGCACAGTGTTTGGCATATACTAAGAACTATGAATATGTTAGCTACAACTATCACTGTTATCATTGTCATCAATATTGTAATTATTATAATTAATTCTGCATTCTAGGGCAAAGATGATTAGTGATAGTCAATGTAATGAAAATAAGAACAGCTGATGTTTATTATAATGCTTTAAGGTTTGCAGAGCCTTTTTTGCAAAGCACTTTACAAATATTATCTCATTTGATCCTTACAACAACCTCAGGGAGGTAGGTGCCATTGTAGGCCCATTTTTCAGACATTTAGAAGTTAAGTCATTTGCTCAGGATCACACTTAAGTGTCTGAAAGAGGATTTGAACTCAGGTCTTCCTAATTCTAGGTCTAGACATCTAAGTAAGCTTTAGGATTAGACATTTTCTAGGTACATAAAGGTAGGTTCAAACAATATCAATAAATGATAAATGATAGAGTATTTTTCACACTATCCAGTTAGTTCCATTTCTGCTGACTTCCATCTAGCGTACATCTTGCCATTTTCTCCACATGAGATAGCATTAGAGACTTTGTCAAATGCATTGCTGAAATCCAAGAATGCCAAATGTTTGGATTTCACTCTGGCCAAAAAGAACATAGGATTCTTCTTGATAAAAATCATGCTGTCTTCTAATGATCATCACTTCCTCTTTGAAATATTTAAGTTATTACTTTAATTTTGTTAGGAATAGAATTTTGTTAGGAATAGAAGTCAAACCAATCAACCTATAGTTTACAGACTCAATTCTGACTTTTGTTTTCAAATTAAAGCAGCACTTAACCATCTTAACTCTCCAACTTAAGATGAAAGGTCTCCATTATGTTTTCAAAGATCATAAACAGAGGTTCAGAAATCATATTCAGAAGATTTTTCAGTAAACATACTACTTGTGGCAGAAGTGATAGAAATGAGGCAGCTAGGTGGTGCAGTGAGTAGAGCACTGGCCCTGGAGTCAGGAGAACCTGAGTTCAAATCCGGCCTCAGACACTTGACACATTTACTAGCTATGTGACCTTGGGCAAGTCACTTAACCCCTATTGCCCTGCCTTCCCCCCTCCAAAAAAAAAGTGGGATAGATAGGAATCACCTTTAACTGCTAATTAGTAAAGCTAATACTCAAACTCAGGTCTTCTTACTGAGTCTTTGAGTCCAGTATTCTTGATAGAAGTCCCTTCCATCTTTACACACCATGTTTCCCCTACTGATGCAAGCAAGTATTGTGTAAGTACCGATGGGAGATCTCAGCAAAGTTCTATGAGAAATTTGTGGAGATAAGGCTCATTCTCACCCAGGTACAGTGAAAGGATCGAGGGAGGCCCCTTTTGAAGGAGGTGCAACCTGAGTTGAGCCTTAAAGGAAGATGAGAGCAGTTTTAGCAGACCGAAATGAAAAGGAAGTCCATTCCAGGTGCAGGGGAGGGTGTAAGCAAAGGCACAGATACGAGAGCGGACAAAATGGTGACTAGTTCAGTTTGCCTGGAACGTAGAATATATAAAGGAGAATAGAATGAAATGTGGCTAGAAAGATAAATTGGTGACAGATTTTTGAGGTCCTTGGGCAGCATAAGAAGTTTATAGTTTATTCCCCGGGGCGGGGAGCTGCTGAATCTTTTTGAGTAGAGAAGTGAGATGAATCAAGCACATTCATAGATTCCCAAATCCTTCTTGCTCCTATATTTCAAGATAGATTCTGCCAGTGCCTAAGCTGTGATTTAGGCACCTTTAGAATCTACACTAATTCATTTAGTCGCTAGGGTACCATCCAGTTGGTTCATTTTTTTTTCTGCTTTCAAGTAATAAAAAGTAACCTATTATAAAAGTTAATGCAGATCCCAGAGGTGACTCATTTAGAACTGCTGTTGAAGCCTGGCTCATTATTGTGTTAAGAGACCATAATGTCTGTGACATTGTGTCTAACACCCAGATGGTTATAATCCTCACTCTTAAATTTTTATAATGTTCTAAATTACTATGATTCACACTAATACAACTAACTATATTTAGAAAAATTAATTGTTAAACTCCCAAGTACTACCCAGCATATGAATATGGTAAGTGGAAAGTATTTTCAACACAAGGTGAGAGAAGAGACTGGAAAATCTGAGAATTAGTTCCCTTAGGCACAATCTTGGAAAGGCAACATACAGAGGTGTTGTGAGACTCAAATGAGGTAATGGATATAGAGCACTTTGCAAGCCTTAAAGCACCATATAAATACCAGTTATTATTATCATTATCATTATTATTATTATTATTAGCCTGCAGTCACCAGGCCCCCAGTCTAGAGATGACTTTATTCCCTGCACCTTCTATTGCACTCCTGCTGAGCTCTAAGCAATGTTTACAGAGCAATACAGGAGTGTGCTGCTAAATGTTTAACAACCAGGCTGGGAAAGGAGAAAAAAGAAGGAAACGTATGCACACCCATTTTTTAATTTTAATCTGTATTACTAACATTTTTCTTAAGACTAGACAATCAACATACAATAAATCAAGTCCTGACTTGTAGCAGTTTTTGAGGTATAAGTGCTCACACTGAAAATTTAACAATCAGCTCCATTATACCTGACTCCAGCACACTTCAGTTACATATGGATCATCATGCATGACAGTTCCCACAGACCCTGCATTGTTAGGGAATGGAGGTGGGAGGGGAGAGGATACACTGTGGACAGAGGTTGACTGGCTAGCACAGTGTTTTGCACATAGTTCATACGGTGTGGCGTGCAAGGAAAGCACTATATTTACAGCCATAGTACAGGTTCAAATCCTGGCTCTACCACATACTAACTATGTGAGCTAACCATGGGAGTAATCATTTAACCCTTTTAGGGCCCCAGTTCATTCATCTATAAAATTATGGGATTGATCCCTTAGAATACTTCTAGGTCTAAATCCTGATTCAATTTTTTTAAATTCCATTCAAATCAATTGATAGAATTGAATCAAAGGCCTCTAGGAATAACCTTAAAAAAAAGACAGTGGTTAGAGATGGCAGAAGGGATGTCCTTATAGGTTCTAGAAATGCATTCTATATATGTCTGATGAGATTTCCCTGAAAAATTCAGAGGGGAACCATACCCAGGCTGCTACAGAGACCTTATCTGAGTGCCTTCAGTCTCAAAGTTGATGTAAGAAATTCTGGTATAACAGTGTATATGCAGGACGTGAGCTATCTATTACATCCATTATAGTAGCACCATGCATGTACTATGTACTATAACACCACTGGTCTCTTCCCCCAGCAATCCTATGGCTTACTAATGACTCCTACCCACCACTGTTCCTCTCCCATTCCCCCAACAAACAGCTGAGCTAGTGGGAAAGGAAGCAATTTCCTGTTATCCCTGAATTGATTCCTTGGGTAGCTATCCCTGCGCAAAGTTGTATATATGACTCAGAGTACCTTCCTTGGACTGCTTACTTTTTAGATTCAAAACCCCCATTTGAAGAATACCTAAAGTGAACTTTGTTCAGTGACTCACTGATTATTAATATCAAGAGAGACAGGGAGACATGCTCACCAACATTACTTACCATTGTCATGAAGGAGGTCCATTGCAAAGTCCAAGTTCAAGAAAAGCAATGGACAGCCTGTGTGCTATATTGTTATCCAAGTCATGTAAAGAGAATATGAGGAAAGTACTTGGCAGGTGTGTCCCCTCTGTCAAATTTATGTGTGTGGAGGGGTGCAGAATAGACAAGAGTCACAAAGGATGAGTAGACATGGATGGAATACAATCTGTATCCCTGTCAGGATTACCCACACCTATGAGATCACAGAATCAGTGGAGTATAGAGAACACAATAGAATATTCCCTATTATTCAATCAGCAATCATTTAATCAAAGTACATTTAATGAGTATCAACCATATGCTAGGAACTGGGGTTATAAAGACAAAAAGGAAATATACCTACCCTCAAGGAGCTTACATTCTATAAGGGCAGGCCATTACTGACAAGACAATGATCATGTAATACAAGAGATCCCAAAAGTCTTAAAGCAGTTTTAAGCTATTAACTTTGTTACCGTTATTATAAATAATAAATTTTTATTTTGTGATTATAAAGGCTACTAATTTTAAAGCTTAAAACTTTGAGGATGCCTTGTACTCAGATTTGGATGGCAGGGGCTCAAAATAATGTTGATTAGAGTTAAATTCACAAATAGAAAAATGAAAGGGAAAACTTGAATGGGTTATAAAACAAGAAAAAAAACAGACAAAATTATGCACCAGATAGAATGAAAGTATCATGTTAGCACCATAAAATTGCAGAGGTGGAAGAAGCTTCATAGGGCATCTGGTTCAATGTGTATCTTGGCAATTATCTACTCTACAACATCCCCCACAAATATACGTCAACACAGTCTCCACTGCAAGACACAATTGCTAAACAGTTTCTCTGATGAGACACAGCAAGCTTAGTACACAGGATTTCTACTCACATTTTGAAATGGATTTAGTAAGTCATTCACACCGTATAGTACCCATATAATTCACTATAAAACATGGTTAGTACTTATATATTTTTTAAAGAATTGAGAAGTAGGGGCAGCTAGGTGGTGCCGTGAGTAAAGCACTGGCCCTGGAGTCAGGAGGACCTGAGTTCAAATCCAGCCTCAGACACTTGACACACACTTACTAGCTGTGTGACCTTGGGCAAGTCACTTAACTCCAATTGCCCTGCCTTCCACCCTCCAAAAAAAAGAATTGAGTAGCAAAATAGAGATAATTAAAAGTGGAATGAACTTTCAAGATCATCTGATTGAATTTACTCCTTTTTACTGATTAGAAAACAGGTCCGGAGTGACAAAATGCCCATGGCCCAGTTCCAACGGGTAACTGAGTCACTTTGGAAATCCAACTCTCCTCATTTCAACTCAATAACTCTTTCTACTATACCATGCTACAATTTGGCTTTCCTTAAAACAAGTCTAAATCCTTAACAAGTAATACAGAATTTTTGATCACTTAGACAATTTGAATCAGTGCTCGAGTTCTTCATTACCAAGGTGATACAAGTGGAAGCTGGATGACCACTCAGAGGGTACACTGCAGAAAGGATTATAATTCAGTATTAATTAGCCTGGCTAGATGACCTCTGAGGTACCTACCCACTCTGAGATTCTCCTAATACTGATTATCTCATGGTGAGGAGGGAGAATTGCCAAGGTGACACACCAATGGATGAATACTAGCCACATCGGGCATGTGCACTTTTCTAACTCTCATAGAGAAAACTTTGTTCAGACATCTCAGGGGGAAAAAAGAAGAAACATTCTTCCATGATACACTCTTTGATGCCACCTTTACTCCAAGCATTTGACATTCTGATATTTCCTTCTGATTTTATCATAGAAAAAGAGACAAGCTGTTGAAAGTGGCAAACAAGAAGCTGAGAATACATTAAAAGAGGGCAATGACATACTTGATGAAGCCAACCATCTTGCTGATGAAATCAACTCTGTGATAGATGTGAGTATTCTATAACACCCAAACAGATTTTCCAACACGTAGATCTGATACAAGTTCTAGTGCGTATCAATAGAAAGCTATACTCTGTACTTATACACACATTGTCCTGATGATAGCTCAAAGAAACACAGTGTCTATTTTTTTCCTTCCAGTCATGTTTTATATTAATCCAATGATACAATATTTATGGTCTTCACTTATAAGACATGGCATTGCTACCCTACTGGACATGCACACACATGTACATGCACACACACATGCAGCCTAGATCCTCTCTTCCACACAGGCAAAGCATATATCTTACTTAAAATATGATGTTTATAACCTATATCTTGTGTTATACATAGCATTGAGAAGGAGAAATATAAGCAAAGTCTCATCTAGCTAAGTGTTATGCAGTACACACACATACGATGGTATGTGTGTGAATATGCAGTCTAAAATTTCCATACATGTATCCTTTACAAATAAATAACACTATCCTGTTGAGAGTTAAATTTTTTACGGAAATTTGCTTCATTCATTTCTTAACATTTTTCATGAAACTAATGCTTTAACACTCTGTTGCCTTTTTACTCCATTAGTTCAATTGACATTTAACTAAAGGTAATTTTATATCTCATAGAAAAATTAGTAAATGAGAGACTAGGTTTGGACTCAGTTGCTTAAAGTTTTTCTTCTCCTCTCATCTTCATAAGTTTGTTAAAGACATTCAGAAAGAGTTGCCAACAACATCTGAAGAACTCAAGGATAAAATAGATGATCTGTCCCAGGAAATTAAAGGGAGAAGACTTCCAGAGAAGGTGTTGCAGGCTGAAGACCATGCAGCTCAGCTGAATGGATCATCTGCGGTGCTAGATGGGTATGTTAGCCATTGCTGGGGATTTCTAGGTGCATTTATTGTTCTCAGATGCCTTGCCTGATGGAAATAGTAGAAAGTTGCTTTCAAAGTTTGATTGCTATAATTATGAGCATACAAGCCACATATCCTTGCTGTGGTGCCTAATTAGTCAGGTCTGGACAAAGCCGTATGGAGCAGCATCAAAAGTTTCAGTTGAAAGTGGATGTAAATTTGGTTTGGGTAGGGGGTGTACATAGCCTTTGGCTAAATTTAGAAAAAAAATCTTTTTTCTCAGCATAGAAAGCACAGTAGCTGTCTGATTACCATTTAAAATAATAAAAATCACATATCCTTACTCAAGTCAGTTTTCTTTTTGCAGTTGTATTGTAGTATATTTTTTAAGTATGTCTTTTGAAATGTGACCATATTGACAGACACTGAATGATAAAGAATAACTTGGGGATCTTCACAGTGGAAAGAAGTAGTATCCAGTCCTATGATATCTCTTTCGAAAGAATAACAACAATTTTTGAGGTATCTACTATTTGGAGAATACAAGCAGATTCTTATTTCTCCTACGTTATCAATAGGGACAGCTAGTGATTTCATTGGTATAGGAAACTCCCTGATAGAGAAGCCTCTTCTATCAATGCAGACTGGTAGCTTCTCTGAAATTTGTAATCTTAGGAAGTCTCCTGGAGCCCTGGGAGACTGATTGATTGACCCAGCATCACAGAGGTCAGAGATGGGGCTTGAACACAGGTCTTTCTGGTGTCATCGCTAGAACTCCATCCAGCTTCTAATTGTTTCACTCGTCTTGTAATATAAGGAAAACATTTTAACACATGAATTCTTTCTACATTAAAATCAGTTTACTTCATATACAACCTAAAATCTAATCCAGGTTGTGTTACATACAACATATTCTGAACCCATATATGTTCAGGAGGTTGTTTAATAAGATGATGCTATTATGAAGTATTTTTAAAGGAATTCAAAGATGGTGTATGTAAGATGATGTGTTATAGCTGTGAAATTATGATAGTGGATTTAACTTAAATATGTACCTCTCCCCATGATTTGGAATTTCAGTAATTAATGCTTATTGGCAATGACCAATTAAAAGCTCTATGATAAACATTCTACTCAGTAACTATTTTCTTTTTGATTGCCTCCTGGGGCCGTTCATATAGAATCCTCGAAGAAGCTAAAAACATCTCCTTCAATGCTACTGCAGCCTTCAAAGCTTACAGCAACATCAAAGACTACATTGATGAAGCTGAAAGGGTTGCCAAGGAAGCCAAAGGTCATGCGAACGAAGCCACACAACTGGTAAGAAAATCAGCATCTATGCAAAAAAAGTTTAAATGAACTATGCTTTTAAAAGAATTAACTGAATTGCTTGTCTAGGATAACAAACTGAAGCTGTATTTCCTCAGTCCTCTGGTTTTTACATGGAAGGACAGGTAAGCATTGAGTACTGTGCAGGTTGTCCAAACTACTCTTTTCTACCCTCAGGACAAAGTTAGGCCCTAGATGGCCCTCTATTGTTACGACTTTTAACCTCTTATATGCTTCCCTGGATGTGCTGTTGGGGCAAAGAAGAGAAAGTTAGAGATGAAGATCACTGTGTCCATGACATCATTGATAACTTATGCGGATGGTGAGGAAGGTCTCTTGGGAAACAACAGTCTCTCTGGCAGTCTCTATAAAATCAATATCATAGGAAGTATAACACTAGGAGGAAGAAAGTTTTTTAAGCCATCATACCAGACATTATACATCCAAATGAATTTTATCATTTCAAAGAAGTCATCCTGAGAAGCTATACACTTATTCCGTTAGTGCTTCTGTAACACAAACTCTGAGGCTACTCTCCCAAAACCCTATTCATACTGGCAATCTGGATCCCTAGAGCTCAGCTACTATTTTTCCCCTTAAGAATAAAGCCAGGCCTCAACTAGTGTGAATAATGAATCCCCTGAAGTAGATATATTATTCAAATTTGCACTGCATATTTCCATTTCACTGAAGCCAATTACCATATTTTACATAATGATAACTTAAAATCATGAAAATTTGAATGTATGCTACCATTTCATGGGATTTGTTTTTTGTACTAATCAGAGCTTAGCTATAACCTTAAGGAGTTAGTTAGAGGGCAAGGAAAAAGTCCTCATATAATAGTCCATGAACCCCCACTGGTGTGCTTCCCCATTGATTATCAATTGATATCAATTAGCCAGAGAGACATGATTAGCTCCTATAAATAGATATTTGCTAAAATGGTATAGTAGCAACAGTTGGTATCAAACAACCCCCTGAACTAGGGATATACACTCCAATAAGTATGTATAGAGGACATTGGTAAGTGGGCTTAGGCTTAAAGAATATATGTAACAAATGTATAATTAATGGCTTCTGCTTATTGGAAGACCATTTCTCCCTTTGTGGAAATCTGATGAAGTTTTTATCATATATGGTGCAGCTTTCTGTTGTGTTCCTTATAGGGTCTCAATGTAGTCTTTCCTATTTCTATCTAGTTTGTCTTGGGCTCCTCATATATAGATGGTGCTATGAGTCACTGTTGTTTCAGGGACTCTACCAATAAGTTCCAAATCTTCCAAACTTTCTAAGTTCACAGGGTCTTCCTCCGGTTAAAGAAGTAAGGAGGACATGGAGGCTCTCTTGTCTCTCCCCCCACCTCATTCTGAATCTTTCTCTGGCTGTTCTAGTTTGTGACTTGAATGATGAGTTTCAAACCATTTCCCAATATACTTCCTATGTAACATCTTTTTATTTCATCCAATGGCTTTAATTCTTTCCGAACTTATTAAGGACTTTTCATACCTAGCTTCAACAACAACAACAACGTTACCACTGTAGTTGGATCTTAAAATATATGAAGGGGTGTAAAGTGTAAGAAGTCTAGAAAGATAGAAAGGATTCAGGTTACAAAGAAATTTAAGAGTTAAACAAGAATTTCTGTTTGATTCTTTAAGTTAATAGGGGACCGCTATAGTTGACTGAGTAATGGAGTGACATGGTTAGACCTATGCTCTAAAAAGATCACTTTGGCAGCTTAGGGGAAAACAGAGTAGAGATTAGATTAGAGATCAGGAGGAGACTAGGGCTGCATATTTAAAACAGTCCCTTTCCTCGGGGACCTAACAATCTAAGGGAGAAGACAATACACAAAAGGAAGCTGATGGGGGAGGGGATGACACCAGGAGATATGTGGCATGGTGACCTTTTGTTCAGTGGCACTGAGACCAAGCGGAACTGCAGATAGATAGTAGAGTGATAAGGTTGTAGAGATAGGTTGGGGACAGATGATGAAGAGCTTCAAGTGTGAGGGAAGTTATATTTGCTGCTGAAGTAATTAGGAGGCCGTGGAGCTTATTGACATGGTCAGATTGGCACTTAAGGAAAAGGACTGTTAGCCCTGTGGAGGATGGACTGAAGACATGTACAATTGAAAAGGTAAGGGGATATATCAATAATCAAAATTAGCAGATGGAAAGTGGAAAGATGATGTTAGAAGCCACATTACTGAGGGTTTAAAAACAAATGACAGGAGATGACATGAGGTACTCATTGTAGGTGGGCACAGAGGATAGAGTGCAGACCCAAGTTCAAATCTGGCCTCGGTCACTTACTAGCTGTGTAACACTGGGCAAGTCACTATTTGCCTCAGTTTCATCATCTGTAAAATAAGCTGGAAAAGGAAATGGCAAACTAGTATCTTTGCCAAGAAAACCCCAAACTGGGTCGCAGAGAGTTGGATGTGACTGAAACAACTGACCAACAATAAGTTTCTCAAGTTAAACAAAATTTAAGGGGAAGACTGTTTTATTATAATGGTAGTTAGTAGGAATAAACAAATCAAGTGAGGGATCTTTAAGGATGAGAGAGATATAGGTGTGTTTGTAAGCAGCAGGAAATCAGCCAGCAGATAGAATATTGAAAATTAGAGAGAAAGTCAGCCAGTAGATAGGATATTGAAGATTAGAGAGAGAGCAGGCTTAAGCTTCCAAAGAAAATAGGAGGAGAGGGCACCTATGGTGCATGTAGATTGGTCTTGGCAAAGATAAGGACCACCTCTTTGTTTGAGACAAGGATGAAGGGGAAGTAGTAAAGGAAGATCCCTCAGAGTGATGTAAGATGAGGAGCAGGGAAAAAGAGGAAGCTCTTAATGAGCAGCCTCTGTTTTTTTTCCCCCATCAAATATGAAACAGGGTCCTCAGCTCAGGTTCCATGGGAAGTTTGAGGAAAGATATGAAAAGGTTTAAAATAACCACTGTGTTGTGTCATATAGTGATGTCTCTGCAGTAACTTCCCACTGTTCAAACGTTCTTTCAGGATAAATGTGTTTCTTTTTCTAAAGTTAATTCTGTGGCCATCAATCTAACAATTAATCATTTGCTTAAATGAGCAAAATCTCTGACTTTGACTTTTTTTTGGAGGGGGTAGGCAGGGCAATTGGGGTTAAGTGACTTGCCCAAGGTCACACAGTTAGTGAGTATCTCAAGTGTCTGAGGCCAGATTTGAACTCAGGTCCTCCTGATTCCAGGACTGGTTCTCTACTCACTGAGCCACCTAGCGGCCCCGACTTTTGACACTTTCATTGATCTTCAGGTGACTGGACAACTGCAACATGCATCAGTATAAACATCTTCCTAAGTCCAGGCAGGGGTAGGGAACCTGCAGTCTCAAGGCCACATGTGGCCCTCTAGATCCTCAAGCATGGCCCTTTGACTGAATCCAAGCTTCACAATTCTGTGGCCTCGAGGCTGTAGGTTCCCCATCCCTATGATGTTTTAAGCCTTTTATGCCAGTCTGAATCTCACGCCCAGCCTAGTACTTCATCCCCCTAAGTTTCTTTATACATTTCTTATTTAGCTATTTAAATTCTAAAATGAGATATTAATTCTCTCCTCTAAATGGACTCCTGGTTTTCTGTGGACATGAAACTTCTGGTCACTGCAGCTGGTAGCACAAGATTTACTGGTCATCCTTGAAATGACTATTGCTTCAAATCGAGACATACTGCAGCATTTCCCCATAATGAACATTCATTCCAACCCACACAAGAAAAAGAGGCTCTAAATACTTTGCTCCAGATACTTGTATATACAGCACCAAAAGGGATCAAAAAAGTTTCCTGCATCATGTAAATGGAACAAAACACAATTATTTCTTGAGTCGTGTTAGGTAGGCAAGGGTGAGGGTGGGGTGGGGAGAGGCAGAATACAGAGGAACTAGGAGATAGAATCTATCCCTTGAAGGAATTTAAAATCTAGTTAAGAGCTTCCAGTTCAGTTAAAAATTTCAAGTGTTCTTTCAAAATCCTATATAGATGTTCTAACCGTAGTCTGTCTGTGGCTGTGTCAATTAGCTCACTGACAGAACCATTACAGAAGTGTTTTGATCACATTCTGTAATCAACGTTACCAGTCCTTGTTCTTCAACAAAGTGCTTCAGCTCCAGTCACTGGAGTGTCTTGCATGTTACCTCAGCTGCTTTGAAACAGATGATGTTAAATTGAATGAATGAATAAATGAATGAAAAAAGTTTATTAAAAACTAGAAGTTGATACAATCAACAACCATAATTAATTTTGCTACTTAACACAAAAGGTCTCTATCTGAGTGCCTCAATCTCTGTGTCTGTCTTTATGTCTCTCTGTGTATGTGTCTCTCTCTGGCTTTCTGTCTCTTTCTTTCTCTCTTTGTCTCTGTGTGTGCCTGTCTCTCTTTCTCACCAAAGTTATTACAGAGCCAAAAGGAATAAGAAAAATTGCAGAGAGAAAACTTGGAAGCATCTTGCCTACCTAGTACAATGCCGTTGCAGCCTCTAGTAGTAAGCATTAATTGAAATGAGTGAAGAAAAGAAATAAACATTATCAACCCTTGATTAAAACTTGGTTCGTACTATTTTTTTTCTTTCCAAGGGCACTATAAGGAGAGACAAGTGTATTATAGCCATTTTTTAGATGAAAAATATTTAAATACTTGAATAAAGTTAATGGAGATTACAAAGGAAGCAATCCCTTTTTTAATGCACCACAGAGTAGATAGAATACTTCCTCAGAGTTTAGTGGATTTATAAATGGCCATTGAAATACACACATACAAGAAAAATACAACTTCTCCTTTTTTGTTTTTCAAATTTTACTTTTAATGTCAGCATATAGTTCTATGTGTTGAAAAATCATACTTGATAAGAACAAAATAGAGCTATTACCTATGTAAAACCGCAGAAGATGTATGACGTAGAAGTTGGTATTATGATTAGAGCTACAGATAAACACAGATGTATGGGGAATTAGGGATATCATGTTCAAAAGCTGAACAATGAAAGAAAGACCTCTAATCCTTCGAGTCTGGCCCAGACAAAGAAGAGAGTGTATTAAGTGAATCAGAAGGAAGAGATGTACAGTACTCAAGAAACAATGTAGGCAATTATAGTGTGATAGAAGAAGACATAGATTAGACAGGCAAGAAAGCATCCAATTACCACGTAGAGAGAGGGGGAAAGGTTAGAATAGATCATCTGAGAGAGAAAAAAGAAATAAGATAGGAAAAACCACAGGAGAGGCAAATGAATAACAAGAATGACTCCGAAGCATAATTGAGATAGCACTTCCGAAGGGGCATCTTTTTTTTTCTTTTGATTCACATGACTACCTACGTATGTATACAGGTATATAACCACAAATGAAACTGAAGGAGAAATGTGAGTGAGAAGAATGGTAATTAATTAAATAATTAGAGAACTGAGCAAAAAGGCATGGGAGTTGTATGCAGTGTAAGTCACAGAATCTCAGAATCTGAGGGTGAGGAGGGACCTCAGAGGGCATCTGATCCAACTTGTGTCGCCTACGTAACAAGTCAATGGCCATCCAGTCACAGCCTGAAGCCCTCTCTAGGAGGAAGGAACTTACTCCTCCCTGTCAGCCCATTTTTAGATAGCTCTAATTGCTAGGAAGGTTTATTCCTTTTTATTTTTGTTTCTTTATATCAAGACTAAATCTGCTGCTTTAGCTCCCACCCATTGCTTCTATTTCTTCCTTCTGCAACCAAGAAAAACAAGTCCAAATCTTCCATGTGACAGCCCTTCAAAACATTTAAAGACAGCTATACTATCCATCACCCTGCCCTCTAGCCCTTTTTCCCCCTCTGAAGCAAGCACCCCCATTTCCTTCAATTGAACCTAATATGGAGAGATTTAGGAACCTTTACCATCATTGTCACTGTGTTCTGAATAGGAGGATTTGGAGGAAAGGGAAGAGAGAATAGACCTTGCCCATGTAAAGTAGTGAGAGAGAAAGATAACAAATGAGTAGCCTGATAATCATAGGTCCAGACTGCCTTCCTTTACTACCCCCAAAAAATTATGTAAAAAGATTTTAGATATGAATTAATTAACTATAGATGACAAAATTACCTTCTTTTTGTTGTTAATGTTGCTGTTCAGTTATTTCAATCATGTCCAGCCCTTCGTGATCCCATTTGGGGTTTTCTTCGCAAAGATACTGAAGTGGTTTGCCATTTCCTTTTCCAGTTCATTTTTCAGATAAGGAACTGAAGCAAACAGGATTAAGTGACTTGCCCAAAATCACATAGCTAGTAAGAGTCCGAGGCTAGATTTGAACTCAAGAAGATGAGTTTTCCTGATTCCAAGTCCGGTGCTCTATCTACTCCACCACCTAGCTGCCCTCCAAAATTACCATCTAGGGATGTGAATTAGGATGGAAGTTACAGGGAGGAAAATTTTGGCTCAATGAAAGGAAAAACTCCATAACAAAAAGAGCTATTGAAAACTGGAATGAGTTTCATCAGGTAGTGAGTCCCCTGTCACTGATGGCATCCCAGTAGAAGATGGATGACCACTTATTGGAGACACTAGAGATGGGATTCAAGCTTCAAGTCAGTATGAGACTAGACTACTAAGGACTATACCAACACTCAGATGCTATCATTCCATAATTCAACTCAGAGGAAGCTACCTGTTTACTGATATAGAAAAAGAAATAGGAAGGGAAGAAATGCCTTAAATGGGTATCTGGGTGGAATAGTTATATGGAGAAAGTTGGACATACTTAAAGAAAAAGAATAGGTAGCTGAGAAAGCTCTTAATGAAGAGAGAAAAAAATATGTAAGGAGTTGGGGGTGATATTGATTCTCCATGACTGGAAGAAGGTAGTTGTATCAATAAAAATAATTAGATTGTGAGTTCCTTGAGGTTAGGGGCCATTTTTGCTTTTCATTTTGTCCCCCAGAAGGCAACACAGTGTATTAGCAAGGCAATAAACACAACATTGATGATAATTGTGAAAATGCCTATGTAGTTCTGTATTGCAAAATGAGAGACTCTCCATATAGAAGGTAGAAGGAGTAAAACATTTATTCACACACCAGAGGATCAAATCCCATATCGAATAAGTCCAGCCCATCCAAGCAGCAACCAACTCCCAAAAACAGGAAGCTCACTTTAACATAACAGCAAAGAACTTAAAACACAAAATCACAGCATGGAGCCTCCCCATCTCATTAGCCTTCTGCTCCCCACTGCTGGGGCCTTTCCACCAACACAGACTCACAAAACAGCTACCTTATCTGCTCTCTCTCTCAGCTCTAACTGCTCTCTCAGCATTTCCTGTGACACACTTTCCTTTATCTCTCAGCAAGTTCCCCTCACCACATGTGACTTAGACTTCCTGTGATGAAAGCAGGTCACATGGGCCTATTAATGGGTAGGAAAGATCTTCAAATCTAAATTGTCATTACACACAGTGCCTAGCACTTTTTTAGTTAGTGCTTAATACTTCTTGGTTTGACTTGACTTAACAGGTCATATTTATATAGCACTCTAATGTTTGTGAAATACTTTACGTATTTTATCTCACGTAATCCTCACCACACAGCCCTGCGAAGTTGATGCTATTATTATTCCCATCTTAGATAGAAAACCCACTAAATGACTTGTGGGGATCACACAGCCAGTATGTCTATGAAGCCATATTTGAACTCAGTTCTTGCTGACTCCAAGTCCAGTGCTTCAGTCACTCTGTTGCCTCACTGTTGTAGCTCTGAAGTAGTAGGACAGAGAATTTGCTTTTTAAGACTGGGTAAAGGGAAGAGTATATGAACTAGATTTGAGAATCAGTGTGAAAATCTACCCAGTCTTTAATTGTTCAATCATTTTCAATCATGTCTGACTCTTGACCCCATTTAGGGTTTTCTTGGCAAAGATAGTAGAATGGTTTGCCATTTCCTTCTCCAGTTCATTTTACAGATGAGGAAACTGAGGCAAATAGGGGTAAGTGACTTGCCCAGGGTCACACAGCTAATAAGAGTCTGAGGCCAGATTTGAACTCAAGAAGATGAGTCTTCCTAATTTCAGGCCCAGCACTCTATCCACTGAGCCTCCTAACTACCCTCCAGTCTTTAATACCCAGCTCAGTTCCTACCCCCTATATGAAACCTCCTCCAGCTATTCTAGCCCACATTGTCATCTCTGTTCCTCTCAACAATTATTACACTCATATCAAGTTCCACAAAAGTGTTCTTTCTTTCATAGATGTTTATTTTTACTCCCTAGCAATCAATCAGCAAGAATTTATTAAACACCCACTATGTGCCAAGCGCTGTGATAGGGTTACAGACACCAAAATTGTGATCTTCAGGATAGGGACCAGGACTTCCCCTCTTGATTTCCCAGGAAACTTAACACAATGCTGAGACTATAGTTATTAATCATTTATTATTTATTAATTAGGCATATGACAATGAGAATTTTTACATAATCATAATCCTTTTCTTAAATGATGCTTTCTTTGGTCTTTTAAAGAAGACTACAATGATAAACTTTGATTTTTTATTGTCTCCCTTTTCTTCTTTGCTTTTTGAGTTTTTACATTAAGATGAAAAAGCATTTCTAAAACACCCACTCTTGGTCAAAATGCTTTATAGTACAGTTTAAAATTAGGTATAATTACAGTGATGGTGTTTTCCAAACCAAACATTGAGGCTTGACCTGGTAGAACATTCCATTAGAAAAGGCTTATCAAAATTACACTTTATTTTCTTGAAATTGAGACTGTACCAGAAAATCTGGGATGTGTGGTAACTGTAGGTTGTCGTAGGTACTATTAAGAATATATTTGTTTAGATATGAATTCATACAATACACTCTTCGGCCAATCTTCTTTACTGTTTACATTTTAAAATTGGGTAAGCTTCATGGGAGAGGGAGCATATTGAAGGTTTTTTTAAAATTTATTTTGTCTATAAAGGACTTTGTAAATATTATCTGAGTACTTATTGCAATCAAATGAGCAAACGTAAGTGTCAGCCAAGGCCAAATTTCTACATCTCATCCCAGTTCTGTCTTTCTCTCTTTGCATTATACCCACGCCTTGTCTTTTAGTCCCAAAAGTAAACTGCTTAGTAGTCCCGCAAACAACAATTATTGTTTCCTAATAAATAACTCCAATCATCAAAATTAAAATTCCATACTAGTGCAGTGTTCATTCTCTAGGTTCTGAAACCAAAGGGAAAAATAATCTGAAATCATAATTGATTTGACAAGTGCATCTGCCTCTGAAACCTGTGAACCATTGCTTCTCCACCATCTGCAATTCAGTAGCTTATCTGAGCACTGAGGAATGCACACAATATCAAATACTCAAAAGCCAGACCTAAATTGCTGAGGAGAATACTAAGGTTTTGAGTCCCCATAAAGCAGTTGCATATTAAAGTTTTTTTAAGTCAATTTGCATAGGTGTGCCCCATGTATATAATCAGAAAGTTGTCCCTGATTCCTTCCTTTAGCCAGTGCAAATCTACTGTCATGAAAACCTGCCTATTCTATCCCTAAAACATCTCTCCCACATATCGCCTCCCTGAGCATTCCCACTGCCACCACCCTTGTTCAGATTTTCATTAACTCACTCTCTGCATTAGCCTTCTAATCTCCTTGACTACAGACTCTTCTCTTCAGTTTATTTTCCACATTGCTGCCAGATTAATTGCCTTAATGCATACCTCTGTTCCCCTCAATTCGGTTCAGCAAACATTTCTTAAACTTGTATTATGTGCCAAGTGCTTTGCTAGGCAAGAGATATTCAAACACAAAAACAATATAATGCTGTTATAATCTATAGCTAAAAACAAAATCAAACAAACAAAAATCTTCATTGGTTTCTGTCTACCTAACAAACAGTGCCCAAGCTTTTTAGCTTAGCATTGAAGACTCTCCCTCACCATTCCCCTGAAACAACATGGCTCCAATGTATTCTTCACTTTAGCTAGAATGGACTTTTACCACCCAATTTTGAGTCCTTTCTCATCCCTAAGGCTCCAGAAAGAATAAATCTAGAAGGAGGCTAATAGGAATTTATTGCCAACACCTACCACCTCAACTGGGGTGACTGAAATTATGCATGCTTTCCTTGTACCAAACCTACAAAAGTCAGTAGGTTAGGAGTGTGAGAGATAGGTAGAAGAAACTGCTTTTCCAAGCATTTAAATATAAATACTTATCATTCTCAGAGTTTGGTCTAAGAAAGACAAACAGAATTAAGCTGTATGAATGTTTGTTTCTCAGAAAGCAGGTGGACATGCATATGAATACATGGGAGCTACAGTCAGTGGTAACTGAGCTCAATAAAAAAAAAAGGTTAATTTGTCTCACCAAAAGATTTCGGGCAGCCCAAGAAAAATGTAGAGGAAATCCTTTGGCGAGCCATAAGTAAGGAAGTGTTCCCTCCTTCCTCCTCCCTGACTCAGTTTGCCTGTGTCTCTTCTCAGACAAAATTATAGTTTCCATAGAACAAGAGAGTGCCCCCCTAAGAGGTCTGGTTTTTGTCAGTCATAAACAAGGGACTGTCATAAAACAAGAGAGTGTCATAACAAGATAGTGTCTTAACAAGAGAGGGCCGTAAAAAAAAGAAGTTAACAAGAGATATGCCATTAATCAACATAGTGTCCAGTTCAAGGCCCCTGGTCTTTATCAGTCATAAATAGGAGAAAGCCCCTGATCAGTTTAATCCAGTACTGAGGTTGCTGACACAGCAGGAAAACTTTGGTATCTCAAAGGATCATTGGTATGTTAACTCAGAGTGAGCCAAAATGTCCTTTTCTAGTTTTTCAGCCTCTTTTAGGTGATGTAAGGCTCATGTGAGCCTAACATATTTCATACCACATTTTACTTCATTCCAGTAATAGTCACCTGTCTATAAGCAAGTCCCCCACCCCTGACTCCCTCTCAATTTTGACAAGACCTAGTGACTTTAGTTATAATAACCAACGTTTTTACAGTTCTTCAAAGTTTGTGAAGTACTTTATATACATTAGCTCATTTTTCACAGCAAGATAAAAGATAGAAATTACAGGTATTACTGTCTCCATTTTAAAGTTGAAAAAAAAACCTCTTTCAGAGAGATCAGGTGACTTGAGCATGGTTTCACAGCTAGTAAGCATCAGAGATAGGATCGGAATACAAAGCTTCTTGACATCAAACTCATCACCTCATCCACTATTCAACTCTACCTCTCTGACTTTCCCAAAATCAACCAATGACCATGGTTAGTTATCAGAGGTTCATTCCAAATCGTCTTCTTCCTTCCCCAAGCACATAACACACCTTTGTCCATGCCATAGCCTACACCCATAATGCTCCCTACATCTCTGCCTGATAAAATGCTGCCTCTAATTCCAGACAAAGGACACGCCCCCACTCATGAAGTATTCCATCAGAAATGTTCTCTCCATCCAATTAATTGTCATAGTTTCTTGTTTTATACTTATCATGCTCTGCCTTGTTTTGCATTTATCCGTATATGTGTTTTATCCTATTAGATTTTAAGCTCCTTATTGGTAGGGTTCAAGATCCTCCCTACTGCTAATACAGTTCTGTATAAATTAATCTAATTTAGTCAGGCCTGGTCTCAACATTGTAAAACCCTCACCTCTATGGAACCTGACTGCCTCTTGTCATATCGTTCCAACTAGTGTGTTTTCAAGAACCAATTAATGATGTTAAATGGGCTATGCCTGCGCTCTAATTTAAATAATAATAAACTTTCAGCAACCTTGTACTTAACCTCCTGGGCCTCAGTTTTCTCATTCATCAGAGGAGGTTTCACTATAAGCCCTCTGAGGTCCCCTCTCTAACTCTATATTCCTAGGAATGAGTCTGGAATCCCACCTTAAAGTCTGCAGCTGCCCCACCTTTTCGCACTACTGCAGGAGCTGGTCTTGGCAGTGTGGCTCATTCCTGAGAGCTTCAGACAGCGTCTGAGAAACTGAAGGGTTGTCACATTTAACATCTACCCCAACCATCAAAAGGCTAATCTCCTCCAGCTGGGAGAACAGTCTCTCTCCTGGTCTTTTTCTTTTTTTCTTCAAGATTTTCTCTCAAATTAAACACTCAGAAGCAAAAATTAAATCAAAACAGAACATCAACCCGTTCATAATTACTTTGTTTCCTTCACATATCAAAAGCAATGACATATGAGAGAAGTGTGGGATTTCTTGCCTCTTATCTTGAACTTCCTTGAAATAGTCCTTTTTAAAAATTGTATTCTGAACTTAAGAAATGAAATATGCATTTTCATAGTAGAATAGAAAAAAAGATAATTGCACATGAAACTGAAAACCTATTATGTACAACTTGCTATTCCTTTTAAATATACATGTGTTAAAATTATCATGTAACATCTTTTTTTCCTTTTTTTCTGCCCTTCCCCCCTTCCATCGCTACCATTAGACACAAGCATGTGTGTGTGTGCGTGTGTGTGTGTATAAAATCATTCTATATACACTTCTATTTATTAGTTCTTTCTCTGGATGCAGATACTGTCTTCCTCCATAGATCCTTTGTAGTTCATTTTAGTATTTATAATAGTCAGAATGTCTTAGTTGCTCAAAGTTGTCCTTAAAACAATATTGCTGTCATTGTATACAATGTTCTCTTGGTTCTGCTCATTTCGCTCTATGAACCTTACTCTCCCTTCCATTCTGGAGGCTACCACACAGTGGCAAAGGATTGCAATATTCCAACTGCCTTCAAGTATTCTTCCTCAAAGAGCTATTCTTTTCTTCTAAGTATCTATTTTTTATTTATATGCTGCCCATCAGAACACTTTTTAAACAAACATGTGGCACTTTTCCAATTCAATTCAGCAAAGACTCATGTGGTGAAAATAGAACAACCCTTGCCCTCACAGAGCTTACATTTGGGGGGGGATACAATGTGCAAACATAAATGGAAATATAAGATAATTTGATAAAAGTAGAAAGGCTAGCAGCTAAGGAGATTTCTAAAGGAGGAGTTTCTTAGGGAGTTATCTTTTCCTTTTAAGTGCTCCTTTTTTAATGTATACATAACCCATCAGAACACTTTAAAAACATATTTGATACTTTTCCAATTCATTCCCAAAGATAAAGAAACCCTCAATTCTTGCCTTTGAAAACCTTGAGTTTTCTGAGGAATACAATTAGATAAATATAATATAATCAGAGGAAGGAGGGATAACTAACAATAAGAGGGATCAGGAAAGGTTTTGCTTCCTAGCACCTGAGTTAAGCCTTGAAACTAAAGATTCTAGCAGGCAAAAGTGAAATGGATAGAACACCTAAAGGTTGGGGGGGGTGGGGTTTCAGTGCTGATTTTGAAAGAGAATCCACATAGACAAGAAGGGGAGTAATGTAAAATAAGCCTAGAAGAAAGGAATCTAGAGATCTTTTAAAATTATTTATATGCTAAACTGAGAGGTCTTATTTTATTCTAGGGGAAATACAAATCTACTAAAGGATTGTCAGGTTTGTTTGGTGTGGGTGACAGTTAGAGCTCTCCTATTGGAAGATTAATTGACAGTTCTGTGAAGGTTGACTTTTCGAGGGTGAAAACCAGAAGTGGGAAGATCAGTTAGGAATCTGCTACATTAGTCTATATTGGTTGCTACATGCATGGAGAGGGGATAATGGATGGAAGAAATTTTGGAGTGAGATAACTGACAAACTTGGCACCTGGTTGGATATAAGGGGTAGAGGAAAATGAATCAGGGATGACTGATTGGCTCTAGGGGGAGGAGAAAGATGATGATTAATCTGGGTGGAGCAAAGATGGCAGCTGGAAAACAGGGACTCACTTAAGCTCTCCCCCAAATCCCTCCAAACACCTGTAAAAAATGGCTCTGAACAAATTCTAGAGCTACAGAACCCATGAAATAACAGAGGGAAACAAGTCTCCAGCCCAAGATGGCCTGGATGGTCACTGGGAAGGGTCTATCATACTGTGTTGGGAGCAGAGCAAAGACCAGTGTGGGCCACAGACCAGACCAAAAGTAGGGTGGAGCAGGCCTAAGGGCCCTGAATCACTGAATCACGTCTCAACCCACAAACGCCAAAGACAATGGAGCAGGTTAGTGGGAAAACTGTTGGATCTGGGTGAGAGAAGTGTGTGGTCCAGCCTGGGGTGGCAGCAGAGGTGGCACGGCAGCAGTAGCAGGAAGCTCCAGCAGCTGCTTCCAGAGTCCCTGGCCTACCCAATGGGAGGAATCAAGTGGCCGATCAGAGCGGGAGTGCAGGGTTTGCTTTGCTGGCACAGGGTTCTCTTGCTTTGCCCTCCTTGGATCTGGGTCTCAGTCCTAGTTGGTGGTTCTTGGGGGAGGAGGAACAATGATGTGGCAGAGTTGTCTGTAACTGTGGAGTAGAAGTAGCTCTGAAAACAGCAGCACAAGGCCCCTAAAGCTTGGGACAAAGTACTCTCTACTCTAAGAGCAGTCATACCATGACAGAAAGCTCAAGGGTCAATTAGTTGGCTGGGCACATTAGCAGGTAGCATAAAAGGACCCAGACTCAGACTCTACGATCTTTTTTTGGTGACAAAGAAGACCAAAACATACAGCCAGAAGAAGTCAACAAAGTCAAAGAGCCTAAATCAAAAGGCTCTAAGAAAAATATGAATTGGTCTCAGGCCATGGAAGAGCTCAGAAAGGATTTGGAAAATCAAGTTAGAGAAGTAGAGGAAAAATTGGGTAGAGAAATGAGAGTGATGCAAGAAAACCATGAAAAACAAGTCAATGACTTGCTAAAGGAGACCCAAAAAATACTGAAGAAAAAATAGACTAATCCAAATGGCAAAAGAGCTCCAAAAAAGCCAATGAGGAGAAGAATGCCTTAAAAGGCAGAATTATTCAAATGGTAAAGGAGGTCCAAAAGATCACTGAAGAAAATATCATCTTAAAAATTAGATTGGAGTAAGTGGGAGCTAGTGACTTTATGAGAAATCAAGAAATTACAAAACAAAACCAAAAGAATGAAAAAATGGAAGACAATGTGAGATATCTCATTGGCAAAACCACTGACCTGGAGAACAGATCCAGAAAAGATAATTCTAAAAAAGAGCCTAGACATCATATTTCAAGAAATTTTTAAAGAAAACTGCCCTGATATTCTAGAATCAGAGGGTAAAATAGAAATTAGAAGTATCTACCCATTACCTCTTGAAAAAGATCCCCAAAAGAAAAGTCCTAGGAATATTGTAGTCAAATTCCAGAGTTCCCAGGTCAAGGAGAAAATATTGCAAGCCACCAGGAAGAAATGATTTGTGTATTGTGGAAACATAATCAAGATAACACAAGATCTAGCAGCTTCTACATTAAGGGATTGAAGGGCCTGGAATATGATATTCCAGAGGTCAAAGAAGCTAGGATTAAAACCAAGAATCACCTACCCAGCAAAACTGAGTATAATACTCCAAGGCAAAATATGGATTTTCAATAAAATAGAGGACTTTCAAGCTTTTTTTTTTCAAGCAAATTTGACTTTCAAATACAAGAATCAAGAGAAGCATGAAAAGATAAACAGGAAAGAAAAATCATAAGGGACTCACTAAAGTTGAACCATTTTGTTTACATTCATACATGGAAAGATGATATTTGTAACTCATGACACCTTTCTCAGTATTAGGGTAGTTGAAAGGAATATACATATATATAGTTAGAGGGCACAGGGTGAGTTGAATATCAAGGGATGATATCTAAAAAAATAAAATCAAGGGGTGAGAGAGGAATATATTGGGAGAAGGAGAAAGAGAGAGATAGAATGGGGTAAATTATCTCACATAAAAGTGGCAAGAAAAATCAATTCTATTGGAAGGGAAGAGGGGGCAGGGGAAAGGGAATGAGTGAATCTTGCTCTTATCAGATTTGACTTAAGGAGGGAATGATATACACGCTCAATTTGGTATCTTACTCCACAGGAAAGTAGGGATAAGAGAGTGGGGAATGATAGAAGGGAGGGCAGTTTGGGAGAGGAGGTAATCAAAAGCAAACACTTTTGAAAAGGGACAAGGTCAAGGGAGAAAATTGAATAAAGGGGGACAGGATAGGATGGAGGGAAATATAGTTAGTCATTCACAACATGGCTATTATGGAAGTGTTTTGCATAATGATACATGTGTGGCCTATGTTGAATTGCTTGCCTTCTCAAGGAGGATAGGTGGGGAGGGAAGAAGGGAGAGAATTTGGAACTCAAAGTTCTTGAAACAAATGCTCAAAAAAAGTTGTTTTTTACATGCAACTGGGAAATAAGATATACAGGTAATGGGGTATAGAAATCTATCTTGCCCTACAAGAAAGTAAGGGGAAAGAGGATTAGGGAGGAGTGGGGTGACAGAAGGGAGGGCTGAATGGGGAAAGGGGAAATCAGAGTATATACCATCTTGGAGTGGGGGAGGGTAGAAATGGGGAGAAAATTTTTAACTCAAAATCTTGTGGAAATCAAGGTTGAAAACTAAAAATATTAAATAATAAAAATATGAAAAAGATGATGGTTAATCTGAGGAGACTGAGAAGGATCAATCAAACATGCAGGAGAATAACTAGGAGACGGTAGTCTCACAGAAGCCAAAGGATCAAAAAGTGATCATGGTTAATACGTGTGGCCAACACAAAGTCAAAAGGATGAAAACTAAGAAAATGATCATCATATTTACTAATTAAGAGATTATTGGTAGTCAATGTCATCATGGAAATTATATTCTTTATAATATCCAAAGAAGAGTACTCCACCATCTCATTGGACAAATACATCCCATTTTTTCACAACTCAGTCAAAAAGTTCTTATGGTTTAGAGATTTTTCCTAACTTTCAGCCTTGCTACTTCCTGCCAAAATTTAAGTCAATTTCCTCTGAACTGTCCTTGATAGAAACAGAGCAGATAATCACTCGCATATGTATGTGTGTGTGTTTCTTCTATATACTTGAACAGTTTTCTTTATATAGAAGAATTTAAATATGAAATCATCTAAATTGCATATTCTCTTGGCACATTAACCATAGTGGAAATATGCCAAACTTGTTTTCTAGAATTAGTCATTTGCTGAACAGAGCATAAATGAAGCAGGTCAGAGACCATGTCAGTGATTTTTAAATTGCTCTTCCTTCCTAGAAAATATCATCCCATATCTTCTTAGAACTCATACTTTCTGTGAATATTAACGATAATCCCTAATAATGAACACTTTTCCTAGGAAAGAAATTTCTAAGGGAATATTCAGAAATAAGATAAAAAAAACATAGAGCCAGTATCCACAAATAATAATGCTAGTAAACATAAAGGGAACATAGATTGAAAGCTAGAGGAGACCTTCGAGATCATCTAGTCCACCTACTTAATTTTACAGATGAAGAAACTGAAATCTAAAGAAGTAAAGCCAATTACCCAAGGTCACACATATATTGTAGCCAGGATTAGAGTCCAAGGCCCATGACTACAAATCGAACCCTTTCTAGCACTCGGAGTTGATAAAGATGCTTTTTGATTAAAAATCCTAAAGGGCTTCCTGGACTGACAAATTGCTTAGTACTTGGTTATATCAATCAATCAAAAAGTATTTATTCAGCATGTACCAGACATTATGCTAATAACTGGCGATATGAAGACAAAAGTGAAACAATCCTAGCCTTCATTGAGCTTAGAATTTAATGAGGGAAATAGCATGTACACATATAAGTATATAATATATGTATACATGTATACATTTCCCCATGACAGAATTTATGTATTTTTATCAATTACTACCTCTGAAGTCCAAGAAAAAAAATGCCTAAAGTTCTTGTTACTGAGTATTCCCATTACAATAGAACTTTTTGATAAAGTAGCTAAAAATTATATTCTAGCACAGTAGCTTAATTTATATGACACATATGCTATAAACATTGCCCACAGACTTAGATACTCTATTTATGAATATGTATGAACTATAATTAACTAGGAAAAATATTCCTAAGTGCTTCTTCACTAGTCCTGAGATTAGCAATATGCTTCAATGACATCAAGTAGTGCTAAAAAGTAAACTCAAAATTCTAATAAATTGAAACTGCTTCATTCAATCCCTCCCACAATCTTTGTGTATATAATCTCCATTTTGCCTCCATGAAGTTGGTCAGATCCAATATAGCTCAGATTGGTCTGGCCCGCTTTCCTTACAGGCGTCGCAAGGGGTGGGATCTTTTGGCACAGGCCTATTTGGCTAACTCTTAATAAACTTTATCTTTTCCCTTGGCTGAGAAAGCGTGAGTCGAATTCTTTTGGCAGGACCCAGTGTGTCGGTACTTTGGGGTGTCAAGCACCCCTCACCCCAAACCCTCATCAGGCTTACTCTCTAAACTTATAAGATACACATCACCAACACATATTACGATAGATCTTTTTATTCAAAATGGCAGTGCTCCTCTTGAAGTATTAAGGCCCCATTAATTTATTTCCCAGAAGAATTCAAAGGAATAATATAATTTTCCACTATTTTAAGATGAAAGGACCCACAGAGAGGATGATCCAGTCATCAGTCCCAGGATAATTGCTCAAAGAACTAGAACACAGAAGTTTGCAATTTTAAGTGAAACTTTTGATGATTTCAATTAGAATTGAGATCTATCATATACTTATAGTGCTCAGTAAAATGTAAACCCCTTATGGACAGGACTGTTTCATTTTGGTGTGTGTACCTAGTCCATAGCACAGTTCCTAGAACATAAAAAATAGTTGTATTGTTTGCTTGCTTGCTTGCTAATGCCTCATATATCCAGAAAAGCAAGGGAATGAATGAAATATTCCACATTTACCACATAACTTAAGCTTATTGCTTCCAACATCAAAACTTATCTCATTTTGGCAATTTGTGACAGAACTCTTTCTCAAATGCATTGCATGCTTCTCAGGCTTCTTAAACAGGGGCTTTTTTTTCCTTTTGTTGATGGGTGGAAATCTGTAATTTCATCAGACTAGGGAACACTTAATGAGGGAACTTCTTCCTACCAATGCAGATTGCTCTGCAATTTATAGTCTTAAACAGTCATATGGAGCATAATTTAACATTTTTGATGACTCAGGACATAATTATACAGATCAGTTATTGCACTTTGTGAGAATATTCCACAAACCCAACCCAGCCCAAAGAACTTGCCTTTAGGGGCTATTGAAATATGTAGAGCTTTTTTCCCCTGCAATAAATGATCTCATGCCATTGTATTCTTTAGTTCTTGTGTATATTCTTTTGGGGGGGTGTTAGTGTGGGGGAGTTGTCTCTTGACTTATCATCAGGTTGTCTCTCCTTGCTGCTATCACTGAACAAATATCTACTAGTTTACCCATCCCCACAACCATTTTTAATTTATTACTACTAACCCATTAGGGAAACATGTCAATAAGCTTCTTAGAACTATGTGTTAACTAGTAGTAAGTAGGCTATGAATTAGGGCCTAAAGGAACTCACCTATCAATATCTCCTTTGAGATTATGTCATATGAGGATCAGTCTAAGGAACTAAAAATAACCTGGAGCAGAGGGGAAATACTTGGGAGAGGGATTATGATAGCAGTCTTTGAAGATTTGCCTTGTGGAAGAGAAATTTGTGTGAAGGAGGAACTTGTGTTTGTGGCCTCATAGTACTGATAGGAATAATGGACAGAGGAGATGCACTCCCTCTCTCCATTGAGGCTCCATGGGAAGACTAGTGGAAATTACCAACTCCATGTGTGACCTCCAGACTTAAGCTGTGTCTGCATTTCACATGGGTGATTCAGTGATAGAATTCTCACCTGCCATGTGTGATGGCTTGCAGTTTCTTCTTAATCTCTCTTCTGCACTATATGTTTCAGTCAAATTGATGTACTGACATTTTCCCATACCACCTCCCACTTCCATGCTTCTGCCTAGGCTATCCCCCATACTTAGGATGCTCACCCTTCTCACCTCTGCTTCACAGAATCCCTAGGTCCCATGCCGGCTCCAACATGAATTTGCCTCATCATCCAGGAAGGAGGGAGAAGGGAAGGAAGGAAGGAGGGGAGGAAGGAAGAAAGGAAGGAAGGAAAGGAGGGAGTGGGGGGGGGGAAGAAGGAAGGAAGAAAGGAAGGAAGTTAGGAAGGAAATAACCATTTATTAAGCATTCACAATGTGTCAGGGATTGTGCTAAACACTTTACAAATATCTCATTTGATCATCATAACCTTCTTGGAAGTTAGTTTTTATTATTATTCCCATTTTAAAGTTGAGAAAATTGAGGCAGACAGAGGTTAAGTGACTTGCCCCGGGTCACATAACTAATAAGTGTCCAAGGCCCAACGTGAATTCAAGTCTTCCTGACTCCAAATCCAGCCCTCTATCCACTGTACCACCCAGCCATGCTATAGGTAACACAACTAATATCACCATTTGATAGAAGAGAAAACTAAGGCTTATGATCACAAAGGGAGTCAGTGTCAGAGGTAGGATTCGAATCCAGCTCCTTTGACTCAAAGCCCAGTGCTCTTTTTTGCAGACTGTGCTGCTTGTCTATATTGTTACTTATTTCTTCTCCAATATGTTGTCGTTCTGTTGTTTAGTTGTTTCAGTTTTGTTCAACTCTTTGGGGTCCCTCTTGGGGGTTTTCTTGGCAAAGATACTGGTTTGCCATTTCCTTCTCTAGCTCATTTTATAGATGAGGAAACTGAGGCAAACAGGCTTAAAGACTTACCCAGAGTCCCATTAAGTGAATGTCCGAGGCCTCATTTGAACTCAGGACTTCCTGACCCCAGACCTGGCACTCTACCCATTGTGCCGCCTAGCTGTCCTATCTTCCATAAATGTACTTCTAATGTACTCTAATCAATTTCATAAAATTACTTGATGAGTCCCGCAGTTCCTAAACTTGTATGGGATTAATTGCTTTAAATGTGTTTCTCTTCTGCATTTTAATGTAGAATTTAACTACAAAAGTGCTTAATCCTGCAACTTGTTCTGACTTAAGATGCAAAGGATGAGATTGATAGAATCTGATGGTGACTGCAGGAATCTTTTCAGTACACTGTTATGAATGGGATGACCTGAGTTCCATTCATTTGTGGTTTTTTTGTTTTGTTTTGGGTCCAGACCCATCATTTCATTGGTTCAAGGAACTGACTTACATAAACTCCCTCAGCAGATGCAGATCAGCAACTTTCCTATCATGTGCAATCTTGGAGAATTTCCTAAGGGGCCCTGAGAGATTAGATGATGAAGAGATTTGTTCATTCAGCCAGGATATGTCAGAGGCACTTCTTGAATCCTGACTCTCCAGCCTTCAAGACCAGATCTCTATCCACAATACCATATTGCTTTTCTCCTTTTGGATTCAGAACTTGAACAATAAGGGTTTAGAATTCTGGAACGTTTTCTACAAACTAGAAGTGAATGTAATTTAAAATCTGTGCAGAAAGGGCTATTTGCTTGTTTCTTGGCATGAAGGGTTTACAGAATGAGATGTCCAGGAAAAATCAGCTCAAAAATTTGTCATCTTTCATATTTCAAAGCTACTCTCTGGTTATCTTCCCAATTATCTTTGTTTCACTTTTATCTAATTTTGGTTTAAAAATAAAATATGTGTAGCCAAGAGTCCTTTGTGGTTCAATTCAAAGTTGCTATCATGAAGCAGTTTTAATCTTGTATTCACGGATTAATTTTTGTTGTTGTGGTTCAGTCATTTTCAGTCATTTCTGACTCTTTGTGACCACATTTGGGATTTTCTTGGCAAAGATACTGGAGTGGTTTGCCATTTCCTTTTCCAGCTCATTTTACAAACTGAGGAAACTGAGGCAAACAGGGTTAAGTGACTTGCTCAGGATCACAGAGCTAGTAAGTGTCTGAGGCTAAATTTGAACTCAGGTCTCCCTAATTTCAGGCCCAGCTCTCTATCCACAGCTCCACCTAGCTGCCCCATTGATTTGAAATAGAAGCAGCAGCAGCAGAAGACAAAGAAGAAGACAAAGACGAAAAAGAAGGAGGAGAAGAAGGAGGAGGAGAATAAGAAGGAGGAGGAAAATAAGAAGGAGGAGAAGAGGACAAGGGGGACGAGGGGACAAGGAGGACAAAGAGGAAGAAGCATTTTTTTTCCTTTTTCTGAAGAGTTGGCATGACTGGCAGAACACAGGAATAACACAAAGCCTCATAGTGGAGAAATGATTCTGGCCAGCACCAGAACAAATCAGAAAATCTATAACTTAATACCTTAGCTTAGAGGCAGTTCTTAGTATGCTCTCCCCTCAACCCATACCATCACATTAGAGACACATTTGTCATAGATGCTGTCATTCCAGGCTGACCTGACCATAGAACCAGGGGTATGCTGGAGCCAGCTCAAACTGACTCCAGAGAGCCAACTGTTAGATTTTCAGTGTAAGCATTTACACCTCAAAAATTAGCAAATGCTACAAATCAGGACTCAATTATTTTTGGTTGATTGGCTAGACTTAAGAAAGTGATGGAAAAAATATTGTGTGTCCTGTATATATTCTTTTTCCCTGAATAACCAGTTGTTGAATATTTACTAGCATACCACTGCTTAGAACCCTGGTCCCTATGCCATTAACAGGAAACTGGCCATGAAGATAAGTACCAGGACACCCTTCATCATCATCATCACCATCACCACCACCATCATCATCATAGCAGGCGTTTATATAGCACTTTAAGGTTTGCAAAGCACTTAATGTACATTACCTTATTTGGTCCTCGCAGTCATCGCAGGACATATTATCCTCATTTTCCAGTTAAAGAAACTAAGACTGAGAGACCTTAAGTGACCTGCCTGAGGTCACACAGTGAGTTAGTGTCTGAGGCAAGATTTGAACTCAAGTCTATGTAATTCCAGAAAAAGTATTCCATCCACTGTACCACCTAGTGGCCTCTCTCACTAAGTGGTATCTGCTCTAACAGCCCAAACTGAGACACCCTTCCTCCCTTACCTTCATTCCGTATGGATTCAATAGATGACCCATGGCATGCCATCTGTTGCACATTTCATTCTTCATTCATTCACTCAGTAATAACTCCAGGTTCACAAATACACACAGGGTCCAATTTAGCCACCATGCCAAACAGGATTCAATCAGCATAGTGGATAGAGGGTGGGTAATTAGCAGTTGCTAACTATCCACACAAATGCTGTCTCTTTCCCACACAGTTGTGTGCCTTTACCTATTCTTCAACCATACAGCAGATCGCATGAATGGTCTTAATCAACAGTACTCCTAGGCTGGTACTGGGTATGCTGGGAATATTTGTTGCTATCTCTGCTTCCTCTCTGAGATGCATCTGGCATTACGCTATTATTTTAGTTATGTGGAAAATTAAGATAATTGGGATGAGAAAAGCATACTAAGGTTATTAAAGTCATTTCTATTCTTTGTTCCTAATTTACTGATAAATTGCTTTATCTATTTTAATTGGATTATTATCTGTACAATGGTCTTATAAAATGCATTAAATTCATAAAGCAATAACATTTTGTTCATTCCATCTTATTGGAGTAATGGAAGACAATTAGGAACTTATCAACTATTACTTGATATTTCCACGATTTAACCCAGAACTCTGTTTTTATGATGGCAAACCATTCAGCTTATACCAAAGGAAAATGAATATTTTAGGTACATGATATTCTTTCTTTTGTTCATAGGCCTCTGGTCCTCAGGGTTCATTAAAGGATGATGCCAAAGGTTCTCTTCAGAAGAGCTTCAGAGTTCTAAATGAAGCTAAGAGGCTAGCAAATGACGTTAAAGGTAAGCATGACATCCATTTATTATATAAAGTTGAACTGTGGTCACATTTGGTGAAAGAACTTCTTTTATATTTTCAGACTGAACCTGTCATTATGTTAGTATTAAGAACTACCCTTGAGGAAATTCAAAACAATGCAGATCTGTATCTACTCTGCAATGTCTAGTCTTAGTAAGCTCCTTAGGACACCTAGACATTATGTAACTTGCTCAAGGTCACACAGCCAGTATGTTCAAATATGGGACTTGAACCCAGGTCTTCTAAACTCTGAGGTTGGTATACTATCCAAGACATCATCCATCTTCATCTATTTAAGAACTGGAATATTTTTTAGAAGTTCTTTTGATACATGTTTAGTTATGTGGCAATTCTATGATCTGTTAGCTAGAGCAACTTTCCTCCCCAAATCTCTAAATACTTTATGTGTCATAAAGCATCATTATGTATTTTCACTTCTATGATGTGAACCCATAATTCCTTATAAACAAGCTCTCAAGAATCACTTTGCTTATTTTCAAATGAGGCAGGATAAGTTTTTAATGGTGGGAATCAACATTACGCTTTATCTTAAAAGAGGAAAATGAGAAATGACCGAGCCAATTTCAGTTGGATGAGACATTTTGGCAAGTGAGGTATAATTGCCTACCTGAAACTTTCAGCTTTGTTACGGTGGCACACTTTCCAAAGAGGCTTTCAGAATTTTGGAAAGTTTTTTTTAAAATTTTCAAACTACTTCTTTCTTATTCAAGGAGCAATTATTTTGATTCGGGTTGAATTTAAGACTATAAAACCACTGAACGGTGTGACACCTACCTTTCTCTTTGGTATTGTGTATTAGTTCTGTTTTTCTAAACACCCATTTGTAGATTATTATATGTTTCTTTTGCAGATTTGTTTATTGGCTTGTTTAAATATCTAAATATCTAAATATTTATCTAAATATCTAAATTTAAATATTTAAATATCTAAAACACAGTTGTATTTTTTCATAGCCATACATCATAGCTATTCATCATTAATAATTTTAAGCTGTCTAGGATTTAAATGAGATTACTGTTTTTTCGTTGTTTTTTTAAATAAAGCATCAAGTCTGATAGAATGTCTCTTTCATTTCATTGGTTCTGAACCTAGATGAACTTTTTAGTTTGATACTAAACAGATCAGAGAACTCACAGGGACAAATGAGAAGCAAACAAGTCTAATGTTGAAAGAGCCTCAGGCTCACATAGAAGTATAACATGAAATGGAGTTAGTCTGATAAGAACAGCATATCAGAGGAGCCTGGTTTGAAATGCAATGCATCTAGACAAAATATTAAGTCTGATTGATTCTAAATTGCAAGGTAGCAGAACAGTTTGCAGAATGTCCTTTAAGCATTTTTCTCTGCAGCCATCCCGAAGTATTGGGCAGACTCAAAAGTATTCTTGGTACAATGTAACTGGCAGCTATGGACAAACAGTTTAGAAAGGCAATAAGTGATTAGTATCTGCTGAATTGTGTCTTAACCCCATAAAATATCTACTGAGTTGTTTTAAGAAAACTTCATTACCCTCAGGAGTTCACTCCTATAAAAATGAGAGAATGCCTCATTCCAATTCCATGCTGAAAATCCAAACTCAGCCTGGACTGTACATAAGGCATACATCTGGTCCAAACAGATGCAACCCTAGAGAACATCAGCCTAAAAACATATATTATATGCCAATGTATTTTCCTAAGTGACCACAGTTTTCCAGTGGATTTCAGTCTAGAGAAAAATTAAAGACCATGTAGTTTTAATATTGATGTAAAATTTTCAATGCAGAGGACTTTACTATTTTTGAATATTTGAACTCTCCCAATATATTTAACTTTCCCAAAGTATATGATGTTGAAATGTTTACAGCTACCTCTTTAAACCCAAAATCTATCTACAATGAGGTGGAAACAACGCTTGAAAGTTAAACTGAAATTTAATACAAGCTAACATAGTGTCACATTGGAATTTGAACCATAAGTCCTTGATTTCTTTTATATAATTAATTTTGCAAATGTTAATGAAAGTTTACTAATTTGTATGACCGTGCACATCTCTTTGCTCTCAGCTTCCTCATCCGGAATGGGACTCAACCAGATGACCTCTAAGGTCCTTTCTAGCCTTTGATCTCTGATCTCATCAACTGGATAGACTTCAGTGTGATACTAGTATACATTGCAAATATAATGCATGATGAAGACATTAATGCTCATACACCAAATCAAAATCAATTTAACATATTTCAGTATCAACTCATTCACAGTTCAGCTTTATTCAGCATTTGAGGACTGAATTAATCGGACCTATTCCAATATTGATCGACACAAGATATTAAAGTGCAGAATCACCCACTAGGCAATAACACTACCTGCCACAAAGCAATCAAATCAGAATTAGCATAATCAATAAAGCACCCAGCATTCCAGAACAGCTATCAAAACATAATTGAGTGTTAGGCAGCATGTGTGTTAACTTCAGGTTAAACCAAATAAGCCTCCCTATTATTATCTAGAATCTTCAACGTTAATTTTGTGTTTCTGTCAGACTGCCTACAAAGCATTTATAGACTTCAGCAAGGACTAAATCAATCAAAGGAAAAGATGTTAAACTCCTAAGTGCCTCCATATGCACTTAGACATACTGCTTGTGCCTCAAGTGGTTTGAAGACTGAGATTCACCATTCATGTGTTTCAGTGTTCTGTGAATGGTCCCTGTTCCATGCAGCTTTCACTTCTTCATCTACTTATAATCATAATCCTTCGAGTCTAGTATGGTCTGGATTAGTCATTCTTATCTCCAGCTAAGGCTAATATGACTATTTTGCACTTCTATCCCTTTGAAGATGGCTCTAGTATAATAAAATCCCATTATAAAAATGCCTTTCTTGACTAGAAATTTGTTTATGCGACATGTGAATTTATGCTCCCTGTTTATATAATGACTCACAGCACATATTATATAGAAACTTGGAAAGCCTATAACATACAAGGCTAGGCTCTAAAGTGCTTTTTCCTACATGACTGAGGAATCAATCTCGTTACTTTATAGTCACACTTTGCCTCTCTCCATTCCTCCTCCAACTCTGACTTCCCCAGCATGCCCCTACTAGAGCTCAGCCTATAAAGATCTACAGAGAATGTTGAAGTTAAATTGCTGCTTTGCTCCAAAGTCTTTCCAAAATTCAGTTTGTCCTACTAGAGTCTTCCAGAAAGTAAGTCCAATATTGGCCATCGTATAACAGGAGAGGAGATAGGAGTGATCATTCATTTTGAATTTTCCTTTTCACACTTCAGGTAGTATACTAGTTAAAATAATGAAAACCTACTAACTCCTCAAATCATATATCCTCCAAGAAGCCAAGTCAAGGCTATGATGGAGATGGGACTGTTTTCTTGCTACATTATGACATCTTCCTGATTTGTGGCCAATTACACAAGTTATAAAATGGTTGTTAATCAGGAAAATGCCATATATTACCACTGAAAACTGCTGAAATAGGCCTTGCAGAGCAGAACTCTTGACAGCAGCTATTAAAATGGAGATTTAGTCGTATCTCTCTCTCTCTCTCTCTCTCTCTCTCTCTCTCTCTCTCAGAATAAAAATGGCAGGCAAGTATGTACCCTACACACCCGCAGACAAGAGTGAGTTCGCGCCACTGCCATTTATATATTCTTCTTGCCTTGAGGGAGCCTGACCTTGCCAGCAGCAATTTATCTTGCTTTTTTAATTTTTGACTATACATCTGTTAAAAATAAATTTGCCATTCTGTGAATTTGAGATTTGGAGCTAAGATACACTGCACTGATGGAATGTCATAATGACATAATATCATTGTGCTTATAGATGTAAGACCTGGTACAGACTGACAGTTGAAAGTTAGGAGGTAAATTAGTGCCTCCTTTTGACTTGAAAACATATTCAGGAACAACGATGGAACCTGTTGCTCTCTTCAGACTGACTGAAATATTCAACGAGATCCCTGGTAGATTGTCCTAGGATTCCAGGTCACCTCCTCTGGGAAATCTAACCCTAATTCTCCAGTGATTAATGCTCTCACCCTCTTCAAATTGCCTTGTATTTATTTATGTGTGCATTTATTTTATCTGTCTCCTCCTCTTTTCCTTCCTCCTAGGATTCAGGGCAGTAGCTTTTTTTAAACCATTCTGTACTCATTACTCTAGTACAGTGTCTGGCTCATGTTGGATCACATCCATGCAGTGGGACTTACCAGCTTAGCAGGACCTACCTAAGCTTTCAGTCTCCTGGTAGAACTTTTGAGAACCCAGGGTCACCTCCAAAAGGTTTTAATGAATTCTCCAGGTCTGGGGTTCCTAACTTTTTGTGTCATGGACCCCTCTTGCCTTGTCACAGTATTTAATGGTTGTTGAATTGTGGAATTGAATTTGTGAGAAATTTGTAGGATAAGAGAAATATGTTAATTTTTTAGCTTGATTTTTTTCTACAAATGAAGTCTTTAATTTTCTAGACCAGGGGTTCTTAATCTTGGGTCCATGAACTTAGACCTTTGGCTATATTGATAATTGAATTTCAATATAATAGGTGTCCTTTGTAATCCTATGTATTTTATTTTGTGCTTTTAAAAACATGATTCTAAGAAGGGGCCTATAATTGCCCAGACCTAAAAAGGTAATTAAACCCCTTTGGATATGACTCTGGACTCTCAAAAGTTCTGCCAGAAGAGTGGAAACTCAGGCAAATCTTATCAAGCTAGAAAGACCCATTGCACAGCCACTGTCCAAAGACTAGCCTAACCCAGGATAGAGAGACACATAGAAATATAAATATACATATACATATTTATATACATACACGTAATTGTATGTGAGCTCTGGAAGAAGGGTCTTTAATAGATGGAGATGGAGTAGAAATAGAGAGTTCATTCAAAAATAGGCTACAGGTAAGCAAAGGCATAGAGATATGAGATAGCCCAATGAAAACAGTAATTTACAACAATATAGTCAGAATAGAATGTAGATTATTTGAAGGAAAGTAGTATGATACAAGACTGGAAAATCATTTATAGTTAGACTGTAGAGCCCCTTAAGTGGCCTCTACAGGATTAATCTTTACTTCATTTGTTACACTTTGGACAATGCTGTGAAGAATGGATTAGAGAGAATATAGATTAGATGCAGAGACTGGATAGGAGGCTATTATAAAATTTTTTGGTCAGGAGAGATAAGAGCCTGAATAGGAGGGCACTGGGAGTTGAAAAGAAGTGAGAGAAATTGTGTGTAGGTCAAATTGACAGGACTTGGCAACTAACTGTATGACTGGAGTTGGAAGAGGGAACAGTCAATTAAATCCACTAAGCATTTTTAAACCATTACCATGTTGTAATAGCAAGTACCCTAAAGCATACCAAGAATGTCCTGCTAGCACAGGTTCTTTGATCTGCTTTTAAAGGAAAGCAACTTTAAAGGGGTCAACAATCTTACTTTTAATTACATTCACTAGTTCAGGAGAAAGGTCAGCACCTTGAACTTCAGAGAAAATACAAACAGAGAAAATACAAGCAGAGATTAGCATGAAGACCAACAGACAGGGCTCTAACTACCTGATCAAAGCAATATTGCTATATGCTTTACATACATCATTGGATCAAGAGAGCCTTTGCGTCTTAGCAGTCGGGGGGCTCTGAACATACGGCTACTCAGAGTCTTGACCAGGAAATCAAAAGATCCTTCTCATAATCAACCCCCCAAAGCAAAATACCAACCTCAGAGTATATATGCACTTTTGGCTAATAGGCTCAGAGCCAGAAGGCATCACAACCCTCCTGACTCAGTGCCTAATTAGCTTAGTACCAAAAGGTGTAAAAGACTTCCTACAAGCAAGCTTCCCCCTAAGCAAGCTCCTCCTTAGGCAAGTCCCTCCCTCAATGGTCTCTATGTGACTCAGGATGTATCACAGCTGGGCCGGAGCTTAAAGCAGTAAGACATCCTTGATTGAACACATGTGGTCACATATGCCTATTCATTGACAGAGAAGATCTTCCTATTCCATTAACATTCGACATGTGCAAGGCACACTGCTAAACCCTGTAGCTACAAAGGAAAACTGAAATGGCCCCTGTCCTCAAGAAGCTTATGTTCTATGGGGGGTAGTGGGGATATTTAAAGATAAGTATAATCAAAATAAATTATTTTTTGGCAGGAGATGGGGTAGGGGAAGGGATCATCAAAAGATTCATGAGGCAGCTAGGTTGTTCATTGGACAGAGTGATGGTCTTGGAGCCAGGAAAACCTGAGTTCAAATCTTGTTTCAGCAAGTTACCTAACTTCACTCAACCTCAGTTTCTTCATCCATAAAATGGAAGATTTGAACTTGATAACCTCCAACATCCTTTTCAGTCCCAAATTGGTGATCCTATGATGCAGGAACTTGACTGAGCCTGGAAGGAAGTTGAAAATTCTCAGAGGAAGCAGTGATAAGGGACAGTAGTCAATGCTGGGCAGGAGAGTAGTCTATTCAAAGTTGTGGAGGTAGAACATAGAATGGTGTGTTTGGGAAACAACAACTGAGCCAGTTGGTTTGAAATATAATATGTGTGAGAAAGAACAATATGAAATGAGCCTAGGAATATAAGCTGGAGCCATATTAATAAGGACTTTATGTGCTAAACAGAGATGTTTGAATTTTATACTAGAAGCAAGTGGGAGTCACTGGAGCTTCTTCAGCATAACTACATGACTTGGAGAATGGTGGTACTACAAAAGAAACAGAGGTGTCAGAGGAAGGGAAGTTTGTGATAGGGAGGTGAGCTCAGCTTGAAACTGTTGAGTTTTAGGTCCTGGTGGGATATTTAAGTAGAGATGTCAGGCATGCAAATGGAAATTTTAAACTGGAATTCTGTGGAGAGGTCAGGGATAGAAATAATGATGTTGTATTCATCTTTATAGAGGTGATAATTGAAGATGGGGCAGTGTGGGATATTATGAAGAGAGTTAATAAAAGATGAAAGAGACAAGGGCAGAGCGTTGGAGGACATCCTTGTTTAAGAGGTGGGGAGGAGCATAAGGAAACAGCAAAAAGATGCATGGAAAAGGCAGTGAGATAAATAAGAGGAGAACCGGAAAGAATGTCATGTTGTATAAAACAAGTGAATACAAAATATCAAGAAGGAAGAATTGATCCAGCATCTTAGACGGTACAGAGAAGTCGAGAAACATAAGCAAAGGGGAAAAAAAGACCATACGATGTGGCAAGGAGGTCACTAATGACCTTGGAAAGAATTGTTTCAGTAGAATGGTAGAGGCACAGTGAGATATAATGTGAAGTCTGTGCACGTAGTTCATACTACTACAAACTATAATGAAAATGTTCAATGCAAAATAATGTCTAAACGGTAATTTGGCGGTAAGTTCCATTTAATCAGGTCTCTTAAAATTAATAGCACTTCTAAGAATTTCCCTTGTGTGAATGGAGGACTCCCTCAAGGCATTTATTTGTACCCTATTTGTATTAAGAAAACAATTAAAAATGCATTTGAGGAATTTAAAGAAAAAATTAACTAGGTAGAGTTTGAATATTCAAATTTAAGGAGTCCGGAGAGACCAAAACTTATTAAAATCCATAAAAATGAGCCTGATGCTACAGTTACTCAGTAGAAAAGTGAGGACTGAAAGCACAGTGATTTGAAAACATAAAAGGGAAATTAAAGAGCTTAATTTCTGGACCTAGCGTTGTAAAAAAATAAAAATAAGAAAATATGTAGTCTAGATTTATTGAAAACTAGTCAAACATTCCAATATAATTACCAAACCACTTTGGTATAGTAGATAGCCTTAGAGTCGAGAAGACCTGGTTTACCTCCAACACTTACTGGCTGGGTGACCTTGGGCAAGTTATTCAACCTCTCAGGGCCCTAGGTAATTCATTTATAACTTACAGAAAGGTACAGGCCTACATTGGTGGCGGGAGTTTCCTCATCCTACCATCCTGTAGTACCAAGGCGATATTCACAGCACCTACAGCAGCTATGAATGTGCCGGCGCAGTTCTGAATCGCAAAATATAACAGACTCTTTACGTGGAAGACAGAACCAAGACATTTATTCAAACAGCAGAAAGCCAAATCCATCACAGCAAAAAAGAAATCTATACACATTAACAATGCAGGGGGCACCGCCATCCCCAAGCCTTCCCACAAACGAGCACTCTCAAGCCAAATCACTCCCTGGCTCTCACTCACACTGGCTGCTGCAGCTCTGATGCCTCGTCTCTCTCCAAGCTCCGACCAACTTCCTTTCAGCTCTGCTCCCCCCTTCCTGTTCCACCGTTCAGCAAGCCCCTTTCACCACAGGCTTCAGGTGATTCAAACTCAGGTGATTTAGGCTTCTGTGTGACTCAAGCAGGTCACATGGGCCCATTAACGGATGGGAGAGATCTTCCCATTGCATTAACAATATACTAACAATACATAATATATTCATATACGTATAGTTATACATATATACATACATATATAGATATACATATAGGTACTATATATACACACATATTCTTACATATAATATACACACACACACACACACGCACACGCACACGCACACACACATATAGATATGATATATCCTTCCTCCCACTATGGTTCAACTCTTTAAGGAAGCCACTTATATTCAATACCTCTACTTCTTCCCCTTTCACTGTCTTCTAAACCCTCTGCATTCTGGTTTCCCATCTTATCCTTCAGATAACACAGCCTTCTTCAAAGTTACCAAAGATTACTTGTTTGAATTCAGTGGTCCTTCTTAGTCTTCAAACCTCTTGACCTCTCCATGGTATTTAACACTATCAATCACCATGTTTTTCTGGATACTCTCTCCTCTGTGGGCTTTCATGATATTACTGTCTTCTGGATCTTCTTCTGTCTACTCTTCAGTCTCCTTTGCTGGATCTTCAACCTGCAAAAGTCATGGCCTGCTAATCTGGAGTGACCCACAGGTCTCTATCCTGGGCCTTCTTTTCTTCTCCCTCTGTACTATTTCCTTTGGTGATCTCATCAGCTCCCAGGAATTCAGTTATCATCTCTATGAAGATGATTCCCAGAGTCCCTCTCATAAGCTACAGTCGCCAACTGTCTTTTAGGCATCTCAAATTGGATGTTCCGTAGGCATCTCTAATGCAGCCTACCCAAAAGAGAGTTTGTCATTCTCCCCTGCCCCTCAAACCCTATCACCTAAACTTTTATAGTACTAAAATTACCACCATTCCCTCAGTCACCTAGGCTCTTAATTTCAATGTCATTCTCCACTTTTCACTCAAACTCAGCCCACATGTCCAATCTGTTATCAAATATTAGTACAGATGCTCATTTGTTGAGTCAATGGAAGTATGACTTCCCTATTATAGAGAGAAAAGAAAGCCATGCTTATTTTCTGCTCCTTGATTCATATTTTTATTTTCAATACAAAGCAGGTGATTGGTCCTTAACTGTCAGTGACCAATAGCAAATGAGCTTTCCTCCTCCCCTGACTAGAGAATGGAATTCCCATTCCAGGGCTACTCCCAGCTCTGCCCCACCTTGCACAGGGGCACCCACATTAAAAGCTCAGTAGTCACAATTGTGGCACATATCTAAGTAGAGTCTGAAGAGACATTATTCCCTCCCACCACTTCCCATTTGCACATCATATAATGCTAAAGGGTCACCAAAGAAGACTTGCAAATGCTTGTTTTGCAGATAATAGTGTGGTGATTGTATCAAGTCACAAAACATTCAATGAGATTGGATTAATAACCCATACAGGAAAAATAAAATGGATGACAAATATCATTTGCCCAGATGATCATATGCAGTTAGAAGATGACCCCACTGCATATTTGTGTATGTGGATATATGTGCATATTTGTGTAAGCGTTCAGATTGATAGTGAGTTAAACTCATAGTTGAATAGGAAAAAGAGAGGAAGTTGGAGCACATTTATGAAGCTGTACAATGCCTTTAATGATCCTGAGACATTCCCTGACATATTCCATCTTGTCTCCATGTTTTTGAACTGGTTTTTTCCAAGACCAAAAATATTCTCCCTCTTCACTTTTTCCTCTCACAATTGCTAGATCCTCTCAATGCTCAGCTTCTTAAATGCAGCACCCCTTAAAAGAGGCTTTTTGTCATTTCACCCAGTTGATGGTGTTCCCTCATCTCAGAACTTCTTTCTGTTTACTTATTTGTGTGCATATTGTTTCCTCCAGTAGAATATTTATTCCTTGAGAATAAGAGTTGTTTCATTTTGGTCATGTATCTCCAGGACCTAGGATAGTAGCTGGTACATAATAGGTGATTAATAAATGCCTGTGAAATTTAATCTTTTAATACCATTGTTTTCCTGGCAATGCTGTATAGTTGATAATCATGGAATACTCCTGACTCTAAAGAATCAAAGTTAGAGGTGACTGGAAGGGCAATGTTGAGACATACAGCAGTATAACTGAAGTATAGTTAAATGATTACCTCTGTGTAAGAAGTGGGAAAGATACTAATGAGGGACTGGACAGTAGGCCTGTTAAGTGGCAAGAGTAAGGAACAAGAAATGGACAGCTTCTGTGCTACAATGGGAACCAAAAAGAGAATAAAAAAGGACCTAGAGGAAGACTTTCAAATACATTGAGTGAATCTATAGGATACCATGGACAAGAGTCTCACTGAATGAGTCATTCAGTGAACAATCATTTCCTACCATGTGCCAGGCTCTGTACTAGGGGCAATGCAGGGATAGATTGCAATTTGTATCCACTGAGGGAATAACTACATTGATGAAATCACAGGTCCTTTGAAGTATTAAAGAAGCATTTTCAAAAGTGCACTGAAATGCATAAAAGATGAGCAATGTAGACGTAAATATTTTATATTATCCCATAAGTTTACCAAGGGGTTTTACTGAGATCTCAGTTCATGTTATTCAAACCGCCAACTTGTTTCTTTCTCACTATTTACTACTTAGGAATCTTTTATATCTTATTTTCTATTTAGCACTCTTTTTTTACTTTTTACATGTGATATTGCTGATAGTGGTGTCCATAAAGACTTTTAGCTTTGGATCACAAATATTAATCCAATATTCCCAAGTCCAAGGAGATGGATGAAGATCATCAAAGCCTTTTATTTTATCATAGGTTAGTAGTCATCTTTCACACACATATCACAAGCAGAACATTAAGGACTGGGAGGAATTATAAAGGAAGCTTGGGTTATGTCCTCTTATGCGTTAAACTATAATTGGGTAGAGAGGAAAAAACCACAAATAAATATATTTAAACCCAAGTAATAGAAACAAATAGTATGAAAAGGTATGTATTTTAAATTATATACCTGTCATATTTTAATGCCTAAAAAATACATGATTTCATCTAGGTGGGTATTCCCTTCACCAATAAAGATTTCAACCCCCTCTTTCATTAAGTTCATTAGTCAATTTATTAATTTCTGTTGACTAGAAAAATGTATAAACCAGTGGACAATTCTCTGATGATCCGCCTTCTCCAAACTTAGCTAGTCTGGTCCTTAGATCACAGAGTAAAGTTGTATTCAAAAGCTTTCCAGCTTTGTAGGATCTGCCAGAGATTATATTCTACTAGACTAACCTCCAAGAATCCAGAATCACCCCTTGATGACACAATAGAGTCAGAATTCACTGAAGGCTAGCTTCCTATAGTACTTTTTTTTTAAAGTTCATATGAATGGATTGGCCTAGTCAATAAAATAAAAATGACAGTACTATTTAAATTAATTTACTTGATCCAGTGCCTGACCAAACAACCAAAGTATTGCTTTAAAGAGCTAGAAAAATAATAATGAAATTATTAATAATTAATAAATTAATGATGAAATTTATTTGGAGGAACAAAAGATCAAGAATCTCAAAGAAAATAATGAAGGAAAAAGGTGGAAATGAAGGGGGCCTACCAGTACCAGATATCAAATTGTACTACTTAACCAATTATCATAAAATATGATTTGGTGCTGGTTACCAAATAGAGAAGGTGATCAGTAGAATAGTTTTGTGGCACAGAATACAGAAGGAAACAAACACAGTAGCCTAAAACCCCAGCTATTCACTATTTGACAAAAACTGCCGGGAAAATTGGGAAGCAGTCTGGTAGAAACTATATCTAAACCAACACTCATACCGTACGCCAAAATTTGCTCTAAATGGATACATGACTTAGACATAAAGAATGACATCACAAACAAATTAGAGAAGCAAGGAAGAAATTACGTTTCAGATCGTGGTGGAAGAGTTCATGACCAAAATTTTATCATTACCTTAAGATTTCTATCTTAAAAGTGAGACCTTTATCAGAGAAACTGGGTACAAATATTTCTCTCTAGCTATTTGTTTCCCTTCTACTTTTAGCTGCATCTTTTTTTTCTTTGTGCCAAACTTTTTAAATTTTATATTATCAAAAATATACATTTTACCTTTTGTGATCATCTGTGATGATTCTCAACTTAATCATCTTCCTGATGGTTAAAGAGGCAGTGCTGCAAAATGGCTGGAGAGCTACCCTCAGAATCAAAAAGACCTGGGTTCAAACCCTGTCCCTTAGGCAAGGTCTGTGTAACCCTGAACAAATCATTTAACTTCTCAGAGCCCCAAGCAACTAAGACCATAAATTTTAGAATTCTCTGCCAATCTGCTTCTCATCCACAGTTCTTTACACCAATGAAATCATAAATCTGCTCCAAAAAAAAATCAAGGTTTTCTATCCAAAAATAAAGCTTTCCCAATTAAATGTGTGTGTATGTGTATGTATGTATGTATGTGTGTGTGTGTGTGTGTGTGTGTGTGTGTGTATATATATATATATATATATATATGTGTGTGTGTATATATATGTGTGTGTGTATATATATGTATTAGTTTAAGCAGAGGCTATTACTTGAATTGTCTAATGAGGATTTTTGAAATAAACAGCTGAATTTATTTCAAACTTTAAAGTTTGAAAGTATTTTTTAAGCATAAGCTCATTAGATCCAAATACCACTGAGGAGGTAGGTACTATTGTTGTCTACTCATTTTTAGAACTCTTGCCCTAGAGACTCTGGGGATGGATGGGTCAATGAATGAATGAGTACTCACCTAGCTCACTGTATTTAACCAGCCCCATACCAGACCTCTCCATCCCACCTAGCAGTCCAGCCTGGCCATTTTGCACCTGGCTCTACCACTTACTGCCCTTCCCCTTCTCCCTACCAATAACAGCACCCTAGGACTGGACCTCCAGACATCATGCTCTAGTCTCAGAGGAATTTACAGCTACGTCCTGATTTGTGGGAATTCAGTGAAATGATTGCATTATTTGAATTTGAACTGATTATTTCCATTGGGCGAGGACCAATTACCATATTTTACATAATTATCATTTCTTTTTCAATTAGTTTTTAACATTCATTTGTAAAATTTTTGAGTTCCACATTATCGCCCTTTGTCCACCCATTGAGAAGACAAGCAATGTGATATCAAATATATATGTGAAGTCATACAAAACATACTTCCATGTTAGCCATGTTACAAAAAGAAAAGCAAGAAAAACAAAGGAAAAAAGTATGCTCCAATCTGCAGTCGGTGTTCATCAGTTCTCTCTCCCTGCAGATGCATAGCATTTTTCATCATGGGTACTTTGTAACTGTCTTGGATCATTAGCTGTCTTTTCATGGTCACAGGTTCCCAAAGTGGGTGATACCACCCTCTAGGGGACCCTGGAATGATGGGGCTGTTAGTAGCCTCGGCTACAATTGGGAGGCATTGAATAAATATAAGAGGGCTGTGGAAGCATAAGGAAAGGAGAGAATAAAAGAAAATTTTGAAAAACTGCACATGGTTCATCTGTTGTGTAGACCAAGTTAAAGTCATAGTGATTACATTATTTTCCAAATAAACACACAGAATGCAAGTTATAACTGATCAGCAGTCAAGTCCACTGACAGGTCACAAGCAAATGGCATCAAAATTTCAATGCAGGGGAAAAAAACCACAAATTTACAATAAATTACTAAATTTAAGATGAATCATTTTAAAAAATAAATATACATTTTTAAATAATGAAAATTTCAAAAAAAAAAACTTAATGGGTTAAAGAAAGTAGATTTCGGTTTGGGGGCAGTGGTACGAGTAATTTTTTTAAAGAGGGCAGTAAGCCAAATCAGTTTGGAAATCTCTGCAGTAGATCATTGTTATAATATCATTTTTACTATGTACAATATTCTCCTGGTTCTGTTCACTTCACTTTGCATCAGTTCGTATAAGTCTTTCCAGGTTTTTCTGATACCATTCCCCTTTATCATTTCTTATAGCACAATAGTATTCTATCACAATCATATATCACAACTTATTCAGCTATTCCCCAGTTGATGGACACCCCCTCAAATTCCAAAAAGAGTCACCATAAATATTTTTGTATTTGTAGGTCCTTTTCCCTTTTCTTTAATCTCTTTTGGATACAGACTTAGCAGTAATATTCTGGATTAAAGAGTATGCACAATTTTATACCCCTTTGGGCATAGTTCCAGATTGTTCTCCAGAATGGTTGGACTAATTCACAACTCCACCAACAGTGTGTTAGTATCCCTATTTCTCCACCTCCCCTTTAGCATTTGTCATTTTCCTTTTCTGTCATGTTAGCCAATCTGATGGGCTTGAGATGGTATCTCAGAATTGTTTTCATTTTATCTAATCGTCAGTGATTTAAAGTGTTTTTTCATATGACTATTGATAGCTTTGATTTTTTTCTTCTAAATATGGTTTATAATAAAGAAAATCAGAATACATGTCCATTACTTCAAGCAATTCATTATTCTATTCCTACTAACTGGCTGTAATCTGCTCAACTTTGGACCTCTCTCTACTCCCTTCCATACCTTGCTTTCGGGACAGTAATCAAATCAATATCTCCATGGCTTCTGGAAAGACCATGTAAATATATTGCCCTATATATCAACTCACTATCACTTTTACTCCCTATATAAAAATCTGCTTTCCTAGTTACCAGTCCCCAATGTGTATTATCTCACTTAGATACTTGTATCCCCAATGCTTATTAAAACCATATGGGTACTTAATAATTTTTTCTTTGATTTTACAGATGAGGAAATTGAGACTCAAGAGAGGCTAAGTGATTTGCCCAGGGTCATGTTATTAGCAAATATTTCAAGCAGGATTTATAGCTAGTGTTCCTATCTCCAAGTCATAAGTATTAAAGCACTCTGTCCATGATACAGTATATATCTAACAGAACAATCTGTAATTTAAATGACTGGCCATAAATAATGCCTTAAGAACTCTTCACAAGAAAGGGACTGCTTTATATCATAAAGGGGAAAATTCTATAGCAAACTTATGGTTTGAATCTTTCATTTTTCTTTTCGATATTTTATTAATTAGTCACATGGTAGATTATTTTTTATCAAGAAGACAGTAGAAATCTTCTTTTAATCCTGAGGCAAAATTGGTTGTTTAGATGTATGTCTGAGGAGCAGCTTGGGAGTGCAGTGGATACAGCACCAGCCTAGGTGTCAGGAGGGCCTGAGTTCAAATGTGGCCTTAGACACTTACTAGCTGGGTGACCTTGGGCAAGTAATTTAACCTCAATTTCCCCCTCACCCCCCCAAAAACAGATATACATCTGAATCAAATGTGTGAATTTAAGGCCTTCAATGGTTGATCTGAACCTTTTTTTTACCCAAATGGTTTTGCAGCTCCTACTCCTCCTATTTTCATTTGTGGCTACTCAGTTTCATGCTGTTTATAGTCAATGTCACTAGAGGAACTGTGAAATTGAAAGATAATAAAAGCCAGAGAAATTAGTTGATATATATTTAAGATACCTGGAAAATTGGTATTTGCAGTTTTATATTATGTCCGCTAAACTATACTACTCAACATTTGGGAAAGTATGTGAAAGTAGCAAGAAAATTTCATCGTAAAATCTCTTTGCAAGCAATTTGTAAAAATATTGACTTAGCTCTAATGGAGAATGTCGTTTTCTTTAGCAGCATGCTAAATATTGCTTTTCTCTTTATCTGATTTTGTTTTCTGAGTCTAAATACATTTTAATCAATGATTTTACTGACAGTACTTTAGGGGCCTATTTAATAATCAGATTCCCTTGAGGGCCTTTCCTAACCTATGAGAATGACCCATTCAAGTAATCCAAAATGCAAAAGGAGCCAGGCCAGGGGATTCGGGCCTACTTCTCTACATTTGGCCTGAAGTACTGATTCTCACTGAGTTTGTTCTCTGTAGGAAACCATCAAAATGAGTCAGAGTACAGACTCCAGAAGAGAAAGATCTGATATTATTGTTGGCTGTCTACAGAGGTTAAAAGGTCATTTTTACATATGTTATATACATTATGATCAGAGTATATTCATGCACAGGATCATATAGATTAAGGAAAAACATGCTTATCATCATCCTCAACCTGTTTTAAATCAATGATATATAAGACTATTCGGGGATGGGGAACCTGCGGCCTCGAGGCCACATATGGCCATCTAGGTCCTCAAAGTGCAACCCTTTGATTGAATCCAAACTTCACAGAGCAAATCCCCTTAATAAAAGGATTTGTTCTGTAAAACTTGAACTCAGTGAAAAGGCCACACCCAAGGACCTAGAAGGCCACATGTGGCCTCAAGGCCACAGGTTCCCAACCCCTGCCTCTGTATGATAGTACCATATATATAACAATATTAGCTGCTGAAAAATGCTCATGTATATCTCTTTTTTTCTGGTTTCAGAAAATGATGATAATCTGAGAAACATGAAAAACAGATTGGAAAATGCTAATGAAAAGAATAGTGACCTCCTAAAAGGTCTGAATGACACACTGGGAAAGTTATCAGCCATTCCAGCTGGTAAGTGGAAGTAGTAATTGAGAACTCTATTAAGCTTGGTCATTTCAATCTGTACCTTGGCAATTTTAATATTTTCCCTAAAATAATATTCTTAATGGTTGGCAGTACCTACTTAATACTTTCTGATTATTAATTTCTTCTCTTTGCTTATAAGGAAGATACATTACAATCTATATAGCATTTTCAGTTTAATTTTTGTCTCTTTCTCCCCAAACCAGACATGTGTAGGCCTATTTTTCAGAGGAAGGAATAGTTGTATTTATATTATATTATTTTGTTAACTGCAAGGTTTGAATTAATGGAAAGGAAAAAAGTTATAATCAGTAAAGCTTCAGCCCTGGTTTTATTGGAGCTTCAAGATGATGGTAACTTAACTCAAGAGTCCAATACATTCCACACATACCCAGAGAAAGCTCAATGTTTGAAATGTTTTGACCTTGAAAAAGGCCTTGATGGCATAGTATTGTACAGTGCTGCTTTAATATACAGCTTAATAGTAGTTCTAGAAAATGTTTCTGTATTTTTCCCACACTATGTACACTCAATATAAAGCTGCTGAATTGAACTGACCAGAAATTAGTGTTCTCTCTGTTGTGATTAAGGAAATGCACATGTGTGTATGTGTATACACACATACATGAAATAAAAATATTGATACCCTTGTTATACATATAAGTGGTTATATTTCTGTTTTACTTATTTACTATTATCTTCCTTACCCAAAAGAGCTGGTGTGTTTTTTCTTTTCAAAATTAAAATTGTAAATAGTTTTCAAACTGTTCTTAGCACCTGCACCATAGAAAATAGTTACTCCCCGAATGCCCAGTGTTTTATTAGCTAAAAATGAATATATTACACATGTATACATAAATATACATTACACATATGTATATATATTATATATATATATATATATACACATACATACTAGCTTTCCAGTGGTTCTATTTCACCTATAAATATACAGAAAAAGAGAGACATTATATAAGAGAAGCAGTAAAGTATACATATTTATAAACAGTCATTTGGACTTCATTTAACCCATATAATAAAACCTATATATAATCTATATACAGTCTATGTGACAGTCAAAGTATATCCCTATAATTTATATTCAAAATATACATATGCACTTTATATGTATTCCAAGTATGCATATATAATATGCCATGAGGCACATATACATATTATATACATATGTATATACACATATTTACATATATGTTGTATGTGTTTATGTGTGTATTTAAAAGTTTCCAACTCCTAAAACTGAAGCCAAAGACTCCATTAATTTATTTATTTTGATGCTGGGAATTAGAATTAAATCTGAAGCTTCATTTTGATGAATCTATGTGGTTAATGAAGATTAATTTTTCCATTTAATATATTGAGCAGCAAATCATAGTTTTCCAAAAGTCCATGTCACCTGCTCAGCAGTATATGAAAGGAAACTTACAAGAATGCGTAATGCTTTAATACTTGAAAATGAATACTATGTGTCTGTGTATACTTTAAAATGTCTCCATGTCCTAAAATTGAAGCTAGATTGTCCAGCCGTTCACTTTTTGTCTCTGGGAATTAGGATTAGATCTGAAGCCTCACTTTGATGAATCTATATAAGTCTTGAAGATTAATTTTTCTTTTTAATATGTTGAGCAGCAAATCACCATACTCCCTTGTGTAGTGAGCGTTGAGGATATTCACTTTGCTATTCTGACTTAATCAGGTATTCATAGTAGAGGTTCCTGAGAAAATTTAATTTGACTTTTAAAAATCTTCATTTTCTATGACTGAGACTTAAAGTTCAGCCTGTTTTGTTTGGAAAGAAACAGTCTTGAGGTCAACCAACCCAGGATCCAACTTTGACAGTCACAAATGAAACTATGATAACCTGACCCTTTGTTTTGATTCTCATACTCTCTGCTGCTGACAGATACAGCTGCAAAATTGCAAGCTGTTAAAGACAAAGCAAGACAAGCCAATGATACAGCAAAAGATGTCCTGGCACAGATTAAAGATCTCAACCAGAACCTTGCAGGCCTGAGGAACAATTACAATAAACTGGCAGATGATGTAGCCAAGACAAATGCTGTGGTGAAAGACCCTGCCAAGAACAGTAAGCTCTTACATTTATTTTTATTATGACTTTTGCTCCTTTACTCTAACATTATTTCATAAAACCATAGAATGCTAAAGCTGAATAGGAACTTTAGCCCAATTTCATAATTTCAGTCTAGTATACTAATGGATCTGTGCCCTCAGAAGTGTAATTATTTTCTTCATTGATGCAGATTACAGCACATCCATCTCTGACCATCCTAGGAAACTCTCACCCATGTCCTCTCATTAATTCAGCACAGGGAATCGCCCTAATGTCCAATGTGTTTTCCTTGAGTTCTCTTGACATTTCAAGAATACCAGTGGGGCTCATAAATCCATGAAACAATCTTTGATTTTACAGCTAATGAATCTGAGACCTAGAAAGTGTAAGTGATTTGATCCAGGTGACAGAGTGAGTTGGTGATATAGTTAGAACTAGAACCTAGGACTTTGGATACCCAGTCCACTATTCTTCCCAACATGTCACATGGCAGTTAGATAATGATTCTAAAACCTCCCATGGTGCTTTGACACTTGGCATAAATACTTTCTGGTCTTCACAATAGTGGAACACATAGTTGTAGTCTTGGGAAAAAATGCTCAGAGAATGGATAAAGTCTCATAGGATTCTGGAGCTATTAAATCTGAACTTCAGAAGAGGCCCAGGAGTAAAAACAAACCCAGTTTTCATTGGGGGCTAGCTTTTGATGATGATGTTCCAAGGGCTTTTGCTGATCCTAAAGACCCAAATGTTGATTTTGACTGCATCCATATTAGCCCTCAAATCTTACAAATACCTCTCCAGAAAGAAATTTAGGGAGGCTTGCTTCCCTCCCCTTCCACCCAGCAGCTCTCAAGATCTTTTAGCACAAAACCAGTAGGGCATTGGGCTCATTGAATTTTACTCAAAAAAACAAACCAGATAGAACATCTTTTATGAATACTCCTCAAGAGAAGAGGTTATTTAATAAGTATTTGCAAAGACATGAACTTTCAGAGAAGTTTCTCATTCAATATAGGCATGCAAATTATCAAAAACAGCTCACTAACCATAAAGACAGAGACACACAACATGCACACACATAGCTCCCTTCTGAAGACCAAATGGCGCACTGAACCACTTAACACAGTATTTCCTAAAAAGTCGAATAGAACTCCAAATTTTTGTAAAGCCGATATTATTTTCCCATTGTCATGATTTCAAATGATTTTACTAACTTCGAATGAATTTATAACTGATGACAGCTTCTCCTTTGAGTGTAGTTATTCTTGTTCTCTAAAAATAAGATGCAAAAGGAGAGCTTTCCATTCAATGAAACATGGCAATGAACACTTATAACATGAAGAATAACTCCAAAAATAGTATGATTTTATAAAGTTTTTTAAATGTATATGTTGGTGGTTTGTCTTAATGGGGACTATTTGTAATTTATAGTCTCTCATGAAAGGCTCAGAGAATTTTAGGGGTATATAATTATATTATCTAGTCTCTAATTTTTTTTCTCTTAATCTGTCTTATTTTCTCCCTTTTTGCCCTGCCACATCGATATCTACAGAAATCAGTAAGTATCTTTTAACTTACAAGTAAGCAATTACTTGTAAATGTTTCTCTGCCTCTGCACCCCTCCACCCCGCCAATGCTCCTGCTTTACATCTGCTATTTTGGTGCTACTCTAGGAAAAATATATCTTATTTTTTCAGTATTACCATATTACTACCTACTATGATGAGCAGAATTTTCTCTTACAATAAAGCCAGTAGCAATGTATGGATTTATTCCCTTTAGTTTCATTCTTGACACTGGTAGAATAACATCATGAGCTATGTACCTGCAGCAAAGTAAAAAGCAAAACTTGAATTGCATGTATGAGTGCCATGCTTCAGTATCACCTAACAGTTTTAGTACCAGAGAATAGAGAACACTTACAAATTGAGCTAGGATTTCAGATTACTTTCTTGTCACAAAGTTAACACTAATCAGAAGTTTTATTGTTGCTGTGTACCCCAAAGCGTGGTCTAAGCAACCCCATGAACCTTTATTTTTTTTATTTGATAATCTCTTTGGATCAACATAGAAAAGTCTGATTGGCTTATTGAAGAGTAAGAGGATCTAGGGACTTCACCAAGTCTCAAATGTGACTCTGTCCCTCATGACCTCTAAATATACTGCTGGCATTCTGTCAGCTTTCTTTTTCCTGGCACCAAAATTAATTTGTGAAACTTCGGTGTGGTATTAGGAAGTTGAAGGAAAGGAAAATAAATTGTTGAAAGGTTACCAGGAAAGTGAAAACTGTAGTTATATTGAAGGTCTGGGAGGAAGAAAATGATGTTTCTATCTGAGCCAGAGACATGGCAGTTCAAAAGAGAAAAAAAATCATGAAAAAAAAAACTTTTTTTTCTTTCAACTATAGATTAATCAAGTCGCCAATCTATTATGGTCATTTTAAAAAATATTTTAAACAGTATTCCAACTCTGACATTCATGAATGCAAGACTAATTTTGCAGAAGAACAAATGACCTATTTCTAAATAACAGGTTAAAAAGATAACCAAAGATTTACTTTCATCTACTTCTGAAGATGAGTCATCAATGGGTCAATGTCAGCCACATGGGACATCTTTCATAGTGTAACCTGGAACTCAGTTATGGAGCTTGAACTGTCTCATTTTCATCAGGGATGTCGATGATAGAGTAGATAAAACAGAAGCTTGTTGAGTGAATAAATTACCTTAAATCAGGTGAAGCTGCCAGCGTCTTAGAATAAGAAAAGATAATTATACCTCTAAAAATGTCTGACTTCCTCCAAGGGAAAAAAATTACATTCTAGGAGTCTATGAAATAGTATGTCTAGACATTAACCAGTCATTCATTGTTTCTACTCAAGACACCAGAAGGAAATAGGTTTGAATTGCAGCATGAGATATTTAAGTGATAGGAGAAAATACTTTTTAAGGATGTTTCATCAGTGGAATCCTTTGCCAGGAGACATTGTGACAGTTACTTTCTTTGACATATGCAATAAGAACAAAAATTAAAGAGGGTAATTACCCACGTGTTATAGGCAGTCATGAATTGAAAAAAGAATGTCAGAGTAAGGTGACCTTTGCAAAGAATATTCCATCGGCTCAGTTTTATAGCTAAGTCTGTGTTCTCTGAAGGCCAGTCCTATGAGTGGAATTAGGAATTAAAACAGTAACAACATTGAAAGAATCATCGTGCTATTTGCTTAATGTATAATCACCTGCCCAAAACGGGGCTCTCATTCTCACCTCCGTTTCTTTGACCTACTTAAGGCCTGACTAACATCCTCATTATCATCCCAGTGCTTCATCTATTTAGGAACCATGATTTTTCTTTACCGCATGGCTAAAGAGAAATTCCTACTCATGTGAGCAAGCTGAATCACCAGCATAACTTGTCATGGTTTGTCTTTGGTTCTGTGAAGTTGCAGATGCAGATGCCACTGTTAAAAATCTTGAGCAAGAAGCTGATCGATTGATAGATAAACTCAAGCCAATCAAGGAGCTTCAGGATAACCTGAAAAAAAATATCTCTGAGATAAAGGAACTAATAAACCAAGCCCGGAAACAAGCCAATTCTGTAAGCTATTTTTTACTTTTTTCCTTTTTTCTCAGTATTGTTCAGTTATTGGTAGTAATTGGTCACTGTTATTCCCAATGGAATGACTTTTGGTCCTTTTCTTCCACCTTGCAACTCTTGGGCCTATGATTCTAATGAGAAGTCACCAGGCATGGGATGAAAACAGGAAAACAGTAATTGTTACTTGGACATCCAGAAATCCTATTTTATAATATTTACAAGATATATCAAAGGGTAACAAGGGAGAAAAGGGCTCTCATTAACTATCTTTGCATCTTGGCAGGATATAGCATCTCCAGGTGTTTAGAAAACCAACTGGATTTAAAGAATCACCATTAATTATTAACTTAGCCATCAGAGTGACAGAACATTTTTACATACTTCCCTGGAGTGTAGTACAGAACACAGGGAGCAAAAGCCATGTCAAAGCTTCTATGGAAGCTTATTTTCATCAGGTTCAGTTATAAGAGGTCACTATTTAAATGTTCTAACAACAATAAATGGATGGATGACACGGCAAAATGAACAAGACATTTGGTGAGTACTTTGCACAGTTGGCACTCAGTAAATATTTGTTGAATGAATGCATGAATGTATTAATGAAATCAGATAAAGAAGTAGCATGAAATATTCGAGATTAGGCAACCAATCAAATAACAAACATTTATTAAGCACATTCTACATTTGAGACACTATGCTAAGCTCTAGGCATACAATGACAAAAACAAAACAGTCCCTACCCTCGAGGAACTTAGATTCTATCGTATGAAACAACATAGATTCATACAATTTGAGAGTTGGAGGGGACCTCTAAGGCTAAAGAATTTCCTGGTATAGCGTACCCAGCAAATGGCCATTCAACCTCTGCTTGAAGACCTCCATGGAAGAGGAATCTACCACCTCTCAAGCCTGCCCATTCCATTTTTGGAAAGCTCCAATTATTAAAAAAAATTCTTGGGATCAAGTCTAAATTTGTCTCTTTGCCAGTAGCCTCTTCCACCTCTCCAACTATGTGATTCTATGTGGCTAACACCCTAGTTCAGGCCCACACTCTCTCTTACTTGGATGACTGCAATAGCCTACTCATTGGTCTCCTTGACTCAAACTGCTCCCTTCTCCAGCTCACCATCCACAGAACTCTTAAAGTGATTTTCCTAAAATACAAGTCTGATCATATCACTCCTCCGATCAAAAAACTACCATGACTGCCTCCTGCCTCTAGGATCATGTATAAATTCTGGCACTTCAGGCCTGTCATGATCTGGCTCCAGCTTACTTTTTGTCTTCTACATTTATTCCCTTTCACACACTCTATGTGTATGATCCAGTCAAATCGACCTTATCTTCCTCATACTCAACATCCTATCTTTTGTTTCCATTGTTGGTTTGTTGTTGTTGTTTTTTTGTTCAGTTGTTCAGTTGTATCCAACTCTTTGTGACCCCACAGACCACACCATCCATGGGGTTTTCTTGGCAAAGATACTGGAGTGGTTTGCCATTTCCTTCTTCCTTCTCTGTTTCCATACCTTAGCATTAACTGCCCTAAAGTGCACTCCCTCCTCACCTTTGCCTCTTAGGATACCTAGTTTCCTTCAATATTCATTTCAAGCAAGACATTCTATATCCTACTTTTCCTAAACAACCCGGTTTCTAATCTTCTACCCCAACTTAATCTGCATTTGCTGTGTATTTATTCTGTTTATACATATGTAAGTTGTATACATACACATATATAATGTCTATAAGTACATTCATGTGTATGTATGTATATATAATATTTCAAATGTCAGGGGAAAGAGACATGCCCAAGATCATTTTTCTTTCAAAAGATTAGAAAGTACACATGCAGCTCCAAATACAGTTTGTCCTAACTGAAGATGGTGTTTTGATGTTTCATTAATCTGTATTAAATGACCTGACTCTAATATATTTGTCTGGCCCCAATAAGTGCTAGAAATGACAAAGGAGCTTAAGATAAATCTTAAAGTAGTGTTCTTTCGGTTTGTTGATTTTCTTATGGAGTGTCTGATAATCTTTTAAAATAAATGATCTAGTTACTAAATGGAAAATTACAGTAGAAATCCAATAGATGTACTTATGCATCCTCAGTAACGTCTAATTGAGTTCATGATGATTAACTGGTAAAAGGCACAGTTATGAGAAATGCCTTGTAGATTCCTAAATGATTGGAGCTTTTTGTTTTAGAAGACTTAGCAAAGAATTGCAGTAAAATTACCTACAAGTTTCAGAATAGAACTTTCAGAGTAAGAGTGAGAAAGACAGCAAGAGAGAGAGAGGGAGGAAGGAAGGGGGAGGGAGGAAGGAAGGGAAAGGGAGGGAGAGAGGGGGAGAGAGAGAGAGAGAGAGATAAAAGGAAGAAGTGAGGAGAGAGGGGGGAATAGAGAAGGAAATGAGGGAAAAGAGGGAAAGAAGGAGAGAGAGAAACAGAAAAAGAGAGAGGACACAGGGGAAAGGGAGGCAGAAGAAAGAAAGCTTCATTTATAGAGAATTTGTTCTAGAGAGCCCCTCAGAAAGTAAAATTCACAAATATCATACATAATAGACCTGTCCTAGATATATTATGGGACAGCTAGTTGGCAAAGTAGATAGAGCTCTGGGTCTGGAGTCAGGAAGACTTGAGTTCAAACGTGGCCTCCGACACTTACTAGCTGTGTGACCCTGGGCAAGCCACTCAACCCTGTTTGCCTCAGTTTCCTCATCTGTAAAATGATCTGGAGAAGGAAATGGCAAACCACTCCAATAGCAAAAAGAGACTAACTTACCCTATATCGTGAAGAGAAAATAGAGATGGTAGAGATAGGATGTCCATGGTCACACAGCTAATTAAACTGGAATGGGATTTTATCATCTAACTCCAACTCCTATGCTCTTTTCTCTATGCCACACTCCTGCAGAGCCCTTGCCTATTACTATTCCTCACAGCCTCGTATCATCTAAGGTTTTAATAAGCATACTATATACATCTTCATTAAAGTAAGGGATAAAAAATGTTATACAAAACAGGGCCAAGGACAAAGTCCTGTGACATTACAGGTTGACAACATCAATCACCCTTTTTTAGTTTGCTCAGTCAATCACTTTCAAACCCAGCTAAATTTACCACAATCTAGCCTCTATCTCATCTACAAGGATATTTTGCCTTGCTTAAATCCAGTGTAACCTTTGGCTGAAAGAGTCAGTTGCATAGGACTCTCTGATCCTTGATGAAGAGTGATCACTCAATGCCCACACTTAGGTTTGGAGTTGATAAGAGTGAGAGTGAAGAGCAATTCAGGTCCTTTAAATTTCCTACTCTGAGAAAGAAGGTGGTTGAGTCTAACCTGTCTTCAGGTCTATGAAGGAAGAAAACGACTCTGGGAAGAGACAAGTGGACGAAGAATAGCTGGCAGTCTCTACCATCGCCCTATCCCTAGCTTACTACACTAGAGATTTTGAGGAGTTGCCCGTTGGGTGAGAACTAAGATTCTGTTGATCTTAGTTTTCCCATTCTCAATGGAACAGCTCATTTATTCTGTATCAACTAGTACTTTCTCTGATTTCTGTTTTGCTATCAACTTGGATAAATAAGTTCATTTGCTTTTGCTATGTGTGTTCCCAGGCCATCTCCAGTCATCCTAATATATATCTGGCCACTGGACCCAGATGGCTCAGGAGGAGAAAGTGCACAGCACCCCCCTCACTCAAATCTAATTCAATTGCAAATCATGTCATCATCTTCCTGATGTCATGTTCCTCTTCTAGACCAAAGGACAAACCACACACAACAACCACAGCTATGTGTGTTCATTATGGAACTTTATGGAACTAGTCAAGCCTTGGATATAGAGCTTGGGCATTCCTTCCACATTTAGGTATAGTGATCAGGAGCTGTAGATTTAACCTAAAAACACTACTGATAATTTATACTAACAATGTTTATACTAATAATATTTAAGGGATCAGATAGTTATAATCACATTTATTCAGTTGTCACATCCTGTCTATTCCAACTCCTCAATATTCCTCACAATAGTCCTCTTTTTCCCAATGCTACCACTCTAGTTCTGGGCCTCCACCTCTTACCTAAACTACTGTAGTTACCTCCTGACTAGTCATCCTGCCTCCATTTCTCCCCTTTCCAGTCTGTCCTTCACACTGCTTCCACCCCTGGAGCTCTCACACAGGAAGTACCTTCCAGCCTGTGACCTCTACCTCTGATTGGATGGTTCTTCCCAGTACCTTCATTTTAAGGAAAATATTTAGGCCAGCTATATCTTCAATCTTCTCCAGATTGAACTCCTATCTTGACTTCCTCTACCTTTCCCCTATGTGGGTACCCATAAACACACATCTCAGCTTTGTTTTATGTGTTGTCTACCTTCGTTAGATTCTAAGTTCCTTGAGGGCAGGAATTGTCTTTCTTCTTATATTTCTATTTCCAGCATTTAGCACAGGGCCTAGTACACAATAAGCACTTGTGGACTTGACACAATTATATATGTGTGTGTATTAGTGCCAGGTCTGATTATTAGATTAATAGATTATTAGAAAAACCTCATCACCCTGTAAGATCTCATCAGCCTTAGTACTCCACCTCTGGTTCAAAAGTGAAGATCCTCTGCCCCTCCACTTCAAAAGCGGAGCCATGAACTCCTAAACTTTCACTTAAAGGGGGGAACTCAGCTCAGAACATCTCATTTCTCACCTGGCTGCACTTCTCTGAGACCTCTTTGACTTTTCTGCCATGTTCCCCACCCTTTTCAACTTCTCTTATTAGATTGTAAGCTCCTTGAGGGCAAAGACTGTCTATATTTTTATGTACTATTTCCTCAGCACTTCCTATACTACCTAACACATAGTAGGCACTTAAGGAATGTTTACTGATTAAGACTGTGACAGAAAAACAAAACCAAGCACCTTGTACCCACCAAAGGAGAAAAAAAAGCAAAGAAAAGAAACTGAAATAGGAAGCCTTGGTACAGAAGGAGACGTGGATATTCCTACTCAAAAAACATGTCACTTTCCTGCTTAAAAATCTACAGTAACTTCCCACTGCCTATTGAATAAAACATAAGCTCCTTAATCTGGCACGCAGATCCTTTTATGATCTGTATCCAACTTACTTTTCTGTCACATACAATTACTCCTCTTCACACTTTGTATGTTTCTGCCAAATAAGATTCTTTGCTCTTCCTCAGTCTTGCCTTCCTTGTTCCTATCTCCTTCCCTTTGTGCATGCTACCTCCTCATTCGGGGAATTTTCTTCCTTTACATCTTCATTTATAGAAAGGTTTCTCTTCCTGAAAGATCTGGCTCAGGTACCGTCTTTTCTATGAAGCCTTTTCTGGTCCCCTGGTGCTGCTGACTTTAAGTGATCTCTTATTTTGGGATCTCAGTGTACTCAATGCAGTTATTCTGTTAAAGTTCTGGTATTATACTATAGTGTTATTTGTATCTGTTTCATCACCATGCTGTATTATAAGGTCTTTGAGAGAAAAAGTTCTATCTTATTTCATGTTTGTCTTCCTAGCTCTATTCTAACATCACTGTAATTCAATTCAATTCAGTTCGGTGAGGCTGAGCTCATTAGGTGGCAGACACTGTGCCAAGCACAGAGAAAAACAAGGACAAATGTGAACAGGTCCGAGAATTCAAAGAGCTTACCTTCTACTGGGGGCTAACATATACCAGATAAGAACATTCTTTTAAATGTACAAAGTAATTGAAAAATAATCTTAAGGGAGAGAATACTAATAACTGGAGAAATCAGTAAAGGCATCCTCAAAGAGGCAGTAATTTGAATGGAACTGGAGAATTCTATGAAGCAGAGATGAAGGAGGAAGATCATTCCAGACATGGTGGACAGCCTGTGAAAAGACACAGAAGCAAGAGATAGAATATCCTGTAAGGAGAACAGCAATGAAATTAGTATGGATAAAACATAGGGAGCTTGGGGTGAAAGGGTATGGGTACAATTTGTTCAAAAGGTGGATTGGAGCCAAACTGTGAAGGAATTTAAATGCCCAACAAATATAGGTAAAACCTAGAGACCTTGGGGAGCCACTGGGGTTTCTTGAGCAGGGCAGAAGTGCAATCTGTGCTTTAGGAATATCAGTTTGGCAGCTATGTTACATGGTAGCGGATTGGTGATTATTAAATGGAAAAGAATGGAACTCTCCATTAATCTTTTTTGTTCTCTCCTTCCCACTGTAAAATTATTCCCCTTTGTACTGAAAACAAAGAGATAATGGGAATTAACTAGTTTGACCCTTCTCTGTCATCCATTACCGTTTTCCAGCCACCTCAAGCAATAGTCCTATCTCTTCCTTAATATTTCTCTTGTCCTGAATCATAATTTAAAAAAATTACTTTGGTACTTTTTTGCAGTTATGGGTGTCCCAGCTAATTCTTAGATTTAACATTCCTGACACTATTCTCTTTTTTGGAGCGGGGGGAGGCAAGGCAATTGGAGTTAAGTGACTTACCCAAGATCACACAGCTAGTGTCAACTGAGGTCAAATTTGAACTCAGGTCCTCCTGACTGCAGAGTTGGTGCTCTATTCACTGCACCACCTAGCTGCCCCCTTTCCTGACACTATTCTTAATGGACCATATCATTCAGTTACCCTTCCTTGCTTCCATGTCCCACATGGTGTGCATGTGTGTTCTTTAAATTCAGTTATTAATGAGATTCTCTGCCACTATATCAGTACTTTTAGACAGTGCTCCCTTTTCTTCCTGATTGGAATCATCTGTGTAAACCCAATTCCAAAGTCTGTTGCTATGGGATGTTCTCCTCACTGGCAGAGATCCATGTTCCCTGCCTGGATAAAGGGCAGGGCAGAGTTGGTAAGAATAGGAAAGAGGAGAATCCTTCAGTGATCACCAATAGGAGAGAGTCCTATACCGACTGACTTTGGGAATGGGGATACATCTGTATTTCTATTATCATCATTCTACCATTCTTGAGATAACTTGGCCTTACTCTATGATTACATATAATAGTACATAAACATATAATAATATATGATGATATGTAATAAACTAATAATATATATTGTGTAATAAAAATTACATAGAATCTTTCCAGAACTTATAGTTTGCAAGTCCCAGATTTGGGTTTGTATATTGGACTGCCACAGTAGCAGTAAGGCATTTTGTCAAGTTTTGTCTGTGTTTGGTTAAATAAAAACCCATATAATCTCCCCTGATTTAGGATATTTGAATGAAGGAATATTTGTCAAAATCTAAATGATGACTTACCCTCTTACCCCCAAATTATCCACAATTTGATCATGATTTTGCCTATTCAAGTACTGAACTGACTAATTCCTAGTTTTCCTTATGGTTGAAGTTAGAATGCTACTTGAATGTAATTGAAAACTAATAGGAACCTTTTTCACTCTTCCCATGGGGCCTTCTTTCTTGGTACTTTACAGTCATCTGAAAGCTATTGATCAAAAGAAATCTTTTTTTCTTTAGCAATAGAAGTTGCTAATTACATTAGTGACTGCAACTGGAAATGATTTCTTAAAGGCATTTAACAAAGATGTTAGTTCAGTTTCACTTTCATTTCTTGGCAACTTAATGAAAAGGGGCCATTTTGCTCTGAGAGTTTCTGTGTTCCTAACACAAAGATTAATATACTTATTGTTGGAGCATCTAGAACAAAATCTATTCAGCTATTTTCAATTTTAATAATATAGGGGAGAAGAGAGGACAATTTCCCTTTTTAAATTCACAAAAAGCAATTTGTTACTTGATTTCAAATAATTCAAAATTCCATGAATTTTAAATCTTGAGATGTCATTTAAATAGTTTTAAGGAGAAATATTTGTTTTTGTTTCAAAAGTACCTTTTGAAAGTGATTTAACAGAAAATTTTGCCAGAGCCAAGGACATATTGAAAGGAGCCCAAAACTGCTGCACTTTAGAAATTGGTGAATTAGAAACTATCAATTATTTTCCTTCCTGGTTGGTGGTGATTGAACAAGGGTAGCAGAAAGGCGGGTGAATGTAAGAATATGTCATTTGCGTGTTTCAGAAAGAAAGTAGTGTCCAACTTAAAAGAACTGGAATCATGGAAATCTATGTGGGAAAAACACTTCAGTGTTCTCATTAATGAACATAATATACATGTGGGTAGTTAAAAATATTTGATGATAGGAAAAAAAACTTCAAAGAAAAAAATGACTCCTTTGTGGTTGTTTGGAATCTACTTCAAACTTTCTAAGAGGTTTAGTCTCAGTTCTTTGTTTCTTGTTTTTCTTGAAGATCAAAGTCTCTGTGTCTTCTGGAGGTGACTGCATTCGAACGTACAGGCCAGAAATCAAGAAAGGAAGCTACAATAACATCATTGTCAACGTGAAGACAGCTGTTGCTGATAATCTCCTTTTTTATCTTGGCAGTGCCAAGTTTGTAAGTCTGATTTGCACCTTCTCCCTTTCAGTTGATTCAGTTAAATCCATACACCGTGTGTGTGCGTGCGTGCGTGCGTGCGTGTGTGTGTGTGTGTGTGTGTGCGTGTAGCCAGTGGCTTATTTTGATATTTTGATAAGGGAAGTGACGATTAGATATTTAGAACCCAACAACATGGCAATAAAAATTGTCTAATTATTTCCCACTCACCCTCCCCACCCCATGTGAAAACAGAAGAAACATGTCTACCAAAGATTTGAAATATCAAATCAAGTTAGAGTAGTGCAAATATGAAGCAGAAAATTGTTGTGTATAGTATTTGGGTCCTTTGACTTTAATGCATTAACATGGTAGCATTTCTTCTATACAGTTTTACAGAACAATCTTGGTTCCAACTGTTTGAAAATGAGGGCAAATTGGTATTGCACATAAATTTTTCATTTATTAAAAATGAGGACTGTACTTTTTCATCAATGAAATAAAATAATACACAAACGAAATAGTATCAATAATAACAGAGACCTTCCAGTTCTCTGGTGTAGGGCACATCTAGATATAGTAATTCCTTCTCCCAGTGCAAGTCAGCACCTATTCCCTACAACTTATAGTCTTAGAGAGTTGCCTAGGAGGTGCCAAAAGGTTAGATAATTTGACCAGCTACCATGTGTCAGAGATAGGACTTGAACCTAGGTCTTCCTGGCTCTAAGACCAACTCTACCCACTATACGTTGATGCCTTAGCAAAAGAGTGAATGTTGCCACAAGAACCCTGAGGTAGGTAGTAAAAGTATTACTATTTCCATTGGGATTAAGAAGAAACTGAATCCCAGGGAGATAAAGCAGTCAGAGATATGGCTCAGACCCAGGTCTTTTGATACCAAGTGTAATGCTCTTTAGCTCATCCCACAGTAAAAGGAGCAACCTTGAGAGTGTTCTTGCATCACTTTTTCTGGCCAGCATGTGAATACTTGCCTTGTGTGAGTTCTCTGGCTTTGGAATTGATTGTGTGACATGAAAAATGTTAGCAAAGGACCGCCTAGCATGGCATACCTGCATCAAAGAAGGTTCTGTGCTCTACGAACAAAGCAGAATTGAAGTATCTCAAAAGAAAGGTGAGATGTCCAAATTTAGAGAATCCATCCCAGATGTTCACATGGACTATTTGTGCCCAACCTGTGGCAGAGCATTCTGAGCTTGTATTGGTCTGATCAGCCACAGTCAGACACTCTATAACTTGGCTCTAACATAGTGATGTCATTTTGGTCCTCGTTAAGAATGAAGGACAACAACCACCCAACCAGTAAAATGAAATTAAAATGGTCAGTATTTGTGGTTACTAATTTTATGGTAATGAAATCTTTCCTAGTGATATCTCCAATGTTTGTCCAATTCTCTCAAATTGAAATGTTAAAAACTTGGTCTACATTGGACTGTCCAATTAAACTAAAACTGAAAGTTCCATGTGATCTCTTTGTCCTATTTCTCTTATTCAAAGATCTTCAGGTTTAAATCAGAACTTTCATCAGCCAAGGAATGACATGAACCAAATCTTCTGGTTTAAGGCAAAATATTTTTTCAGTTCCTGTACTGCCATTTTGCCCCATTTCTTACTCCAAATCCTGAAGTGAGAAATTCTCCCAAATAAGAAGTAATGTCTTCACTATATAGACTGCCAAAGGCCTCTGGTGACTTAATCTTAAAAATACTGAAGACCTTAATACTGCTCCTCTCTGATTCATTTTATTTCTGCCAACATAATCAATGTCAAGAGACAGAATGGTACAGTGAAAAGAGCTCTGGCCTTGAGTCAAGGGGGCCTGGGTCTACGTTAGAACTCTAACATACTCTGGCCGTCAGACCCTGTGCTAGCTACTTAAATTCTCATTATCTCCAGGAAATTCTCTAAGACTTTAAGCTATTGAAACATTACCAAATTTCATTGCTAGAGAAAATTGGGGGGTGGGGTGGGGATAGTATTCCTTATACCAATGAAATAACAGGCTCAGACTTCCTCTTTGCTACCTGCCTCCCCCCCAAAAAAAACTAATGTCAACATGTAAGCAAGCAGGACTATGCACATATATGTATGACCCCTGCCCAGGGCAGGGATATCTGCCACTTTAAAGATTATCAGCAGTAAAATGTTAATTAGAAAAATGCACAAAACATGGCTGATGTTACCTGAGTTACATTATCTAAGGATTCCTCATTGTTCCACATATATGAATAGTAGCCCTTGTCAATAGACGCAAAGGATACCATCGTACTACTTTATACAAGTACTTCATGGCAAATTACTTTTCCTATTATGCTTGTCTACTTTAGACTGATTTTCTGGCCATAGAAATGAGAAAGGGGAAAGTGAGCTTCCTCTGGGATGTCGGCTCTGGAGTTGGACGAGTTGAATACCCAGATCTGACCATTGATGACTCCTATTGGTACCGAATTGAAGCATCAAGGTAATCAACTGCAATAATAAAGCCCATCATCACTGAGTTTGACAACATTTGAAACCATCATTAAATTAACATCTAGATAATTACCAATTTCATAATAAGTGTTGCTAGATATATTGAGATATATAAATTTTATTCATTTATTTGGAAAATCTATGTAAAATCTAAGAAAACACACCTCTGTTTTAGAGGATATGCATGTTTATATGATTTCCTGTAAAGTCCACTTTAGTGCCTTGTGCCATGAACATGATGACCCCCTGGGTTCTTCAATGATAGAGGGAAAGCTCTTTAAGGTCCTTCCAAGGTAGAAAAGTATGAGCACAGACCTCTTTCACTCAAGGACCAATCTAGCTAAAATTGAAAAGGCTTGTCTCCAGAACATTATTCATCAGATAAATGTTCTGGCCACAACAATACATGAAGACCTTCTATTAAGATTTAGATAGTTTAGATATCTAGTAGAGGTGTAACAGTGAAGAAAACATGGTTTCTTGAAAAGCATATACATATGCATATATATGTTTATATGTATGTATGCATATGTAGTATATATATGCATATGTTTATATATGTATATGTTAATATGCATACATATGCACATATATATTTATGTGTGCTTGCGTATGTGTTTGTGTGTGTTCACATGTATGTGCATATTTATATATGGATGTGAACATAAGTATAGGTATAGATATATAAGTATATATTAAAAGAAAAAACTAAGATCACCCATTGAGTTTGCATGTTCCAATGAATGAAACTTTAATTTTCTGAAATCCTATTTCAGTATAATTAAAACCAAGATATAATCAAGAAATTTGGAAAGTGGATGCTGTATATGGAGTGTCATTCAGGCTACACTCACTATAGCAAATGAAAGAAGATGCCCAAGGAAATGGTAGAAACCAGGACCCATTAGCATGAACAAAAGGAACAGTCCATCAGGAAGCTTTCAACTAGAATGTAAAGCAGCTAGAAAATAGCTTTCATTTGACAAATGGCAAATCCATCAACTAATTACTGCTGTTATCATTTGTCATTAGTCACCAGCAGGCCCTGAGTTGAAGAGAACACTATGATGACTGTGTTCCCTGCTTGTTATATATAATCATAACATCCAAAGAAGATCAGATTCTTGGTTTTAAATTCAGATTTGGGGGAGTAAAGAATATTTGAAAGCTAAGAACGCTGACGTGCTTATCTTTTAGGTATTGGGACATGAGCTTGCCAAATATCTCTCTATTTTGTACATTTATTTCATGAAATGTGTCTGGAAAACATATATATTATTTTCTCTGCTTTCTTTCCCTTTGCTCCTGAAGAACTGGGAGGAATGGAACTATTTCTGTTAGAGCACTGGATGGTCCCAAAGCCAGCATCATACCAAGCACATACAATTCAATCTCTCCCCCAGGCTATACAATTCTAGATGTGGATGCAAATGCAATGCTCTTTGTTGGTGGCTTGACTGGAAAATTAAAGGTAAAAGAGTTTCCTTCATCCTTATATATTTGATCTTTATAAACTGGTGAATTTCTAGTAACTAGTTTAGGTAAAAGACATTCTTTTAAAAACCATCTAAAGAATGTCAGTTTTCAACTTCACTCGTTTTGTTGTTTTTTTTTCTTTTTTTATAAAAACATGGCTCCAATTAGAACAATATTTTTTCAAGCTGAATATCAAATCTTCATGGATTGGTTCCCTGCCCCCCCCCCAAAAAAGAGAGGGATCTATCTATGCTGTGGCAATTTTTTTCTCTCTCATTTGATGCAAATTTCTTGACATCCCTCTTTTATCTCTTTTCAGATCAGTCTTCTCAGAGGGAGGTGGTTGTTTTTTGTTGTTTTTTTTTTAATGCGACCTCATTTTAAATATCCCTTTATGACTTAACTCTCACGTAGGATATGAAGTGATATGAAGTTCATACTCAGTACTAATTAAAAGATTTATGACTACCTTGGGAAATATCCAGGAACCATAAGCTTTCAGATCATGATCTGTCTCTGAAAAATTTAAAGTTGATCTTTACCTCATTCTTACAAGATAATGCTCTTAATATTCATAATTGCTTCATGGCAGGTACTTGTGCATTATCAAGTGCCTGAATTTCAAAGGGGTTCATATTGTTGAAATGAAATGAGGTGTTTGTGAAAAGACCTGTGGGTGAGGCAGAAGAGCACAGTTGAATAGAGTGGATTAGTCCTGAGCTTGTAGGAAATATCCAGGGAGAAGATTCATCAGGAAGATTGAAAAGCCATGGTGACCCCAAATTTTAATCTGACAGTTGCAAAGAAAGCCTTTTCTAGTTCCCATGAGGACCCAATCCTAACCTTTAGAGAGGAGGTTACAAAACAGGTTTATTTATTTTATTTTGTGGATGAGATAGGACTACACAACAAGGATACTAATTCCACAAGCCACATGATGAAATCATCCTTGTTAACTAGAAATGCACACTTTAGGACCCTGGTAATCCATTCTCCACCCTCACGTAAACTGTCTTTGTCCCCAGGGATGTACCTAGTAGCAAAGTAGCTCTCTCTTACAGTCAGCATCCCTGGGGACAGAGAGAAAAGAGGAACAAAGGGAATTAACAGATAATCTACCAAACTCATTAAGGTCAATCATTTTAAGCACTAGCCTCTTAGAATGTTTATTAGAGCTACTCACAAGTGTCTCGATAAACCCCTTGGGAGGAGCGCAGAAAGGAGAAGAAGCAAAAAGCCAAGCTAACCCACTGTGTTGGAAAATTAGCTTCTGTATATTTGGGGTGAACCTCTGCTTGTGGTGGGGAAAATGACTGCATGAATTGCTGCTGCTCTTCAGTCATTTCAGATTCTTCGTGACCCCATTTGGGGTTTTCTTGGCACAGATCCTGGAGTGGTTTACTATTTCTTCCTCCAGCTTATTCTGCAGATAAGGGACTGAGGCAAACAGGGTTAAATGACTTGTCCAGGGTGTAACAGCAATGTTACTAGCAGCTGCTGTGGGGGTGTAAGACTAATAACACCAGCACACAGGAGGACTGCCAACACAGATTCTTTGATCTGCTTTTCTAAAGGAAAGCAACTTTTAAATGATCGACAATCTCACTTTAATCAAACACACATGCGCACACACACACACACACACACATATAATATACACACACACACACACAATATATATATATTATCATTCACTTAGTTCAGAGGAAGAGTCAGCACCCTGAACTTCAGAGAAAATACAAACAGCAATTACAAGCAAAAATTATACAAACAGAACAACTACAAACAGCAAAGACCAACAGACAGGGCTTCTAACTGTCTGACCAAAAGCAATACATACATAGTTACCAGAGAGAGAAGCACCAACATCTGGGTTTTTCAAAGCCGGGGGCCTCCTTAATGGCTACCCAGAGTCTCATCTGGCTTCATCACATGAACGAACACTCTTCCCATGAGTGAGCCACAAAGCAAAATGCTAACCTCAGAGTAAATATATATACGTGTGTGTGTGTGTGTGTCTGTGTGTGTATTTCTTCAGGGTCAAAGGGCATCATAACCCTCATGACCCAGGCTCACATGACTCAAACTCATGTGACTTAGGCTTCCATGTGACTTAAGCAGATCAACATGGGCCTGTTAATGGATGGGAAAGATCTTCCCATTAAGCAAAAATACATTAACAATACACAGGGTCACACAACTGGAGTAGATATGTGAATCTTTTTCTCTTGAAGAAACTAAGAAAGTAATAAAGACACACAAGTGAGGCTGAATTTGAACTCACAAAGATGAGTCTCTCTGATCCTGAGCCAAGTGCTCCATATACTGCATCACCTAGCTGCATGAAGTATTCCTACTGTAATTTTCACTGATCAACATCATCTCTTTACATAGAGAATAAACTCACTTCAACAAATGTCTCTTAAGCACCTACCACTGTCAGGCATTCTAGCCCCTGGGTCTACAAAGACCCTACCAAGAGGGATTAGAGATTCCAAAGCATCAGTGGCTTGGTCACCCTATTTTGGAGATAGGCCACCTTGATGAATCTGACAAAAAAACTGTGGCCCGAGTTTATTTTTAAGCACTGTGATCACAGTTTGAGCTAAATTCTAACAAATGTTTTGTTTCCCATGTGCAGAAGGCCGATGCTGTACGAGTTATTACCTTCACTGGATGTATGGGTGAAACATACTTCGACAGCAAACCCATAGGGTTGTGGAATTTCCGAGATATAGAAGGTGACTGCAAAGGATGCACAGTCAGGTTAGTAATAGTGTGACCTTTCTTTGTCTAGTCCTCTGTATCCTGATGGTCTCAGTTTTAGTATAAGAGTATTCTGTTATTATAGATAAGGCATCATTCAATCACATAGTTTCTGTTCTATTCATTCTATTCCCCATAAAGAGTGGTTTAGTATTCCTTAAGCCTGGAAGGTTATGAACAAGTAGATAAGAAGGATGAGTATAAAGGACTGGGAAAAAAGAGGAACTAAAAAGTTATTTGGGAAGGAAAAGATAGAATGAGTCAGGATCTAGAGCCATGGACAAAGTATAAACATGCCCACATGTTGAACAAAAATATTTTAAAATGAAACCTGAAAAATAAATCTAGGACATTCATCTAGATGTAAACTCCCTGAGGGCAGGGGCCCTGTCTTCTGAATCTCACACTGATCTTGATCTCTGTGCCTCTGGCAAGTGCATAACCATGGACATAAGTCATTTGACCTCTCAGTTCCACACGCCACTGTCTAAGACTATAAATTGCTGTATTAAATTTGCTTTGATTAAGGAGTTTCTTTTCTTTTTTCTTTCTTTTTATTTTTTGCACATGAAATTGCAAATCTATTATGTGCAACTTGCTGTTCCTTTTATATTTATGATAAAGTTATCATGTAAATTTCTTTTTTTTCATCAGGAGTTCTCTACCCTAGTGAAATCAAAGGTCCCAGACTCTCTGCGCCCCCCCCCCCCAGAATAGAAAATAAAAATAGAGAATAGATTCCCTATTTAATAGATGGAATTAGGACTTCCTTATATCATTGAAATTGTAGGTCATCTGAAAAAAAAATTGGGAAAATTGTCTACTAACTTGGAAAATGGATATAGATCAGGGGTGTGCTAGTAAAGATTTGACAACTATGGTGGTAAGGGAGGAATGGACTCTTGACATGCTTTTAAAGTTAATCTGCATTATTAACATCTTCTTGTCTAAACAATCAGCAAAACAATAAATCAAACCTTGATTTGTAGCATTTCCTATTTTCAGAGGTATAAGTGTTCACACTGAAAATCTAACAAGGGTTCTCCTCAGCCAGTTCAAGAGGGCAAAAGCTTGATTCAGGTTCACATCAAGCAAGATAATATTTATAAAACACTTAGCACAGTAGCTGGCACATAATAGGTTCTCCTTTTATATCAGATACTTCCATGAATTCCTGCTGGATGAGAGAAAAACATGAGAAAAATAAACTATAAACAAGATGGAACAAAGGGAAATAGTGAATTTATCTTGTTTGGAGTAGAGATGTGATTCTTTTTCTCTTGAAGAAATTAAGAAAGTATTAAGGACAAGATGTGCTGGTTATGTGAAAAACAGTTTCTGTACTATGAAAAAATGTAAAGAAAGAAAAAATAATAGCTTAGAAAAATATTAATGGATGATGACAGGAACACAGAAATACGCAATAGATTAATCTTTACATAAAATACATAAGGAACTGTTAAAAATATACAAAGCTAACATCACATCCTTAATGAAAGAATTATCAAAGTATAAGATGACAACTTTAAAGAGAGCATTATTAATCAATACAAATCATTAATAATGAAGTTTAACCTCACTAATAATCAAGAGATGCAAATCGAAGCAACTTTGAGGTTTTATCTTAAACCCATCAAATTAACAAAAATAATTAAAAGCAACAAAATTCATTGCTGTGTCAGGTCAAGTCAAATTAGCAAACACTTATTAATCACTTATATGTGCCAAGCACCGTGCTAAATGCTGGGTTACAAAGCAAGGCAAAAATCTAGTCCCTGCTCTGAAGGAACTCATTTTCAAATGGGGAAAACAATAAATAAACTAGAAAGATATATACAGAATAGACTGAAGAAACTCTGAGGTGATAACAGTAGGAGCTCAGAGCTGGAGGAATGGGAAGGGACCAGGAAAGGCCTCCTGAAATAGTGGGTTTTAGGCTAAGGCTTGAAGGGCTCTAGAAAACCAAGAGGCATATGAGAAGTGGAAGAGCATTCCAGGCTTGAGAGACACAGTGCAAGGCACAGAACTGGGATACTGAGTGTCACTTCAAGTACTGCAAGTAAAGCAATGTTGCTAAAATGTAGAGTGTAGGGAGAAAAATAAAGTGTAAGAAGACTAAAGAGTTAGGACAGAACTATGGCAAACTCGTACAGTCTTTTGTAGAGCAATCTGGGAGTATGCAACAAAAGTTACAAGAACTATTTTATTCCATGAACTAATAATTCTTTTGTTGAAACTAAACTTTGATCAATACAATGCTCAACTACCAGTCCTAAAGACTGAATATGAAATCTACCACTAGACTCCTGCCAGAGAGGTGATGAACTTAAAATGCAGAGACATGTTTAGGCATGGCCGACGTGGGAAATTGGTACCCTGGACTATTCGTGTTTATCATGAAAGTTTTGTTGTGGATTTTTTGGTGTTGTTGTTTGGTGGAGGCATGGGGGTAGTAATGAGAAGGATTAATTATAAACGCATATAAAAATAAATTTACTATATATTATATATATACCTCTGATGTAATATGTGTATATTATATTTATACCCTAAATATATGTATACTATATATATATACTATGTATACTACATATATATTATATTCATACCCTCAATATGAATGTATAGTATATACATATCCTAAAAGTGTAATAACAACAGCAACAGTCTAAAAGAACTATCTTTTTGAAGATTGTCATAGCAGCATTATTTGTACTTGCAAACAACTACAACCAAAAGAAAGTTAAAAATTCCAAATGAGAGAGGGCAGTGGAATAGGTTATAAAGCACTAGTATAACTGAATACAATAATGCAATGTAGATCAATAAGTATAAGCAAATGTAAAGAAATCTAGACAGACATTATAAAATAATGCAAAGTGGAAAAAGAAGCAGAACCAGAAAAAAATACTTTACAATAACTATGACCACGTAAGAGGAAGCATATATGGGAATGAATGAAGAAATGGAGGAAGCATATATGGGAATGAATGAAGAAATGGAGAATCCTGGTTGCTAAAAGGTAATGTGATACTTTAGATAGAGTGCTCCATTTGGAGGCAGACGACCTGAGTCCAAATCCGGTCTCTGCTGCTTAATCCCACAGTGGCTTGGGTTCAGTCACTTTGCCTTTCTTCTCCTTACTTTCTTCATTTCTAAAATGAGGAGGTTGGTTTAGATGATTTAGTCTAAGATCCATTGAAGTTCTAGATTGATGATCTTTGAAGGAATCACTGAAAAATTATGTTTTGTACCTTAAAATTCAATTAAATAGAAACAGTTGCAAAGCACATACAATTGGTTGCACTAATATTTTTCTCTACTCTTAATAGAAGGCAAACCTAATTGGTTGCATTAATGCTAATATTATTTATTAGAAATCACTTAATTTAAATGTATATATATATTGAATAGTCAAAGGGTTCCTTCCTGTGAGTACATCAGAATATAACAATCAATAGAAACTAAATAGTAGAAGAGTTGATGAATATTAAAATTGACAGTACAGAGGTTTGAAAAATTAGGGAGCAATCAGTAAATCTGGACTGTTATTTCCAGTCTGAGGTACACATACGTATTTCCACGACCTCTGTTCCCTCTCCACTCTACTTAGCATTGCAGGTAAAACATCAAACTTCCTTCCCAGCTTGTCAGAATAAGACTATCAGAGGCAAGACTTTCTAAATTAAACTACTGCTTAGTCCCTTCCCTACACCTTCATTTAACTGGACATTAAGATTAAAATAAGAAGAATGGCTGAGTGTTGTAATATGCCTTTAGCACAGCTTTGAAAAAAATATGAAAGTCTTCCATATATTTACAATTCACAGGCAGCTATTCCCATTGCATTAGAGCTAAAAATAGGAGAGTGTTACTATTCATAAGTAATGAGATTAAAGCTACAGCAACTAGATCTAAAATCAAGGCCCAAGTGGAAAACAAGAGAAAGTTAAGGCTTAGAGATGTAGCTCATTAATCATACAAAATAGTAGTCACTTTCCATGAAAATGTTCAAAGGAATAGGAAAACGTTAAAAATCAGGCTGCTGGTTAGTGAGTGTTACCTACAAGGCAGCTAGAGCTATAAAACTAAAATAAAAATCCATTTAAAATATTCCAAGGATAAACAATTCTTAATAGAAGGCTAGAGGGTGAAATGCTGCAATAAAATATATTACAGAGCTTGCTATTTGTTTTCTCTTAATCCCAAGGTCGTAAGTTTAAATTGGACTAAACTATAGGTGATCCAAAGCAATCTCATTCATCAGGTGAAATTAGTTGATCCAAATCTCTCTGTATAGGTGTGCTGTGCCAAAATCCCCTCCTGCGGATGAGAATTACTCTTGAGTCTCTCTTTAACTCCTTCGTGAGCTATAGAATCATAGGATTTAGACCTGGAAGGCCTCTTGGCCAACATCATCTAATCCAATCCCTAAATTTTACAGACTAGCAAACTGAAGCCTAGAGAGACCAGATCCACCTGCCCATTTCACATAATAACAGTGACAAAGCCAATACTAGAACCCATGTCTTTTGACTCCCAAACCAGTACTCTCTCCACTATAGGTTAAGCGTGTGGACAAAATCTATGCAGTAGTGTTGCTGTTCTATAGTTTTGTAGAAGAAATCCATGGTGTCCATTTTCTCTATACACCTTTCCTGACAAGACCTATAACTTTGTTTGTCTTTTGGTGGCAATGTCACAGCGGGTATATATCTTCAGGGAAGAGACAGGGGATCTTGACCTGGGGTATGTGAACTTATTTTTTAAGTAAGTGAGGTTATTAGACTTAATAACTTAATAACCTCCCCTAGGAAGTCTAATTCTAATGATGGAAGCAAATAAGAAAATAAGTACATGCAAGATCTATAACTTGGATCTTAACCTGGGGTATGTGAACTTACTTTTTAAGTAAGTGAGGTTATTAGATTTAATAACTTAATTACCTCCTCAAGGAGCCCTAATTCTAATGGCAGAAGCAAATAAGAAAATAAGTAAGTACATGCAAAATCTATGCAGAGTAAATGGAAGGTAATCTCAAAGGAAAAGACACTAGCAGCTGGATGTATCCTGAAAGGACTCCTGTAGAAGGTGGGATTTAAGCTGTGTCATGAAAGAAATTAGAGAATCCAGGAGGCAGAGATGAGGATGAAGAACATTAAACTAATGGGGACAGCCCGGTGCAAAGACATAGGGAATGGAAATGGAGGGTGAGGAACAGCAAGGTCAATGATGCTGGTTTATTCACCTGTGGAGGCGAGTAAAAAGCAAATACACCGGAAATATAGGAAGAGTCAAATTGTGAAGAGCTTTAAATGCTAAAAAGCAAATCTTATATTTGATCCTAGAGATAATAGGGAACCACTAGAATTTACTGAGTCACATGTTTGGATCTATGCTTTTTGAAAACAATTTTGGCAGCTGAGTAGAGGATAGATTGGAGTAGGGAGAGACACGAAGCATCGACCATTTAAAAGGTCATTGCAATAATCCTAGAAATGATGAGGGCCTAAACTAAAACAGAGTGATGGTCATGGGAGTGAAGAAGAGGGTACAGATGTGAGAAATGTTGTTGAGGTGGAATCACCAAGACTTGAAAATTTATTGGATATGTCAGATGAGTGAGAATGAGGATCGTCATGAGCTTGGGTGCCTGGGAGTTTAGTGGTACCCTCAACATCAGTAAGGAAATGCAAAAAAGTGGTCTGTTTGGAGGGAAAGAAAAGAGTGCTGTTTGGGTCATTTTAAGTTTGAGAGCCTCAATAGGACATGCGATTTGAAATATCCAAAAGGTACTTGGTGATGTAGGGTTGTAATTCAGGGAAGAGACTAGGGATATATATGTATATAGGTATAGACATTGATAGATATAGATGTAGATAGATATATACATACATACACCATATACATACACACACAGGGAGATATATACATACACACACACACAGATCTGGGAATCATCTGCTGTTAATTGAACCCATGAGAACTAATGAGGTCCTCAAGTAAGAGAGTGCAGAGAGAAAAAGAAAAGATTGTGTCAGAGCCTTGGCTATAATCCCAGTTACTGCATGGAATATGGATGGTGAATCAGCAAAGGACGGAATGGTCAGAGAGAAGGACAACCAGGAGAGAGTAGTGTCACAAAAACCAAAAGAGAAGATTATTTCCATGAGGAGAGGATGGTCAGCAGTGTCTAATGAGGATTTAGAAAAGGCCATTAAATATGACAATTAAGGATTATTGATAACTTTAAAGAGATTGGTTTCAGTTGAGTGATGAAATTGGAAGCCATATCACAGGGTTAAGAAGAGAATGAGAGGAAAAGAAATGGAGGCACTCATTGTAGATGGATCTTTGAGTTTCAAGAGAGATTGGCCTAGTAACCCACACTAGGAAAAAAAAATGGCCTGGCGTAGTAGATAGAGAGCCAAGGTCACAGTTAGGAAAGGCTAGTTTTAAAATTCTGACTGTAATGACCCTGGGCAAATAACTTAACATCTTTGTGCCCCAAGCAGTTCTCCAAGACTGTAAATTGCAGAACAGGTCTTTATCTGCCTGGATAAAGAGAGCTTCCTCAACAGGAGTTGCCTGTGCCAATGAAATCCAACGTGTGCATGTATATATACATAAATATATATATGATAAACTAGGCCCAGAATTGAAAGGTAGGAGGAGATGGACCTAGATCTCCTGTGGGGAAATTGCCTAAGCACCTTCAATGATCTCAAATTGCTCATTTTTTCCAAAGATTTTTTTAAACCATTATTTTTCTGATGATACTTTAAGACTGTGAATCATGGAACACCATGATCTTGGAAGAATCCAAATTGCAGACAGCTCAGAGGGTAATGGAAGGACAGATATCTTGCAGTCAGTTTTTCTTTATATCCACCCTTCCACGCTTGTCTCTGCAGTTATCATTCAGAAAAGCAAACTAGGCCACTGCCTCGGTAGATCCTACAGCACTTGTCTTCTCAGCAGCCACAGCTACTGAAGAGCCAGAAAAGAAACTTCTCAATGTCAACGTCCTTGGCACCATCAAATGGCTCAGCATTAGAAACCATTTTGATTTGATTTATGAAAATGATACTAAAAAAAGGTGCTGGTGTATCCTAAGGACCACTGGACTTTTTCATCTGACTTGTATTTTGTATTTTGCATCTCCCTATTGAAATATGAGTTCCTTAAGAAAAGAGACTGTCCTTCTTTTCTCTGTCTCCTCAATGCTTGTCAGATTTGATGGTCTTTTTTCAGTCCTCATCTTTCTTGATGTCTCCTCCTGGCTGTTCTTTCTTCTTCTCTGAGTTTTCGAGATATGGCTTCTCTCTTCATTTTCCTCCTATCTGTCTCATCACTTTCCACACTCCTTTGCTAGTTCATTATCTATAACATGACCACTAATTGTGGATGTTCCCCAAGGTTCTGTCTTCATCCCCCTTCTCTTCTCTTCCTAAATTCTCTCCCTATAGTCTTAATTATAGTCTCCTTACCAATGGATCCCAGATCTATATAACCAGTCTCACTATCTCCCCTGAGCTTCAGTCCCACCTCTTCAGTTGTTTATTGGGCATTTAAAGCTGGATGTCCCAGAGATATTTCAAACTCAATTTGTTCATATAGAGCTCACTATCTTTCTACCCAAATCTATCCCTTTTCCCAAACTTCTCTGTTTCTGTCAAAGATTCCAGTCTCTCAGGTTATCCTTAATTGGTGTTGTCTTTGATTTCTCACTCTCCCTCATTCCTCATATCCAATCTGTTACCAAACTTGCCATATTCATCTCCACAGTATCTCTCACATCTGATCCTTTCTCTCTGTTTAATTATCTATCACCTTAAATCTTGCGCTCATCCCCCCCTCCCCTAGATTATTGCAGTGACATCCTAAATTGGTCTCCCTGCCTCAAATCTCTCCCCACTTCAATACATCCTTCACACTGCTGCCAGAATTATTTTCCTTAAGGAAAGATCTGATTGTGTCATTCCCCTATTAAACCAATCGTAGTGACTTCCCATTGTCTCTAAAGTCAGATATAAGCTCCTCTGTTTAGCTTTTATAGTCCTTCATAACCTTGCCCTAATCAATCTTTCTAACCTCACTGAACATCACTTCCCCTTCCACGTTCTGTGATCTTGCCAGTCTGGTTTTCTCCTTGTTCCATTCACATGGGCACTCCCTCTCCCATCGTTGTACATTTGCACTAGTTGTCTCCCATTCTGAGAAAACATTGCCCCTTCACTTTTGACTAATAGAATTGCTTCCCTCCTTCAAGACACATCTTGGGCTCATGGGAAACCTTTCCTGATCCCCTCATCTCCCACTGCCCTCCCTATCAAACTACCTTGTATTCAGCTATTTTATATGTATTTGTATTTATTCTGTATATATCTATATATGTCCTTGTTGGCTCTTGCCTTCAAATATAAGCCCCTTCTGAGTAGAAATTGTTTCATTCTTTCTGATTATACCCCCAGAACCTAATTCAATGCCCCCATTAGAGTAGGCACCTAGTAAATACTTATTAACAGATTGATTGATGGTAGATGCGTGCAGTCCTCAGAACATTACCAAATCAATTGAGAATTAATGTAAAAGATATCAAGGACATGTGGGACTGAAAAAGGTGTTAGGCAAGAGTAACAAGAGAGAGAAAGATAACCAGTGGACAATCTGAGCGCAGTGGTGGTATTGCCAAAGTATTTATTTAGCCAGGAGAAGACTTCCAATGTTTTGACTTGATCCTGCATGGAGGATTCATGGAAAAATATGGGCAAGAATTGCACAGAATAAGAAGACAGATTATAATCTCTACTAGGAGAGAAAGTACCACACTGATGAGCTTATAAACAATCACTGAAGTCACTGGTACAGTACTGTGAACGCTGTAGATATGTAATAAATGTTTTTGCTTATTACTGCTCCTATTCTGTGAATACCTTTTTGGTTTTCTTTCTCCCTAGTCCCTTTTTTTCCTTCTTTCCTTCTATCCCGTCCCATATGTATAACCTTTCTTTTGAATCAGGACCATTTTAAACAATATTTACATGGTATATTACTCACTCATTTGTTCAAAAAATCCTTACTGAATGTTTATTAAGTGGGAAGCACCATGTTAGGTACTTATGTATGGGATATAGGACACATGGTCCCTGGCCTCCAAGAATTCACAATTAGTGTATGTTGTATTAACATGGTAAATATCTTAACTAATAGATTTTTTTTTGCCTTTCTAGTCCGCAGGTAGAAGACAGTGAGGGTACTATCCAGTTTGATGGAGAAGGCTATGCTTTGGTCAGCCGCCCCATACGCTGGTACCCCAATATCTCTACAGTCATGTTCAAGTTCAGGACCTTTTCTTCAAGTGCTCTCCTGATGTACCTTGCCACCCGAGACCTGGTAAAAAAAAATCTCACACACATACACACACACACTGGTTAGACTACACAGCCCACAAATGTCATGGGTCATTTTAATTAGTATAAAATAAGACAAGTAAAGGAGAATAGATTTGTTGTGTTGCACCTAGTCATGGATGATGCTAATAATAAAAAGAATTTACTTTGCTCTAGTAGCTATAACTCCAAGCAAAAATGCACTGTGATTTTCCAAATCACAACCTGCTCCTTTACAATAAGAATGTAACAGACTACAGAGTACCCTGGTTTGGAATCTTGTCAAAGCCAAGCCACTATTTCGAGCTAGATGTCTGTCCAATTATTCACCTATCTCTCAAGATACCCACATGGGTAATTATTCTTCTAGGATACTAAATGATAACCCAGTGGCTTACTTGGTATTCTTTCCAAAGTGTCTCATTTATGCTAAGAGTAGGTTTTTCTTTATCGCAATAGCTTCGTCATAGCATTTTACATCATTAGAAACTATATTTCACACCTACAAATGGGTACATCCTGCTCCAAAAGAACTCTTTTCTAATGTAACATAGAATTGCAGAAAAGAAACCATAACTGTCACAAATTCCTCAGTAAAAGCAAAAACCCACCTTTTTATGTGTGTGTTTGTCTAATCACTGGTGTTTTTGGCATTATAAACAGAAAGATTTTATGAGTGTAGAACTCACTGATGGACACATAAAAGTCAGCTATGATCTGGGCTCAGGCATTGCTTCTGTTATCAGCAACCAAAACCATAATGATGGGAAATGGAAATCCTTCACCCTGTCAAGAATTCAAAAACAAGGTGAGTTTTTATACCGATAGCACCCCAAGTACTTTAATTATCCCATTTAGTGCAACTCACAATTTAATCTCAAAGAAGATGGTGTCCATAATTGTCAGTTCTCAGAAGTTCTATTAAAAAACTGATACAGCCAATTCTTCTGCTTAGATTATTATAGGTGGTTTGGGTTAGATGTGACTGATTGAAGTGTCAAATGGCTCTTCTGTCATTTTCTTTTGAAACTCGGAGCTTAATTCTCAGGCATAAAACTGTTTCACAACTTACAAAATTACATCCTGTAATAGGTTTGAAAAAATGTTTTTTCAGGTAGTTCCAAAATTGAACTCTCTCTAGAAAGGTGGTAGAGAAAATGTCCATGAATCCAGGGCCACCAGGAAGAGTTTCTAGGGCAATAGGCCAGCAATCTTTGTTCCTTATTCCATTTTTTTTAAGTCCAAGGTATCAAAGAAGTGAGCAAATGCCAAAATACTGTCTGAGGTAACAGCTGAAGTTGAAGTGTTTAATAAATTCCCTCCAACATATATTGCCATAAGACCCCAAACCAAACAGGATATAGAAAGAAAGCTAAAAAACATTTTAGCTGGCATTTATTAGGCCCCAGGCTTACAAATCAGTGCCCATTTTTTATAGCTCAGATAAATAGTTTTAAATTTTCAGCAAAATTTAAGAGTTAAGAAAAAAATCATAATTTTACCATTTTCCAAATATAATGGAACATAGGACAAAAAATAATGAATTTGCAATCCTAAGGTCTGGATTCAAATCCTGGTCCTGTATGTCACTTTGCTGTATGATTGTGGATGAGTCATGTAACCTCAGCCTCAGTAGAATGAAGACGGTGGCCTAGGCAATCTCTAAAGCCTTTTCCAGATGTGACATTCTGTCTTATAAATATACCCATCCATAAGTTTTCCATTTCTATATGAGCTCCAAAATTCCTTTAGCATAATCTTTTATCTTCCCAACCTTCTCTTAGACTTACAACCCCAAACCCAGTCTTTCAACCTCACTGTTTCCTTCACTCTTCTCACCCCTTGGTTCATTCCTATACTGTCACCCTGCACTGGCTTTGCTCTCCCTCCTTTAGCTCAGCTTCGTGCTAAATCAATTCAATTCCATAGTCTTCTCTGCATTATATAGTCCCTTTCCCCCTTGTCCTATGGCCCATCACACCTTGCCAAATCCCAACCTTGGATTAGTATTGTGATTCACCATCTTGTTTGCTATTAAAAGTGATACTGTACAAAACTGGAGAAAATCATAAAATTACGTTAAATGGGTACACCACAAATTTAAGTTATATAACTCCATTGGGGTCTTACCGCAGCATGGCAATCTTTTTACACCTCTCTAATCAATTCACTCTCTTCCTCATCACAACAGTTATTTCAAACCTTTTTGTCCTTTCTCAAGCCTCCCAAGGCATTTTCTCCCCTCACCTTCCCAGCTGAGGACCTTACCTCTTACTTCCCAGAAAAAAAATTGAATCTATTCACTGAGAGTTCTCTCTTCTTTCCTTCTTTTCATCTCAAATCACTGAGACATCTTCCCCTACTATCTCTTCCTTTACCCATGCTTCACATGAAAAATTGGGCCTTCTCTTTGGCAAGGCTAATCTCTCAACATACGCCTCTTGGTCCCATTCCTTCCCCTCTCCTCCAGGAGATTTCCCCTTCAATCATCCCCACTCTCTCTAATCTTTAATCTTTCCCTATATCTCATACAGGGATATCCCATATCTCCCTCATCCTTAAAAAACAAACAAAAAACCACCTACACTTGGTCCAACCCTTCCCACTAGTTAATGTCCTATATATTTTCTCTTCTTTGTAACCAGCTTCCCTGAGAAAGCCATCTATATTTGATGCCTCCACCCTTTACTCTTGAATATTCTCTCCATTCTAGGTTTTCTTGATACTGTTCTCTCTTGGTTCTTCATTTATCTACCTGACTGCCTCTTCTCAAACTCCCTTACTGATCCTCATCCAGGTTACACCTACCTACAAACTGTGGGTGTCCTTCAAGGCATTTCCTTCATCCTTCATGTCTTTTCATTCTCTACTCTCCGACTTGCTAATCTCATCAGCTGCCATAGGTTCAGTTATCCCCTCTATGCAAATGTTTCCAGATTCACATATCCAGCCACAGTATCTCATCTAAGTTGCAGTCCCTCATCACCACCTCCCTCCTGGACATCTCAAACCAGATATCCTATAGACATAACTTTCCCTCTGAGATTACATTTGTTCATTTTTCAGTTGTATCTGACTCTTCATGACCCCATTTGGGGTTTTCTGGCAAAGATATTGGAGGGGTTTGCCATTTCCTTCTCCAGCTAATGTTATAGCAGAGAACTGAGGCAAACAGGGTTAAGTGACTTGTCCAGGGTGACACAGCTGGTAAGTATCTCAGGTCAAATTTGAAGATTCAAGAAGAGTCTTCCTAGCTCCAAGCCCAGCATTCTATCCACTGTACCACCTAGCTTCCCTGAGATTACATTTACACAGCATATATCTTGTAGTATAATTTTTTATGTTGTGTCTCCTATTAAAATGTGAGCTCCTTCAGGGCCAATACCATCATTTTATCTTTCTTTGTATACTCAGGGCTTAGTATAATGCCTGATACATAGTAAGTACTTAAATGCTTTTGACTGACTGATTCTATGAAATATGGGAAGGTACAGTTATCACTGGACCCCAAGTCAGGAGGCCTGGGTTCCAGTTCCTATCTTATTAACTTAAACGAGTCACTCCTTGGGACTCTTTTTTTTTATTTCTAAGATAATAGAGTTTGACTTTGATGCCATGACCTTTGGCAAACCACATAATTTCCTTGGACATCGGTTTCCTCATAAGCAATGTGAAGGAGTTGGAATAGATTGCCTCAGAGGTCTCTTCCATCTCTAGATCTCTGATCCTAGGATCCTGTGATTCACTCACTTCTAAGGTCCCTTCCAGCACTAACATCCACCAATTCAAAGGCTAATAGAGACCCACACATGCTGTCTGCTATCAGCAGCACTAAAATCTTATAACAATAGTTTATTGTTGTTGAGTCGTTCCATCATGTCTGACTCTTCATGACCCCATTTGTCGTTTTCTTGGCAAAGATACTGGAGTGGTTTGCCATTTCCTTCTCCAACCCATTTTACAACAGATGAGGAACCGAGGTAGTCAGGGTTAAGTGATTTGCCCAGGGTCGCACAGCTAGTAAATATCTGAGGCCAGATTTGAACTCAGGTCTTCCTGACTTCAGGGCCTTCACTCTATCCACTGTACCACCTAGTTTACTTGTCTTTAATCTACAAAGGCACAAATGGGGAAAGAAGAGGAATGTGTAAGGGCAGCTTTTATAAAGGTTGGGATGAAGCCTTCCCTTCATGGTAGTCAGAACTTTCCATCCAACATGATGGAGTAATTTGTTTTTTAATGGGGTCATGCTACTGCTGTTTGTTTGGTTTTAGAATGAGAGGCCACTAGGTGGTGCGATACTATGGAAGGCTGTACTTGGAATCAGGAAAACTCAAGTCCAACTCCTAACTCAGAGAGTCACTTTACCTCTTTCTTTAAAAAAAAAATTATTTATTAATATTCTTTTCTTTTTAGATTTTGAATTCCAAATTCTCTCCTTCCCTTCCACCCCTCCCTCACCCACTGAGATTGCAAGCAATACGTGACACTTAACCTCTTTCAGCCTCAGTAGCTCCATATATAAAAATGGGGATTGCATTTACCTCACAGGGCTATAATGAGATTGAGAAAATATATGTAAAGCAAGACCTAGCTATTATTATTAAATTAATACACATAATCAAGGATAAGGAAGAGAATCCTCTCCAGTGACCGAAGTTCCAAACTACAGGTAGAATACTCTTTAAACAAAGCCATTAAAGGGTAAAGTTCTATAAAAAGAGGCTATTTGTCTATCGCATCCACAGCCCATATACCAACACTACATTGTTGATCCAAAGAGGAGGAATTTCCTTTGAGCAGTCTAACATCACAGATACATTCACAAGGTGACTACCTTGGGCAATTTAATTAACTTCCCTGAGGCTCTGTCTGTGAAATGAAGGGTTGAACTGCATGTCCTCTGAGGCCGCTTCCAGATCCAGCCCAAGAGCTATGATCTCTGATTCTGTGAGCCTAAGGTCCTATCCATTTAGCAATTATTTTTTGAACAAATATGCCCTTCTTTTAGTACAACATTCACCAAAAGAATCTGTATTTTAGTATTTCTACAATGTGAAATAATTACATAATTTTGCAGTTCCTTGGAAGTTCTTTTGGTGATTTGGGGAAATGGTATGGGGTGGGGGAAGATTTTTATCACTATTAATTTTATTGCTGCTAGAGATACCTAGGTGGTACAATGGATGCAATGCTGGGCCTGGGAAGATCCAAGTTCAGATCGAGCATCAGACACTTACCATCTATGTGTGCATGGACAAATCACTTAATCTCTGTTTGCCTCAGTTCCTTCGGCTGTAAAAATGGTGATAAAAATACCACTTCCCTTGTGAGGTTGTTGTGAAGATCAAATGAGATATTTGTACAGTGCCTAGCACAGTGCCTGGTGCATCATAGGTACTATATAAATACTTAATCCCTTCTCCTAATAACAGAGAAACAGGAGGTTTAAAAAAAACTGGAGGATGATGGGGGACTTCTATACCCTTCCTCCCCAACCTTTTCTTTTTTTCACTTAGAACCTATAAAGACAGAGTAGCACGTAGATTATAATGTATAATTGAATATTTGTAAATGTATATATATGCTTTTGTACATATACATATGTATGGATATAATGTAATTATATATATCTATAATGTATATATAATTGTGTATATATATAAATGTACATGTGCATATATAATGTATATATATGTGTGTAATTATAGATATATAAATGTATATAATGTAATTGTATATTTGTAAATGTATAATGTATAACTTCCTCAAAGGTAAACTAGGCCCAAGTTACAGGGAGCATTCTCTCACCAGAGTTCAGACTCTTTGAGGCAGAGGAGAGCTTCACAGAGACTGGGTGGTAGAAATATTGAGAAAAGGGGCTAGAGATTTGGGATACTCTTCTGGGGCTAGAGAGGGGAGGCAACAGTCCAGGCCAAGAAGGATTTAGGGTCATCCATCTTCCCCTTCCTCATCACTTCCAGCCCTATTATCTTAGACTCAAGTTCCCCTAGACCATATGAGAAACAGGAACAAGGTAGGGGTGGAGAATTGCCCCAGGCATAAGAGGTTGGAAGTAGGAAGAGGAGGGGAGTGGGGTGTTCTGTGTTCCCCTGACATTCTTGAGAAGCCATTTGAAGTATGACTGGAAGTCAGAGACTGTCTGTAATAGAATGTGAGTTATACTTCAGGTTTTTCTGGGAAATTCAAGAAACGTCTCATTGTTGAACCTGGGTTAAAGAAACTCCTTAAAGGACTGTATGCTTATTATATTCCAAACAAAGAGACATAAATCATAGAGTAGGTTGCGGCCTAGTGGATCTTTGATCTCCAAATGAAAAATCTCAAATGACATAATATATAGAAAAAGCTGTGTAAGCTATAAAACACCAAATAAATGATTTTTCCCATCATTCTCATCAGCATCAGCATCATAATCCTCTCTCTTTGATTTGTCCTACTTTCCCCATAAGCAGTTTCCTGGGAGGCTGTTCTCCTTATCCTTCCCTACCAGTAATGGTATGAATGTCCGATGCGTTTATATCTAAGTAGTTATTATATTGAAATATTTCAAGAATCCTTGATTTGATCAAAATAGCTATTCTTTCCACAAACCCTGTAGGCCTTAGCAGACTGTTCTGTGAGTCCCTACAGCCCAAGAGAAGATTCATCTTGGGGCCATCCCTCTAGCATTGAGCTGCTCTTAGCTCTTTGCGAAGCTAGATGTCAGATGACAGTCTTCTTTAGCCTGGCCTTTATGGCCTAATAGCACAGAAAGCTTCTGTTCCTCTGCTACATATAGCTTTCAAGAACTAAGGTCATCACCACAATGATGATACATTAACTAAGACATTTTGTGGAGGATTTGTTTGTTTGTTTCTCCAGAGAGGGTAGCACTGACTTGGACCTCTGCTTTCTCTGGTTCAGGGAAACTCCCTTGTGGTTGCTAGGTTGCACAGTTCTGGGCTTAGAGTCAGAAGGATCTGAGTTAAAATCCTGCTGTTATACTCTTACTATCTTTGTGCACCTGAGTAATCCACTTACACTCTCTTAGGCTCAGTTTCTTCATGTGCAAAATGAGGAGGTTGGACTCAACAGCCTCAGACGTCCCCTTACAGTTTAAAATCTGTGATCCTATGAAATTCCCTTCACTAAAACAGATTGCTAGCAAGTCCTATGCGATTGACAGTCTTAAAGACTTGCCTCAGAGTTTGAGTGGTAAAGTGATTTGCCCATGGTCCCATAGCTCATTTGTGTCAGAGATACAGCTTGAACCCAAGGATTCCTGCCTCCATTAGACCACACTCTGCCTCTCCTTGAGAATATTATTATTATCTGGCAAATGGCTGTGATAATGTAGATTGGGAAAGCTGCTACTATGCAAGTTGAGTATGGAAGTGACTTTTCTTAGGGGTAGTAGAGAGGAAATTGGGTATTACCAATGTTTATTATTTAAAATTTTAAATTTTTTTGTCATCAATGTTTATTGTTTAAAATTTTAAATTTTTTATCTCTCCTAGCCAATGTCTCTATTGTAGACATTGATACTAACCAGGAGGAGAACATAGCAACAACATCTTCGGGAAATAATTTTGGCCTTGACTTGAAAGCAGATGACAAGATATATTTTGGTGGCTTGCCAACCCTGAGAAACTTGAGGTAATGCTGCTCAAAAGCGTTAATGCAGGGTTCTTTTGTTCACATTCAGAGCTGAGGATGAGTTTTCATAGGTGGCTTTTAAATCTAATAGAACCGCATTTTAATTACAGTATTTATCAGTTACTGATTTAGGAACATCGTGTCTCTTTGGATTTTTGAAGAGGATAGTCAGAAACCATCATGCATGATAATCCAACGTGAGGCCTCAGAAGCTGGTGCATACATTTGATATTTTTGTTGACATGTTTCCCTAAATTCACCTGATGAAAAGAATTGTACCCTTGATTAAAATTTAGGACATTCATTATCTTTGCTGTTATTCTCTTTTCACATTCACTGGCTATAATAGCACAGTGACTAGAAATTGCTCAGTGTTCTGAAAATCATTCAGTATTCTATGGGTACCGTATATATTTCTGACACTCAATAGCATCATAATGGAGCAGTGGAGCTCCCTTATTAGTTTTACTCAGGCCATTCTGATTTTTCTTGTCTTCATGTCAATAATTTTGCTTTTTGTTTTGTACATATCTGTTCACCGAGAAACTAGGAAGCTATTTTTAGCTGAAAATGCTTTTGTTTAATATACATTTCATGACCCAGAAAAAATTGCAAAATATATTTCTTATGTGGATGAATGTATTTGCAATATTCCAGAAGAATATTGTAAAAGGGGAAACTATAAAATGCTATTGGTACTCATAAAATACTTTGTACTGAATGGAGGAGAAAGTAATAGAATTAAATGAAATTAATCTTCACCATCAGAGCCTTTGTCATGGGTGCTAGAGACCTCCCTCCAATCTTCTATAAGAGGTCATATATGATGCCAAAAGATTTTAAATTATTTTTGGTGTCAATTAATAGGGAGATAGAAGTGAGAGAATTCAGCAGAATGTAGTTAAGAGCTGTGGAGGTGGTGATAACTTCTATACTATATAAATCAACATGAAATTTGAGTCACACACATGCACATGCACACACACACACACACACACACACACACACACACCTGCTTCCAAGTTGTTCATTTTATTACTATCACTATTTTATACTATTGGAACTAGAAGTGACCTTGAATACCACTACTTTACTATGGTTAAGTATAGACAAGTATAACGATGATTGCGTGTTATATTGGGATCCTGTTAACTAGCAAATGTTATAATGAATTTTTAAAATGTCTCATAAGGAAAGCAATTGGAATTCAAATATATTTAAATATTTGGTGAATTTGTCAAGCTACCATAATTTTCTACCACTTGAGAATTCCTATCAATTCTTCGAGAGTTTAAAAATCACGTGTCACAAGTTCTATAACTATGTTCTAACAGGAGTGAATGAAATATAGCTAGAGTAGGCCTGTTCATCTGAGCCAGTTTCATTTGAACATAGTGATGATGCCCAGCTTTTCACAACCCCAAAGTGACCTTGCAGAAACTTAACTATTCATTATAACTCTTCATTAGAGCTTGAGAAGCTGAAAGAGAATAGGTCTGTTAGTTGACTTTGTTAACTACATGCCTAATATACATTTTCTAGTTTAAAAATCACTATTTTCATATTGTAGTACTTTATAATTATGAATTCATCCTTTGTCACATTATTTCAAAATACCATATAGCACCACATAATCGTTACCACCAAATAATCATCACACCCTGTTTTTTCAGTCCAAAAATTGGTTTATAAACTTTTCATCGTGTAATTGTCATGGTATAATTCTGTTCATCACACCACTTAAAAGGTAAACAGATCAGCAATGTATTCACCCATGGCATATAAATATGCATTTACTTCTCATGCACTGGGAGCCACAAGCCTAGAATTCGCAGCACACGTACATTGTCAGTATTCAATTTTAGTGTGTATTCACGAGTATTCCATGCGTCCTGATCTTTCATCAAAGACAGTTTAGTAAGAAGTGATTTTTAAATAATACTGGCACAATTTTTTTAAAGCTTCACATAATGGTCACATCCCAATTTTTTGCAAAAAAAAATTTGGCATAAAATTTGTGACGATTGTATGGTGACATATGGTAGTCTTTAGACATACAGTTGAGATTGCTCAGAGAGTCAAGAACTTACAGGCACATGATTTGTCTGCTGTGATCTCAATGATGTGTACAGTGCAAGATATACATGGTGGAGCACAGAGTATTTGTACAAGTATTGATGGCCTCGGGCTTCTTGAAAAGTTAACACCTACAAGAATCTTTAAGGGAATCTTTAAGAATAGAGATGGATCCACCATCTGCAACTACTCTTCAGAATAGGGGTTCTTAACCTTGGGCTGGAGAACTTTTAAAAAAATATTATGATAACTACATTTCAATATTATTGGTTTCCTTTTAAAGCAATCCTACATATTTTGTTTTATGCATTTACAAATAGTATTCTGAAAAGGACTCACCAGGTGTGACTCAGTGACTCAGATCACTAGATAGATCATTAAATCTGACTTCAGGGAAGACCTGATTTCTAATCATGCTTCTAATCCTGCCTATCTATGTGACCCTAGGTAAATCATGTGACCTCTCTCAAACTTAGTTCTCTCATCTGCAGAAGTAGGGATAACCATAGCACTTCTCAGGGTTGTGAGAATGAAATGAGACAATATATGTAAAGCACTTTGCAAACCTTAGAGTTCTATATAAATGCTTGCTATTATTATTCATTAGATTATCAAAGGAGTCCCTGATATAAAAAAAGTTAAGAATTCCTATTAGAATGATAATAAACAACTAAATTTTCAAAGCAAATGGTAATGAAAAGCAATAATATCATTCCTGCAATTTGCCTATGGGATGTGATGGGGAAGGGGCATATTTATTTATCTGCTCCATGACAGATTTTGTGCTTATTTTTCCTTGTCGATCAGTATCCGTTCCGTATTCAGAGATTAATAACTGTTTTCTTGTCCCCTAAATGGAATGCATTTATGAGTAAATGTTCTTTTTCTTTTTTCCCCTTATCCTAGTATGAAAGCCAGGTAAAATTTACATTTATGCATGCCTTCTTCAAGTGCATGGGTTGAGTAAGTACAGCTTTTTAGAGAAAGCAGCAGTGCAGAAAGCATATTGACGCTGTTGCCAGCTATTATCTTGGGTACATTTTATAAACAAGTGGTTCTCCTTGAAACCTTTTCCCGCTGTCTTTCCTTTACAAAGATCCACTCTCTGTAGGACATGCGCTTTACAATGGTTTTCTAAGAGTGGAAATGGATGGACTCTGATCCACCCCTCTTGCTTGCCAAGTCCATTTTATGACCAGTGCCATACACTTTGAAGGTAACTATCCAGGCTTCTGGGTATAACCTATGGCCATGAACCAGAGTAAAGCGAACTGACCTACACATGGATCAAACCCATGACCTTGATCTCCAAGAATCATGCTCTCTGCTAAACAGCCCAACCTGCTCTCCCAGCGCTTAGCATTGCAGTGTCGCTTTTTGCAGACCCAAAGGTATGCACACTCTCTCACAGCCCTCCAAAGGTTCTCTGCACAGCTGTTGATGCATTGCTGTGTTTGTTTGGAATTAGTTCTGGAGCTGGCTGAAAGGAATATGTGTACAGGCTGTAGTTAAAACTACGGTAACAGATGTTTTCTCAGTATAATATGGTTTATAACAAAGAAACCTGAGGTAAGGTCCCCAAACTTTCCAGAGCCATTGTTTATTGTTTCTAGCCAAGAATTACAGTAGTGTCTGGTCAAACCCAAAGGGATCTGACAGTCTGAGTCACTGTGGTTAGGAACAAAATCTGGCATTTTGGGCCCAATTTCAGTAGACTGACTGCCAAATTTCTGGGGAAGAGATAGAGAATCAAATTCTCTATGAGGAATATATTCATCTAGAGAAATAATAAAAGGAGCTGGGATCCAAAAATTAAAGTATAATAGAAAGACAGGAAATTTGAGTGAACCAGGTGTTTTATCGTGTCATGTGACAACTGGCTAAATTGCTAGAGGGTGCTGTGCTTGCTGAAATGTAAAAGCTGGTTTTCACTAGAAACATATGCTAATGAAAATGTTCTGGGATGAACTTGTGTTGCTTTGTAATTGTGTCCTTGAACGGTGTCCTTGAGTAGAGTAAAAGTTGGAGCTTTATCTTTATGAGTGATGGAGAGGAAACGAGATTTCCTTCTATCTCTTCCCCTGTCATTATGTAAGGACTTATCTCCTATGATTTCCACCTCCTGGAGCCAGCTGAATGATTATGTTTTTACACTGTTATTTATATTTCCATAAAAGAATCGATGAAAAGTGGATTAATTAGTTCACATGGGCTCTAAGACGTTCATGAGTCATTCTCTCTTTCCCATTGTGCAAGTGAATACATAAAGCCAAGGAGATACATGAGCTTCCTTGAGTTCCAAAACCTATACAAGTTATTTTAAGAGCTCTACAGAAAAGAAATAATCACCAGAAAATTAAGTATTTTCTTCCTAGAGAGCTCAGGGAGTTAACAGAAAGGATCTTAAGATCAGGAAAACATTATCAGAAATAACCAAACATATCTGGTGAGAGAGGCTGAGGCTACAACAAGAATCTGATACCCGATAAAGTCGGCCAGCATCTGGTTTGTTCTCTTCCCTATCATTTGTGTCCTGGGGTGTTTTATTCACTGGACCATCTCTTTGTGGCTATATGTGTAATGGAAGAAACGTTGAACTGGAGTTAGGAGATAATAGCTTTAATCCCAGCTTTGCCATTATGTCACCTATTGCAAGTCACATCCTTTATGGGCCTCAGTTTCCCCATCAATAAAGTGAGAAAGGAGAGTAAACCCAGCAATCTCTAAGGGTTCCTTCCGCTTTTCTGTTTCTTTGGTTCTCTAAATGCTTAAATTGAATATATACTAGCTAGCTAGTTAGCTATTGGTAACAAGTAGAATTACATTAACCATAACCTTATGTAGTACCATTTGTTAATATTAGACAGTTCTTGCAAATGCTAATGAACAGCTCATAAATACACATTAAGTACTCCTTTTGATTTGATATACAGTAGAGAAACACTAAAGTAACTTCAGGGGCACAGCAGTAACTTACTAGCCTCAGAGTCAATGGACAAAATTGCTACATTTAAAGGAGTGAGGAATAAGTGGAGGAAGGAAGGAAGGAAGGAGGGAGGGAGGGAGGGAAGGGAGGAAGGAAAGGAAAGGAGAGGAGAGGAGAGGAAAGGGGAAAGGCAAGGAAACAGATTTTATGTATAACAAAGTAAATCCTTTTTTCCAATCTTATAAGTGAAAATATGAAGTGTCATTTCTTCTTGGAATGTGTTATTACTTTAATCTAGACTAAGGACTTTGGAGTTAACCTGCAAACCTTTTCAAAAAATGTTATCAAGGATGAATAAATGTACTGGCTTTTGTTAGAATTGGGAGCTTTAAAGAGAGATCTAATTTTATTCTGTCCTTTGATTAGGAAAAAAAAAGATATGAAAGAGAAAAATATTTCATTTTTAATTGAAGGTTCCAGAATCAAAAGACTTTGAATCTTTTAGCAAATATTTCTTTACAGGAGTTTTTCCCTTATCATTGGGTTTATTCAATCTTCAAAACTGTATGTTGCTTAGAGGGGAAAAAAACCAAAACTGCTTACTTGCTTCATAGCAAAGAACTGAGCACAGAGTAGGACCTTAGAACATGCCTGATTGGTGGTTGTGTGCTCCATTTAAATACTGTGTGAAGGTGCCAGTGCAAAGAGAAACTTGTTCCTAGACTTTTCTGGTTGGATGGTCACATGTATATTTGCTTGATAAATTAGTATATTCTGAAAAACAAAATGTGCTGTGTTCACGTGTGCACATGTCTGCATATGTATGTCTGCAGCTGTGCTTTTCGCTTCATATTGCTTGCTCTGTAACCACAAGAATCATTCTATTAGCTGCCAAACTGACATTGCTATTTTTTTGTATTTTATTTTGAAAGGCCTGAAGTAAACTTGAAGAAATATGCTGGATGCCTCAAAGATATTGAAATTTCACGAACGCCATATAATATACTCAGTAGTCCCGATTATGTTGGTGTGACCAAAGGATGTTCACTTGAGGTTTGTTGGGTTTTGTTTACCTCCAAAACAGATTCATACCATATGTATTTTTAACCGCCTGGATAGGACATACTACTATTTGAATAAATGCCGTCAGACAGATTTTTCCTCCATATTCTATAGGCCACAATATTGCTATATGTGAACTGTGATGTGCCTTTTTTTGCTCTGTGAATTTCCATTGCCAAAATAAGTTGGTGAAATGATAGTTCACAAAATAATTATGCATGTTCAGCAGTTCATCTATAGTTTGGCTCCAGGGTCTCTTTGATATAAATCAGAGCTATCTTAAAGCAAGGATCCTCCAAACCTAGATCTTCTTTGCATCCCACAATGTTGAGTGGGTTGGCTTTTGTTAGTGTTAGTGTTAAGGAGAAATGTAATTTTATACTTTCTTTCACTGGATGACAGAATCTGGATCCTCTACGATAGATTGACAGGTTATAACAATGGGCCAAATCTATCAAGATGAAATTATATAGGAAAAAATGAAAAGTGCTAGACTTGGATTCCAAAGAGCAACTGGGCAATTACAGGATGATGATGGTCGCAAGTCTAGAGAAAAGTGTGAAAAAGATGAAGTGATTTTAGTAAAGGACAAGCTTAATTCACCATCAGTTTAAAATATGACAAGGCAGTCAAAAAGGCAAAAGGCATAGCGGGCCAGACCAGTACTTTGCCTTTGTCAGAACATGTGTGAAGCATTTTGTTCAATTCTGGCCCCTCCTTTTAGGAAAAACACTAATAGACTCAAAGGCAGATAACCAGAATGAAGAGACTGGAAAACATGCCGTATGAAAATCAGTTAAAGTAGGGATTCAATTCAGTTGTTTTCCAGTCATGTCTGACTCTTCGTGACCCTATTTGGGATTTTCTTGGCAGAGATACTGGAGTGGTTTGCCATTGCCTTCTCTAACTCATTTTACAGTTGAAGAAACTGAGGCAAAAAAGGATGAAATGACTTGCCCACGATCACACAGCTAGTTAGTGTCTGAGGCAAGATTTGAACTCATGGAGATGAGTCTTCCTCACTCCAAGTCCAGCACAGGGAAACATCACTGTATTCCTGAAACTTGATATTTTCAGATATTTGACTGTCATGGGGAAGAGAGATTAAACCTATTCTTCTTGGTCCTAGAACTAGGTATAGTGGGTAGGAGATGAAGAGAGGCAGATTTGAGTTTGAGAAAGGGAGCATTTCCTAACAAAAAGAGCATACTAAAGACCTCTAAGGTCTCTTTCAACTCTTGGACTCTATGAAGGAACATCTAAGGCTTGAAGGAACCCCTTGGACTGGGATTCTGCAGTATCACTCCATCCATATCATAGCTACTCAGCTCTTCCTGGAAACCACAGAAAAAATTATAGGAACCAGTACCTTCCCACCCCATAATTCCACTTGACTGTCTTGTACATGGCTGTTCAAAAACACAAACTTTATTATCAGGACAGGAGTTTACACATATGAGAGTGAAAAAAAACCCTGTTCTTTAAAAGAGTGAGTGTAAATAATAGCCAACCTTATCAATTACTAAGAACATCATGGAAACTCCAAAGTCATTAATTTACTTTAAAATTATATTTTTAATATAAAGAAAAGATTTTTAGCCACACTGAAATGAAACCATAATTTATTCGGCTTCCTTCAACCAAGAATGTTTGTTCCTCTTCTTTCTGGAAGACATGTCCAGAAGTTGTGACTATACCACCATTTCCTCTAGCTGCTATTATCTCTGGAGCCACATGGCTCCCCACTTTGGGAATTCTTTATCCGTTCTACCGTTGCCAATCCCAAGAAGCCATTTCTGGGTCTCGAGGGTTCTGCCATTGCCTCTCCTTATCTGCCATCTCTGGATCTGCTGCCAAGCCTCCAACACATGTCTCCTCCCATTGAGAGATATCTAAACTCCTCTCAAACAAGATGTGCTGAAAGCTGCTGAGGTCTGCATAGACTTCAAAGAGATAGAGTTCCAAAGTGAACATTGGACAGGCACAACCCATTTATGTATCAAATTAGAACTGAAAGAAGTTAAGGGGGAAAACCGAGATGCATCTACCAATCTGACTACACAATTTCAACATTAAACAAAAGCTGCCATAAGTGCAGTTGATACTATACAGCCCCCTCTGGCTCTTACAATTCTGTCTCTCAGACTCTCACTGGTACTTCAGGGCTTCTACTGTTCATACCACTGAAATGATTTAGAGCCGCAAATTGGAACACCAAATCATAGAGTGGGACCAGCTCTGCCACAGTGATTCTAGCTGCACCCTGGGAAGCCTGGGGATAAGAAAAAGGGAAATAGAGATGGAATTTAATCTTAAAGGAATGGCACTGAATTCCTAGAAGAAAGTTTTACTAAGAACTTTAATCTTCCAAAGCCCAGCTCTCATTCACATTCAGAAGAGATTCATGGGGATGAAAAATTGGCTATAAAATAAATAGCCTGTATGCTTGAAATGATCATTCTGTAAAGTCACTTTTCAGGAAACAGGAAGTATTTTGCAACTGGTGGATGAAGCAGAGATTCAGTGTGGATAAATACTAAAAAAGGAACAATTGACCATACAGTAGTTCTATCTGAACTAACCTAGCTCCTTGATTTGAAAATTGCAGTCGAAAGCTCAGGAGATTATGCCTTCTGCTAATACTTGTCATTTAAATGCCTTAGCTAGACCAGAAATACTATAAGGATAGTCTGCCTCCTAAGAGGCTATTGCTTTTATGTCCAGAAAACCTAGAGATTTTGACAGCTGATCACTTACCATAGTTAAATTCTTTTTTTTTTAATTTCCAGAAAGGGTCAAACTGGCCTTGGTAATTTATTAAATCAGATAACAGCAATTGATTTATTAGCCTGTGACAAAGTGTACATCATATGTTAATAATATCTGCCAGTCCTGATTGCAGTAACAGGCCAGTAATAATAAACAGGCCATCCATATTTATGCTATATTTATGTTTGGTTCATCAGTAAACCGTTAATAATCAGTAGATGAAATGAAGGAGAATGATTAATTTTCAGTTTTTTCAAGTCAGATGTCTCAAAATCTCAAAATGGGATACAAAGTAGGGCTCATCTTTTATTATTTGATAGAAAAGCTTAGAATAAAAGTTCATAGTTCACAACTCTAATTTAAGCTTAAAGCTGGCCAGTTGGGGCAATGTTACATCTGAAAAATTAATTTTAATATTAATCAGGTATTCAATTTGTTTGACAAGTAGTGGTGGTTCACTTGCTTTCTATGATACTTGTATTTCTTAATAACATTAAATTGCTTGTGCTTTGCCCTCTAAGGTTACACTATACGTATCTACGTTGTTCGTATCTTATATATACCAATTTGGGTGCATGTTATCTCTCATCTTAGAATGTAAACTCCTTGAGGGAAGGAGTGGTTTCACTTTTGTCTTTAAATCCCTTCCACTTAGCATAGTACCTGGCACAGAGTAGTAGCTTAATAAATGGTTGTTAAATGATTGATGTGTCTGCTTGTCCAGTGCTTAGCACATAGAGTAGGTACTTAATAAATGATTGTCAATTTTTTTTAGTGGATCTGAAAGTGGGGTGAGACTGGACAGGAGAATTCATTTGTATTCTCATTTCTAATAGTCATTTTCCTCTTTCTCTCCACAGAATGTATATATTGTCAGTTTTCCCAAGCCTGGATTTGTAGAGCTTCCACCAGTGCCACTGGACGTTGGCACCGAAATCAACCTTTCTTTCAGCACCAAGAATGAGTCTGGGATCATTCTTCTAGGAAGTGCTGGAACTAATAATTCACCAAGGAGAAAACGCAGACAGACCGGACAGGTACGAAGAGATAGAAGCAAATAGTGTTTGTTCTTGGGCATCTCTTCTTTGAGGAAGATATAGGCAAGGCATTTGGAGTTTATGGTCTATTATTTTATTTTTATACCTGTTAAAGAAGGAAAGTTTTACAACTTTCTTTTGGAAGTTGGTAGCAACACCAATTTCACTTCTTACCTGAAACCATGCTGATTTAATCATAATCGTAAAAATAGCTAGTATTTATATAGTGCTTTAAGGTGTGCAAAGTGCTTTACAAATATTATCTCACCTGATTCTCACAGCAAGCCTGGGAGGTAGGTACTATTATGATCCCTGTTTTACAGATGAGGAAACTGAGGCTGAAAATGGTTAAGTGACTTGCCCTAAGTCCCATAGCGAGTGTCTAAGGCTAGATTTGAACTCAAATCTCTCTAACTCCGGTCCACTGTGTCACCTAAACTGCATTTATCAATATTCATGCATACCTCTGTTCATGCATAATTTCATTTCTCATTTACATAAAAATCCCCATTATGATTTTTCTGAGTTAGCTAATCAAGGATCAAGAAACAGAAATTTATTTTGTTTACACCAAAAGATACACATGACTTGTATGTGCCCATAAAAAAACACACAGTCTGGTACCAGGAAATTTTCCACATTGCATTACAGTTATCCGTTCCGCATCATGACTTTCCCCATCGCAGTTTCACTATATCACAGGTCAGCATAAGAAATTAAATGGGAATTTGGGGGGAGTTTGCAGAAGTCACAGATGACACATGAAGGCCAGCAGACAACACAGAAAAAGTTTAGAAACTCATAAATGCATAAAATATATGTACTGTATTGCATACTATCAACATATTTTATCTTTTAATACCATATATAATAATTCAGGCTTCTTTTCTGGTACAAAAGGAAGGCCAAAAAATTTTGTGCAGATTTTCAGATCCCTAACATCACCACCCCTAACCCTCCCACACATACCCTCCATGTAGAAGGCATAATTGTAATCCTATTATCACTATTCTCTCTGACCCAAATGCAAAACTAACTCTGATGATGGAGAGGAGGCTTGACATGGAAAATTAAATCACTATGGAATCTAAAGCCAAGGCAAACAATGCCTTGTTATTGAGGAAAGTTTGGTAAGTCTATGAAGAGCTTCAAATACAATAAGCCACCTACATCATCTCCCAAATTTCTGTTCTACAGGCTTGGCCTTGGGCAATCCCATTTCTATTCAAGGTTAGGTGATCTCACACTAAATCAGCAACGAGGCAATACTTCCCTCCTTGATTCATATATATTTTATTTTCCATGATAAGCCTCTGCTCGAACAGCAATGCAGCATAGAGAATTAGTTGTCATAAATGCATTAGAACTTTAAAAAAAAATTTGTACTGAACCTGGGATTTTATCAGTATAGGAAACTTCCAATGAGAAAACTCCCTCTGCCAATATGTATCAGCAACCAATGCTCTTTAGAATGTTTGGGGCCAGGAGAGTCAGTGACTTGCCTTGAGGCTCATAGAGCCAGTATGCATCAGAAGCAGTTCTGGAAACCAGGTCATCCTGACTGAAAGGTCAGAACTCTATCCACTATGTCATGCTGCTTCTCAGTAACAATTATAACAACAATTATAACATTATCTATCAATGAAGTAATATTTAGAGGCTATAAACAGCTTTCTAGAATGGGTTTCCATAATAAGATAATAATTTTCCTTATCGTTAATAGATGATTTTTCTGAGTGCCAGCTCCACATTTCTATTACTCGGTGCCAACCAAATCAGTTCAAATCAGCAATTAGACCATGCTTAGAAAATAGATTTTTCCTTCTTATTAAAAATTTCCTATAAACAATCTACTATAAACCACTTGAAAATTAGTACTAACTTTAGAGTGATTCAATTATTTCTACATTTTAAAAATAGAGCTCACTCCTAGAACATAGTCATCCAAAAACACTGCTCTTAGGGGGGAAAAAGTGAGTTTATAATAGTCAACTTCTGTTAGCCACAGAGTGTGCTTTTCAAATTGACCTATTTTCAAAATATATGTTCTTGTCCATCACATTCAACAATGACGTTGCCAGCAAATTTCACAAAGATAGACTTGGGCCTTGAGCATGTTCAGTTGCTTGGCAGAATTTGTTGGCTTGAGATAAGCAAGGTTTAGAAGAGTTTTGTTATTGTTTTTTTTTAATCAATCAGACAAAACATTTCTTAAATGACTATGATGTGCTTTGCCTTTTCTTCATACGCCATGAGCTGAAGCCCAATCTTCAGAATGTTCTGTGTTCAGCACAACTATTTCCTACTGAGCCAGAGAGGGAATGATTGGGACTATTGTGAATATATGATTCTAATTCCCCACCACTGAGGAGAGCTCTTAGGGAACCAAGAGAACATTACACAGCCTCACGTACGTGTTCCATGAGTAATGGAGCAATACCTGACATCAGCTTTAGGAAACACAACTGTTTCCAAGCTCCCTGGTGTCTGTAACCAGATACCAAAACCATACTGGTTGCTATAGTAACCATGGCAAGAAGAAAGCAGGCACATTTTTTGGAAGAAAAATTATTTTCCTCCCTTCTGACTATGGAATAAAAAGTTACACATTTGTGATAGCAATCTATTCAACCAGCTAGCTTAACATACCTTCAGTTTAAACTGCTCAAAATTCCATGAGCTTGAGAGCCTGACTAAATCTTAAAAAGCCAGCTGGAGCCTTTCTCCCATCAATTTTATAACATTATTTCTGCATGCAGATATGTGGGCTGAGACTTTTATTTACACCTTGGGTTTCCCGGTCAGCTTTTAGAGCCAGAAGGCATTCGCTGGCCTTGTGCACATACCAGCAGGGTTATACAGTAGAAGGCCCCCCAGATTTGGAGTGAGATGTCTCAAAGCTTCCCATCCCAGCTCTGGATTCTAATGTGTGACCTTCCAGCAAGTCACTTCACCTAGATGGCCTCACCGTCATCATCTGTAGAATGAGAAGATTGCACTGTACAGCTCTGAGGTCCTTTCCACTTACAGATCTGTGATCCTATGACTTTTTCGCTCTCAGAGACAGCCGTTGTCTTCCACACGGTAGCTAAGTGGCACAGTGGGTAAAGTGTTGGACTTGGAATCAGAAAGCTCTGAGCTCGAATCCTGCCTCAGACACTTCATAGCTGTGTGACCCTAGGCAAGTCACTTAAGCTCTCTCAACCTCAGTTTCCTAATCTGTGAAATGGGGACAATAATAACAAGGCCAACTTCATAGGGCTCTTGCCAAGATCAAATGAGATTGTATAAAGTGCTTTGTGAATCTTAAAGCAATATACAATTGCTAACTGTTATTATTACATATATATTACATTATATTATGTATTACTATGAATAGGTTGTCATATCATTACTCCCTTATTATTACACTATTTGTCATAATTAATGCATTATTCTCACATCATTATTAAACATATTGTTATATACATTATCATTATCCACTTAACATATCGGGTGCTCTGAATCTTGACCATCGTACTGCTTTTCATACCATTGCCTGCCTTCTGGCTTTATGTAGCAGGTAAACATGGTAGGTGTGTGAGTCGAATGCCCGTCTTTGTTTGGAAGTCCGCCATAGTAGCAAGGAGAAGAAGCCATTTGGCCCTCTTCCCTAGGAGAGGGGATCGCAGAGCAGCTGCATGTGCGGACCTCTCCACACACATCTGTGACTAAGTACTACTCCTGATTGCCACACGATCTCAACTAACAGCCATCCATCCAACCACTACAGGCCTACTATGCTATATTCCTGAACAAAGGCCGCCTGGAAGTGCATCTCTCCACGGGAGTGAGGACCATGCGCAAGATTGTGGTCAAGCCAGAGCTAATCCCATTTCATGATGGCAGAGAACATTCTGTTCATGTGGAACGAACAAGAGGGTAACGAACAATAGCAAAACTGTTAACTGCAACCCAATGAGAGAGTCAAATGAAGCTTCTTCCTTAACATTAGACTGCTTAAAAGTGTATGTGATTAGCTGCTTTTGTTGAGTTTTTAGAAACTTAATTTCACCCCTTTTAGAACTTTTATACTTTAGAGATGTAAAACTGTCAATTGATTCTCATCTACTTTAAACATTTAGGACTTTGCTACCAAATTTATTATTTGCTATATGAAAGGCAGGAAAGCCCACTGAATAGTACTCGATTCAGAGTCAGAAAGGACAGAGTTGAAGACCTATCTGGAACACATACTGCTTTGTGACCCTGGGCAAGTCTCATAAAACTTCCGTGTCCCCAAGCAGCTCTTTAAAATTAGAATTGTATTTACTGATTTGTTGATTGTCTAGACTTAAGAAAGTGATGGGAGAAATGTTAATAATGGAGATTAAACTTTAAATTGTAAAAAAAAAAAAAAATTAGAATTGTAGAGTGGGTGCTGATCTTGGTAGAAGCAATTGCCTCACTTGGAGTTCCCTTTTCCAGTGAAATTAGAGGTCCATTAAAAAAAATCGCTAAATAGTCCATTGATTCTCATCTATTTTAGGCACTTAGGAGTTTTGCTACTAAATTTATTGTTTGCTATATGAGAAGCAGGAAAGCATGCTGAATATAGTACCGGCTTCAGAGTCAGGAAGGACTAGATTGAAAGTGAGCTGATCTGTGGAAACAAAAAGAAATTATTCTGCCTTTCACCCTCCTATAAATTAATGAATGACTCCTTTCTTGCCAACCCACGAAAGCTGTCTTCCAGACCTATAGATGAAGAAGTGAGCCTTGCATATTCCCATTATTCATTTCCTCAAAAGATTTCCATAGTTTGCTTTTATCCTATTAGAAAAAGCATCTGTATCATTTATTTGTGGTTTTTTTGATAGCCCAGAGGGATAAAATCAGGCTAGTCTGCATATTTATCAGGTAAACAAAAGCAAAACTAAAGACTTGGGGTGACTTTCCTAAGGTCTTATTGCAAGGTAGGTAACCTCACTCTAACACATTAGCAGTTTCATGGTTAAACTGAATGCTTAGCAAGAAACTGGAAGTCAAATTTGTTCTAATCAGAGAATGGAAGGAATAGACTTAGGCAATTGACAGCATCAATGCATGGGAACTAGGCAAGTCAGCAAAGGCTGACCTGTAACATGTCTAATTTGTTCAGCATATATTATTAAATTTCCTACATAATATGCAGAATGCAAAGAACTAGTCATTGCCCTCAAGCTTCCAGTCTAATGTGGGGACATGGCATGTACATGGATAACTATATTGCAAGGTAAATGATGAGCAAAGAAAATTTCTCAGGAAGTTTACAGAAAGGAAAGCTCACTTCCCACAGGGAGGAAGGGACGGAGGAGGGGAGAAACCAAGGTATGGCTTCATGGCCCAAGTGACAAATGAGCTGAGCCTTGCAGAAAGGATGGGAATTAAAGCAATTGAAAATGGGAGAAGCAGGAAGAGGAAGAGTAGAAAGCACTTTAGACAAAGAGCTTCATGAGCTAGAAAAAGAAGCAAGATACTAGAAATTCCTTGGAAGAATGGACTGTGTCTTATTGATCTTTGCTTATCCTTTAAGGATGGGCATGGGTGTTATTTTTTTCCTAATAGGTACTCAATAAATGTTTGTAAAGTGAACATTCCAGATTGTATGTGTTGCCTTGTTTAAATCTCTTATACAATTAGAGATCGTCCATCCAATCAGGACCAATCATTCCAAATGACCACTGGCTCAGAGGCAATCGGAGTCTCATGTGAGATTCTGGACCCATAATGATGTAATGGAAAAAAGCATGGTTTGGAAATCAGATTTAGGTTTGAATTTATTACCCGTGTGACCTGGGGAAAGTGATTTAATTTTTCTGGGCCTCAATTTTCTTTCTACATGATGAAGAGGTTGGACTAATCTCTAAAATCCTTCAGTTCTGAATCTTGTTGTCAGTTTCTTCCAACTACTGTAATTGGTCTAACATTCAGACATAAATACATAAAGGAGAAATTTGGCAATGTCATCTTGAGTTTTTTGAAGGTTTAGACTTAAATATGTCACCTTTCTTCTATCCCTGGAATCTGCAAAAGGTGCTTAATGAATGTTTGTTAGTTTGCCTAAATCTTCAGAATTGCTTCGTGTTTGTTGTTATTCAGTCATTTTTGGTTACATCTGACTTTTTGTGACTCCATTTGGGGTTTTCTTAGCAAAGATGGTGGAATAGTTTGCCATTTCCTTCTCCAGCGCATTTTACAGATGAGGAAACTGAGGCACACAGGGTTAAGTGACTTGCCCAGGGTTGCACAGCTAGTAAGTGTCTGAGGCCAGATTTGAACTCAGGAAGTTGAGTCTTCCTGATTCCAAGCCCAGCACTTTTTCCACTGTGAAACCTAGTTGCGCAGAAATGCTTTAGAAGACTGAAAAGGGTCTGCTTAATAGCTTTTAAGCCCTGATTTTAGTCCAGTTCACACAGAAAGAAAAATAAAAAAAACTAATGAATAACCTAAAAAAAAAAACTAAAAATAGTCTTGGAACTTGTTGTTCTCTAAATATTTTGGTAATCAAATTTTCAAAAATTTTCTTTTTTTTTGGTTCAGACCTGTGATTTCATTGGTTAGGGAACTCTTCATAAGGAAACTGCATCTACCAATATAGAGTGGCTCCTGGGGCCTTTGGAGGTTAAGTGACTTACCCAAGACTGCCCAGATTTTATGTGTCACAGGCAAGACTTCAAACCTAGGCCTTTCTTACATATAGAGGCAATATCTCTGTCTCTCCTCTCCTCTCTCTCTGCCTCTCTCTGCCCCTCCCTCTCCCTTCTTCTCCCTCTCCCTCTCCCTCTCTCTCATTTATTCATTCATTATGCTACACTCGTTGTCTCTAAGAAGTTACCACTGAAAATCCCAAGCCACACTGAATCCCCCAAGGCCAGGTTCCTGCACTGTGGTGTCCTCTGAACAGGTTTTTTTGTAAAAAGGGGATTTATTGAATCTAACCTCCTAGCTGTAAACCATCAATGCAGGTTTTATTAGATTAAGCACAGTGTACATTGAAAGCTCTTCACTCAGTTAATTGTACATATAAACAAACAGTTTTGTTGTTCCCAGATAATTATCTGGCAGTGTAGTGGACACATCAGTGTATAGCCACTGAACTTAGTGCTAAAACTGAAACACATTTTCTACCGTATTGTCTCAAAAAAACAGTTGCAGGTCAAAACAGGATGAACATCCCATTACTTAGACTTTAGGAAAGGAACTGAGAATAGCTGTTCATGCTTTAGAATTAAAAGTGAAATGACCAGACATTTTCATTTTTTTGATATATATGTGAGAGAGATATGAGAATCCATTTTTAGTGACTATTGGAGGACTACAATATCTATCCCTCTCCACCCTCATATTTTTTGTTCCCTTTCCTCTATTCAAAAATCTCTATTAGAAGAACTTCAGGGCTCTGGAATGGCTCTACTGTATTTAGTTACCTATCTGCATCCCTAAGAACCCCTTGAACTTGGAGTAGGAAATGCCTCACTTTCCTGGGGGAGGCTCATCTACCCCCACAGAGCTCACTTTTCCACACTCCCAAGAGAGGAGGCAGAAGGCACTTGTCTCTTCTCCCTTGTCCTCTTGCCTTTCTGTCTTCCACTCTCCCCATCCCCCAATCTGTAGCTGCACCTTCAGCAAAATGTCTTTCAAGAGAGTCTAGGACAGGATGGAGAGGGAGGGGGAGGGAAGAAAGGATATACAATAACAAAATTCTCTTCTAAAGAGATGGAAGAAGGCCAGTCTCTGCTACCCTCTCCTACAAATGTTGTACTCAGGGTGATACATAAATTAATCAGGTTTTCTGGGTGCTCCCTCTCTTCCTGCCCCTTACCTCTCCATCCTCCCCAATGCCTCCCCCAGGCACAAAAACAATGCAAGAGAAATATGGTTCTAGAACTCCCTGACTCTAAAACCTAGTCAATCGAGCAATAAATCAACAAACACCTACTATGTGCCTGGCAAGATGCTAGGCTTGGGGTCCACAAAGCCAAAAGGGAAACAGTTCCTATTCTCTAGCAGTTTACAGTCTGATGGAGGAGCAGTGGTTTGTGATGACAATATGTAGAGAAGGAGGAGGATAGGAGCAAGGAAGCACTAGCGTGGGATGGTGGTGAGGGGTCAGATGAGCCTTGAAAGGGAAGGAAGGAACGAAGGAAGAAGGGAGGAAGGATTAATTTCTTAAGTACCTACTTCAGTTAAGGCACTATACTAAATACTTTACAAATATTATCTCATTTGATCTTCACAACAGTCCTGGGAGGTATGTGCTATTATTACCCTAAATTTACAATTAAGAAAACTGAGGTAACTAGAAGTTGAGTGATTTGCCCACAGTCACACAGCTAGTAAGTGTCTGAGGCTGGACATGAATTCAGATCTTCCTGACTCCAGGCCTAGCGCTCTATCCACTTCACCACCTACCTGCTCCACATGAGAGAGAGAAATGAGAAAGCAGTGCATTTTAGGAATGTGGGCCACCCAGTGCAAATGTACCAGGATGACAAATGATAAGGAACACTATGTGTGGAGGAAAGTAACATGTAACAATGTTGGGAGAGTATGGTTCTTTTCTCCCAGGGCTGGTCTTATCTGAGGAAGCCTCTCTCCTCTAGGACCCTCCACACAGTTGGTGCTTACTAATTAATCTTCAAGTCAAAATTTAAGTATTCCTGTGGTAACATATTCTTAACAATTACTTCAATATTGTAGCTAAGAAGAGGCAGTGTAGTGTAGTGAGAAAAGAACGTCAGGTCTGATCCTGGCTCTGTCATTTACTACCTATGTGACCCTGGCAATCACTCACCTCCTGGGACTCAATTTCCCTCTCTGAAAAATGAGAGACTTGACTTCCAGCTCTAAATGACTTCTAGCTCTAAATCTATGTTCCTATGAACTAAAAAAAAAAAACAAAAAAACAGAAGAAGGCTGGGGGTGGGGACAGTAGGCTCTGCTATGTCTTTCCTACAGCAGGATGGGCTACTTAGTTGTATCACTGAGGATAGTGCTGACAACAGCTTGTCTTCAGCATGCGGTTCTCAGGAAGGGTCAGTACACTGAACAGCATCTGCAGACCTGGAGGTGCTTTGCGGGGACCCCACTGCAGGCTCAGAGCCCTGTATCTCAGGCTGCCCTGCGGCTGCCCAGCAGTCAGTATCCCTGTGATCTCACCCTCAGAACCTCTGTTTTTGTGCCATCATTGCTTCCCTAGCCTAGACCTTACCCTTGGGATCTGCGAAATGATACTTAAGAATGAAGTCTGTAAAGAATAATTTAGAAAGTTTGCTTCTAAGTGAAGAAAAAGAAACAGTTTCCTGACAGTGCAACAAAATAGGAATTTCAGCATCATGTTAGTCTGATCCAAAATACACAGACCATATGGACAAAATTCATGAGGAACCAATCTCACTTTATTTTAACACTCAGCAGAATGTTTCATCCCTACCCTTTTATCTTTTGCTCGAAGCCTTCCACCTTAGATCACATATGATTTTAGGAACTTCGTGATTCATTCTTCACGAACTGCAACTGCTGATCTTTATTTCTTCTTTTTAAAAATTCTTTGAACAAGAGAGGTAACTTCTTTTTTATTAGAAACTAAATCAAGCAGTCAATGAAAATGCCTTTATTACGTGCCTAGTGCGTGCTGGGCACTTTGCTAGATGTTAGGGATGCAAAGACAAAAGGAAACAGTGTCTGCCTACCCTCAGATTGCCTACCTTCTTTCAGGGGACACAACAGATGATAGATATAGAGATAGATAAGAGACAGACAGACAAGATACACAAAAAGAATACAAGGTAACGGGAGAAGAGACTAGCAGCTGGCAGGGGGCGGGGAGGTAAGACTTCATGTAGAAGGTGATGCTTCAGCTAATTCTTAAATGAACCTAGGGATTTTAAGAGGCAAAGGTGAAGAGGGAGTACATTCCTAGTGATAGGGAGCAGGTAGAGAGATGGGAGATGAAGTTACATGAGTGAGGAATAATAAGGAGATTGGTTTGGCTGTCTGAAGGGCAATTGTTTGTAATAAACCTAGAAAAATTATACAAATTAATACAAAGTAACTTGCGGGGAGGAAATACCAACATCTGGGATGGAGGAGAATCAGGAAAAGCTCTTGCAAGATAAGATCACTGGATTAAAAATCTTCACTGGTACCTCCAGCCCGGGTCAGTGGTAAAATTCCCACGATAGATGCCTCTCAATAGTTTGTTTCCACACACTTCCAAATCTAAGCTGTCTATATAGAAATGTCCAATGGACCTGAGGTACTTATAACAACCATATGACTGAAGAGACAAGCTACTACTTGATCCTCCTACCCTCCTAGACAGACCACCTCAGCAATAAGCAGTGTCAAGTCACATTAAATGCTCCAAGCAAAAAATGTCCATTTGGACAAGTAGGTCAACTAGCTAGGTCGACTCATGACTTTCTTTCCTACGATTTTCTCTGGAGTCACAAGATTGGGGTAAAAACCACTATAACTTTGATTGAGAGTTTTCTGCTTATTTTGGAACTTACAGAGGAAGAAAGTATGACTCGGGGCTTGCACTCTGAGTATTTCTTCCTCAAGTCCTCCCAACATACTCATTCTGTAAACTGTTACCTCAGTTCCCTTCTGTATCCCGACCTCATGACACCATTTTATTTCATGCTAGCCAACCCAGGACTTGACTGACTTAACAATCTACAGGATTCATCCTCTAGGTTTCCCAGGTTCGCTGCCACCTAGAATGCCTACAGACTGGAGACCACAGGATTTTCTCCTTATACCCTTCTACAATTTCCCCATAACAGCTCACTAATCTATTAAGTTTTAAAGAGAGGACTAACAAAAATAAATTTTTAAAAGACTTTAGAAGGAACCTATCAGACTGAGGAGCCCAATCAAACATTACCAAAAAAAGGTTTTTTACTATATTTTTATGGGCTGCTCCCTTTCCTAAGCACTTAAACAACAGATACTAAGTGAGGACATGAAAGGGAACTGTGGTATCTATAGGTACACGGTAACCATAATCCACACATTGAATGTATTTTAGGGACTTGAGGAATGAACAGGCATTTGGATTGTAACTTTTTTCCTTACAAGGATGAAATCTAGCTTTGTGTAAACTCTGCCCATGGTTTCTACCCTTCCCTTCCGGGACCAAGTAAAATAAGCCTAATCACCTTTTCACATAATTCAATAAAATGTTGAACATTAAGATCTAAGGGTCCAAAGAATAGTTGTGCAAAATCCATTAAGCACCTACTATGTGAAAGGCACTAGGGGTAAAATAGTGAAAGTCATTTCTGCTCTCAAGTAGCTTCCATTCTATCAGAGAAAACTACATTTACATAGAAAAATAGATGGAATATAACTTGAGGAAAGAGATATTACTGTCAACAAGGTGCTCAGGAAAGGCTTCCTTTAGGAAATGGCAGCTAAAGTTAGCCTTGAAGGAAGTTAATTATTCTTAAAAGCAGAGGGGAGGAGGAATCACCTGCATAGAGACAGGAAATGGAATGGTGACTTCAGGAAAGAGCATGTAGACCAGTTTGGATAAAATGGAGAATACACGAAGTGAAGTCATGAGAAATAAGTCTGAAAAGCTAGTGAAGCCAAGCAATGAAAAAGAACCCTGGAGAGAATTTATATTTTATATTCTAGAGGCAACAAAGAGCAGTGGCCTCTTGAACAAAGTGGTGACAGGGTCAGAACTGTTTTAGGCTAATTATATTTGACAGCTGCGAGAAGGGAGACAAATTAGGAGACAATGTCATTAGTCCAGGCAAGAGGAGATGGGGCCCTGAACTAGGGTGGTGGAGAGAAAGGAACAGATATAGGAGATGTTATGGACATAGAATTGATAAGACTCAACAACTAACTGGCTATAAAGGGTGAGGGACAGTGAAGAATTGATAATAATGCCAAAGTTGCAAACTTTGGTGGCCTTAAGTATGGTGGTGTTTTAAACAAAGGGAATTTTAGAGAAAAGATGCTGAATATTAAAAAGCTGAGTCCACATATTAGTTGTTCAAAACGTATTAAGAACCTACTATGTATAAGGCACTGGAAATACAATAACAAAAAAAGAGGAAAGAAAGGATGGTTGGTAAGGGGAGGTAGAGGAGATGAATTCCATTTTGAATATATTAAGTTTGATATGACTATAGGATGGAGAAGTCCAAAGAGCAGTTGGTAACATAGGACTGAAACTCAGGAGAAAGACTGGAGTCAAGTATATTGATCTGGGAGTTCATGGGTTTAGAGATTTAGTGCTGGAAGAGACTTTACAGGACATCTAGCTCTACCCCCTCCTATTTATATAAGGAAACATGGGAGGAGAGAGAGAGAGAGAGAGAGAGAGAGAGAGAGAGAGAGAGGAGACAGAGAGAGAGAGGGAGAGAGGGAGGGAGGGAGGGAAGGAGAGGGAGAGGTAAGAGGGGGAGGGAGAGGGGGAGGGAGGAGAGGAGAGAAAGAGAAGGGAGAGAGACAGAGACGGAGAGAAACAGAGAGAGGGAGGGAGGAGAGAGAGAAGTGGAAGAGGAGGAGGAGAAGAAGAAGGTGAAGGAGAAGGTAAAGGAGAAAGAGAAGGAAAAGGAGGAGAAGGTGAAGAAGGAAGAAGAACAGCAAGAAGAAGAAGAAGGAAGAAGAAGAAGCAGCAATAAAAAAGAAGACCACCTACCTAGTACAGAGCCTTAGGAAATGCTCACTGTTAGAATCAGTGAATCACATCCCAAATACCAATATAGTGCTTTGCCCACAGTGACTGTTCAGTATATGATTTCTTGAACAAATAAATGCTAAAGTACAAATGAACAGAATTTTCTCTAGGCCCTCCTGTACAAAAAGAGCTAAAGTAAATTCAGGATCAACAGTGTCATAATGGAAAAAACCAGGAACAAACCCTGAAATCCTCAAAAAACACCAAACAAACAAAAACCCAGTATCAAGACCTTTACTAAATTCAGTTGCTATACCTAGGGATGTTTGATGAGATTCACAAAAGCATTTTTAGGAGGGAGGGCCATTTTCTGCTATGTCTGACCAAAATAGAACTGAGAGTATATGGTAGACCTATGAGTAAGAGATGAAAGCTTAGTTCTCCCTGACTAATCCTTAATGGTGCAGCTCTGATAAATATTTTGTCGTGGCATTAGAGGTGGTCAGCTGGAAATAAGGTGCTTCATTAAAAGCTTTTAGCCAGAAAAGGAGAGGTTGCTTAATCCTGATTCACATGATTCACAAAAGCCTCTGTTTTCTTAGAATTAATGAAAAAAAAGTCCCTTGGCAATAATTTTCATACCCCAGCAGGAGTGGGGAACCTACTGCCTTAAGGCCACGTGTAGCCCTCTAGGTCTACGTAGTTTGGATTCAGTCAAAGGGCCACACCAGAGGGCTACATGTGACCTGGAGGCCCCAGGTTCACCACCCCTATCCTACAGTTTTTTGCCAACAGCAGGCTTCATTTCAGAAACCGACAGAATATGAGCATATGATGCTTTTTTCTTCTATCGTTTTCACACAACTTCATTTTTCCACTTTGAAAAATGACTGAACGACGAAATGTTTATATTGGTCATCCTTTTAATCTGATGTACTAGAACTAAATCTATCCATACTTAAGATACTTTTAATTTCTGTCTCTCTTAGCCTCATTGCCCAAAGACGGACAAGCTGTTCAGTGACTTTCCAAAGTAATTCAGCTCATAATGCATTGCTTTTCTTATTAATGTCATCATAGAACTAGATACTGGAAGTGACCTCAGAGGTCATCTAATTCAACCAGCCTTCTCATTTTATAGATAAGGAAACCAAGGCCCAAATAAGTTAAATGATTTGCCCCAGATGACACAGGTAGAAAGTGTCAGAGATAAGAATTGAACCTACATCCCCTGACTCCAGAGTCAATGCTCTTTCCAGTATGCCACATATGTTTCTCATCCCCCTCCCCCAAACACAAGAAGCCCAAACTCAACCCAGGTTTTTCCACCCCCATGGATTTTTTTTTTTGCCACACATATTAAAGCAGAGTTTTCAGTAACCTCATTACTTGCCTTAATCTCTCCCAATAACAAACCTCCATGTCTGTCTGTCCTTACTCTTTGGCAGCAGTGGTCCTGTGTCTTCATTGTATCTCTTTCTTATACAAGGGAAAAAGTACGTATCATAGCTATAGTTCTTTGTTGCCTCTGTAATCCTTTCTTACATGAGCTGATGCTGTTGGTAAATGAATGCATTACCTCCCTATTTGTAATGTGTTTCTATCTTGTGAAAATAAGTTAAGAAACGTCAATGAGTGTCCACTACAGAAAGTCACTAAAGATGAGAAATTAACAATAATGTTCCTTCCTGCCCTCTCTGCTCAGGCATAGACAAATGACATTGTAAAATGTACAGTATATGTTTGCTATGTTGTGTATTCATGCAAATCTAAGCACTCTGGAGTGTTGTTTGTCCCATAGCAAGAAGATAATAGCTAGCACAAACCAAGAAATAAAGAGGAAAGCCAAATGTGACCCCATGCTGCTATAAACCCACTGAGCCCTGTAAGATTAGGCATTATTTCACAGTAGAGAAGTCTAGGGTCTCACCATGGAAGTGTTATCAGGCTGCAGACCACAAGTGCCATGTCAACCAGAGAATAATATTACTGCAACGTCGCTGTCTGGCCATGTTGAGCTCTTAGAGAGAGAGTTAATGAGGGAGGCAAACAAGGAGATCCTCAGAGACAATAACATTTGCTTAATGCTCCTAATCACCCCATTTCAGTTCAGTCATGGCTACAGTGGGTGGGAGCAAAGTGATGGCCAGAAAAAGTCAATTTCTAAACCTCATGTATTTTTTATTTGTATTTTTGACATTTCATCAGCATGTTTACTGTCCAAGTGGATGAAGACAGAAAGCATACGCAGAACCTGACAGTGGAACAGACTATTACCATTAAAAAACTCTTTGTAGGAGGCTCTCCGTCTTCATTTCAACCTCCCCCACTCAGAACCATACCTCCTTTTGAAGGTTGTATATGGAACCTTGTTATTAACTCCATGTAAGTAAACCTCCATTCTCTTTTATTATTTGTACAAGATCATTATAACTGTCATCATTTGCAATGCAACTGGTGAAATCAAATAAGGGAACATATACATATGTGATATATGATATTTGTATAAATATACATTGATGTATTTTATATTACATAAATGTATATAAATTTCCCCCTAGTAAGTGTTCAATAATTTTTTTTATTTATTCATTCATTCAATTTTACTTCTTATGGCAGAAATAAGTTTGATTCCAGGTACAAATATGCTTTGGAAAACAGATAAGGAGAAAGTTAAAAACGTTGAAGCCTAATTCAGATTTATATTGATGGACTTCAAAGCAGTAACTAGAGTGACCAATATTTGCTGTGAGGGAGCAAGACAAACAAATTGAGGTATAAATCTTGCCCTTTCCTTGTATCCCTTTAGCCCAATGGACTTTGCTCAACCTGTGTCCTTCAAAAATGCAGACATTGGTCGCTGTATAGATCACAAACCTGGTGAAGGAGAGGTTGAAGTTACTCCAGAACAAACTGTTTTCCCTCCTGATTCTGACCTTGAAGAGGATAAAGAGACCACACCAGCCTTTCCGAAATTCCCCTCTCCACCACCTACACCTATTCTTGCTCATGTAAGTCTTTCTATTCATTCAAGCCTCAAAATGGAAGTAATAACTATTACTGGAGAGGAACAATAGGTGCCTCTGATATACTATTATTTAACTCTGTTTCTTTTTTGGGCTAATAGTCTCTCTCAGGAAATCTAGGTGAGCCAAACTAGATTGTGTTTTGAGACTCCACAGGTTAATATTTCTTTTCCCCTAAATAAAGCTCAGATCATCAGGTCATAGCATCTCGAAACAGGAATAACCTTTGAAATAGGAATAATTTTTGAAATAGGTATCATCTTTCACATTATTCTTCTTCTAATTCCTTCATTCCATGAACTCAACTCATCAGAGTTGACATTTCACAGGGCACATCTAAAAGGCTACTATTGCCTATTGAAACAACAAGAACAGTGATAATGCTGATGATAGCTACCATTTATGGAGCACTTTAAGGTTTGCAAATACTTTACTCATGTCGTTTGATCTTCATAATAATCCTGGGAGGTTCTATTACTATCTCCATTTTACGGTTGAGGAAATTGGGTCTGAGAAAGGTTAAAGTGACTTGTCCGGGGTCACACAACTACTAAGTATCTGAGGCAGGATTTGAATCTCCAAAAGAAGTCATTTTTCTCCAGGTTCAACAGCTAACATTTTTAAAGCACCTACTCTGTGTGACACCCTGGGCTAGGCAACAGAAATGTAAAGACAAGACAAAAAAACAAAACAAACAAAAGAAAAACCCAGCCCCAGAGGAGAAGAAGCTTACGTTCAATTGGGATGACATAATATGCATAGAAATATGTGGATACACTGGTTTCTTTAAATGTCAGTCCTTGGCTTCCACCTGTCTGTTCTACTTCTGCCCTCTGGAGCGTTAAAATCTAATCCCTCTTCTACCATGACAGCCCTTCAGACATTTAAAGACAGCTACTATGTCCTCCCTAAAGTGGTTTTTTGAGCCTATCCTCTTGGCCATGAGCTTTCGAAAATCACTGTAAATGATTCCTTGAGAACACCTCCAAAGTCTTCCATTTACTCTAGGATGTAATTTCTTTAGGCCTAGAGATATAATCTCATTCAAACAGTGTAGACAGAGTACACCCTTTTGTTGTTGTTGGTCAATCGTGTTTGACTTTTCATAACTCCATTTGGGGTTTTCTTGGCAAAGATGCTGGAATGGTTCGCCATGTCCTTCTCCAGCTCATTTTACAGAGGCAAATGGGCTTAAGTGACTTGCCCAGAGTCAAAGAGCTAGTAAATTCTGAAGCCAGATTTGAACTCAGGAAGACGAATCTTCCTGCCTCCAGGCCCAGCTTTCTATCCACTGCACCACATAGTTGCCCTGGTATACCCTTAATATTCACTATTTGTAAAGTGCTTAGCACAGTGCCTGGCACATAGTAGGTGCTATATAAGTGCTTATTCTCTTCCCATCTCTTCCCATTCCTTCCAGATGGAAAATCATTCTTGGTGGTGATTAAAGTAAGAATCAATTGGTTCTGTTTTCTTTCTGCAATCTGTTAGCATGCTACCAATTCATCACTGAAGCATGGATTTGGAGTGAGAAAAAAACCTCAGAGCCCATCTAACTCAAACCCGTCATTTTACAGATGACATAATTGAGACCCGAGAGATGCAGTACTTTGTCCAAGGTCATAGAGGTAGCAAGCAGCAGAGTTGGAATTTTAACACAAGCCCTCTGATTCCAAATCCACTGCTTTTCCCACTGTGCCATACTATAGTAGAAAAATTGCCCTATCCTACAAAAAGTCCAATCAGAAAACCCTGCTATCTAGTCATAGCCTGAGAAAGGGGACACCATATTAATATAGATATCGCCTTTCCTTGTTAATCTTATTCTGAACATAGCAAAAAAAAAAAAAAAAAGGAAGCCATTTTATTAACTGGGACATTTTTTCTAAGTTTCTCATGTCTGTTTTTTTCCTTATTTGGCAATCATTTATGTGTGCCTCCTTCAGACTTTTTGTTTGTGTAGCTTTTTATGTACAAATCTGAGCTCATCAGAGCATTCTATATGTAGTCCCATTGGTTTACTTCAGTCACAGGACTTCGAACTGGAGGAAATCTTAGAGAGCATCTAGTCCAATTTTTCATATGAGGAAGCTGAGGCTTTGAGGAATTAAGTGATTCGGCCCATTTGAATAAGCAGTAATGCTTATTCAATGCCAATGAGATTTAAAACTAGATTCTCTGACTCCAAATTGATTGCTTTTTCTGGTACATCATTAGTGTTATCCCCTTTTCTTCCTTGAGATTAGTAATGATGGAGAATCAGAATTACACATTTTGGAGTCTTCTATCCCTCTATTTTCTCAGAGGCAGCTGGTGGTGAAGTTGATAGAGGACTGGACCAATACAGCAAACTTCAGATCAACCTCAGACATTTACTAGCTCTGTGATCCTGAATAAGTCACTTAATGAGATAATATTTCTTTAAAAAAAATTAGAGAGCTCTTAACATAGTGCCTGGCACATAGTAGAAAATATAATATAAATATATAATATATAAATAGCATATAAAATAAATATGTATATATATTTCATATGCATACATACATATATATATATATATATACACACACACACATATATTCTCTTCCCTTTTCCCTCTTAGAGGCAGTCATGGTATAATGGTTAGAGGGTGGTCTCACAGCCAGGAAGACTTGGGTTCATGTCCTCCCCCTGACACATACAGGTAACTGAGCAAGGCATTCAACCTCCTAGTGCTCTTCTAGGCAACTCTGCAGATGCAGAGAAGTTGCCAGCCATATTGTCAGATGGTCAAACAACAAGAGTTTATTAAGCACCTATTATGTGCCAGGTGCTGTGCTAAGTGCTAGAGATACAAAAACAGGCAAAAAACTGTCCCCACTCTCAAGGAGCTCGTAATCTAATGGAGGAGACAACATGCAAAATCTACATGATCTTGGTGTACAAATAAGATATAGACAGGATAAATAGGAGATAATGAACAGAGAGAAAGCAGGGGACTCTTCATCTTAGAGTTCCTCTACATTAATGAACACACAGATCTAGTGCCTAACCCTATCCATCTCTCTAGCACTATACTCTTTCTAGAATTTCTAGACATGGAATTATGTTTTCCATTTCTCTGAACTTCTGGAATGATGTTTTCCCAAAGTCTAGGGTACATATATAACTATGCCCAGATTTTCTTCCCTTGACTATTACCCACTTTAAGACAACATGACACCATCATTAACCCAGCCTTCCAAGTTTCAAATCTTATTATTGGTCACTCTTCTCATTCCCTCACCTCTCATATCTAATCAGTTACCATGTTCTATTAATTCTAGCTCCACAATATCTCTTCCGTCTCTTCCCTCCTCTCCATTCCCATGGTCGCCATATTAGTTTAGGGCTTATTATAATACATGTATCCTATTTTCTATTATAGCTATTGTTTGGGAGTGCAGGGCAGGGACTACTATCCTTTTTGTCTTTGTACCCTCTTAGAATACTACCTGAAACATAATAACTGTTTGTTGAAATGAATTAAATGTTATCATATCCAGACGTGTTCTGGAACTAGCTCATATCAGCTCACGAGAACTCACTGTTAAATTCTCAGTATGGGCATTTACACCTTGGAAATCAGCCAACACTGCAAATCAGGGCTTGACTTTTTTGTTATGATGCTTGTCTAGACTTAAGAAAGTCATGGAGAAAATTATAATAATGAATATTAAACTTAGAAATGTGTCATAAGTATATTTTAAGAGCCGGTTGTTAAACATTTACTAGCACGCCACTGAATATCCTCTAGTAGACCCAATAAGTTCCATTAACATCAGGACTGTATTGTTAAATTCGCTATTTCCCACAGCATCTCCAGCAGTACTCCACACATTTTGGAATGAACCATATCTGTACTTTCACTGATATGGGGAACTCCATGATAAGGAAACTCTAGATACCAATGCAGGTTGATACCTGCTTTGCAATTTCAAGTCTTGAAGAGTCACTTGGAGGACTGAGAATTTAAGTAATCGACTTGCGCAGGGTCACACAGCCATGTCAGAGGCAGGAATGAAATTTGGGTCTTCCTGACTCTAAGACTAGTTATCTAACCATTGCATCACAATGCCTCCTATTGTAACTCTCTGTACATAGACAGTCTTCATCAGCATCATCATCATACCTAGCATTTTATTGTGAGTATATGTGTGTATGTTTGTGTTGTGTTGTCTCACTTAATCCTCACAACAACCCTGCGAAGTGGGCACTATTATAATTATCCCCATGTTACAGGACAGAAAACAGGCTCATAAATGGGGAATTAAATTCAACAAACATTAGCAACCAGTTCTTCTTTGAAAGATGGAACTAAAACCAGAATAGTTGTGTCTCATAAGGTTTTAAATTAGGAACATATGTAACACAACCTGTTTGTAAGTTGGGGACTACATATATATATATATATATATATATATATATATATATATATATATATATATATATATGTGTGTGTGTGTGTGTGTGTGTATGTATGTATGTATGTATATGCATGTATATACATATACATATGTATATACATATGTATATACATATATATATATATAAACCTGAGGTCCTGCTGATTAAGACCTACTCCCTTTCCACAGAAAGTGCCTCTCTGAGTCACTTGCATCTACTAATCATTGCAGCAGCTATCTCCTTCCTGCAATCCCCTTTTCTGCCCCCCCCCACCAAAACAGTATTGCTGTTTGTATTTACCACATTCTAAGGACAGCTCTACGCCAAAGCATACACACAGGCTCAAGAAGCTCTAGAAACAGTCCTACCCTATACGAAGGATTCCAACATCATTGCCCAGACAGATCCAACCACAGAACAATCTGTTAGCAGAACCCACAAAGGCTAGTTTGAGGGACTTGGTGATATAGAGTACCCCTGGGATAAAGAAGAATTGGGAAAGTTTGAAGCAAAATAGAGGGAATTAAGCCTGTCTTCATACTGAAAAAGATTGCTTCACAAACTGTTTTTGAAACATTCATGTTTTCAAATTTAATATTTTAAGTGGAAACTAGCACTAGTAGCAATATTTTCTCATAAAACCTCCATTCTTATCAGAGGGAAGACCAAGTTTCTGAGAAATACAGTTTAAAAGTTCCCTGATTATAGTCAAATACCCCCAGAAGGGCACTTTTGATTCTTGAGTACAGAGGCAATACTATATTCTGACTGTCAAACTCCTGGGATATTTCTCATGGGGAGAAAAACATTTTGTCCGATGGTAACTGGTCTTCTTGAAGTATGCATTGTATTTGTACCAAGTGTTTGTTTATGGCTTGCTTTGCTTGAGTGGGTTTACATGCCCAGAAAGTTGAACTTTTAACCTCAGTCAAGAGGCTGAAATGTGAAAGCTGGGAGAGTAGGATTGAGCTGAGTATATTAGAAGTATCATTGTATTGGGTGGCCATGAAAGCTATTTCTCTTTCGGGACTGATGCTGCTGTTTTAAAAGCTAGTACAGCATTTTCCTGATCAAAGAACAAATATGTCTAGACACTGATGAGTGTTTAAAGGCAAAATGAACAGAGACATAGTACTTCGAGAACTTCTATCTTATTCGGTCAACTGTTCTGACTGTATAAAGAAGGCTTTGCTAAATCTACAATTTCCAAGGGCTCATAGACAGATAATTGGCCATACTTTGATTTCCCACTAAACAATATGGGAGTCATCACCCTTTAAAATATTAAAAGTCGTGTTGTGAAAAGCACCCTAATGCCAGATCTCAGCATTTGCTCATTTATTTATTGGAGGATGTCATAAAAGAGCATATTACTTGCTGTAACTTTTTATCGCACATCAATTAGTAGGTTTTTGAAATCTAGGAAGGAGAAAAGGACAGGTTTTCCCTGCCCATTTAACACTTGACCATACTAATGACAAGTCCAAAGATACATCTTGTTCAAGTCAGGTTTGAAGAATGAAACTCATATCTAGCCTGTTACTCTGCACCCCAGATGCTCCCGACAAATGCTTGCTAACTAACTAAATGCTAGGCAGAGATCAACAATTCATTTCACCGGGATCATCCATCCACCAGCAACGGGAAATGACTATTGTGCACTGAGGGCGAAAAGTTACTCTTTCCATTATCCATCAATGGCTCTAGCAACTTCAATAAACAATTTGCTAGAACAGCATTGATTGCCTCTACCCTGTTCTACACGGCCACCTAAGACACCCAGAGTTAGTCACTTTGCCAGATTTAGAATCTTCACCCAAGTAGTTATTCAGTAGGCTTCTTACAGAATGAGGCAAGTAAACAGTACACCTTGTGTCCTGATTTTTTTTTTTTGCTATTTTTCTCCTTCTCACATTAGCAGCACTTTTGAGTTATGACCACAAGGTGGCAGAATTGTAACATGTTGAGATTGACTTGCACTGCTATAACAAAGGTACTCGTTGCAACAGGGGCTTTAAAAAGTCCATGCTTTCAAAGCAAGCCAAACAAAACATCTCCATGATGAAGCTGCTGTACTTTCTTTACTTCATGTTAATGTGAAGGATGTAAAGCCATCTTACAGTATGTATTGAAATTAATGGTCCCTTTAAATTGCCTCACTACAGTCCCTCCTGATTTCTCACAATAAAGCTATCGTTGTTCAAGGCAGAGAATTAGCCCTGAATCTTAGATAACAAAATATCATTGGTTTTTTTTTTCTAGTATTTAGGCACTTTCCAGTTCTCCTTTAAAATAAAAAGGAAAAACCCCTGCCCTGAATTTGGAGCCTGAGGACCCATGGTTAAATCAGATGCTTATTACCTATCTGACCTTGTATCTCTTCTCTGGACCTGTTTCTTTATTGCTAAAGAAAAGAAAATTGGTGAAGATGATTTTTAAGATCCTTTTCAGTTCTAACACTTATAATCCTACTAATTGGTAGCATAAAATGAATGCTCCACAGCCCCCTATCTGTAATGTAGGGAGAAACTAGGGAGGGGCACCCAAAGGAAAATGCCTTTTGAAGACGGTAACAACCATAGTAGAGAATCCTGATACCTTGATGGTGTAGAAAGTGATGGACAGATGGAGTGGCACTGATCCTTTTTTGAATCAACCCACTGTCCAATTCAAAAATAAGTCCTAGAGGTCCTACCCATGGGAAGCCAGGGCATCTAATCTCATTAAATTGTGAGCTCCTTGAGGGCAGGGACTGTCTTTTACCTCTTTTTGCATCCCTAGTGCTTAGCATAGTGCCTGGCATGTAGTTGATGCTTAATAAATGTGTAATGATTGACCTAATGTCTCACCAGTGAAAGCATCTGATTAGAGATTTAGTAAAGATCCACCCACACGCCACCACAATTTAAACCCAGGATTTAGATACATTATCCAAATCCTCTTGTACACAGCAGTTCTCACTTTATGAGTGCAATTGCAAATTTTGTTTTTGAGGTAGATGAAAGTAGATTTACTAAAGGTCACTGTTTAGACTCTTGTCCAATACTAAACAGCTGTAGGAGTCATCTTTGAGGGTGCAAGGCCGGGGGAGGGGTCACAAAACAAGTAGTTAATAGTTTCCTACTTTGGCAGTAACATTTAAGACTTACCTGTCGTCAGTTGCCATTATTTATCTGCTATGACCTTGACTAATCTGAGAACAGTGTTTCATTAACCACTCCTTCCGCCTCATGTTATTTCCTGCTTCTGGGGAAGACTGGTTACAGAAGTCAAACCCACGGGGTTCATGACATCTTTTGCCTCAGTGGTGAAAGCTTCTTTCAGAGTTCCCACTGTCTGTGGGAACTGCCTAAGTCCTGGATTCTCAAACTTTTTTTGTCGTGGACCCCTTTGGCAGTCTGGTTAAACCCATGAATGCTTTCTCAGAATAATATTTTTAAATGCCTAGAATAAAACGCAATAGAATTAACAAAGGAAACCAACTATGTAGAAATTGTTATCTTCTCAAAATAGTGGTGGTGGCCCTTTTTTAAGTTCACTAATGCCAGGTTAAGAACATCTGAGTCCTCATAAACTTTATAAAGCCCCAGCCCTTTTCCAATCAGGGATAAGATGATTAAATAGTGCCTTTTCCGCAGACAGGGAGTGGCCTTTTAGGCCAGAATCAATTAGCTTCCTGTTTCATAGAGAACACAATACATACACTCCACCAGTTATCAGAGGCACGTGTTCAACCACAGTTTTTATAGGCTCAAGCATCCAGGTGGCCTGGCCTGGGAAGGTACAGGTGCTCTCTAACACACATACTATAAGTGTTTTGTATAATACTGGTGTCACTGTGTCTTCTTTTTTATTATTATAGTAGAGAAGTTCATAATTACCTTTCTATTTAAAGTTGCAATCAACAAAACTTTGAGGGTAGCAGCAGCATCAAAATAACCTCCTGGTGATATTCCTTCAGGCTACCTATTATTCCCTAATTCCTCATTCTTACCTGACTTTTTCAATCATCCCCTTTTCAAAGAGAATAGTGAATCTGTGTCATTGCAGAGAGAGTTTGGAGCAGTTTAATCAAATTCTGCCCTCTCATGGATTCATTCACTGCAGGCAGGAATCTATTACAGAATTTGCAGGGATGACCTTAGCAGGGTGAAAAGGTATGTATTATTGGGGCTATTTTCCTTGGTGAAGGAGATATTTCAAATACGTGAATAGATACTGCGCCCCCACCCCCACCCCACTTCTATTTGTAATATGGGCTGCTGAGACATTAAGCTCCTAAGACTTTTCCATCTGTGCTATTTTTTGCAGTTAGCCACTGTGTCTAGGGGAAGGTGCTGTAGATTCATCCCAAATGGGGTTCATTAGTGCAGATGAATAACGTTTCCACCCACTGCTCTTTGAATATCAGTGTGGATTGTGGATTGTTGCCACAGTGTTGTCTTTTTATAGCCAGCCCCCAAACAAGCACATCCACTCCTGGGGGGCTGGGGGGGGGAAGGCGGAGCAGAGAAGAGTGGGAATGCATTTCCATAAGAGTGACTTAAAAGCATTTTCAAAACACTTAAACCATTTTACCTGCTGCTGCAGAGCTTTTCTGTTTGGCCCAGCTTAACAAAAGAAAAAAAGAGGGAGAAAGGGAGGGAGGGAGTGAAGAAAATTTTCCTTTTTAAACAGAAATTCCCCAGGTTCTGATGAGTCACAACTGAGGCACGCTATACAGGAAAGAATGAATTGGCTTTCGGGTATTGCTGAATGCTGCTCTTTGGACACCTTTGCTGAGTCAGCATGTAGTCAGAGGTTAGGGCCACTCTTAACGAAGGGGCTCAAAGGTAGATGTGTTGATCAAAGTGCATGCCTTCTAATAAGAGTCGCCATTGTATACTAGCCTCTCATGAGTTAAGAAGGAAGGGAGTGGGGACTTTTTTCATCCCAATAGTCTCTGGTTATCTGTGGGAGTGAGGGCTGCGAGAGCAGGGCATGTCCAGCTACTTATTTGTCTTGTGTGTCTATGGAAGAGCTTGTAGAATGCTGATGGTTCAATGGCGTAAGTCTAGTTACAGTGAGTTATGGCTAAGAGTGTGCTGGGTTGCCTAGCAACAAACCATTAAGGGTTTGAATAGACCAACTTACAAGTTTAATTCACTAACTTCAAAGTCTAAATACACCATGACTTTCTAAAGCACCAGACTTTTGCTTAACAAGGAAATAAAAAATACTGAAAGAAAAAAATATGTGAAACATTTGTTTTCTCTTTAAAAATCTTATGTAATAAGAGTAATAGCTGGCATTTATATGTCTCCTTAAAGCTCATAAAGCAATTTATATACATTATCACATGATCCCACAACCTAGATGCATATATAGTAGTGAAGTTTCAAATGAACCTATCTTCTGAAAACAAAATTCATTTTAATGAAGCTGGCCTAAGTGCAGAAGAGGTTAGAAGGTGATTCTGTCCTCTAAATGCCTTGGTGGCAGTTGAACAGGGCCAAACACTATCACTTTCCCCTGGGCCTATCTGTCAAGGAAGGGCAGGTCAGGACTTCAAGGGAGAGCCCCACTCCTCTTGCTTGCAAAACCAGATCTCTTGGGAGGAGAAATGGGCAAGCACTGCTCAGGCCTTGGCCAGTTGCAACTGTCATGTCCCTAAGCATGAGTTTATCCTGAGAGTAGGAAAGATATTACATTAGCTAAGAATTGGGTTGCTGGCATCTACTTTGATGAGGCAGGAGAGGTACACACTCCACAGCTTCCCCCTTTCTCCCCATGTACCACTTAAGACTCTGCTCACCCACCCCACTGAGGCATGGTGAAGAGGGCATTTTATGTTTGGAATATGTCCCTGTGTCTCCTGGGTTATTTCTACCTAAAATAATGAAGTTTCTGACAATACATATTACTGAATTGCATCATCATTAATAGGTTTATTACTATACCAGGAACCCACACTAAAAGCAACACTTTTCTCCTAAGGATACATACATACATACATACATACATATATATATATACATACACACACACACACACATATACACACACACACACACACACACATATATATATATATACATATACATACATTATATATATTTTAAATCAATTGCCAATCAGTATTGATCAAGTACCTACTGGTTACTCAGAACTGGGTTAGATGTCAGAGATATAAGAGGAATATCATTTTTTCTGCCCTTATACCACTTACAGTCTAATCAGAGACACAAAATGTATATTCCCGAAGCAATTAGGAAATGAGTCTCTTTGTTCAGTAGCCAAATGCATAGTTCCACCACTAACCATTACCCTTGGTGTTTCACAGGGACCCTGTGCTGCAGACATAGAACCAGCTCTTTTGATAGGAAGCAAGCAGTTTGGACTGTCAAGAAACAGCCATATCGCGATTGCTTTTGATGACACCAAAGTTAAAAACAGGTACGTCTGATTTCTGATATCTAACAATAATTATAAAACAAGGCAAGCCCTAACAAAGGCAGGGCAACAGGGTCTTTTCCCAGGGTGCTAAAATTTAGATAGTACAACAGCTCTAACACTCCTGCAACTAGAAACAACTGCATTTATCTAGTTAACAACTGAATTAAGAACTGAGTTTATCTAGTGACCTAGTTAGCAAGAATAATTAGTTAAAAGAAGAAGCTACTGGACAGGGACTCACTGGTTACTGCACTATAGGTGAGCCACCCCTTTTCCTGATGCAATGTGATCTATGCCCTCAGATCTTTACCCATTTTGACAATGTGGGGTTTTCTACGTGTCCGTCTTCCTTCACCCATTCCTACTGAATTTGTATTTGAAAGTTGATTTGAAAGCCCTTTTCAGTGCCATTCGACTACAATGTTTTGTGAAGATTATTTTTTTCTAATTCTAGTCTTTCAGGCTCTAATAACATGTGATCAATGGAAGCACTGAATATTTACATTCATACTAGTTAAATAAACATAAGGACATTTTCCCCTGTAATCCAGAGCAAAGTAGTATGAATTAAATATTCTGGGTCTGGGAGATATCAGTTTGTGACATAGTAAGTCCTCAAAATTCTTGGTTCCCAAATCCTATGTACTACAACTTGGAATAATGGAAATTTGCCCCATATGTAGGAGTTCCATAATGTGATTTCCTGCCTGCCCTCACTTAATTTTATTGTTTTTTATCTTTTTAAAAAGATAAACACTTATCTTCTAAGGATATATATGTATATATATATATTTTAATTATTTTTAAAATAAGTTTATTGATATACTTTCATACTATAGTTATTTCAGAATATAAACTGCCTCTTTATAACAGGGGGGAAAATAGTTAAGAAAAGCAATCAATACAGTCACCCTGACTGACAATGTATGCAATACTCTGCTACTGTAGTTCCCTATCTCCTTGTTAAGAGAACACTTGCCTAATTAATTTTGAAAAAGAAAAAGGGGATCCTTGCTTCATTCTCTTACTGAAAGAAGAAAGAAAGGTCTTTGAAAATCAGTAACTAAACCTGGTCTTCTAATGATAACTTCAAAACTTGCAACATTTCCCCTGACTTTGAAAATTTTTACATTCTCAGCCTCACAATTGAATTTGAAATACGAACTGAAGCTGAATCAGGCTTGATGTTTTACATGGCTCGGATCAACCATGCCGATTTTGCTACAGTCCAACTGAAGAATGGCATGCCCTACTTCAGCTATGATCTTGGGAGTGGTAACACAAGTACTATGATCGCCACCAAAATCAACGATGGTCAATGGCACAAGGTATCAGGGCAAGGATATGTGGTTATGTCTTGCTTAGTTGAAGCCATGGAGGATCTTCTCCAGTAGGTATCATTTTGCCCTTCCAGATATTACTCCTAACATTAGGGGAAAAGGGGGAGGGTGTCGGGGAGAGTATAAGAGAGATTCAGAGAATGGAGTTTGCTGCCCTCTCCCAGGAAGCTGTAAGTATCTCTTTGTGTGATCTGGGAATGACTTTCTGACCCACCATAAAGTCTCAGCAGCCTAGTCTATAGGAACCCTTTAACATGCTTTAGATGACTATAGTTTCTAAAGAAATTATTTGGATCAGCTTCCAGCCATATACCGGAAAACCAGTATAATTGTAGGTACAGAAAATACTTTGCAATCAGAAAATACTTTACAATCTTAGTATCCTGATTTTGCTTGAATTGTTTTGATGTGGCTGATAGAACCTGTTGATATGTTACCTGATTTTTTAAAAAAGAAAAAGAAAGGATGGTTAGAGTATCTCTCAGCTGGGAGAGACTCAGAAAATGCTAACTCATAAAGTTCACCACACCTGTGTCAGCCTATAAAGATAAAGTTTCCATACCCCTCTCCTCTTCCAACCAGCCCCACAAATTGTCAAAGAAAAACCGATTTTTTAAAAATTTTCAATGCATTATATCACTTGATGTCAGATTCTAGCATATTAATTCATTTAAATTATCCTATCCATCCTATGCAAAAGGACCACAGAACCTTACAAATAAAAATTTAAAGTGAAGTCAAACCCATCCTACAAATTAGAAATGGATTTTTTACACTTACTGACTTACAAATGATCATCATCAAGGAGCATTCAATACTCATTCTTCTCTCCAGTTAAATACAAAGCTTTTAAATGTAATAGACTGTTGAGATGAGGAGGTAAACAAAGACTTAATAATGATGTAAAGTAAGGAATTTTTTTATTTTTATTTTGGGGGGGGGGAGTGTAGTTAGGTTTTCTCATTCCAAACTGAAATTTGTATTTTAAGGTCTTTCTTGACCTAAACCTTGACCTGACTCTGCTTTGACCAGCAAGTACTAACCTTTTTCAAATCTATGTGAGAGTCTCCCACCTCTCTCATAGTAGGCTATGATTCCACAGGCAGAGAATAATACTGTGGAATGAGCAAAAAAGTTTGAGAACCACTGTAACATAAACTTAGACCAACATTTCATTGGCTCACAGTATCCTTTTTCTCTATTCATTCACCAGGATTCTTATACAAAAAACCAGTCTTCATTCTCTATACTTTCCTTCTACCCAAGAAACGTATTCACCTCATTTGCACAATGTAATAATCTTTCATATTCCTCCCTGAGTTTCATATCAATCCATCTGATTCAGCTGCTACAGAAATGTTCAAACAGCTTTAGTGGCACTGCTTTCAGTTAATTGTGTAAAGGAGGTGGCTTATTAAACAGAGTAATGTAGCATTTCTGAAATTATGTTGGTTTGGACCAACTTAATTGGCCCTTGCCAATTGAACTAATACATTTTTTAAACTTTACGTTAGTGGGGTGTTTTGTTTTTGTTGTTTAGCACATATAGATACCTATCAGCACAAGAAGTCTATAGGGGTTTGTGATAAATTGTCTACCTTTTCCCCCAAATAACTCGACAACTGCTATTTCCTGATACTGTTTTCTATCTCAATTGTTAGAAGTGTGAACTTGTTAGGAATGCAAACTCAGCAATCTCAGCTCAGATTCTTTAACCTGAATGAAACTCGACCTACAAAATCTCTTTAAATGCATGAGGACTAGGAGTTCCTGATTCTTATCTCTTTGTATATATGGAATCTGTCCAATCTTGGTTATTATGACTACTAAATGTAACACATTTCTTTGAAAAAATAGATTAAGATCTTCCGGACCAAGCAAGAAGGAATCTTACTTGTAGATGGTGCTTCTAACAGGACAACCAGCCCCAAGAAAGCTGATATCCTGGATGTTGTGGGGATGCTGTATGTTGGAGGACTGCCCATCAACTACACAACAAGAAGAATTGGTCCAGTAAGACTTAAAATATCATTGTGCTTTCAGAGAGTTATTTGGACATCAAATTTTCTTTGGTTACTATGGCAATAAACTAGCCCTTTTCTCAACTTTTTAAAAACCTGCTTAAGAACACCAGATATGTCTTTTGGAGAGACTCAAAAAAAATTTCTCTAAGTATGGCAAGGGAAGGGCGGCCAGCCACTTGTCAAAATAGAGTGCCAGGCCTGGAGTCAAGAAGACCTGAATTCAAATCCAACCTCAGACATTTACTAGCTGTGTAACCCTGGGCAAGCCATTTAACCTCTGTTTGCCTCAGTTACCTTATCAGTAAAATGGAGATTATAATAGCACCTACCTCCCAATGTTGTTATAAGGATCAAATGAGATAATATTTGTAAAGAGCTTGGCACAGTGCTCAACACATAGTAAACACTGCATGAATGTTCACTATCAATATTTTGGAGCATCTATAGTATGCCTTTTTTGAATATAAGATCATAAATTTAGAGTTGGAATCATTTGATTTTATAGATGAATAGAGGCCTAGAATGGTTAAGTGACTAGTCCAAGGTCACAAAGGTAGCTCCTACCCCGAATTCCAATCTAACGGATTTTTCCTCACTTCATCATGCAGTGTCACATTTGTATTAATAGGGATATCCCTGTACACAAGTAGGTTCAGATCCTGCCTCCGATACATACTGTCTCTGCAACTCTAGGCAGGACATTTAATATCTTGATGCCCCAGCATTTAGCATTTTGGTGCTCCAATAGAAACATTTGCAGGAACACTGAGGAACAGTTGCAGATCTCCATTGGAGCCAGATACAATCACAGTTTTAGAAACAAAAAGAAAAGCAGAAATTGTTAACCCATGTTCACCTACAAAGGCTATGTGCCCTTTGGCAAAATACTAAACTGCTCTAAGTCTCAGTTCTGTTTTCTATAAAATGGAGACATTATTACTTGCTCCGTTGGCAACATTGTGGCACAGTGGAGGAAAAAAAAAACCTGAATTTAAAGTCATGGGTCCAAGCATTCAAATTATGACCCTGATATCTACTAACCAGATTCAAGCTATCATCTCTTCATTTATAAAAAGAGCACGTCAGCATTAGATGGTACCTATATCCCCTTCAGTTCTATCATTCTTCCTTACAGTGTTTTGAGGAAGTTTAAATGGAATGACATGGGTAAAAGCAACTTATAAATGTAATACTACTATACAAAAATAAGGTATTATTATGCAAAGTGCTAATTAAGAACCTTATCCATAAATGTATGGGGACATTTTGGGTTCTCCCTGAAAACATTGCTAATTTCCTCCCAATGAAGTTACAATCTGCTGGATGCAGTATCTTTGGTCATCAAAAATGAGTCAAAATATTTGTAACCAGTTCAGAAAAGTGGTAAAAAGCAATTGACTTTAACTATTATTTCTTTGACCAAATAGGGAAAAGTTATTATTTGAAAAGAGTCTAGATGCCCAAATCATAAATGATTTCTAGAAAGCTCTACTTAGTTACACAAGTAAAGCAAAAATGTTTTAAGATTTGGAAAACTTTATTCTTAATTTAAGTTGCAGTATGTACCCTATAATAGATCATATGGGCCCTATGAGTGAATCTTTAACAAATCAGTGCTCTCATGAACTGCTCCCAATAAGGACCATTAACCAAATAATCAATTGATCAAAAATATTTATTAAGCGCCTACTATATGCCAGACACCGTACAAGGTACTCTACAAATAAAAAAGTGAGAGGGTTTTTCTCCTCAAAGAAATCACATTCTTACACTTGCCAGGGAAGCTGCAGACTGCTTTAGTGACAGTTACACAAATGCTTTCAACCTAAACCCTAAAACCTTGAGTTTTAGACTAGGCCAGTCTTTAGAACTATTCCAGTGGTAACTGATTAAGTATCTCCTTTAAAAAACTCCTCACTCTTCATAATGTCTCCTGGTGAAGGTAAAGTCTTATAAACACCTTCAATATTTGTTTTGACATTTAGGTCGTCTACAGTATTGATGGCTGCATGAAGAATCTTAAAATGACAGAGGCTCCTGCAGACCTTGAAAATCCAACCTCCAGCTTCAATGTTGGCACATGTTATGTAAATGCTCAAAAAGGAACATATTTTGATGGAACAGGTTTTGCCAAAGCAGGTAAGGCTGATGGGTTCTTTCATGTCGAATATATATAACTTATACACACAAATGAATGGCACATATAATATGTGCATGTTATATATGAAGAATATATAGTATGTTTATCATAAGTTTATGTTATATGTAATATATTAATAAATATATACTATTTAAATGTATGGTATATAACATTATATGTATTTGTGTGTGTCTGTGTACAGATATGTGTGATTATGGATATATGTGAATTTCATGCTGGTTGAAAAAAGTTTCTTAATTCCTGGATTATTGTCCTGGATTTATGCTAGAAATGATAATAATTTAAATGTATTTACATATATATAATTTACATATATAATTTACATATATAATTACATATATAATTTACATATATAATTTACATGTATTATAAAAGTTATAATTTATAGAAATTATAAAATTAAGTATACCTGATCCTAAGCAACACAGAATGAATCAATATCAGTCGACAAGCATTTATTATGTCCTGTGCACAGCATTGAGGATACAAATAAAGGCAAAACCAGTTCCCTCTGTCAAAGAGTTCACATTCTAATAAAAGAGGACTGGATGAACAAACATTTATTAGGTATCTACTCTACGCTAGTCATTGTGCTAGTACTACACTTAGATGCTAGTGATACAAATAGGATAGTCCCTCCTTGTGCGTGTGTGAGTGTGTGTGTGTGTATGTATGTGTATGTGTGTATACATATATATATATATATATATATATATATACATATATATATATTCTATTCTAATAGGAGGATATTAGCTGTCCCGGGGAAAAATGTACACATGAAATACTTTTCATTTTAAACTATACTTATTAATATTTTCACCATCACGTTCTTAAGTCTAGAAAATAAACAAAACAATAAGTCAATATCTGATTTGTAGCCTTTGCCAACTTCTGAGGTGTCAGTGCTCACAATGAAAATTCAACAACCAGCTCTCACAAAGCACAAGCATGCTCCATCCAGCATACCATTGGTTATAATACATATTCAGGGGCAAAGGTCCAGGAAGGGAGTTTTGGTCTAGGGAATCACTAGGATAATGAATGGAGTTGATGTTTGCATCCTTTTCGGTAGCCCTGTTAACCATTAATTTGATTACTGTTCCCAAAGAATGAGCAAGAGATGAAAAGAAGAGGGTGGGATGGGTTAGGGAGAGGAATAAAGAGAGGGGAGGGTATCCATGTGAGGATTCTGAGCAAAACTAAGTCAAATAGATTCAGTAAGAGGAGACTTGGAGAACATAAAAGAGTTTTCTTGCTTGGAGATCAGTAACAGTGGAGGCAGTGTGGTTGGATGGAATAAGCACTGAACATGGAGGAAGAAGATCTGGGTTTAGAGCCTCTTGGGATACAAAGTCTCTAAGATTCTCTTTACACATCTGTAAGATGGGGATAAGAAAACTGCAACATGGACCTTACAGAATTATTGTATTATAAGGAAAGCACTCTTAAAATCACTAGATTTTAGAAACGTGAGTTATTATTAGCTGTAGGTGGTACAGTGCATAGAGTGCTGGAAGTGAGTGCAAATCCTGCCTAAAACACCTACTAACTTTGTTACCTTGGGCAAGTCATTTTCAATCTCAGTTTCCTCATCTGTAAGATAAGGGAAAACAATAACATGTACCTTCCAAGGTTGTTGTGAGAATCGAGCGAGATAAAATGTGAAAGTACTTTGCAAACCTTAAAGTGCTGTATAAATTCAAGCTAGTAGTAGTGGTGGTGGTAGTAGTAGTAGCAGTAGTAGCAGCAGCAGTAACGGTAGTAGTAGGAATGGTAGTAGGTGTAGTAGGAATGGGAATGACAGTAGTAATTGTGGTAGTAGTAGTAGTAATGGTAGTAGTTGTAATAGGAATAATAATAGTAGCTGTAGTAGGAATAGTAACGGTAGTAGGAAGAGATAATAGTAGTAGTGATAACAGCAGTGATGGTAGTACTCGTAGTTGTAGTTGTCCTACTCCTCATCCTCAGATACTCAAACAGATCTGTGATTTCATCGGTTTGAATGTTCTCTCGAACTCATGTCATAACCTGGCTAAGCCTGCCTATCTTAGTACCTTTGTCGCACTTGGGGGCCTTGCTCCTGCTTTGCTGACACCATGAGGAAACCTGCGAAGTCCTGGGACAGTACGCCCGTCATACCTCGTGATCAGCCCACCTTTGCTTCCTATTGTCCATGCGTTGTCCCCATGGTACCTTTTTCTCTTCTTCTTTGAAATGTCTCATTGGCATACGTTACAGTCGACTCATGCCCATTACAAGCCACTCTCGTGCCCTCTGTGTGGTATTAATTTTCAGTTCTTTGGAGATTTTTTTATTATGAGGTAAATTCATTCTTACAAGCAGAGGTGTATTTAGACTATACATTTTTTATCTATTTATGATTGTGTGATTCCTGGTCAGACCCGTTCTCCGCCTCTGTCTTGTAAGGCAGACACATTTCTCCTACTTCCTCCTAGCAGCTTTCTAACTTGATCTTCCTTCCCTAAGTCTCTCCCCGCTCCAATCTATCTTCCATTCAGCTACTAAGGTGATTTTTTTTTCTACAGCAAAAGTCAGACCATGTCACCCCCTTATTCAAAGAGTTCCAGTGGCTCCCTATTACCTGTAGACTCACATATAAACTCCTCTGTTTGGCATTTAAAGTTCTTAGTTACCTGGCTTCTTCCTATACTTTATTCCCCTCTAAAATATAGTTATACTATTCTACTTTCATTCCCTTGAACATGACACTCTCTCACCCACCTCATTGCCTCTACACTGGTTGCACCCCATACCTGGAACGCTGGTTCCCTTCAGCTCCGTCTCTTGGCTTCTCTGGTTTCCTTCAAGATTCAGCTAACTCCCCTCTTCTGCAACAGGCCTTTCCCAGTCTATTCCCCTTTTCCCCTCAATGCCTAATCCTCTAAGATTACCCTTCATGCACATATCTTGAATGTACCTGGTTATTTAAATGTTTTCTTTCCCATTAAAATATGCTTTTCTTATGGGCAGGATTGGTTTTTATCTGTCTTTGTATCCCCAGCACTTAGTAAAGTGTCTAGCACATAGTAGGTATTTAACAAATGCTTATCCACTGATGAATCCTCCCTAAGGTTTCCATATACCTGGAGAATGCTAAAGAATTTTCTAGTGGGGTACATTGTAGTGTATGACCTGTCAAAGTTTGTTCAAGCTATAAAATCTTACAAGTGAGATACCATGAGGGTATAAGTTACCTCTTCCAGTAAAGCAACATTTGGGCAGTTTGAAAAACTTATTCAGATCATTAAGGTATGCTCTCATAACCACTTACTAAATAACTACCAGAACACCATCCCCTCCCCAAACCTCATGCTTAGATGAGCTCTCCCAACCTACCCATACTTCCTTTTTTGAAAATCAGTGCTTACCTCCAAGAAGCCCTTTCCCTGATCTCTCTCCAGCCATGAAAGCACTTTTCCAAGCTCTCCTTTGCCCCTCCACAACTTGTGTGGTATTTACTTGCATAGCTGTTGTTTCCAATAGAATGTAAGTTCCCTGAGGGCATGTTTTTGTTTTATCCTGTATCCTTAGCTGCTAGTACAGTGTGACATATAGTAGACACTTAATACATGCTCATTGAACTGAATTGGCTCCCCTCTATGAATTAGGCAGCTGATCCCCTTTCTTAAGGAGCATTACAGTTTAATTTTTCATCTTTGTTTTCTAAACACCTGTCCAGTGACTTATAAATTCTTTCTAAATTGAATTATATTAAAAGAACATAGGTCTTAGATTCATAAAATCTGAATTCAAGTCTAGTCTCTAACAAACATGAGCCATTTGACCAAGGACAAGTAACTTCACAGAGTGACAAAATTTTAGAGTTGGAAGGTACGAAAACAACCATCTAGTCCTACCCAAATTGAAAGGGAAGCAATCTCTTTGTCCTTCAGTTTCTTCATCTAAAAAGTGAAAATACAATTACTTGTGTTACTTACATTATCATTATAATCTCAAAAGAGAAATTTCTGGAATGATCAAATCTAATAATGTAGTTCTTGACTACATTCTAGTGGTTATCATTTATAGTCATCATTATTGCAGATTTGACCCCGTGGCTATAAAACCATCAATAACTCCCCACTGCTTAAAGAATAAAATAAATGCCACTTAGCCTGGCATCTAAGGCCCTTCATAATCTGCCTCTAATCCACTTTGTCAACTTTCTTTCACACTATTCCCCTTCATCTTACAGCCAAACTGAACTAAAAGCTGTTTCCCAGTTTTATCCTGCATTCTCTCTTCTGTGTGTTTCCAGGGGATATCCCCCAAAACTGTGATATACTCCCCCCTCTTTTCTGCCTGCTGGAACACTTCTCTTCCTTTGGTTACCACTTCCACCGTGAAGCTTTTCCTATTCACCCCAGTTAAACAGGTTTTCTCCCCAGATTTTCTAAAAACACCTTGGAATTCTCATTTGTCCCTCTCACATCCTACGGTGTGTCATACTTTTTTGCCTGTACATGCCATGGCTTTATTAGAGCATATATTCCTTGAGGATAGAGACCATGTCATTTTAAGTCTTTGTATGGCCAACACCTAGTTTACATAGCACCTTACACATAGTGAACATTTAGTAAATATTTGTTATTTCTTTCACCCAAATGAGAGATTAGCATTTCAAATGAAATATAAAAAGTTGTCGAGGTGAACATCTTTGTGCTCAGAATTTTTTTTCCTTTTCTTCCAACAGTTGGAGCCTACAAAGTAGGATTGGACCTTCTTGTGGAGTTTGAGTTCCGTACAACTAGAACCACTGGTGTTCTCCTGGGAATCAGCAGCCAAAAAATGGATGGCATGGGCATTGAACTGGTAGATGAAAAAGTGAGTGGCACCGGCCAAGTCACTCCTGCATGTATTGATGGTCATGAAAATGCTTCAGAAATTCTATCTTTGGTCTCTTTATAGATAAGCCTAATTGCATTGTATATAAATAGACTGCCTATTTAGGTAGAAACTTTCCCCTGGCTCCTGGCTTAGTTCTCTGCCTATATGTAGGCATTCTCTGGATTCGTCTTGAGGTTAAATGTATTTATTTCCCCCAATATACCTACTGTGCACAGTGTGGATTAGCACTTATACATCGCATCCCCCAGGGTGTTATTAGACAAAGAATGTGATTCCTTCCTCTGTCTCAGCTAAGGTACAAAAGCAGTGATTCATGTAAAATAAGGGTGAGCTAGCTGACAGTCTACTTACTACCTGTGTAGCCCTGTTTGCCTCACTTTGCTCATCTGTAAAAATGAGCTGGAGAAGGAAATGGCAACCGCTCCAGTATCTTTGCCAACAAAACCTCAAATAGGATCACAAAGAGTCAGACATGACTAAAGCAACTAAACAACAAACAACAGCCCACAGTCTCCCAGTGACTATCTAAAAAGGAAGGAAAGGAAGAGCTTTCAAACAAAAATATAGTTAAATCCAAACCAGCTATCCAAAACGTATAGGTTCCAACTGAAAAGCACACTATTGAAATCTTACTGCAGCAAATATCACTATAAAGAACTCCATAAAACAAGAGTGATGATTAAGGTGAAATCCTGGATAACCCTGATTTCAAAGTCAATGGACTGTAATAATGAGATGATGGCCACTGTGCAAAATCTTTTATCAGACTATGTGTCCTGATTTTTGATTCAGAAATAGGGTTGTATAGATAATAAGTCCACCATCATACTGAAGTGGGAGGCCCATAGGGCTTTATGACTTAGTTACTTCGAATAACATATTTGGCATGGTGGATAGTGTTGGACTTGGAGACAGGAAGAACTGAATTCAAATTCTCTCTCAGACATTTACTGGCTTTGTGACCTGTGGGCTAAGTCTTAATTTCCACATTTTCAAAATGAAGGGTTTGGGCTAGTTAGCCTTTAGGGTTTCTCTCAGCTTTGAATCTGTGCTAGGCATTAGGGAAGGTACAAAGTTTGGATACCATTCATGGAGTTTAATGTCAGGGAGATAAGAAACAAATAACGATAGTACATAACATTATATGTTGCATGAATCAATGAGCTGTAAAACAAAGGACTGTGTGAGCTCCAAGGAGGAAAATATCAACTAGGGGGATCAGGGAAGGCTTCATGGAAGAGATGGTATTTAAACAGGGTTATAAAAATGAGTAGGAATTTAACTGCTTAGGAGCCCAACTGGGGCAGCTAGGTGGCACAGTGGATAGAGTGCCAGGTCTGGAGTCAGGAAGATTCATCTTCCTAAATTTAAATCCGGCCTCAGACACTTACTAGTTGTGTGACCCTGGGCAAGTCACTTAACCCTATTTGCTTCAGTTTCCTCATCTGTAAAATAAGGTGGAGAAAGAATGGCAAACCACTCCAGTATCTTCGCCAAGAAAATGCCAGATGGGGTCATGAAGAGTCAGAAATGACTGAAAAACAACAACAAAAGGAGCCATACTTTCCTTCCCTCTCATTCATATTCCCATACAAAATATCTACAGAATAGATGAAAGTAATTTCAGAGAGAAGTTATTTGGAAGGGAGAAGAGTAGGAAAGGCCTCCAAAAGAAGGAAAGATTGGAGCTGAGTCTTGAAGGATGGCGGAGGAGCTAAGAAGTGGAAGAGCTAAGGAAGGAAAGCAGGTGGTGATAAACTTCCCACCCCAGCCCCTGCATAGAATATCAGAAAGAAGAGGAAGGCGAGAAGAGACATGGAGGAATCAATAAGAATTGCTAATTAAAACCATTTTCACTGGATGCCCATGCTAGAAATTCTGTCCCTCCTCACTTCTGCCTGCTGGCTTCCTTCAAATTTCAACTAAAATCCTTCCTTCCACAAGACGCCTTTCCCAAGGCCCCTAAATGCTAGCGCCTTTTCTCTGAGACTCTCTCCAATACATATGTATGTGTATATGTATGTGTGTGTATGCACAAAATGTGTGTATGTATGTATGTATATGTGTATACACACAGGAGATAGAGGGATAGATATCCATCTCATATATATATATGTATATGTATATACATACACATATATATACACACACACATATATACACACACACACATATATACATATATATACACACACATACATATATATACACACACACATATATACATATATATACACACACACATATATACACACACACACATATATACATATATATACACACACATATATACAGGATATACAGTTGTTTCACTATTGTTTCCTTGGTTCGATTTCCCTGAGGGCAGGAACTATTGTTAGTTTGGTTTGGTGGCGTTTTGGTTTTTGCTTTTCTTTGTATCCCCAGCACTTAGCACAGTGCCTAGCACATAGTAGGTACTTAAATACTTATTGGCTTGACTAGATGGTTGGTATATGTGAGAGGAGTTGATGATCTCTAATTTTAACTGTAGAAGGATACAAGGAAGAAAGGAAGTAGGAAGAAATATCGTAATTATTTTATGTTTCAAGCAGTGACTACTCTTCAGTAATGCTTTCTTTGAACATTGCAACCAGCTAGATATAAGATGAGATATAATTAAAACTTTCTAACATTTAAAAGTAGTCAAGAGTAGAAGAGAATGCCTCAAGAGATAGTCGGTTCAGAGGCAGCTAGGTGGCTCAGTGCATAGAGCATCGGCCCTGGAGTCAGGAGGACCTGAATTCCAACCAGGCCTCAGACACTTGACACTTACTAGCTATGTGACCCTAGGCAAGTCACAACCCCGTTAGCCATGCCAGAGAGAGAGAGACAGAGAGACGGAGAGAGAGAGAGAACGCGGTTCTCCCATTACTAGAAGTCTTTGAGCAAAGGTTGGATGATACCTCATCAGGACTATGGTAGAGGGAATACTGAAGCAGTAGTAGGTGGACCCAGTCCCTGAGGTACATTCCAACTCTAGGATTTTGTGAAAATCTACCTAAAGGCCCAAATTCCTGCTGCAGTAAATAGCAACACAACACAGAAAAAGAGCCTAGTGTGCGGAGGAGGAATCCAATTTTAAAATATTCGTTAAGGGATGCTATGTGCAAGGCACTAACTTGGGTTCAGGGGGACCAAAGACGTAAGCGCAGTTCTCAAGGTGCTTACAGTGTCTGGCAGAGTGGAAAGAGGCAGTAGAGTCAGAGGACTTGAGTTCAAATATCACCACTGATCCTTACTGTGTGACCTGTGACCCAATTTCCTCCTCTGGAAAATGTGGAGGTTGGACTAGATGGCCTCTGAGTTCCCATCATCTCTGGATAAAGGATCCTAATAGGAAAGCATATAAATGTAGGTGTGGCACCTGCTGCCTCTTTCTGTGGTACCCAGAACACCTGCTAATTCACTACTGACTAAGCTGATTTCAGATGAACATAACAGTTCAAATAGTTTTAGCTAGAGACAGACACCCCAATATTTTTTAAATCAATAACCTGTGTAATCTAAGGATGCTGTCTTCATATATCTTTGTTGTTGGTTTTTTCCCCCAGACATATCCAGTTGCCTCTGTACTATCCAATATTACTGCTAAACCTTTCTAGTGTATTTTCATTTGGAGCTTAATTATATCCCTTTCTTTGCCATCCTCAGAAAGGGAAAAAAAAATCCCCTCAAATACTCAAATTTTCAAGACCTGCTCATGTTATTGAACACATATTTCTATCATTTGGACAAAAACTTCAAATCTACACACTTCAAATATCTATATAGTGCGCTTTTCAGTAGCTAAGCTGTTGTCTGGCCGAGGGCCCTGAGCATCTATGGTGAGGATCTCTGCTTGAAATGAAACTCCTTATGTCATATTGAGCCACATGTACGAAATGAGGCATCTGAGGGAAAGAGAGGGAGCAAGTTGAAAACATGGGTGAGAGAAGACTCAAAGAATTAATCCTAGGAACCTTTTCACTGATGAATCAAATTAGTGAATTGCTGTGAACCCGCTACCCTTAAGACAAGATTGGAAACATTTCAAAGAGGTCCAGCAAGTAGTTAGAAATCTGAGAAGCCCTCCAGCAAAATATTTTGATCTGTGCTCTCCAGTCTAGGGAGAGAAAAGGCTAAGAACTGTTGCCTGCCTACTAAATCCTTGTTATCTGGTTTCCAAATGGATTTCAAATGTTCAAATGACAGAATTCTTATTGCCAGCTTAGCATAACTTGACTATTGCTCCCCCTCCCACAAACACACCCACGTACACACATAATGTGCTTAGAGGCAAAATCGTGATTTGTAACCCATGCTGATCGTATTTATATTTTAACTCCTGTCAAGTTTGTTTTGATATGATTTAACTGCATTTACTTGAATCTATTGGTCCTATTCTCTATTTTTCCATCAGTCAATGCTGCTAATTTATCAGATTTAGGACTGGGATGACGTTATTCTAACTAGGCTATTTGTTTGATTTTCCCAACCCCAGCTCATGTTCCATGTGGACAATGGTGCAGGCCGGTTCACTGCTATTTATGATGCTGGTGTTCCTGGAGCCTTGTGTGATGGGGAGTGGCATAAGGTGATTGCAAACAAAATCAAACACCGAATAGAGTTGACAGTGGATGGGAACCTGGTGGAGGCTCAGAGTCCAAACACTGCATCTACATCAGCTGATACAAATGATCCTGTCTTTGTTGGAGGATACCCAGGTGAGTTTAGATAACAACAATCAACAATAATTCACATTTATAAAGTGTCGTAAAGTCTGACAAAACTAACTAGGATTTGTGGCTTCCAGTTCTTACACAGATGTTGTATTTCTGGATTGAAAGATGTTGAAAATATTGAAATTTACTATCAGATTCTCCAGAAAATGTGTCTTAGTACCTTTAAGGCCAAATTCTGTAACTCCTTCCATAAAATCCCCAATGACTTAAATGAGTGAATGTCTTACGTAAAACATATGGGTTGAATTTCATTGGTGAGAAGTTTGAGGATACAGGAAATGAATTTGGCTTATAACAGATGAAACGTCTAACCTAAATTATGTTCCAAGCAGTTGTTCTCTCTGCTGTATTTTTGATTAATGTAGCAGGGGAATCATAAAAATCAGTTATGAAATTACTTCCGGAGGTACTAGAAATCATTGGGTTAAACATAGCTGACTTTCCCCTTAGGTTGTTAAAGAGCTCATATTTATATTACAAAGAAGCCTTAGCAAAAAATCTGCATTTAAAAGCCCTAGCCAGCACATTAAAAGCAGCATATGAACCACAGAGAGTTATGTAAAGTGTCCATAAACAATATTGACCAAGTTAGTTCAAAATAAGCCAAGTGCATATGATAGTAATAAATACAGTAATAATTTTTAAAACACCAAGGACTGCTTTTCATCATTGCAATATGAGAGAGTAGATCCACATTTACATATAACCTTTCTCCTCACATGAAGAAAGGCAAAATAATCACAAACATATTTTAATAATGGGGAAAATATTGGATAGATTGGGGGCTTCTATAGTGTCTATCTCCATAGTTGTTTCTGAGTTTTAATGGTATTCACTGCTCTGTCACTCATGTAAAATCAAAGATATTATTAATGATAGCAGAACCTTACCTGTTCATTCCCGTATTCAATGAGAGATGAGGCTGAATGGGAGTTAAACCAAATTTTAGGCCCACTCATAGGAATTCCTCCTTTATAAAGAAAGCAGTTTTTGCAGAAACACTTTAATTCCTTTGGGTTTCCCAGGAAATGTTTTCTCATGGTGTAAAAATTCCTATAGTGTTTCTCTCAGAGAGTCTCTCTATAAGAAGCTAACTTTTAGTCATCTGTTTTTAGATTCCTACTTCAGTAAATACATGCCTTTCTTTAAAATTCAAATTTTGTAGTTTTTCACAGCTATAAATTAATCATTTCCAACCCCAATTCCTAAGATGATATTTATTAAAAGTTAGGGTAGCAAAAAAATGTCTCATGAGTTTAAAATAAGCTGGGGGTTCTCTTTCTTTTTCTTAAAACATTGATATCAAAATCTTTAGCCAAGATGGACTTCCAAGTTGGACTTCCAAGTTGAACAATTGAGCTAATGAACTAACAGATGCCCAAGTAACTGGAAGTCTCCTCTCACAGTAACCCCTGTATCTTTTGTTTTTCAGATGGTCTCAATCAGTTTGGCCTCACAATCAATATCCCATTCAGAGGATGCATTCGCTCACTGAAATTCACCAAAGGCACTGCCAAAGCTCTGGAAATTAACTTTGCAAAAGCCTTGGAGCTAAAGGGTGTTCAGCCTGTATCTTGCCCTGCCAACTAATAGAAAGAGCTTTAAATCCCAAGTTGGGTCTTTGGAAACAAATGTATTAAGTAAAACAAATATGCTTTACCTACATATATGAATAAAAATTGGTGCAGCAAAATTGTATTCTCTCCATGAAGTCTTCAAGTGGTATCCCTTTAGGGGAGATCTCAGACAAGTTTTAGATTAATTTCTCTTGCAGGCCATTAATATTGAAACAAGTTCATCTGACCTAATAAAATGGTGAGATTTTCAACATGCCTAAAAGTGCATTTAGGGAATAGGAATTTGACTGCAATTTGTGAAAGCAGCATTCTTTGGCCTGCTTCTAATTAATATTTTTATTATCATTTTCCATGTGCATCCACTTTGGCATCCATTATATCATCCTACTAAAACAAAAAGGGTTATTCTTTTCTTTGTGCACTTGGAAGGAAATCAGCACAACCTTCTTCCCCTTCCAAGTGTCAGCATTCTCATTATTTCTTAGATCTGGGTTCATTACCAGGGACTTTGGATAGAGTTACAAGATGAATTTTTCATGTTGAAAGTAGTTGTAGACGGGATTCAGAAGAGGGGATTTAATTACTTGATTTACTTATTTGATGAGGTCTATAGATATCTGGGAGCACCCCAGAACTAACTCCTCTACATGCGTAATTAAGTACACATGTGATACTTTAACATCTGGGGATTTTTAAAAAAGGCTTGAGTTCGTGTTACACAGTGATTGAAAAGTAGTAGTCTTCATTTGAAGGAAACATAGTGTAGTAGCTAAAGAGTTGTCTTAAGAACCAGGAAGACCTGGGTTTGAGTCTTGCTTCAAGACACCTGACCTCAGCAAAGCACTTTACCCCCTTAATGTCCTAGGCGACTCTCTAAGACCATGAGTTGCTGAGAAGGTGCTGACTTGCACCAATGGAAGGAGTTTCTTCATGGCAGGCATTTACTGTATCAATGAAATTACAGATCCAGTCCGTATCCTTCCTTTGAAAAGGAAAACTAATGCTGTAATTAAATATTACAAAGACATAGATATTAAACCAGAAATATTAACAGCATATGGCCGAGAGGTATTTTGAGATTCAATTTCACCTGTAAAATAATTTTTCTAAAAAAAAAACACCTCAATTTCTAAGGTTTTATGGTTTTCTAATGTTCACCTGGTCTAAGAACAGACTGTTAGGTAAGGATTACAACAGCTCAATTGCATTCTCAAAAGGAACAGTTGTATTACATGTTCACAAAATGGCCGGAGGGCTTCTCTCAAATGAATGTTTTAAGGTAAGAAAAACAAGTCACTGCCTTTTTAATCAAAGATTCACCAGCCTGTCAACATAACCATCGTGCCAACTGTGGGTTTTTCTAAGCAAGATACTATAGAACCACAGAATACCAGAGCATGAAGTTACTCTTCCCCAACTTTAGTTAAGGCAAGTCAGCAAACATTTGCCAGGCACTTTGGTAAAGGATGGGAATATAAAGAAGGGCAGCTAGGGGATACAGTGAATAGAGTGCCTGGCCTGGAGTCAGGAAGACTAATCTTCCTAAATTCAGATCTGGCCTCAGACACTTACTAGCTGTCTGATCCTGGGGAAGTCCCTTAACCCCCTTTACCTTAGTTCCTCATCTGTAAAATGGAAGGAAAAGGCAAATTGTCCCAGTATCTTTGCCAAGAAAATCAATCCCTAATGGGGTCATGAAGAGGCAGATACAACCAAAAAACCACTGAACAACAATAACTGATACAAAGAAAGACAAAAGGCAATCCCTGTTCTTATGGAATTCACAATCTAATGGAGGAGAAAACATGCAAACAACGTACAAAAAATGGCACAGGCAGGGTAAAGTAGAGGTAATCTCAGAGGGGAAGTGCTACGGTTGAGGAAACCTGGGAAATACTTCTTGTAGAAGGCAGGAGACTTGGCTGAGCCTTGAAAGAAACCGGGGAAGCAAGAAGGCAGAGATGATAACCGAGAGAATCCCAGGCATGGGAAATGCTCAGAGTCATGAGATACACTGTCTTGTGTGAGGAACAAGGCCAGTGTCCCTAGGTCAAAGAGGGGAGGAAGGTATAAGAAGACTGGAAAGGTAGGCCAGGTGATGAAGGACTTTCAAAAGCACAACAGAAGATTTTATAGTAGATCTTGGAAGCAACAAGGACTCAAGTTTATTAAACAGAAGAATGACGTAGTCAGCCCCGCCTTTTAGGAAGATCAGTTTGACAGCTGAGCATTGGATGGACAGGAGTGGAGAGAGATTTATAGCAGGGAGAACAACCATCAGGCTATTGCAATAGTCTAGGCATGCAGTGATGAGGGCCTTTACCAGGGTGATCAAAGTGTCAGAGGAAAGAAGGAGGCATATATGAGAGATGTTATACCTATCTATGGACTCCTGAGGTCATAGTATAACTTAGAGAAACCTAGATTTATGTAAATACTTTATTGAGCCTTTGGCTCAAAGTTGTGAGAAATGGGCTTGCTATGTATGTGTGATTCCCTCCTCCCACACATCTTGATCCCTAGGGGCTCTCATCCCAACTTAAACAAGGAGAGCCATTACTTCCTTCTTCCAGATTCTAGAGATAACTGGGAGGAATTGGGGTTTCTAAGACTATTACTCATGAGACCCTCCAGTGTGCTCCCCCATATCAAATGGCATCAATTGGCTTTTGGGGGCAGCTAGGTAGCACAGTAGATAAAGTGCTAGGCCTGGAGTGTGGCAGACCTGAGTTCAAATCCAGCCTCTGACACTACTAGCTATGTGACCTTGGGCAATCACTTTACCTCTGTGTGCCTCTGCCTCCATTTCTTCATCTGTAAAACAGAGAAGATAACGCTTCCTATCTCCCAGGGTTCTTGTGAGGCTCAGATAAGATAATATTTATAAAGCACTTAGTAAGGTGCCTGGCGCATAGTAGGCACTTAATAAAATCCTTGTTCCCTTCCCTTTTACAATAGGATATTTACTAAGAAGGTAAATACTAAGAATGCACTCTCTTCTTGCATATACCAAGTCTTTATGGAGAAGTAAGCTTAAGCTTAAAACACAAAAATAGTCATACATACCGAAGACACGTGGGGCCAGAGGGTTATCACTTGACTTTTGGACCTGTTTGCTCTTTGTGGAGTCCCTACCAAATTCACTTCTGGGTGTGGCATCAGCAATGATGAATCACTCCCTTGCTCTGTAGTGAGTCAATCCCTTGCTCAGCTAAGCTGGCTCCTTCCAGGTCTTGGCATCATGACTTGACTGCTCAATCTATGACTGGGCTGGGTCAAGGTCTGTTGCTTTCGCTCCTCCCTGCACTCTACTGCTACTACTGGCTGTTTTTCTTGGCTACCAACTCCAAGTTGCCAAGGGGCTCTCTGATGCTTCTTTCAACATTCTGAAGCCCAGAAGTTATACCCTGGTCACTTCTATCATCCAAATACTAATTTACCTGAGATCAGAAAAGAATAAACACAAAATAAACAAACATACAATGTGCTAAGAGACACAAAGCTGATGAATGGGATCAAAAACCCTTCCTCTTCTGGGCAGCTCCCAGCAGTTTTCTACTTTCTAAAGCTACCAGGGAAAAGAGAAAGATTTTCTGCTCAAAACTTGAATATTCACTTTCACTTCCAACTTCTCAGATAATTAGGATATTCTTTGTCACCCTATTACCAGTCTCTTTGGTAGAAATAGGCTTGCCGTGACTCCATAAACTAGGTGAGGAAGATTGGACATGTTCTGTATATTCCACAAGGAACAGCACAAACCATGAATGTCCTAAGGACTGAACCCTCACTGTTTAGTCCCCGTCCCTCCCTGCATTTTACATGTTTAGCTTGAATCCTCATTCACATCTAAATAACAGGAAATTATATTCATTAAGCCACACTCCCCTCTGGTCCCCTCAAGTCTGGTTTCTCTTCTACTGTTTACCTCTGTATGAGTTCGTTTTTAGCCTCATTATCAGTCGCTAAGATGCATTAGCATTGCCTCTGATCCTATCTAAGGGTAAAATTTAGCTTCACTCAGATGCTATTTATCCATGAGGGCATGATGAGGTACTGCTTTTTATCCTTTGATGGTATCTATAGTTCAGTCTTTGTTGCTCCCATTTCCTTCCTTTTTTTGGTCCAATCCAAGTAACCAGTCATCGGTCCTTAGAATATAGCCACATCTCTTGCCAAACAAGGGTTAGAGAAAGCTCCTCCAAAGAAAAGCCATAGGCCATGAGGCACATTATCAGACTTTCTATCCTTGGATCTGAGCCTGTTTGTTCCTAGACCTTGATCACCCCAGCCTTTAGTCAGTTTCCTCCCTTGGCCACCATAACAGAAAGAACCCTTAAGATCAGTCTAGTGCAAAACCCTCTATTTTACAAATGAGAAAACCAGGGCTCAAGAGGAGAAACAACTTACTTCAAAGTGACACAGCAAATTAGCAAGCAGGGATAGAACTAAAATGTAGCTGATAATTATACATTTCTTCAATCAGCTCATCTTTCTACTAAATCTTGCCTCTAAAAGTTATTCTGGAAAAAAAACTTAAATAATCTCCTGTACTGTATTATCACCATTTTACAGATGAAGAAACTGAGGCTTAGAGTATCAGTCATGACTCAATCCAGGTCTCCTAAATCCAGTACTCGCCCACTAACCTCTCCTTTCGTAGTCAGAAATTGATGAAAATAAGAAAGCTTCCCAAAGGGAAGTGATTCTATACAGGGGGGCACAGTCAGACCAACAACAATACAAATTTGATTTGCATCACTGTGTATTGTGTTATAGATGTAATATCGTGTAAATTGAATCTGTTCATTTGATATATAGGTATAGAGATGTGTGTATAATATACATATATCCATACATACATACATAAATACATATATACATATATACATATATATATATATATATATATATATAAAACACAATCTCCTTAAAGTATTATATGGTTAATATAGAGGATAGAGATGTGTGTATAATATGTGCATATATAATATGTACATATATATATATATTACACACAATCTCCTTAAAGTATTATATGGTCCACTTCAATTGAATACACTTCTATTATTATTGTAAATACGAAAATATGTGACCTTCCTAATTTTAAAATAAGGTCAAGAAAGACAAAAAGGAAAAGAGGGAGAGAAAGAAATAAAAGAAGAAGAAGGGAAAGAAGGAAGAAAAGAAAAGAAGAGAGAAAATTGGACATTGAGCATTGAATCTTTAAGAACCAGAATGTTTATTAAAGATTACAAATAATTTATACAACAAAACATGGCTACACAAACCCACCTGAAATTCCAGATGTTTTGATTCTACATAATCTTGAATTTTTTTCTCCGCCAGCAATCTTGCAGATGAGTCTTCCTTCTCCTATTTCCACTGAGCGTACCCAGTATAAGCCAGAACCAAAAGATATTCAACAGTAAAATGTCCACATTATTTACCTAAGAGGGCATTTCCCGGTTTCACTAATTGTACATTTCATGCAGTAAATTGTCTTATGAAATGTGTTGCCTAAGAAACAAAAAATGAAAAAAAATCTTCAGAGAGAAATAAGCCCAGTGAACAGGTTATGACTTTTTCCACTCACATTTGTTTTTGTCAAGTACTTTCTCCCTATAGTTTAAACTCAGAGCTTCAAGCACAGCAAGGAAAAAGAAATCCTCAATCTTCACTTAGTTGACAATGTTATTGCTAGGAACAGGGACATGTGACCTGTATATCATTGGTTCATCCCATCACTTAGAGTAAAGATGAAAAGTAATAAAAACTAGGTAAGTGAAAAGAGACCTGAGACAGTCCGGTCTGTGATGTGTTGCTGAGGGGAAATGGAATGAGTTCATTATTCTTTTTGACCTTCTCTAGCTAGGCCATCCATTGCTGTATACAGAGAAGAGAGGAACATGAAACGGGGAGGTTAAAAACAATTTCCTCACCATGGTATCACTCAGCTGCTTTTCTGTTCCAGGAAGTAGAGCCCCAGGGATATTTGCCTAGTCAAGGAGGCATGATAAGGACTAAGAACTCAAATGGGTTTGTGATGATAAGTTAGATAGCAGTTGACCTCACAGACTTAGAGAAGACAGTAGGAAAAAAAGTGCAGGCAAACAGAAGACTTAATAAAAGATCAGACCTGATTTTTAACTTGGGAAAATGCTATTTAGTGGTACAATCTGGTTGAGAAGGAAAGCTTCACAGTCATTGACAGCTGACTGAAGAAAGCAGATTATAGAGAGGCCTGAATATTAACTGACAGAGCAGATGGGGGAGACTTTGTAACTCTTGATGCAGAAGAGAGGCTTACTACTCATAACATCGCCAGTGGAGGGCCAATTAGCAGGTAGATCTGAGCATAGCACCTCATTCAAGGACTATAGCCATTCTCTTTATGAAAGAAGCAGATGAACTTCAGATACTCCCCAGTGAAAGGTACATGTAGCTTACATAGCTCTTTGACAGAGTTATACCCCTTGTCTATATGGGAAAAGTTTCCTCACTTTGAATGTGGATCTTGAAGACAGCTAAAGACCAGAGGGAGCCACAATATGATGCAATATGAGGGAGACGCACAGCTGTCAAAAAGCAGATTTTTAGAAGAGAGCAGTAGAATGTCACTAGAAAACACCAACAGCTTCAGTGTTCTTAAGCCATGAGCTGCCTCACTCATGAGCACCAGTCACATGTGTTCCCTACCTATGAATGCCTGAAACATGATCCCTACACAAGTCCATTCTTCCCACTGAGGCTATGCGTATTTGTGTGATAGAGTGCACCCAAAGTTTAGTGGAGAATGTTCTGCTATTAATATTTCATCAAATTTCTTTGTTGTGAGCTAAGTTTATCCTCCAGCTAACTAGCTATCAGAAAACATCATTGAGGTCTTGCAAAGCAGATTCTGAGCCACAGAGAAGCTAAGAACTAAGGTAGCTAATTAGGGGTCCATGCATAAAGTTGGCATCATGTGCTGCATAAGAACTGTTATGATAATTTGCTGATTCATATTATATTTTGGTCTGTTAAAACTAGTATACAGTTTGTACCATCCACTTCTTCAGATTCATGTGTGTTCATTTCCAGAAAGAATATAGAAAGCATTAAAAAGGTCTATAAAGTCTTGAGCAAGAAATGAAAGACCTTAAGACAGGCAATGTTTTCATCACTGTTGTTGATTGAAGGGTATTGACTAAGACAAGAGGGACAGATTTGGAAAGTAAATAGTTGGTTAAAAGATAGCATATGAGAATGGAAATTGGATTTCTGGACCACAGTCTAAACTATAAGAATGCCTGGCTCTTGGCCAAAGATGGGGCCAGGGCTCTTAAAAATGCTGGTAATAATGCATTTTCCTGAAGTCTTACAAATCTAATGAGAAAGGGTTTATATTGAAAAGTATCAAGGATGAAAACTCTCTGTGTTTATCCACCAAGCCAAATATAATAAAGAGTAATCCTAAAAAGAATAGCTATGGAGACACCCAGAAATTTATAGAAAGCGAAATTCATGAAAGAATCTAGCCAAATAAAAATATTTTTTTAAACATGGGTTTTTTGTTTCTACACACAAATGTACGAAGCATGAGTACCTAGCTGGGTGAACAGAAGATCCCAATTCAAGGAAGCAAATTTAACATATTTATCATAGAGATTTGAAGAAACCTGTGCCTGGAATATGGCTCTGGAAAAGTGTACCTTATTCGAAAAAGAACAGAAGAGGTAAAGGAGGAGGGGTCTGAGTAGCACTGCAGACTAAGAAAATATACACATGGGAGCAAATCTAAGAACCAGATGGTGGTAAGCCTTCTGGCTAAGATCAACAGAGATAAAAACAGGGGCAATATTTTCATCTGAAAATTGCAAACCACCTGAACAGAAAGAGGAAACATAAGTTTAGGAAACAGATCACAAGCCTGTCATGAAGGCATGATGGCAGACTTCAATTATTTGGGCATCAGCGGAAATTCTTTTCTCTGCCAAAAGCAGAACAGCCAATAATTTGTTGTTGTGCCATAATAATAACATTTATATAGTGTTTACAGTTTGCAAAGTCCTTTACGTATCATCTCATTTAGTCCTCATGACAAATCTGTGACAAAAGTGTTACTTTTATGTCTCTCTTACATATAAGTAAATTGAGGCTGAGAGATTTTAAGTGACTTGCCCAGGTTCACACAGTTAGTGTCTGAGGCAGGATTTAAATTCAGTCCTTCCTGACTCCAAGTCCAACAGTCTATACACAGGGTCACTTAGCTACAATCTTATCAATATTTCTATTGTTCAAAATAAAGAGAAATGAATGAGAGAAAATTCTATTTTGGATTTTATTTTCAACAAGAAGGAGGAGCAACTGGTTGTTATAGAAGAACTAATGGGAATTTGGGATGGGCAGGGTGGTGAGGGTGGTACTGGTGGTGGGTAGAACAATTTCTCCCCATCTTAGAATTTGTGATCATGTAGAAGAGGTTGGGCACAGTCTGATATACACCTATGAGTTCAGAGAAACTACAGGCAATACCCCATGGATGTTATTTTTTTAATAGCATTGTCATCAATATGTCAAAAAAGTCAGGAAATATATACAGTGCTCCATACCTGTGGACCTCCCACTTCTGCAATGGTGGAGAGTGGGAATGTTTTCTATATCTCTTTCTTTGGGGACATATTTGTTCTTCGTAATTTTACAACATTCACTTTTGTGTGTGTGTGTGTGTGTGTGTTTGGACAACATTCACTTTTGACTGTTCCATACTCATTCTTTCCATGATATAGTATATATGTGTATATTGTTTTCTTAGCTCATTACTTCTCCCTGCATGAATTCATATAAACTCCTCTATGCTTCTCTGTATTTGTTACATTAATTATTTTTATGGTACAGTAATATTCCATTACATTCATGGACCATAATTTGTTTTATCTTTCCCCAATCAGTGGGCATCCTTGGTTTTCATCACCACAAAAAAGTGCTTGTATACTATAAAATTATTTTGGGGAATATGGAAACTTTCTTCTTATCAATTACCTTATTGGGGTATATACCTACTAGTGATCTCTGGATCAAAGGGTATAGATATTTTAGTCACTTCTAATAATCCCAAATTGCTTTCTGAAATAGTTATACTGATTTGCAGTTCCATACAATGTACTAGATTGCCTATCTTCCCATAGCCCCTCCAACATTAACTATTCCCATCTGTTGTCCTTTTTTCCAATTTATGAGGTATGAGGTAAAACCATAAAGCTATTCTGATGTGCATATTTCTTATTATTAGTGATTTGGAGAATTTTTTCTTATGTTTTATTAATAATTTGCAATTCTTCTAAGAACTGTTTGTTCACATCCTTTGACTATTTACTGAAGAAAGGCTTTTGGTCTTCTATCTATATATCTGTTAGCTGTTTCACTGGAGATTTCTAAGAATAGATTGACAACTACTTGTTAGAGATTTTGTAGTAGAGTACTATATATGTTCAAAATGGACTAGACAGTTTCTAATTCCCCTTTTAGCTCTAATATCTTGTATTTCTATAAAAGCTAGAGGACAAACTTTGGAAACAAGTACTCATCTAAATAAAAACAGCATAAACATCACACATTACCTCAAAAACAAAGCCTCCCTTCAAAAAGCCCCAAACATTAATCATGCAAAAAACATACAGTTCTGTTCACTAAAGGCAACCTGATAAGTGATGACCTAAATTTTCTTAACTCACGCTTTTTCTTTTGCTCCTTCCTATATTCTTTTATCAACAGCTAAACAAGTTATCATTCTATTTTGCTTGATAGAAATCAAGATAAGTGAATATTTCCAAGGTCATATTTGTGAGATTAACTAATAAAATATTATGGCATGAATTTCCACCTAAATGTGCATGATAAAAATCACTTACCCAGAACATTACAGCTAAGGAAATCTATTTTACTCAATTAATCAATCAGTAGGCATCTATTAAGCATCTTCCATGTGCCAAGCACTATACTAGTTGCTGGGGATCCAAAGACAAAAATGAAGCAGTCCTTGCCCTCAAAGAGTTTATATTTTATTAAGGGAAATAACATGTTCACAAATAGATACAAAATATATAGGGGATGGAGACTAGATTTGTGAGTTCATTGGCATAGGGAACTTCCAGCCAGGGCACTCTACTAATGCAGGTCAGACCTTTGATGTGATTCATAGTCTTTTTTTGTCTTTTTTTTATAATTAAGATTTTTTTATTTTTAGTTTACAACATTCAGTTCCACATAATTTTGAGTTCCAGATTTTCTTCCCTCCCTCCCCAAGACGGCATGAAATCCAATATATCTTCTATATATAACTTTGTATTGAACTTATTTACACAATAGTCAAGTTGTAAAGAAGAATTATGACCAATGGAATGGATCATGAGAAAGAAGAAACAAAACCAAAAACAAAAAACGAAAACAAGAGAGAAAAAAAAAAGAAAAACCACGGGGAAAAAATAGAGAACACACAGTGTGCCTCAATCTGCATTCATACTTCATAGTTCTTTCTTTGGACGTAGATAGCTCTCTCCATCACAAGTCCTTTGGAGTTGTCTTTGAACCTTGTATTGCTGAGAAGAGCCAAGTCTATCAGGGTTAGTCATCACAGAATCCATATATCTGTGGTTGTGTATAATGTTCTTTTGGTTCTGCTCTGCTCACTCAGCATTATGTCGTGTAGGTTTTTCCAGGTTATTATGAAGTCCATATCTTCCCCATTTCTTATTGCACAATAGTATTCCATTACATTCATATAACACAACTTATTCAGCCATTCCCCAATTGATGGACATCCCCTTGATTTCCAATTCTTTGCTACTACAAAAAGAGCTGCTACAAATATTTTTGTACATATGGGTCCTTTTCCCACTTGTGTGATCTCTTTGGGATACAACCCTGGAAGTGGTATTGCTGGATCAAAGGGTATGAACACTTTTATAGCCCTTTGGGCATAGTTCCAAATTGCTCTCCAGAATGGCTGGATCGGTTCACAACTCTACCAGCAATGTAACAGTGTTCCAATTTTCCCACATCCTCTCCAGCATTTATCATTTTCCTGTTTTGTCATTTTAGCCAATCTGGCAGGAGAGATGTGGTACCTAAGAGTTCTTTTGATTTGCATTTCTCTAATCAGTAGTGATTTTGAGCATTTTTTCATATGCCTATAGATATCTTTAATTTCTTTCTCTGAAAACTGCCTGTTTACATCCTTTGACCATTTCTCAATTGGGGAATGACTTGTATTCCTATAAATTTGGCTCAGTTCCCTGTATATTTTAGAGAAGAGGCCTTTATCAGAAACACTAGTTGTAAAGATTTTCTCCCAATTTTCTGCTTCCCTCCTAATCTTTGTTGCATTGGCTTTTTATACAAAGACTTTTCAATTTAACATAATCAAAATTATCCATTTTGCATTTTTGTAATGCTCTCTATCTCTTGTTGGGTCATCAATTCTTTGCTTCTACATAAATCTGATAGGTAAACTATTCCTTGCTTTCCCAAATTACTTACAGTATCAGCCTTTATTCCTAAATAATGAACCCATTTTGACTTTATTTTGGTGTATGGTGTAAGATATTGGTCTATGCCCAGTTTCTGCCCTACCATTTTCCAATTTTCCCAGCAGTTTTTGTGAAATAGTGAATTCTTAGCACAGAAGCTAGATTCTTTGGGTTTATCAAAGAGCAGATTGCTATAGTCGTTGACTACTGTGTCTACTCTGTTTCTTAGCCAGTACCAGGTAGTTTTGATGACTGCTGCTTTATAGTACAGTTTAATATCTGGTATGGCTAGGCCACCTTCCCTAGCATTTCTTTTCATTAATTCCCTGGATATTCTAGATCTCTTGTTCTTCCAGCTGAATTTTGTTATTATTTTATCCAGCTCTAAAATAATTTTTTGGTAGTTCTATGGGTATGGCACTGAATAAATAAATTTAGGTAAAATTGTCATTTTTATTATATTAGCTCGGCCTAACCATGAGCAACTGATATTTTTCCATTTATTTAGATCTGACCTTATTCATGCGAAGAATGTTTCATAATTATGTTCATATAGGCCTTAGGTTTGTCTTGGCAGATAGACTCCCAAATATTTTATAGTGTCTACAGTAACTTTTAATGGAATTTTTCTTTCTATCTCTTGCAGTTGGGATTTGTTAGTAATGTATAGGAATGCCGAGGATTTATGTGGGTTTATTTTATATCCTGCAACTTTGCTGAAGTTGTTTATTATTTCAAGTAGTTTTTACTTGTCTATGATTCTCTAAGTAAATAATTATATCATCTGCAAAAAGTGATAATTTAGTTTCTGTGCCTATTCTAATTCCTTCAATTTCTTTTTCTTCTCTTATTACAGCTAACATATCTAGTACCAAATTGAATAGTAGGGGTGATAGTGACATCCTTGTTTCACCCCTGATCTTATTGGGAATGCATCTAGCTTATCCCCATTACAAATAATGTTTGTTGATGGTTTTAGGTAGATGCTATTTATAATTTTAAGGAAGGCTCCATTTGTTCCTATGCTTTCTAGTGTTTTTAATAGGAATGGGTGTTGTATTTTGTCAAAGGCTTTTTCTGCATCTGTTCAGATGATCTATGGTTTTTGCTAGTTTTGTTGTTGATATGGTCAATTATGCTAATAGTTTTCCTAATATTGAACCAGCCTTGCATTCCTGGAATAAATCCTACCTGGTCATAGTGTATTATTCTTGTAATAAATTGCTGCAATATTTTTGCTAATATTTTATTTAAAATTTTTGCATCAATATTCATTAGGGAAATTGGTCTGTAATTTTCTTTCTCTGTTTTGACTCTTCCTGGTTTGGGTATTAGTACCATATTTGTGTCATAAAAAGAATTTGGTAGGACCCGTTCTTCACCTATTTTCCCAAATAGTCTATAGACTCGTTCTTCACCTATTTTCCCAAATAGTCTATAAAGTATAGGAATTACTTGTTCTTTAAATGTGTGATAAAATTCCCATGTAAAACCATCTAGCCCTGGAGATTTTTTCCTGGGGAGTTCATTGATGGCTTGCTCAATTTCTTTTTCTGAGATGGAGTTATTAAGGTATTTTACTTCCTTTTCTGTTAACCTGGGCAATTTATATTTTTGTAGATATTCATCCATATCCCTAAGATTGTCAAATTTATGGGCATACAATTGGGCAAAATAATTCCTAATTATTGTTTTAATTTCCTCTTCATTGGAGGTGTATTCACCCTTTTCATTTTCGACACTAGTAATTTGATTTTCTTCTTTCCTTTTTTTAATCAAATTGACCAAAGGTTTATCAATTTTATTGTTTTTTTTTCATAAAACCAGTATTACCTGAGGGCATTCAAAAGAAAGAAGTTAAGTGACTTGCCTAACAACTTGATTCCAAGTATTCCTGCCTCTGTGGCCAGTTCTCCCACTACACAATGCTGTCTCTCTCTCTCTCAAAATGTACATAAGGTAAAAACAAGGTAAGTTTTGGGGAGAGGAAGAGGAAGATAGGGTGCCTGGTAGATTTGGAAAAGGCCTCATGTAAAAGACCTGCAACTGATCTGGGTTTAACTGAAATAATTTTTAAAAGCCTCCACTTAAGTCCTAATTTGATACTGAATCAAGATTTGGATGTTCTCAAGAACTGTACCCATGGAGCACAAGCTCTACTGAGTCCTACCTATCTAGAAAGGCTTCAAATACCAACCCAGGGATAGCCTGGACTTCAGTTATCCAAGAACCATCCTGCCAATCAGCTCTTCAACCCTGTGATAGCCTGGACTTCAGTTATCCAAGAAGCATCCAGCCAATCAGCTTCTCGCCAGGTTGGCTATACACAGATGAATATTTCTGCCCTGGCAACTCTCAAAGGGAGTTGGTGCTAACAAAGTCTTAGAAAAATTATGATCTACTTTGCTGGAAAGAGTACCCATTCTGATCATATTATAGATCCTTGAAGGACTGAAGTGATTTTAGGAGACTTTCTCTTAATATATTTCCCTAGTTAAAGGGAAATAACAGCTTTTGAAGTCATCAATAATTATGCATTGTGCACTAGATATGCACTTAAAGCTGTATCACAAACACAAGAGTGGAAAAAAAAATAATTTCTATACCCTAGGAAAGGATGATCTTCATTCCTTCAATAAATGACTGAGGGCTTCCTAGTTCATAGTTCTGGAAAGGTCCTTAGAGAGAGAGAGAGCAAAAGATATAGTGAACTTCTAGAAGGTCCAAATTCTTCTGACCCTAGGCTTTAAAAAGAAAATAACTGAAAAGACCTCATTCTCACAAATGAAGTAACTGAAGAGATGTTGGGTGACTTGCTCAATCGCACAGCTGGTTGGTAGTGGAACTAATATTAGTATCAAACTCTTCTAACTTCCAGTGCAGTTATCTTTTCATGGTACACACAGCAGTGTATTTCAGGAAATTCTTTATAAATAGAGAACAGCACAACACAGCATATAATAAGGTACAACTACATTATGAGAAAAGAGGCAGGCAGGCAGCTCGATAAGCAAGAAGGAAGGAAGGAACAAGGGAATGGAGGGAGGGAGGAAGAAATAGAAAGCGCTTATTAAAATTCTGATATTGTTGTCCAATCATTTTTTAGTTGTGACCCCATTTGGGGTTTTCTTGACAGAGATACTGGAGTGATTTGCCATTTCCTTCTCCAGATCATTTTACAGATGAGAAACCATGGCAAACCGGCTTAAGTGACTTTCCCAGGATCACAGAGCTAGCAAGTGTTTGTCCAACAGTACTAAATACTGTGTTAAGCCTTGGGTTACAAATAGAAAACTAATGCAATCTCAGGTCCTAAGGAACTCACATTCTAACTACAAGAGATACTTCATAGTCCTTTTGGTGTTATATGGACAATGTTAGCCCACTGATTCAAATAACAGAGATATCAGAAATAGGATTTGTAATGGACCATTTAAGATTTAGCCTGGAAAAGAGGAAAGGAATAAGTACTATTGATAGGAAGAATCCAAAAAGAAAAGTTATTCCAAAAGGCTGCTGGATGAAAATTATCTCATAATGTTTAAATCATATGACTAATCCCAACAGGTATGACATGTTTAGAAACATGCTCTAACACTTTCAAATTAGCAATGATACACACATGCAGAGCATTTTCATATCTAGGAACTTGGAAAGAGATAGTAAGTGTTTGAAAATCTTTTATAGTCTTCACAAGAAGATATTATATGTGAACTTCCAAACTAATTCTGAACTGAAAGGTCTATTCGACAAAACTACAAAATACTTAGCAGTTGATTAAATGCTGATGGATTTTTAAGAACCCCTCTTCTCTCCATCACTTCTAGCCAACCCCATCTGTTTCATAAATCAATCTAAATTGCTACATAATTCAAAAACCTTGTGTCCTCTTACTCCTCAAGTAAAATATTTGGGTTCTGTGTTGATTGCAACCTCACATTATGTGAATGTGAAAAATCTAATTTTCTTAATGTGTGGGCTACAATTTATTCCATCTAATTCATTTTGGAAAGACTAAGAGCTTCTTTTACCCATAAAAATAAGTTAGTCATTAAAGAAAAACCTCCCACAGTAGCTATTTCAACAGTAATGTACATGGCCTTTTTTTCTTACTAACCATCATTATCTGGACCAAAATTTCTCTATTCTGACGTTTAATAATAGTGGAATATGGTGAGCTGGATTCACTGTCATTTCTCTTTAGTGGGGGTGGTAATGTGTTTTCCAGGCTTTGGTCCATCTCCAATGAAACAGAACCCATTATCTTCTAAAGCAGTCCACTTTTGGATACCTCTAATCATTTGGAAATTTTGCTTTATATCAAGCCTAAATTCACCTCTTTGCAATTTTGCCCTTTTGTTCCTGGTTCTGCCCTTGGGGCCCAGATAGAATAAGCCTAAATCCCTCTGCCTTAGGACAATTTTTCAAGTACTTGAAGACAACAATCATATCACATGTCTTCTCTTCAAGCTAAACATGTCTACAGAGTTTACACCAAGGTGACCCAGGACACTTTGTTCTTCCAGTTGACCATCCCAAGATGCTTTCGAGTTTATGGCTGTCCTCAAACTGGGGGTCAGAACTGAACATAACACTCCGGAAGTGGCCTCTTCAGAGCAGAGTACAGTTGAGCAGCACAGAGTAAATTCAGTCTAAGATCATGATAGCTTTTTGTGGTGCGACGGCACCCTCTTGAATTATACTGCATTTGCATTCTGTATAACCTCCAGATCTCTTTCAAACAATCTGCCATCTAACTATGCCTCAACTATCTTGTACTTGTGAAGTTACTCTTTTTAACACAAGTGTAAGACTTTTCACCTGTTCCTAGTATCTTATTATATCCAGCCCAATGGTCTCTACTGTTAAGATTGTTTTGGATTCTGAGTCTGTCATCCAATGTGTTAGCTATTTTTTTGATGAGCTTTGTTTCATCAGCAAATTTGATGAGCAGGTCATCTATACCTTTAAAAATGCTATTAATGAAAAGTATTCAGAGACGGGGCCAAATGCTGATTGCTGGAGCAATCCACTGGTGATCTTCTAGCAAGCTGATATCAAACCATCTGCCACTATTCTTTAAGTCCAGGAATTCAACTAGTTTCTGAATCCATCTAATAGTACTAACATATACTCCATCTTTTCCATAGGAATAGTATGATAGTAATATTAAGTTAAGTTAATAATTTATTAATAATTAATTAAGTTTAGTTAATTAAGTTAATAATAATTTAATGGCCAACATTTATATATGCCTCCTATGCATTAAACACTGTGTTCAGTGTCTTATAAACGTTATTTCATTTGATCCTCCCAACAACCTTGAGAGGTAGGTGCTATAATTATTCCCATTCTGTTGTTTTTGTTGGTCCTTCATTCTTGAGAAGACCAGTGACATCACAAGGGTCATGTCTTGACTTGAGTGTGAATTGGATTGAAATGAGGCAGAGCAGCACAAAGTCATCAGCAGTACTCTCTCCTCCAGAGTCACTGAAGTCAGTGTTATTTTACAGTTGAGGAAACTCAAGCAAACAGAAATCAAGTGACTTGGAAGCACTGGATTTGAACTCAGGTCTTCCTCAGTTTCCTTATCTGTAAAATGAGCTGGAGAAGGAAAAGGCAAACCACTCCAGTATCTTTACAAAGAAAACCCCAAACGAGGTCATAAAGAGTCAGACACAACTAAAACAACTTGTTCACTAAGTATCCCTTTAATATATTTAAGAATTCTGCCAAAAATTGCTGCAAGTCTCATAGGCCTATACTTTGCAGAGTCCATTCTTTTCCCTTTTTTGAAAATCAGGACATTCATCCTTAAATATCTGACTGAAATCAAGGCAAATCATCTGAAACATTCTCCTATAGTCGAGTGAACCTGTTAAAATACATAGAAGAAAGTAAAAACTAAAGTAATAATTAAAATAATAATCAGTGATATTTATATAGCTGTATTTATATAGTTTGCAAAACACCTTCTACTCATGATGTCATTTGATTCTCATCATAGCTCTGTGAAGTGCATATTACAGGCATTATCTCCATTATTACACATAAGAAAAATGAGACAGAGGTAGAGGGACTTGACCATGGGGAAGAAATTAATTCAGGCTATTCACTGGAAGGTCAAATACTGAAGCTGAAGCTTAAATACTTTGACCACATAATGAGAAGGCGAGACTCAATAGAAAAGATCCTGATGTTGGGAAAGATTGAGGGCAAGAGGAAAAGGGACTAGCAGAGGATAAGATAGATACATAGTGTCATGGAAACAATGAACATGAACTTGGACAGACTTTGGAAGATAGTGAAGGATACAAGGGCCTAGCATGCTGTGGTCCATGGGGTCACAGTCAGACACAACTGAACAACAACAAAAGAGCTTTACTGAAGGAATTTATGTCAATTGGGAGGTACATCCTTAGTGGAACACCAAAGGATTCTCTTTTCATGCCCGGCCCCAGGCTTATATTCTACTTATGAGCAAAGATTAGGATCAGACAAGGACACAAGCCCTCTGACCAGCTCCATTGGCTTATGGAAGTCCCGCAATGAACAGGTTCATTCATTTTTTTTCCACTTTCAGTTTTATCGATGTGATTTGTTTTCATATTGCATACATTTATATATTACTCCTACTTCATAAGAGGTCCCTTGTAACAAACTAAGACAGGTAAGTAAAACTAGTGACATAGTTTCCTCATCTGAAAGTTCATTCAATGTTTCACATCTGTAGCAGCCTATAATAGAAATCAGTTTTCCCTAACACCTCCCCCAAAAAAGAAAAGAAAAAAGCCAATTTCTTGTAATAAATGTGAATAGTCAAGCAAAGCAAATTCTCCTGATGACGGTACACAAAAAATATATGTTTCATTCCATGCTTTGTATCCACCACCTCTTTATAATGTTTCATCATTAATCCTACAGAATAATAAATTGCTAGTGAATTGATTATAATTCTTATAGCTTTCAAAATTGTTTTTACAGCATTGCAATGTACAGTGTTGTTAACGGTAAAAATTATTCTTCTGGGTCTTCTTATTTCATTAGTTTATAAAAATCCTCAAAATTGTTCATTTTATACGATTGCTATTATAGTATAAATTTTTGGCCTGATTTTGCTTACATCACTCATCAGTTTACATATGTCCACATCTTTTCAAAATTATCTATTTCCTACAGCACAGTAACATTCAATTTCGTTCATATACCACAACTTATTCAGCCGTTCCTCAATTGTTCTATGTCCTCTTAGTTTCCAGTTGTTTTTTTGCCACCACAAAAAAAAAATGCTGCACATACATACTTATATTTACAAAAAAAGACATTTTCCTCTTTCTTTGACCTCTTTTCAGAACAGGCCTAGCAATGGTATAGCTGGATCAAAGGGTATGCACTGTTTAGCAACTTTTTGCATATAATTCCAAATTATTTTCCAGAGTTGTTCTGTCAATTCGCGAGTCCACCAATGGTGTATCAATGTGTCTATTTTCCCACAACCCCTCCAACATTTGTTATTTTTGCATTTTTGTCATCTTTGCCATTCTGATGGATATGAAATAGAATCTCAAAATTGCTTTAATTTACATTCTTCTAATTGGTAGTGATTTGGAGAGTGTTTCTGAATAAGTCTATAGTTAGCCTGGATTTCTTCCCTTGAGAACTGCCTGCTCACATTATTAGATCAATTGCCAATTGGGGAATGGCTCTTTTTCTTATCAGTTTGAATCAGTTACTTATATGGATATTGGAAATGAGATCTCATTCATTCAACAATCATTTATCAGTCATTCTTTAAGCATATAACTTGAACAAAGTTCTTCTTTGTCAGGAACCAGGAAAGAAACAGATAACTAAGATATGGTTAATGTCCTCGATGGTGTGCTTGGGTGCCTATGCTCAAATCCCACTTCCAAGGCCATATTTCTCCCTATCCTCAAAACACTATCCCTGGCAGTTTCTCCCCAGCCCAAGGGCACTATGCCTAGAAATCATTCATGAGTGGGCCCCAGCAAAACACTTATCTCTCTCCCTGGTATAGTAACAAACTACACCTGTAGAAATTATTAGCTTGAACTGGCTTTGTACTGGCTCATGAAGATATTCAGTATCCACTAAACCAACTCCCTACTTTATTATATCCATCCTAAACTCCTCATTATATGTATCCTAATTTTAGACATATGTATACTCCCTACGTCTATCCTGTCGAACAAGACGTTGATTGGTGGCAAACTGGATAATCCTCAGCTGGCCCTGACCACTAGTTAACTTGTAGCAGAACTAAAAACCACACCTCCCTATGGCCCTGCCTTAGGCTTTTCCTGGTGAACTCTGGGTAAAACGCCTGCACGGGAGATACAAAAAATGCATATTCCTTTAAGAACTGACCACTCCTTAACCACTCCCTAACCCTGCCTTGAATCACCTAGTTAGCATACTTGGCACATGTTTTACTATAGCTTATCCTATATAAACTTTAACTATACCCCTGTAAGGTCACAGGTTCCTTAGGAACTTTTGCCAGTTGAAAAGCATAAAAATAACTTTTTGCCAACTTGACTTAAAGAATGCTTCAGTCTGTGACTGACAACCTTGTCCTATACCCTGGCCCTTGAAGCCATCCCTGAACCCCTCCAAACCACATCATCCTTATGTAAGCTTTCAAACTAGAACATGAATTGACATCTATTCTTTCATTCCAGGTATTAGAAAATACTTGTTACCTAAAGACTGTTTTTTCCAGTGTCAGATTCTGTTTTTAGCTTTCATCATTTTTGCCTCCAATTTCCTCCATTTTTTCCTCAAAATAACAATCTCTATTATCCATTAAATCAATTTCATCTCTGAAGAAAAAGTAAATACAAAGAAATACCAATAATCTTTCTTCCTTTGGCCTCTGATACTACTTCTCCTTTGTTCTCCTCTTTCTTCTTGGATTACTTCCAATCTGTCTCCTTTTTCTAATTCCTCTTTTCCCATCCTCTGAATATGGGAATCCACAAGATAGTCCTAGGACATCTTTCTTTCTCTGTCTCTGTCTCTCTCTCTCTCTCTCTCTGACACACACACACACACACACACACACACACACACACACACACCACACACACACCCCTAATCTTGAGTGGCAAGTTACAAACCTATGAGACCTCTGAGGTCCATCTCAGACATTTTGTGAATAAATGTGTTTCTAAATCCTCTGTTCTAATGCTGTGTAAATTATAATCAATTCTGCTAAACCATTCAATTTCTCAGCACTAATGATGATAATGTGGCAGAACTCACACTTAGAATTTGGAGTATTATACCCACACAAATGCGGGAGAGGGAGCTTTAAATAGAGAAGACGGCTTCTAGAGAAGGGGAACTTTAATGCAGGATGTTGTCCTGGCAGGTCCCCTGAAAACCCTGAGGACCCATTCATTGTATGTTGTTGTTGTTCAGTCATTTCAGTTGTGTCTGACTCTTCTATGACCCCATTTGGGGTTTTCTTGTCAAAGATACTGGAGTGGTTTGCCATTTCTGTCTCCAGCTCATTTTACAGATGAGAAAATTGAGGCAAACAGGGTTAAATGACTTGCCAGGGTCACACAGCTAGTAAAAGTCTCAGGGCAGATTTGTACTCGTGAAGATGAGTCTTCCTGACTCCAGACCCATCACTTTATCCGCTGCACCACCCAGTTGCATGACTCCTTGTATAGCTGCCTAACATTATTGACTTTTGGTCATTCTCAGCCACCTTAAAAGTCCATGACATGAAAATGTAATAAACTAGATAGAATGAGATTCTCTTGAAAAACAAACAAACAAAACAAAAACAAAGAGGCTTAACTACTAGCAAAAGAGCTGCTAGGCCATGACCTCAGACTTCTTGTGGCTCAAAATCTAGAGAGGATTGAAAAAATCTAATAGTTACCTCTCTGATTCTCTAAGACAAGAGTTTGATTAAATGATTACCCCTCCTTAGATAGAAGTCAAACAATTGACCTTTTTATTTAAAGGTGCCATTACACAGAAACTTGCTCCCAACACATTAATATTGCATCCCAGCGACCTATGTTTTAACCCTTGTGCTGACATCCTGTTCTTTCACTTATATTTCTATCGTGGCACCCAAACTGAGGGATTAACATGGAGGTAGTTAGGTGGTACCGGTGAGAGCAGCGGACCTAGAGTCAAGAAGACCTAACTTCAAATCCAGCCTCAGATACTAGTTGTAGGACCCGGAGTAAGTCACTTCACCTCATTCTGCCTCAGTTTCTTCATCTGTAAAATGCAGATAATAACAGCACCTACCTCCCAAGGTTGTTATAAGGAACAAATGAGATAATATTTATAAAGTGCTTTCCAGACCTTACAATGCTATATAAATGCTAGCTATTATTATTAATATAAATATATTGAAGAATATAACAAATTGCTGTTTTTGGCATTCTCACTGTAATATTCCATTACCATTTCTCTACCCACTTTGCTTCCTATCTACTTTTTATCTTTCATTTAGTATTATTTTAATATTTCATTTAGTATTATTTTAATTAGTAATATTAGTATTAGTCAATATCAAAGGAATATAATAATAATAATAATAATAATAACAGCCAACCAGAACACTTTAAGGTTTGTAAAATGCTTGACGTGTTGTCTCATTTAATCCTTGCAACAACCCTGTGAGATAAGCGTTATTATTACCCCCATTTCACGGATGAGAAAACTAAGGCTGAAAGCAATTAAGTGACTGGCTCAGGGTCACCCAGCTAGTGTCTGAAGCAGAGTTCACAATGCAGTTCTTGCTAACTCCAGGTCCAACGCTAACTACGTTCAATGTACCACCTAGGCTGCCTACAATATTCATTTTGGGATTTTGCTTTGGGTATTTCCTCTACTGCCTAATCACACTGGTAGTAGTCACAATGGTTCTTAAAAGCTACCAGAACGGAACACAAGCTTGGGTTGAGCCTACCAAGTGGGAAAGATTTTGAATACCAAGAGCCTGAGATCTTACATCCGGTCCTCTGAGCACTAGTGTCTCCAAGTTCAGAAAGACCCTTCTGCTGGGCCACAAATATTTCTGTGCACAGAAATCCTCAAAGTCACATCTACTACCAAGTCAGGCAGAGGTTACGACTGGCATAGACAGAGTAACCTACACTGGCGAAACCAGGTATCCTAAAAATATGGAAATAAATCTAGGAATGCTTAATACCTAACTTTAGGAGATGACGACTGCTATCTGTCCTTGGTTGTCCTCAGGTATTTTGAGGGGCTCCCAATTTGATTACTCCGCTTTCCTTTCGGGTGCCAACAGCATTCACTTCTAGGCAAACTACCCAGCTTGGAGAGATTTCAGATCAGAGTGGCAAAGTAGTGACCATGCAATCCAGATAACTCCTGTCCCATATAGCTGGCAGCTTCATTCCTAAATCACTTCATTAGGCTACTTGGCTATGGGGTACACCAGCTCTGTGACCAGGCGTGCACAGAATGTTTGGCCTGGGACCCGAGAGAGTAGAGCTGGACTTGTTCAACTGCAAGAATCCAATTGGGAACAGGTTTCTAGGCAGGCTGAAAAGATGCTTTACATGACTGCGGTTGTCCCTGGTTATTTTTGGCAATATTTGAACTAATTACTGTGACAGAACCATTGTTGGGGGTGGGGGAGGGGGAAACAGTTTTCCTTTCTTTTTTATCATATGCATTTGTAGGCGTTGGTTCTAGCCAATCCCAGGATCACAGAGCTAATAAGTGTTTGTCAAACAGTACTAAGCACTGTCTTAAGCCTTGGGTTACAAGTAGAAAAGTAATGCAATCTCTGGTCTCTTTGCAAAACTAATGCAATCTCTTTTCTCCTTTTGGTGAGTTCCTACATACACACTGCTCCTATCCCAGTTGACTCTGTTTCCCATCCTTTTCTCCTTTTGGTAAGTTCACATTCACACACTGATTCTTTCCTGGTTGACTCTGTTTCCCTTACAAAGAACGATTTCAGACTCCCTCTGCTAAGACCTCAAGCGCTCTTTCTCTTATTTTGCTTGTTAAGAAATATAAGCAGAAAATAAATAAAGAAGAAAGCCAAACTGACCTAAATAACAATTTGCCTTGTCTTCTGCAGATGTGATTTGAAAGCGCTGATAAAGGAACTAAAGTTCCTCGGAGGCAACTATGTAATTACAAAGGAAACACTCCAGAAAACTAAAATGGCAAATATATTTAAGGTAATTCCATGTGAATAGATCTCTGCCGCCAACATCCATTTTATTATCGTATTTCTCAATTGCCTTCTTGCAGTTCTCTAGCGGGGTCTCAATTCAATCTCTCGGTATTGTTGGGATCACTTGTCCAGAGTAATGACACCTGACAGTAGGATATCATTATTCTACGTGCAGCGCACGTTATGCTGGTCACAGCCTTTTCCTTTATTAGGAGACATTGAATCTCATATTAGCCTTTAACAGTTAAAGAGGGCAGCTTCCAGGAAATCTTGGTGCTTAATTGTAATAGATTTATTTATTTATTTTTACAGAATAATAATTTACAGAATCACAAAAACACAGAGATCACTGACATTCTGAGGTGGCCCTTGAAGGTGGGGAAGGGGATTTCCCTTAAAGAAGAGTGGCATCCCCAGGGCAAAGTGGTGGGCACAGTGCTACCATGCCACCGCTCCCTTTAGTGAAGTTGCTCCTTGCTTCCCTAGATGTTTCCGTTAGCTAGATCTGTGTCTCCATTCTGTGGCACTTAAGATGGCGGCTGCCAACAATTTAGTAAATTCTACTTATTTATAACTCAGAGACCATAGAATGTTTAAAGCGAAGGAGGCCACTCCCTAGATTGCTCCAGGCTTACTCTACCCCACTCCCTCAGATTGTTGAATGAATGGGCATGTCTGCAGATGAATGGGAAGAATTATAGTCTCTTACTAGAGCATTCTTTCTGGAGTCAGAGAATCAGAGTTTGAATTCAGACTATTATTTAGTGTCTTAAAGTGACTTCAATTCTCTGGACTTCAGTTTCTTCAGCTACAAGACAAAGGCCTAGAGACTTCCTCTAAAGCATCTTCCATCTCTTAAACTTAAGATCCTATGGCCATGAACAATGATTTTAGCCATTAAGAATAATAAAATCATACTTTCAGATACCGTGCTTCCAGGCTGCTTTTTCTGCATTCAGATAGGATTTTCTGAAGTTTCCTATGTTAGAATAACTGCGCTCTCTCTCTCCTCCTCTCATTCTCACTTCTTTATCTTTGCTATTTCAAGTTCACATTCTCCAGTTACAGCTCTAGACAACAAAACTTCTTTATCATATTCATAAAATAGTTGGTTATTATAAAACATTTTGTGCTGATTTTAGACATTAGTTCAGGTTTTGTCTATGATTTTTGTCTATTGATTTTTAAGGGAATCAGTTATTTTTTCATCAAACAATTAAGTTCACACTTCACACTTAAACTATAGCTACTACTAATTTACTATTATATTTCATGCGTAGAACATCCTTCCTCAGCATCTAACATTAATAATATAATATTAATAGCTAGCATTTACATAGCACTTACCATGTAAGTACTTTTAAAGTACTTACTTACTTTAGACTTATTATCTCATTTGGTCTTCCCAACAACCCTGGGAGGTAGGTGCTATTATTATCCCCATTTTACTGAAAATAAAACTGAGGCAAACAGAGGTTAAGCGACTTGCTCAAGGAAACACAGGTCGTAAATGTCTAAGGCTGGATTTGAACTCAGGTCTTCCTGATTCTAGACCCAGTGCTCTATCCACTTCACCACCTAGCTGCCTCTAGGCATATGGTATACATGGCCTCCATTTGCCCTGATTAAAAAAAAAAGTCACTTACTCCTTCATTTTGGAAATTTGTAGATGAACATGTTCCCCACGCTTATCATTAAGCACCTAAGTTCTCTAGGATGAAGTCCAAATGTGATCCAAGAAGTGGGTTTTGAATGATGTTATATCTCATAACTTTATGGGGTTTGAGATCATTGACAATTATGTGATAATTGTCTGCCTGGAATTTCCCAAAAAGGTTTTGATCATTTTAAGAAATTATTTCTGTATAGTTCCTTCACCATTCTTCAAAATTGTTCTATCTTTCATCATTTTCCTTATTTGAGGGCTCACAAATATCCTGTCTTTGATTTTATCCTCACTGATTTTTGGACATTTATTTTTCAGATAAAGAAAACCTACATTTCAATCTATCACCTTAACAAAATGTTTCATTAACCAAGTTTATTGTGCAATGATGATAAGAAAAAATTTTCAAGATTAACCAGTGGTTGGTTTACCACATTTTCCTCTCCTAGACAGTCCTTTCCTTTGAGGCCACTGTTATTTAATGAGGTGGTGTAGGGTTTTTTTCCTGATGTTTCATTCACAAAAAAGTACCACTAGTTGATATACCCATGTTATAATCCTAATTTTTTAAAAGCCACCACTTTCAGATCTACACTAATAAAAATTAGGAATGCTTTTATTCTTAATGCTTCTCAAAATAAGTTTAATGTGCCGAATATATTTTAGCGTCCTTTTACAAAAGATTCCATGCATTTGGTGCAGAAGATAAATTCAAGCTTGATATTTAAATAAGGGAAGATTATGAACAGTCATTTGAGTATGCTTGAGGGGGGTAGTGGGAGGGACAGATTAATAAAGAGAGATTGGAATGGCATATAGCTCTCAAAGCTAGAAAGAGAAGATGGATCTCCCTTCTCTCCATTTCTCATCAACTCCACCCAGCCCTCACATAGGTGAGGGTTAATGAGTAATAGATCTCCAGCAAACAGGAATGAATCCCATACAACCAGCCTTTTGAGCCAAGGGTCACACCAATGAAAGAAAAAAAGGGCAAATAATATGAAATGGGGCTTCAGAGTTTTGTGGGTAGTTTGCTTTTTGTGCTTTGCTGAATATACATGGAAATGTTCTTTTTTTCATGTTTAAATTCAGAATAAATTTATTTTAATTTTTAAAAGTAATTAAATGAGGATCTGAGGACAAACCAGTTGCTTCATATTAGGGACCACTACCTTGCAGGTATCCTATGAAGTCATGGTGATTCTCATTATCATATAATAGTGAACATCTTGGGTATTAGGACAACTGAGCATCAGGAGCTGTCCACACCAGAGTGATACCATCCACCTTTCCACACCAGAGTGATACCATCCACCTTCCCACACCCTTTCTATTCCTGTCCACCAAGAAAGCTGGAACTCCTCTATTTCTCACTTGCATTTGAAGTACAAGAAAGAGCTGGAGGAATCTTGACACACTTGAAAGATTGGAAGAGAGAGTCCTGGAGAAGGTAGGCACTCTTTTTAAAGCCTGTTGCATGCGCTAACCAGAAACCTCTAGCCTCAAGAGCTGAAAGCACCTATCTCTCCAGAAGTGGCTTTTTCAATGTCTTACCAAGCTCTAAGCATTCCAAAGGGCTTACTTCAGCCACCTTCACGGCTCTTGGAAGAAATTGTTCTCATCTGCTCATTCTGCTGGGAAAAGTCTTCACATGTTAGGGGTAGGCATCCACCTAACTCACCAATGGCTTTAATGGGCTACCTTCAATCTGGTTTAGCCTGTCTGTTGAGATGCTTTACCAGGTGTGGCCACTGCATATGCTACAGCTTCTTGGAGCCACAGGTGAGAGCTGAGAGACAGGTGGACACCAAAGGTGGGTGAGCAGCCCTGAAAACAGCTTGGCAAGCCTTCTCACCAGAGGTGATGGTCCTCTCTGAACACCCCATACACCCCTGTCCCTGGGATTAGGCAGGCTGGAGATGGTTGAAAGAGTCAAAGAGAACCCTGCCCTGTTAGGTGAGCAGAGGGCAATGACACCCTCTCTCCTCTTTCAGAGGGAGATTTGGGTGTAGCTCATGGGGCTTATAAGAAAGCAACCGATGATCAACCCATGGATATGCTCATAAAACTGTACAGGGAAATTCAGCACCAGAGCATTAAGGGTCTTTCAACACCGACCAATGCCTGAGGTAATCCTCTGAAGTCCTTGCTCCATTTTGATCATGCAGAGGAGGCTACAAAAAAAAAACCAGACCATGGAAGGAAGGAGTATTATGGGTACTATGGGTAAGGCCATAGAATTACCTGAACCATCCCATGTAGTTATCACTATACAACATCAGATCTCTAGTGGAGGATATTCTTTTCTAGTGATGGAAATGAAGAAAAATGAAACACTCTCGCTCCCCTTAAAACAACTATAAAAAGGCAGATAGGATCTGGCAGTTTGAGCAAAGTCATCATGCCCATCACGATAGTTGTCCATGACCTCATCAGTAATGTTGATCAAGTAGCACAGACAGGGGTGAATGGCATGGAGTTATCATTGCTGTCAATGCTTTTTCTCTCTTCCTGTGGCTAGAACTAGTCAGGACCAGATTGCTTTCACCTGGAAAGGCTTCTTGACAGGATAACTTCAGGGGCCTACCTCAGAGAGCCCACATCTGAGTTCCAAAGAGGTTCACTATTCCTTCCCACCTCCCTTTCTTTTATTCTTCCAGACCTTGCTTCTCCTGGCCAGGGTTTTTTTATGACCATAGTCTGCTGTTAGGGCAGCTAGGTGGTACAGTGGATAGAGTGCCAGGCCTGGAGTCAGAAAGACTCATCTTCCTGAGTTCAAATCTGGTCTTGCCTCACTTTCCTCATTTGTAAAATAAGCTGGAGAGGGAAATGACAAAGTGCTCTAGCATCTTTGCCAAGAAAATCCCAAATGGGGTCACGAAGAGTCAGACATGACTGAAAACGACTGAACAACAACCACAAAGAAAAGTCTGCCATTAAGCACAGAATTCAGTTTTCAGCCCACACGCAGTCCTTTGTGGTTTTATTTTTTTCCCTTTTCAGTAAAATAAAAGGGGGAGGGGGAGAAACAGGATCCTTAAGAAATGACCTTTTAATATTTTGATCACTCCCATCTCTTGGTTTTGTGTTTTTTTTTTCCTTTTTCACTGAGGTTTCATTGGGAAAAACAAAGTTATAGACAGGTTCTAAATGGTCCAAATCCAGCATCACCAACACTCCTGGGGTTGAAATAATTTTTAAGAGAAAAAAACAGGCTCAGGCTCTCAAATAACAGGAAACTACTCCAACTGGGGTCTGGAGTAAAGAGAGAAAGAGTGTCTGAGTCATAGGATCATAGAGCTAAAGCTGGGAGGGACATCAGAAGCCAGCTATTCTAACCCCTTCATGCTACAGCTAAGGGAACAGTAGTCTAAGAGGTTAAATGTACTGTCCAAGGGCACACATTGGAATTTGTACTCCACTATTCTAACTTCAGAGCCAGTGCTCTTTTCACCGTACCAGAGTGAAGAAGCTAAAGAGAAATTCAACAAGACTTCGCTATGGGTTGGATGGAGGAAAAGGTAGTTAGGATGAAGAGTTAAATTAAGGCTGACTCCTGCACTGTGAACCTGACTGACTTGTAAGGATGATGGTGCCCTCCTCCCATCTTGAGTTAAAATGCAGAGACTCAAAAATGAAAGGACTACTGCATACCTTTGAGATCTTCCAACTCTGGTAGCTACAAAGTAAAAAGCAGAACAATCCTTCAGCTTCAGGGGAAAACAACAAATTGGGCTTTTTTTTTTTATCAACACAGGCACTCCATTCCCAAAGCCACAATCTTTGATGTGTCACGTTACTGCCCCAATTGCTTGCTTCTTACAGAATGAGTATTCTCAGTGGCCGTGTATGGTGTCTTACGGGGCTTTGGAAAATGACACTAATATAGTGAGCCAAGGAAAAAGAATGCACGTGCTGATCTTGAAATTGACTCATTTCGCTACACTTGGATAACATCAACGAGGGAATAAGAACCCAAAGATTTTATGTAAAACCTGTTTTATTTCTATAGAGAAATCATATCCTCCTCTCCTTTTGCAGATACAAGTGATTTTATACAAGGAAAAGAATTTGCCTCTCTCGCCTACTTTATAATTATTTCTAAGGCAAAAATAATATTCATCCTCTTAGTTACCCAGATTTTGTAACTTGGGTCAGGTGGAAAACATCTTGGGGAGTGGTACATTTGACAAGTAGGGAGAAATTAGCAAAAGATGGAATCAACTAGGAAACTTTAGCATTTCCATATATGGACTCATAAGAAAATACAAAAATTTAGGGATGTAGCCATTTCAAAGGGAAGCAGAATGACAGAGGGTAGGAGCAGTACAGGGATGGCATCTAGCCTGTCTCTACACGTGCAATGTAGAGATGGCTATAGCAAGGGGTGTTGTGAGGCGCAAATGAGATAACTGACATAAAGCACTTTGCAAACAGCAAAGTCTGTTTAAATGCCGGTTATTTTTGTTAGCATCGATAGCCTATAGTCACTAGGCTTCCAGTCTGGTGATGACATCACTCTGAGAGTACTAGACTGCTGAGTTCGAGCAATGTTTATAAAGCAACACAGAGATGTGCTAGTAAATGTTTAACATCCAGATTCTCCAGAAGAAGAAGAAAATGTATGAACAAACACTTTGTTTAATCTTCATTATTAACATTTTCTTAGTTTAGACAATCAACAAAATAATAACTCAAGCCCTGATTTGTAATGATTGCTGATTTCTGAGGTGAAAATGCTCACACTGAAAATTTAACAATGAGCTCTCTGAATCCGGCTCCACACCCCTAACTATACCTATGCTAGAGAAAAGGCCACTAACATCACAGAAGCTTTTAAAGGAAACCTGTAAACCATAGCTTGAAATTCTATATATTTATTTATATATATAGCTATTTATGAGGCACAGTTTCCAGTTCCCAAATTGAATTTATCTATCAGATCAGGGTATGGTAACCCACGATGTCTTCAGACATCCACGAAGTCTAAGGGCTCAGATTCCACAAGTTGGACTTTAAATGCCCATAGGTGATCAGGAAATTGTGAGGCAGGTCCTAGGGACAGTTTGGCCACCTTTTAGGGGAAAAGAGTTCATGTTTGGGGGTAAGGATAAGGTGTACCCCCCAAATTTTGGAAGGGGAAGGAATCAAAAATCTTTTTGTTCTGTGAAGTTTAGATCCAGTCAAATGGCCCCCCTCAAGGACCTAGAGTACTACATATGGCCTTGACGCCCCGTTAGACTGATAAGGATGAGGAGTTAACTTGTGAAGTCTGCAATTAAATAAATAATCAACATGGAAAAAATTTGCAAAATAATGCTGGTGATAAAATAATTCTGCATGTTTATGTGTCAGCATGGGCAAGCCTTCTCCTCTCTGTGGACACCAGTTTCTACAATAACCCAGTCTCTATAATAAAGGATTTGTAGTAGATTGCCTCAGGATCCCTTCCAATCCCAATATTCCATGGCCTGGATGCAGAGAACTTTGGCCCCAAGTACCAGAGTAATAATCTTAAAATTAAGTGGAAACATAAGCACCACTGAGACATGAGGCTGCCAAGGGCCAAACACTGTAGAAGTGAAAACAAAGAGTATCTTCAAAAGCAGAATCGTAGATCTGGAGCTGGAGAGAGTTTAGGAAGCATCTAGTCCAATGCCTTCATTTCACAGAGGGGGTCACTGAGACCTGATAAGACTAAGCTCTCTAACACCGCATATCTAGTAAAGGCAGAGGCCTTGCTCTGTACAGCCTTGTACCACACGGCTTCCTATTTGATTTGGTTATCACAGAAAATGGCCTCTGGCTTTTTCTATTCACAATTACAACAAAAAAGGTTTCTTTCAAGTCACTAGTTAAAATTGCCAGAGCTAGCTCAGTGTTTGGGAGGCTCAGAAGGAAAATGTGGAAGAAAAGAAGCATTAGGCTGCCTACCAAGCTGAACGTATACAGAGCTGACCTCATTGTTGTATGCCTGTGAAACCTGGACAGTCGACCAGAGGCATGCCAGGAATCTGAATCGCTTCCACCTCAATTGTCTTAGGAAGATTCTGAAGATCACCTGGCAGGATAAGGTACCAGGCACCGAGGTCCCTTCTCTAACTAAAGTGCCAAGCATTCAAACTCTACTGAAGAGAGCGCCACTTCAATGGGCTCCCTGTGTAGCCCAAATGCCAAACCCTCACTTAATGAAAACACAATTTTAGGAGAACTCACACAAGGCAAGTGCTCACATGGAAGTCAGAAGAAGTGGTATAAGAACGCTATCGAGGATTTCTCTGAAGAACTTTAGAATCATTTGTAAGACATGGAAGACACTAGTAGAGGACTGCCCAGTATGTCATGCCCACATCAAAGAAGGTGTTGTGCAGAATCGCAGTACCACAAAGGAAACATCAGATGCATACATTTAAAGATATCTCCATCCCAAATGTTCAAACAAATTATTTGTGGCTGACCTGTGGAAAAGCTGTATTGGACTGATAGGCCACACTGAACTACATTGTACCTTGACTCGAGCATTGTGATGGCATTGGGGGCTTTGGTCCTCTTTGAGTACGACGGATGATCCAGAGTAAGGTTGAAAGTCAATGAAAGATTGAATGCCATCTTGGGGACAGGGGAGGGGAGGGAGGTGGAGAAAATTTAAAATGTATGGAAGTGAATGTTAAAAACTAAAAATAAATAAATTTATTTAAAATTTTAAAAAAAGAAAGTCAACGAGAAAGAAATAGAGGGTAACAGGGGAGAGAAGGAGAGAAGAAGGGAAGGGGAAGGGGAAGAGGAAGAGGCAGAGGGAGACAACTAGATTAATCAAAGGGAGAAGTAAAAAGAACCTGGGGAAGGGGGAGGTGTCAACAGGCCAAGTGTAGCTCATCTCCTCTAATGCCTAAGCTGACAAGTACACCCATAAGAAAGAAATGGCCTGCTGGCTTTGCTCTCCCTGGCAGCTGATCCCAGCCTTGGAAACAAAGGTTTTTTAATATCACTTTGAAAAAATGAAAAGTGGAAGGGAGCCACATGTGGACAACCTGTTCCTGAGGTCCTGAGGACCTCAATCCTTAATTAGAAGGAGCTCCCACTACAAACATTGAAACTGCTGCTGCCAATAAAATGCTGAGGAGTAGCCTGGTGAAAATCTCTCCCAGGGCCTGAGAGTCCCGCCTCACTCTCACTCCCACTCCACCCCACCCCACCCCACCCGCCATCCCCAAGACCTCCAGCTGCAGCCAGTTAGGGAAAGATGAGCTGAAGGGACTTGCTTTTTAAAAGGGTATGAAAGGCCAAGGTGTGAGTGGGAAAAGCAAAATTGTGGAGACCCTAGCAGCCGCAGCTGCACCACCACCACCCCCATTCCCCACCCCCACCCCCTGCCCCAGCACCCCCCAACACCAGCACCCTTGTTATTATTATTATTAATTACTACAACTATTACTTTTTCATTTTTTCCCCTGGAATAAACTAGAAACAGTCCTGGGACAAGAGGCTATCCCGTGATTATTCTGTTATATTTAATGATCTGCAGACAATTGCATGAGTCACATTTGAATTATTAATTACTATTATCATTCACGTACACTTGTATGAGTGCAGACACTCGATGTCTGCAAGGTGCTATTTACTTGTTATCCTATTCTACCCTCAGAATAATAGTACTCGGAAAACCTGCGTTCCAATCCAGGCTCTGATGTTTACTACCCACGTGACCTTCATATACAAAAGGAAGACCTTAGTCTAGATGGAATCCAAGGTCTCTTCCAGATCTAAATTTATGATCCCGTGATCCTACTGTATTCTCCCTCATCTAGAATGCCCTCCCTCTTCACCCTCTGCCTCCTGTAATGCCTGGCTCCCTTCAAGTACCAGAGCAGGCCCAACTTCTTCCATGAGAGGCCATTCCTGAACCCAACAGCCACTAGTGCTCTGAAAGCCCCCCACCCCCATCCCTTATTCGTTTGTATTTACGTACCTGTGTTATATGCCCCCAGTAGAATATAAACTTCTTGAAGTTAGGGAATGTTTCACTTGTGTCTTTTGTCTTTAAAATCCATTGCCTAGCACTGGACAAGATGCAGAGTAGGCACTTCAGCAATGCTCCTCAAATTAAGTTGATTTGAGAACCCAGGGTCACTGGCTACTTACAGCGCAGGATCAGATCAAGAATTTAGTACAGAACTGTTAATTTTCTAGATTTTAATTGAATTCAATAACAATAACCCATCTCTATAGCACTACGTGGCAGGCACTGTGCTAAGCGCTTTACAACTATTATCAAATTTGATTTTCACCACAATCCTGGGAGCTATATGCTATTATCCCCATTTTACAATTGAAGAAACTGAGGCAAGCAGGTAAGTGACTTGCTTAGGGTCACATAACTAGTGAATTTCTAAGGCTGGATTTGAACTCAAGTCTTCTTAACTCTAAGCTTGTTTTCTATCCCTTTCGCCATTTACCTGTCCATGTACGTGTGTATGTGTGAGTGTGCACACGCGCACACGTGTGTGTGTGTGTGTGTGCGCGCTTATTCTACTTGATGACAGAGGGCAGAACAAAGACTAACTGGTGGAATTTAAAGGAAAGTTACAGGGAGTTATATAGGAAAGCAAATCTCAGCTCAATGGAAGAAAAGTTTCCCAATAACTGGAGTTGGGCCAAAGTAGAGGGAGCAGAATTTGAACTCAGTCAGTCAATAGCATTTATTAAGCACCTACTATATGCTAGGCACGGAGCTAAACACTGGGAATACAAACAAAGGAAACACAAGCGCACACACACATAAAACATTTTTAAAAACCCCTGTTTTCAAGGAGCTCACAGTCTAACACATGTCCTGCACAACATGCAAACAACTTTGCACAAACATATATATATATATATATATACATATACATATACACATACACACACATATATACATACATATATATACATACATACACAGACATATATGATAAATTGGGAGTAGTCTCAGAGAGAAAGCACCAAGATTAAGGTTTAGTTGGGGGGGCACTTCTTGCAGAAGGTGGGGTGTCAGCTGAGACTGGAAGCTAGGAGAGGAAGATGAGGATGGAAAGTGTTCCAGGGATGGAGACAGCCAGTGAAAGTCAAGAGATGGAATGTCTTATGAGAGTCATAAAAAGGAGGCTAGTATTACTGGATCACAGAGTACATGGAAGGGAGTAAGGTATAAGCTCAAGTTATGGAGGTCTTTAAAAACCTGACAGAAGATTTTATATTTAATCCTGGAGGGAACAGGGAGCCACTAGAGTTTATTGACTCCACTAGGGAAACATGGTCACCAAGAGGGTCCAAGAGAGTTGTCCACAAGTACACACATCCCAAGAAGGAGAGACACAGACAATGACCCTATGAAGGTGCCTAAGATGGATCAGTTAGACAGGAAGAGAACTACAAGGGAGCAAAACCCAGGGAGGAAAGAGCATCCAAGAAAGGGGGATATATGGCGATTGTATATCATGAGATTCACAAGTCAAGGATGAGGGCTGAGAAAAAGCCGTTGAATTTATTAATAAAAAAGACCTTCATGGTCCCTTCCAATGCTATTATTTTTAACTCTCTGATTAAGTGCCTACCATGTACAAAACTACAAAAACCATAACTAACACGTAGGAAGCACTTTAACATTTGTGAAGTTTTTTATGCAAATTATCTCATTTGAGCTTCATGATACCTCAATGAGGTAGGTCCTAAAGCATTATTATTCCTAATTCACAGATGAAAAAACTCACCCATGGCTATATAAGATAATAATTGTCAGAAGTAGGATTCAAATCCAGCCTTTCTCACTTCAAATTCAATGTACTATCTAATGTCTCTGTATAAGGAAACAAAAATACAGTCATTTATGAACATTTGTATAACATTCCTTCTTAGCTTCCATCTGTCCACAAGAAATAATCTTATTAGTTAGTTTTTATAAAGCAGTCTATCCCTCCCACCATCCCTCCAGTCATTTGAATTGACCTCTGCTGCTATTATATCTTTGAGATGACACAGGGTACCACAGGCTTACATAAGGGTATCATGATGTTTCTGCTTTACTTCCCACAGCCTTCCTCACTCCCAGACCTTTGCAGACCTTTTTGGCTACAGTAGCATATTGGGCTGTTGTCCTCAGCCAACAACCTAAAAGCACTTCCCAGATCCCCTTCTTGGGCAAGGATTCAGGGCCCTTTGCTGAATAGTGTGGCATGGTGAATAATAATAACCTGCTGAATTTGGAATCAGAGAGGGTAGGGTTTGAATCTTGCCTTTGCTGCGCATGCTAGCTGTGTGACCACGGGCAAGACACTTCAGCCCTCAGACCCTCAGTTTTCTCATCTGTAACATGGGGAAAATAATATCCATAGCACCTAATTTGAAGATTTGTTGTGAAACTAAAATGATATAATGTATGTAAGACTCTTTGCAAACCTCAAAATATTACACAAATGTCCATTGGTCTCATTATTACAGATTAATTTTGTATTTTTATCTCTAAATTCACTTTTATCTCTTCATATATATACATACACACACACACACACACACACACACACACACACATATATATATATATATATGAATATAAAAATTCAATTTTTATCTCTAAATTCATTCACTTGACCAGCCTGTTAGAACCATACTTACATTGTCTAGAAATAAACAATACTCGTTGGAAGGCCAAGAAGGTTTTAATTATATCTTACATTTATTCCTCCTGAATAAATAGGTACGTCCCCTGAACAGAGTAAGGGGAATACAAGGGACTCAGACAAATGCCGGTCCTTTTATTGGCTCCTAATTCAAATCTCCTGCCTCACTCTTCATTGACCAGATGCAGCCCCCTGAACTGCCCATGTCATGCCTCCTTCAAACAGCTCCTTAAGCATGCACACAAACCTCTAACCTTTAACCCGATCAGAAGCCTTATCTCTGCTCCAAAGCTGGGGGAGGCGGGAGATATTTTCAACACTGTGGAAACAAAACTGCATCTACCATTTCTCACAATTTTCTCCTCTTTTATTCAAATTTTTATTTCCACATCTTTACTACTCCCTTACCCTCTTTCTCATCTGAATTCTTTCCCTTGACCACCACCCCTTTAAGTAAATATTGGAAGTGTTGATTGATGCATTGACAAATTAAAGAGGGCAGTTCCCTTTATAAATACAGACACAGAGACCCAAAAGAAAACAATAATGCAATTGTCCCTTTAAGATTCAAAAGTCTCTTCCCATACAGCTGCCTGGCAAGGTATATCATCATTGAAGTCCTCTGGTCCTTGGTATTTGTTCTGGCCACCTCCAGCACAGCATCTCAGCATCTTCTTGTGCTTGTCTTCTAGTAGGAATAAGCTTTTGTCCATGCTTTTACAAAAGTGACCCTAGCACAATTTTTAAGTTACCATTTCTAATCCTTAAACCCTGATCATTTTTACAAATTCAAAATTGGAAACTTGGCCAATTGTCATGATCAGAACCCAGTTTCTTATACTTTAGATTAATCCATTATTAATTTCCTCACCAGGAGGATGAGATTTCACTAAGAAATTAATAACAGCCTCCAGGACATATATAAATATAATAATCAATTTTAACACAGTACATATAAAATCATAAAATTTTAGTTGTGCCATGTTTTTTTAAGGTATTTATAAAATAAACCACAAGCCATTCTTCTTTTAACAATAATAATTGTAACAAAATTTTAGACAAGGATGATATTAACCAAATAACAAAATAAAATTCTCACAAGCCCTTGACATAATTGTCTCCATACTATTACAAAGAATTAAAGGACCCCAACTTATACAGGACCCTACACAGGGCCCTTATAAAGGACCCTAACTTATACAGGAACACACAGAGGAACACTAGTCCCAGTCCTGTAGTAACCTAAGATTTTCCATAACCAATTATTTTAGTAGATTTATTATTGTACTTACAAAATCTTCTGATTATAGAAATTTGCCACTAAGAGATTAGGGACATAATTTATAGTAAGGGAACAACTTCATGTCAACTCTAGGCAGAAGTTGTGTCAAACCGCAAACTGCATTGAGCCAAGCTTAAAGTCTGCCAGGTTTCAGTTAAGGAATTTAATCAAGAGAGTCCTACCCCAGCACATGCAGAACAGTTGCCCTCTCAACCTTCCCATAAAATCATTCCTGCAGTTCATACTTGCCCCTCACAGGGCTGCTGGCATTATGGATCAGTGACTAAGACAGCCTTCCTTGATATTCATACCTGGAGTCAGGGTCAGAAAAAATCAGTTAACAGTCCCATTAAGTCTTTGAATAGCAAGTTCCAATAATCAGTTTAAGATATGACTATAATCTCACATTGCTTAAGGAATATCTTTAAAGCGAGGTTTAAGTAGCTCGCATGTGCTTCCACCCTTGTTCATAAAATCTTCCCATTAAGATCATAAGTTATTGCTCTAACACATCTGCATCAGTTTCCCAGGCTTTTCTATTCTCCTCTAGCTATGCGCCATCTGAAAAAATGAGATATCCTTCAAGAATTGAACCACATAAATATGATAGGTTCAAACACTAAATTCATCTTACATTTTAGATCATGAAATGAATTCAAATCCAAACAGTTGCATTCAACTTTTCCCATCAATGCAAAATTATTCTACAACTTATCTCTCTCTAAGAAACTTATATTGAAATTCTTTTCCCCAAACTGAAAATGTCTCTGATTTAATTCCAGTAATCAATTACACCATTTGTATTAATACCCAATTGCTCTTGCATCACTTTGAAACATTTAAGGACCTTATTCCACATAGATACAAAGTAGTTTTAAATCCCAGCCTTAGTCTATGGGATAATGATTCAACATTGCATTTGTATCTTTATTTCACAAGCTTCTTTTTCCCTTTGTCTAATTATTCCCATTAATATTTAGAAAGAATGTTATCTTTCATATGACTATAGAAGACTACCAATTTACCCAATCATTTGATGGAAAACAGCAAGATTTCACATATTTGCATTAATCAAATTTTCCATTTTTCCCCATAAAACCTTCCAAGTCTTTGGGTACCACAACTTCACTTCACAATAGTAACAGATTCTGACAGATACCTTTCATTTTATCACTAACTACTTATTTTGGTTAGAGAGGGACCTGCCATAAAAAAAGGCAGCATCATATCATCTCTTCCAGAGGGTGGATTCTTTTATATCAGATGGCAAGTTTCACTAATCAAAACTTTACCCAGACTCACATCTCAAATTCTAATCTTATCCTAAAAACCAATCACTAGAAATCAGTTCTGGGGGTCAACTGGTTTCTGACCCCTGCTATTCTCTCCCTTTCAGTAAAACTTAAATCCCAGTAACTGCTGCCCCTCCCCCCTCCTTCCCTTCTACCGAGTTGAAAAAGGTGAAGCTCTCTCTTCTTATCTAGACTAAGGAGGGGAGGAGGAGTGGGAAGGGGAAGGGAATGAGACTTGTAAGGGTGGTATGTCAAAGCATTCCCAACTTTTTAATCTGAAGGCATCTCAAAGTCTCCTATAGAATTTACTGTCTCTGTTCCCTGTTGTGAGTCCTAAAATTTCCCAGTTTACCTTATCTTCTGCCCTGGACCCATCCAGACTCATAAAATTCAAGACTTCACACAAAGTCAATAAGAATTTATGACTAGATGATTCCCCCCAAAAAATCCTTGTTTTAGTTAACAACCTCAATTCTTAATTAAGTACAATTTTTAAAAACGTTTAAACCATACAAATGTAATAATGCCTTAAACATTTTTATATATTTAAAACTTGAAACTACCCATCTTAAATGCAGTGAATGTATTTCTAAGTCTCCTTACACAGGAAGTCATTCATCTCATTACCACTGTATACATTTTCATAAATAGCCCGGATTTCAAAAGGAAAATCTGCTGTAATATTACTTGTTTATAACCAAATATAACAGTTTCAAACTATCACTTTTTATCACACCCTTTTTAAAATATCAATTCATATATAAAAAAATTCAGACCTCACAAAGGTGTCTCAAATTTTATAACCTAAGATAACTCTAAAAATACAATTTAAAAATAAGATGACATCAATTACATTTCCAGATTATCACATATAGAAATTACTGATCCTATTACTTTTGGCATTTTTATATTCCCTTAGATACATTTTATTTAGCTATATAATTCCCAGCACTGAACAGTCCTTCTTCTGAGGTAACCACTGCCTCTGGCCCAGATATTAGGAATATTTGCTGGCCATGAGTGAATTTAAAAAAAAGAATTTTTATTTCATATCATTGCTTACTTTTATAATTCATCCAGATTTAAAGTTTTCGCCCTGACCCTCACTGATCAGGTTTTACCAAACCTCACCTTAGGCATTCTAATTCCTTACTCCCATTCTTCAGAGATTTTACAAAAAGATTTGAATTAGCTTAGCCAAACACAGGGCCAAAGAAATTTGAAGGAGGTGGGCCACTTCCCTTCCAAGCAAAAAGACCAAGCTAAAATACTTTTAGTTTCCCCTCTGTTTGTCTGCCTCAGATAACTTGAGAAAGGATCTCCCTCAATTGCTAAAGAGAATTGACTAGGAGTCCAGGATTATCAATAACAGAGATCTCATCCCTGGGTGAATTACCTTTGACCTGGCAGCCCTCTGAGTTACCAGAGGCCTTTCTTAGAACAAAGGACCTACTCCTTTAGATACGCTGATTTGCAGGAGTCAAGCTTCCTCAACCACTTAGGAAGGCAGTTTTATTCCCTACTCCCAGCCACCAGTATATGGCTTCAAATCATAATTCAATACAATCTCTGTGGAAACAAAATTAAATTATACCTTATACAGGTAAAGTTTAATAATTATACAAATCAATATCTTTATTATAGTCAATACTCCGATTAAAAAAAAAACTCTCATTATAGACTAATCAGCCTTATTTTCCAATCAGGCTACAAATTCTTTAGTTTCAAGCCCCTGAATGGCACACTCAGGTCTTTGAACCTAGGGTGGGGGAAGGGGTGGCTAAGAGCATGTGGATCAGACAGCCACATGGATTTGAGAGCCCCGTAGACAAGCTGCTGTTCCACCCCCACCCAAATCCCCAATCCTTCTATTTTACCCTCCATATTCTCAATCCAATTTCTCTCTCTCTATCTTTCCAAATCTTGACCTAAACTACCTCAAACATTTCAAATAAATGAAAGAAAAATATACTCACCAAGCTTCTTCTCCAGCTTCTTTTACCTTAAAACTTAAATGTCTAACAATTTAATCATATTCTAAACAGACCACTGAGCCCCCAAAGCCATCATCCCACCATCATACAGAAGACCCCCTTCACTTTTACAATTTTAAAACACTTTGCTTGATGTCAGATACACTAAGTCAATGCAAACACACAGATTTCCAACCTTTAGGATCTAATTAAATCTTGATTCAGAAACCCTCAACTTTCCTCTCCCTATCAGCCCTCATTTCCCCTGGGCTGCTTTGGCTCTAATTCCTTATCAGTTTTAAAAGCTGCTGGCTTTTCACAGTACAATTTCTAGTCTGGTATTCCAACTTGGCCAGTGCTGGAACCAAAAAGAATCTCAATTTCCCAGTGAAAGCCTAAAAATGGGAGTTCTTTCCCAATGTTTTTTTCCCCTAATTACAGACCTTAGAAATTTCTCACCCTAAACCATGAAACTTTTCTCAAACATACAGACAAGACGTTTACAAGGTGGTGCACATAAAAAATCAATTTGGAAACCAATTTAGAATTTGAATTCAGACTGGTCAAAAGAAAACTCAGAGTTGTAATTTACTCTGACTTTTTTAGCCAATTTCAAAAGGATATCCTTCCCAGAGACCCCTTCAAGATCTCTTCCTCTGCCCCAGCACCTATAACATTCTGGAATATTTCCCAGGGAAATTCACCCCTTTCCTGAAGAATCTACTCCTTCTAGTGCCTTACTTCATTCCCCATTCTACCCTCCTAAAGGGCTATATTGAAGAGTACCTGTGTCAGAAGAATCCACTCCTTATTTGCCAGGGGAATTCACCCCTTTTTCCTAGGGGAATCTGGAGAATCCACTCCTTATTTCCCAGGGGAATATACCCCTTTTTCCCAGGGGAATTCAACCCTTTCCTTCTTTGCCATTTTAATCTGGTACTGAGATTCTTAACAGTCTCCAAGCAAAAGTGTGGAAGCACACGAACCAATTAATAGGACATATCTTTCTCGTCCTCCAGCACTTTTTGCTCAAGATTTTTAAATCCCAAACGAGCCCCCAATTGTTAGAAACATACTTACATAGTCTAGAAATAAACACTGGCAGGCCAAGAAGGTTTTAATTATATCATACATTTATTCCTCCTGAATAAATGGGTACATCCCCCGAACAGAGTAAGGGGAATACAAGGGACTCAGGCAAATGCCAGTCCTTTTATTGGCTCCTAATTCAAATCTCCTGCCTCACTCTTCACTAGCCAGATTCAACTGAACTGCCCACATCATACCTCCTTCAGGAGGACCTGAGTTCAAATTCCGCCTCAGACACTTGACACATGTACTAGCTGTGTGACCTTGGGCAAGTCACTTAACCCCAATTGCCCTGCCCCCCCCCCAAAAAAAACAACAAAAAAACCCAGCTCCTTAATCATGCATATAAGCTTCTAACCTTTAACCCAATCAGAAGCCTGATCTCTGCTCTAAAACTGGGGGAGGGGGGGAGATACTTTCAACTTTGTGGAAACAAAACTGCTTCCACCATTTCTTACAAGCCTAAAACTCATCTGCCATTCCCTGTCCTTGCCCACCTCCCACCCCACGTCATTCACATGGATTTGTAAGCCTTTCTTATAATCTATTATCTCTCCCTAGAGTTTCACTGTCTGGAAGAATTCGATGTCATAGACAAACTTAGAAGTTTTGTTGTGTACTGCCTCTTACAGATTATTTACAGAAGTGTTTATGACACTAAGCCTAGCACTAATCTACAAACAATCCAGGCTTTTCACTTGTGTCGTTCCCCCCACCCGCCCCCCCCACCAGAAAACTGCTCAATTATCCTTTTCCTTTGTTTTCTGCTCCTAAGACAGTTACGGATCCATGATAAAACTGCCTGACCATTCTCCCACTTATTCGTTTTTTAAAAGATCTTCTTGGAAATGGAACTTTATCAAAAACTTTTTGAAAGTCTTAAAGAAGTTACATCTACAAGTTCTCCACTTTTATGGCTAATTATTTCCCCAAAAATATTATAATAAATTGCTCTGACATGGTTTGCTATTATAGAAAATATGTTGCTTTTCTCTTATTAGATTATTTTTACGTTGGTAAATGAAATTTTACAATGTAAACCAACTTTTTAGAAAAAAGAAGAGGAAGAGGAGGAGAAGAAAGAAAAGAAGAAGAAGAAGAAGAAGAAGAAGAAGAAGAAGAAGAAGAAGAAGAAGAAGAAGAAGAAGAAGAAGAAGAAACAAAGAAATGAATCATGAAATCTAGAAATCAGCAAGTAATTATTTCCAGTTCCCTGCTACTGTTCTATACCTCAATCAAATCAGCAAATTGTCAAACTTATTTTAGGAGCTCTCCAAAATTAGGTATCACTCAATTTCCCATGTTTGCCTTTTTTAAGGTAATCTTAAGGATTCCCGGATGATGGAGGGTTCTCTAAATACCCCACTTCACAGTAGCATTGTGCTAATTATATCAAGCCCCAGAGAACTACAAGACCTTCTCAGAAAAATTCACAATCATGCAAAATAGATTGCTCTAATCACTCATGCTTTAAAAACAAAGTGGATGAAAAATATTGCTCAGATTTTGACACACATCTAAACAATTGTACAAGCTTGCCAAATTGTTCTAGCAGCATGTACACCCTGAAGAGACACTTTACATGGAAAATGAAATTGAATTGGTGAACTGGTTCAATTGCATTTGTAAATTGTGTAGTTCTTTGTATAATCTCAAAGAGCTTTGGGTGGGGGTGGGGTGAGAAATCCTAAAAAAAAAATCCATCTAACACACTTATTCATCCAATGATGCTATTTGGCTACAATTAATAAAATATCACGATGTGAAGAGACTACATACGCACACACTCACTATTTACTATATACATATATGTGTATACACACATATACACATATATACATATATGTATACGGTTGTGCATGACTCCTTTTGGAAGGAAGAAAACAAACATTTATTAAGTATTATGTGTCAGGCACTATGCTAAGCAATTCACAAATATTATCTCATTTGATTGTCCCAACAACCCTGAGAGGTAGGTATTTTACTCTCTAAGGGCTTAACTTATTTTAAATATGTGGAAAGAATAGTCAATAAGCATCTTGTAATAACCTTTCATAAACTTGAAGCCATGTATTAATTCACCACTTAGCCTTTTTTTCTGGTTAAATAAGTTCAGCTCTCCACACTTTTCCTTCTAGTACCTATTTTTCACTACCTAATACTTTTTGCTCCTTTTTGCACATAGACTATCCTGTTGTTGGGCTTTTTTTCATGTCCCGCAACAGGTAGAGATCAAAACTGGAAATAGCATTTTATTAAAAATTGCCATTGTGAAATCGTTTTGGAAATCAATTTGGAACTCTAACCCCCCACCACCACCCTCACCCTAATCACTAGCCCATCCATACTCTTTGATTCACTGATATCATCAATAGGAGTATACCCCTCAAAGAGTTAAAGAAAGAAGAAAATTCTCTATATATACAAAAATATTCATAGCATCATTTTCTGTCATAGCAGAGACCTGGAAACCAAGAAGGTCCCCATCAATGAGAGAATAGCTGAACAAGATGTGGTTTATGAATGTAATGGAATGCACTATTTCAAATGATAAAAGGCACATATTCAGAAACCTTTGCAGGACTTATGTGAATTGATATAGAGCAAAGTTTAAAAAAATGACCAGAAGAACAACTTATATAATGACTACATTAGAACTAAAACAACTCTGAAAGCTTAAAACCTAAGATCAATGTACTGATCAGTCACAACTCCAGAGGTCATGGTAATAGACTAGAAGCAATGGTAACATTACCTGTATGAACGGACCAGTGGGGAATGAGACAAACATTTTTTGCACACGGCCAGCATATAGATTTGCTTTGACTATATTTACTGATTACAAGGGTGGCACAAAAAATGAATGGTATCAATGACACATTTTAAAAGTGCACAGAATAAAAGAAGTTTCAGAGGGAAATAGACAAGTGGAGCAATTTTTGAATGAAGGGATAATAATGTACCATATATGTTTAAAAGATTATGAAATAAAAATCCATGGTTTCACAATTTTTTTCTTCTTTGCATATGGAAATGCTTCTATTTGTTGGTGCTGTCAAGTTCAGAATGAAAGAAAATTTTAAAATATATATATTTTTAAATGAAGGAAAAACATCCAATTATCAATATAGTCAAAGGCTTACTTCTTGGTATTTTAATGTCACAAAATTACTATTACCATACACAGTCACAGTAATTTTTTAATAGCAACACTACTTTCCTCACATGTATTTAACTTTTGGCCCACTGTGACCTCTAGTTCTTTTTCTGCCAAAGCTGCACTTGGTTAGTCTCTTCTTATCCTATAACCATGCATATTGTTTTTTTTTATCCTTCAGAGTTCTTTATAGCTGTCCATTTTGCATTTCATTCCATTCTCAGAAATACAACTCTTTTATTCTAAATTGTTATATCATTTGCCCAATTCAACTGAATCACACAATAAACTAAAATATTTGTAACGAAAGCATAGATCTATGGTTATATTTTGTGGTATCTATTAGAATGTAAGCTCTTTGAGGGCAGGGACTGTCTTTTGCCTCTTTTTGAATCCCCAGTGCTTAGCATAGTATCTGGCACCATAGTAGGTGCTTAATACATATTCATTAAATTGAATTGATTCTACTCAACATATTCTTCTGAGTAGAATGTAACCTTTATCATAAGATCCTCCAACTTATTCAGTTCATTTTCTTTTCATAAGTTACAGAATATCCCAAAGAAATAATATACATAAAACGGCTTCTGTTTACATTTCAGCAAATAGTTCTCAGTGCACTGCTCCTCATAAAGCTTGCTCTAAGTATTTTGTAAAACATCATGTTTTCCAAGCCAAGGAACAGGCCTCAGTCCAGAAACAAAAGATTATGGTGAGCTTAACAGTGGACATTATTTTAATTACTGCATGTGAAAAGGCAGAAAGCCAGTGATGACAAATTAGCTTCTCTCAGTAAAGACTGTTAAATGAGAAGCCAACCAAGGAACCGCTCTTTTGGGGCAAGAAAAGCACCAATTCTTCCTTCAGCATCAGACTGTCCAGCTTGCCTCATTTAGAAACAGGTACCAATCATTCTAGCTAATCTCGGAAAGAATTAAAAAGAAAACCTTGACAACGACAACAACAAAATTTCAATTTACAGATGAGAAAATGAGACCCAGAGAGGTTTGGTGACCTGTCCAAGATCATACAGGGAAAACCAGCAACTAATATTTGAGAGATGAAATTAGATGAAAGTGGGAGAATAAAATCATAGGGAGAGCAGCATCTGTTCATTTTTGGGTGTAAAAAGGAAAGAAAGGGCAGTGACCATGAATTCCCTAACTTTTAAATGTTAAACTTAGTTTGCAGCATTCTACCTATTTTTTCCAGTCTGACCAATTATTTCTTTGGGTCATTTTTCAGACTACAGTAGTCTAGCTAAACTTAAATATACTTGTTATAAAGAACTGAAAATTTTGTGGAGTAGTGACTACATTTTAAAAATGCATTTTGTATATAATGATATATTATTATATATCATAATTATATATAATAATATAATATATATTATGTTACATATATTATAATGATAATGAGATATATAATGATATATCATTTACATTATCCACTGTATCCCTTCTCACACTCCCTCCCAGGGACCCACTTCTCATAACAAAGAATGAAAAAAGAGGAAGAAAAGTAACTGACACATCAAAAAAAGTCTCCCATTATATGTGGTATTTCATTTCCATCCTCCACTACCTCTGCAAAGAAGTAGGAGGTGGCAGGTTGGGCAAAGGAGGTTTTGGAGGTTTAGAAGCTATTTTATATTATTCACAAGTGACTAAGAATTTTTTATCAGATAATCCAAATTTCATACTTTCTGGCACTTCCCTCTTTACTTAAAAGAAAAAAAAAACCCCGCTTTTCTCACATCTTCAATCAAATAACCATCCTATTAGCCTTTTGAAAATTTTAGCCAATTCAATGTAAACTAAACAACATGGAAAATAGAACACTGTTAATGATCAGATCATAGAACTGACTACCCCAAGCCACACAAGGAATCGGGAGCATCGCTGGAAACAGAAGCCAGATCTCTGGACCTTTAGTCCAAGCCTCTTTCTGTAGTGTTGTCATCCAAAAGGATTCAGTCTGACTCTATTCTTTCAAGACCGGAGAATACTAAGTGCTTTCTGGCCTTAGTGCATTTTTTATGGCACCTTAAAGTCTGCAAAGTGCTTTGAAAATATTATCTCATTTTATCCTTATAACAACTCTGCAATATGTATGCTATTCTTGTTCCTGTTATACAGATAAGGAAACTGAGGCACCATTAGGACAAGTGGCTCACCCCAGGTCACATAGCTCTTACCAATGGATGTGAATTCAGTCTTCCTTTGCTCTGTCCACTGCTCCGCCTAGCTGCCTGTGAAATCACAGGTGTCCAGAGCAAAGAAGTCTTATCAGTCCCTGACTTCTTCAGTTCCAGGAAGCTCCAGAAAGTAGTGTGTGTGTGTGTGTGTGTGTGTGTGTGTGTGTGTGTGTGTGTGTGTGTGTAAGCCAACAACAACAATTTAGATGATAATTGTCAAAATGCCTGTGTAGTTCTGTATTCTCTCTCTCTCTCTCTCTCTCTCTCTCTCTCTCTCTCTCTCTCTCTCTCTCCATTTCCTGTGACATAATTTCCTTTTCCTGCCAGGAAGCTCCTCCCACCACATGTGACTTAGACTTCCTGTGTAAGCAGGTCACATGACCTATTAATGGTTGGGAAAGACTTTCAAATCTAAATTACTACTACTGTGTGTGTGTGTGTGTGTGTGTGTGTGTGTGTGTGTGTGTGTGTGACTACTTTCTTTTTTATTCAGTTGAGGAAGTAGCAAAGAAAGAGATCCAGATGTGGGCAACACAAGGTGTTCAAGGAATGTGGCTCCAAGGGGCCAATGCAGGTTCTGATCTCAGTTTTCCCAAAGGGGCCTTTTGCAGCTTTGGACAGGTGTATGGTACTGGTGTACATTCTTGCAGATATGAGCTATTGGACTAGCTACTTAACCCCACCTCACTCCCTTGAGTTAAAATTCTGCATGTATAAAACTAGATTTTAATTTCTTTGCATAACATCAGTCTTCCAAAGACTGTCCTCTTAGATCTCACAACTTTCCAGAGAAGCACAATGGAATACTATTTGGAAGCTATTTTATATTATTCAAAAGTTACTACTAAAATTGTTTTGTCAAAAAAAAAACCCAGATTTAATTCTTTCTGGTACTTTCTCTGCTTAAAAAAAAAAAACACACCAAAATACCCATATCTCAAGTCAAATAACAACCTTATCAACTCTCTAACAATTTTAGCTAATTCGGTGTAAACTAAATAATGTAGAACATGAAAAATATTTAACGATGGAATCATAGATGTGGAAGAAGTTTTAGATATTACGTAGTTCTTCCCTCCCCCCTGCCCCAGATTAAATGATTTGTCCAAATCATTGGGCAATTGCCCTTGCCAGGCAAGGCAGTTGTGTGGCTAAATGAGCCTAGAGTTGCAGAAACAGCACTGGACTACTGTGAATCAGGGAAGTTTGGTGTTCAGTCAGGTCTGACTCTTCATGACCCCTGTGTAAAGTTTTCTTAGCAAAGACAGTAGAGTGGTTTGCCATTTCCTTCTCCATCGGATTAACACAAACAGAGATTAAGTGACTTGCCCAGGGTCACACAGCTAGTGAGTATCTGACATCAAATTTGAACTCAGGACTTCCTGGCTGAAAACCCAGTGCTTAATCCACTGAGCCACCTAGCTATCTCAAGGAAAGAGCTTAAAGACTGCCTCTAACACTTAGTAGCTGTGAAACCACTGGCAAGTCCCTAATCTTCAGTTAGTTCATCTATAAAATGGGAGATAATAATACCTACAGTACCTGCCTCACAGGATTGTAGGGAGGAAAGGAGATCTATGTAAAGGGCAAGTCTCAAAGGGTTATGTAAATGTCAGCTATTTTTATTATTTCATTCTAGAAGGGGGTTTGAGGCCCTTAGAAGAAAGGTATTAGCAGTTTTAAAGAAAGCAGCTACTCAATGCTTTCTAAACCATATTCAGGTTTTCTTGACATGCAAAAAAGATGACAAGAATGAAAGCTACCTCAAGACTTGCCATTTGAAAAAGTGGTTTATGAAAGGCATGTAAGACCCAATCATTAGTCCATTGTCAATATTTGTAGAGTGGCTACTAGAAAATCAGAAGAAAAATTAGAAAAATTTCGTCCTTAGAATCTTTGCCCTGCAGAGCAGATTCCTTTTTCCATTTATGGCCTGGCTATAGAAGAATGTGTCTTAAGGCAGAGATTACATAAAAGCCTTCATTTTGTAAAGGTTACAAAAGCGGTAACAAAAGGTGAGCTTTGAGCTGCCAAGGTACAGTGATGGCTAAACTTCAAAAGGCCAGGAGAAAGAGCCTAGAGTAGGGCTGCCTCTCTGAAGCTTGCCTGAGCCGAGGCCTTTAGTTGAGAAATCAAGACTTGCAATCTTGAGATAAAAAGCTTGCTTGTAAGAAAGTTAGTATGCTTTGTTTTAGATGGAAATATCACAAAAGCAGTTTTACTCTTAACAAATGTTTCTCTCTTGAATAAAACAGATACAGCACACTACCATGTATGAAAATCATACATGAAAACATTCCAGGAAAATTTAAACATTCAACATAAAAGGCAATTAAGAAGTGCCTGTGTTCATAGTCTATATTATATCTGTGACATACCTGAGTTACATGACCTAGTATTTTAGCAAATGAAATCCATCCTACTCATTGTCATTGTCAAGCCTAAGGGAATGGACGTTCCCTCATAGGGTGATAGAGTGGAAAGGAACCTGAGAGGTCAACTAGCTTAAAATCCTTATTTGAAAAATGAGGGAATTCAAAGAGGTTTTGCTGCTTGCCTGACCTCACCTAGGTAGTAAAAAGTCAAGTGGGAACTTGAATTCTGACCCTATAAAGACTCCAAATGTAAGACTCTCTCCATTTGGCCACACTGCCTCTTGCTGAAAAAGGTGCTCAACTAAAGAAAAAAATTCCTTACCCTAATATTCAGTGCACAAGATATACGTACATATATTAATTTATGTAACTATACATTTGTGTATGTGTGTGTGTGTGCTTGCTAACTATGTATGGTAGAAAAGTAAAAAATATCACTATACTAGCTCAGATGGAGTAGCTGGTGAAAAATGACAACAGCTCCAGGCTTAACCTGAACTTCATTCACTATTATGAAAAAAAAAAAAGAGTATTGCTGTCTCAGGCTTCATTTTCATCTAGAAGTGAAATTACTGAGACATAGCCTTGGGCAATTCCATTGAGAAAGGAAAAGAACTTCTGTTAAGTATCCCATTTCTGCCAAAAAAGATAAAGGAAACCCACTAGAAAACAAGCTCTAGTAAATTTCCAGTGTTGACGATTCTTGCTAAATCAGTGAATTCAGGATTTATGTTGGTTTCCCAACTTAATTTCCCTTAAAATGCTTGACAGACTCAAAGAACACACATCCATAGGGTTGGGTGTCCTACAATATGAAAGCCTTATAGTGGAAATTTGAGGTGATCCAGTATTGGGATACACTAGAAATCAACTGGTCAAGAGCTTTTTCTGCTAGATGAGATCCTCTCAGCCCCAGACTATCTCCTTTCACAATCTCATCAGGACTTTGCAACACATATATAAGGTGATCCCTTTAACTGGGACTCTTCTAAGTGGACTACCTCTTATCCTTCCAAAAGCTGACATAATTGGTTACAGCAAAGCTTTTATATAGCTACTGTAGCTTGACAAGATCTAACCAAAAGTAGAAAGGACTGCCTTGAGAAATGGATTCCCCTTCATTGGAGGTTTTTATAAACAGTCCCTGGGAAGACAATTTGTAGAGTATTAGAGCAATGATTCATTTTCAGGTACAAATTGGATTATGTGGCTGCTGAGGTCCTTTCCAACTCTGGAATTCTGGGATTGTGTGAAATAAGAGGAAAGGATGTAAGTTGTAAAGAGAATGTATGCTTGATATTACTGCAAGTAGAATAGAGAAGCAGATTCCCTCTGACTGGATGAAGGTCTTTAAGCAAAGATGGATGACTTCAGTTGCTATCAATTGGTCATCCTGTCTCAAGTCTTTTCCTTCTCCAATACTTCTTCCACATGGTTGCCAAAGTGGTTTTTTTAGAAGACAGTTCTATGTCACCCCATTACTCAATGAACTCCAGTGGCACCTTATTAATTATAAATTCAAATATAAACTGTTTGCCCTTTAAATCCCTGACTCCAATCTATGTTTCCGGTCAAATTACACATCACTCTCCTTTATGTAGTCTAGCCAAACTGGCCTTCATACTATTTCTTCTAAAGGGCATCCCATCTCCCATATCCTTTTAAAATAATACTTTATTTTTCCTCAATTACATGTTAAAACAATTTAAAAACCTTTATTAAAGCTTTGAATCCCAAATTCTATCCTTCCCAACCCTAGCCTCTCCCAGAGATAGTAAGCAATCTGACATAGTTTATACATGTGCAATCATTCTATATACTTTTAAGCCTTCCTAGAATGTTCCCTCTCCTCCTCTCCTCCCCTTAGATCTCTGGGTTCCCTCAAGAATCAGCTGAAGTAACACCTTCTAAATGGAGTTTTTCCTGATCTACTGCAAGCTGCTAGTGCCTTCCACTGAAAAATGACTTTATATTTTATATAATGTTTCCCTGTACTAGCTTGAAAAATTCCCCAAGGGCATGAGCTGTTTCACTTTCGTCTTTCTATCCCCAGGGCCTATGGAGCACATAGTAGGTTCTGAAAACTCCTAAACCCATTCTTTCTCACTATGATTTCCAATCCCTCTACAACCTGAGTATTTCCTCAGGCAAGCACTGGTGCTCTGACTACACTATGCTCTCTTGTTAACCATGATCGTTTGGTGAACCAGTTCAACTCTACAGCATCTTCTAGCCATGAATCTCTTGGTCCTATTTCCTATCCATGATCACACCTTGCCACACTCCAACCCGGAATCACTTCCACCATGTCCTTCATTCTTACTCATGAGCTACTGAACAGAGTTATAGACAGTTATGAAACCATGCTGACTAGGTACACTATAGATCTGTGTTATCTAATCTCAGTTGGGCCTTCAACGTGAAAATCTGTCAAACTGTCATTGATCTCTATTCCACTCACCACAACCACCATTCCAAACATTCTCTTCTCTCTTCAAGCCTTCCATAGCACCACCTCTTCCTATTCTCTTAGTTGAGGACCTCACCATATACTTCATTAATAAAACACCAGAAGTTTTCTCTTCTTCCTGACATCATAAACCCTTTGTTATTGGTGCTGATTAAGAGATAGCCCTTCTCTTTGCCAAGGCTCCCTCTCTTCTCTCATGTTCTTCTAGACCCTCAGCAATTTAATTTGTAACTTCATCATTCTACTGAAAAATGATCAAAATTTAAGTCAAAGTCACCATTGATACCTTTATTCACCAAACCTTTTCTTAATTCTCATTAATTAATTAAAAGGGCTTTTCTTAATTCTCATCCTTCATGACTTTGTAAAGACTTTATGTGATCCTTCTGCACCACCTGACACTGCTCACCACCTTTTATTCCTAGATACTCTCTCCTCTCTGAGTTTTTATACTGATCCTTCCTTTGCAATCTTTTTTGCTGGTTCTTCATCTATGTCATGTCCATAAACTGTAGGTGTACCTCCCAAGGCTCTCTTCTTTCTCAACTGATGACATCCACTCCCATCTGTTCAATCATCTTCTCTATGCAGATCTATTTTTCCAGTCCTGGTCTCTCTCCTGAGCTCTAGAATCTGAATCACCAATAGCAGCTGGAATTTGGAACTGTACATCCCACATACATCTCAAACTAAACATGTCCAAAACAGAATTGTGTCCCCCTGTAACCCATACCAAATCACACTTCTTCAGAATTTACCTACCACTGCCAAGGGCACCACAATCCTTCCCCAAGTTTACAACTTAGGTGTCATCTTTGACTCCCCAATCTCATCTCACCTATACAAGAAATTGTCAAACGTTTTCATTTCTATCTCTATAACCCATCCTGTCTACCCACACAGCCACCACCTTGTGCTGGCCCTCATCACTTCTTGTCCAAATTAGTGCAAAAGCCTTCTCATTCTTCTCCTTGCTTTCTCTATTTCAATCCATCCTTTACGTAGCTGCCAAAGTGACTTTCCTAAAGCAGAGGTCTGACCACATTACCGTGCTACTCAATAACTGTGGTGACTCCTTATTTCCTCTGGGATCAAATAGAAATTCCTCTACTGGGCACTGAAAGCTCTTCACAATTAGGTCCCCTTCTATCTTTCTAGGTTTTGACCCAGTCCATGCATACAGCCCTACTTGCTGATCCTTACACAGGCCACTCCATGCCTCGCCTTTCTGCCTTTGCACAGGCTGTCCAAGGAGCCAGAAGGCTTTCCTTCCTCACATCCTCTTAGAATCCTAGGTTTTCTTCAAGACTCCGCTCAATCACTACATGCTGCAAAAGGCCTTTCCTGGTCTCCAGGTGGTAGTGGGCTTCCCTCCAAGGTTCCGTTGTATCTACTTTGTATTTACAAGATCAGTATCTAAATTTATACATGTTGGCTCCCTCCACTGGAATGTAAACTCCTTAACGTCTTCATACCCCAGTGCTTGTTTTGAAAAGCTAGGTGGTACAGGGATAGAGTGCTGGTCCTGGAGTCAGGAAGACCCGAGTTCAAATTCAGCCTCAGATGCTGAATAGCTATATGACCTTGAGCAAGCCATTTAACTTTTCTGCTTCAGCGTCACCATCTGCCAAATGGGCATATATTGTCAAATAACATAATAGCACCTACAAGGTTGTTGCGAAGACAAAATATTTGCAAAAAGTGTTTTGGAAACCTTAAAGCATTGTAAGTGCTAGCCATAATAACTACAGTTATAATAATAATTAATATTATTACTCACTTCTTAGGTATCCTATAGAAGTTGTTTTAGTTGAAATCCAAAATTCTGTGATTTTTATGTCATGCTACCTTTGGCTTAAAGGAACTAGAAAGAAGATGAAATGCTCATGCGCTTTAAAGCAGTACAAAAGGTGAGCATTATAAGGTCAGGGTTCAAAGTACAGAATTTGAAAGTCAATGTGAAGGAGAGTGATTTGTTTGAAATGAGGCTCTGCTGGAAGCTAATTCTCAGGATTTCTGATTAGAGAAGAACAGATCCTCCCACAATAAAAGCAGTAGGTCCTAGTCCCATAGCTTTATTGTTTTCATCAGACCTTATCTTAGGTTATATCTAGGCAATCCCATTATTATGAATGCTCAGTCCCCTCTCTGCTGATATTCTGGGTATCAGTTTGAGTCTTTCAACCAATCAATCAATCAATTAGTATTTTTTAAGTGCTCAACCAGGCAAGGCACTAAGTACTAGTGATGTACAAAGACAAAAGTGTCACAGAGCCTGCCCTCCGGGAGCATGTGTGTGTATAATTATATATGCTTGTGTTATATACATACAAGTCATACGTGTGCGTGTATGTATAGATGATTAGATAGAGATAGACAAAATGAAAACAAAGTAGTCTGGGAACAGAGCCAGAAGCTGTGGGGATCAGGAAAGTTTTTATGCACAGTGGTGGGGCTTAAGCTGAGTCTTGAAGGAAACCTGAAATGTCAAAAGCCAGAGGGGAGGAGGGAGAACATTCTAGACATTGGGGACTGATGATGCAAGAGACCAGAGATGGTGTGACATGTATGACAATCAACATGTAGTTGGCTGGATTGTAGCACACTATGAGGGGAGTAATGTCTAAAAAGAACGGAAAGGTAGGAAGGGGCCAGGTTGCGAAGAGAAAAATTTAAATGTCAAGCAGGCAAGTTTATATTTGATCCAGAGGAAGCGGAGAACCACTGGAGTTTATTAACTGGAGGGTGGGGGTGGAGAGTGGGGAGTAAGGGTAAAGGGAGGAAGAGAAGGGAAGCATAATATGATCAGATGTATGCTTTAGAAAAGTTACTTCAGTGGCTGTGCCGAGGTTGGATTGGAATTGGGATAGGCTTCAAGCAGGCAGACCAAATTGAAGGCTTTCCAAGTGCTATCAGATATCCTGGGATTACTTGATGACAAATCCATGGAGCCTGTATATTACAGGGATGCAAAAGAGGAAATACATCAACAAGACTCCATGAATTTAAATACTGAGGCCAATAGGAACTTTGGGAGATTTTTGCTATCACTATTAAATATATGTTAAATGCTAAATTGCGGGGGGAAGGGGGAGAATCAAGCAACCAGAAATGGTGGAACAATGAATTGGGAACTAACCATGGGGGATTAATAACTTCAACTGGGGGTACAAGCACAGAATCACCCAAAGAGCCAGCAAGTTGCCATGTAATAAAGATGAGGTCATCCTCCTGAGTTCGAATCTGGCCCTAGTGATAGAAGGGAGGGCAGATTGGGAGGGAATAGTCAGAAGCAAAACAATTTTGAGGAGGGACAGGGTGAAAGGAAAGAGAGAGAATAGCATAAATGGGGGTGGGGAATAGGACAGAGGAAAATACAGTTAACGACGCTGTGAAAAAAATTTTTGAAGCAGGTTTCTCTGCTAAAGGCCTCATTTCTCAAACATATAGACAACTGAGTCAAATTTATAAAAACATAAGAGCCATTCCCCAATTGATAAATGATCAAAAGACATGATCAGTTTTCAGATGAGGTAATCAAAGCTATCTATAGTCATATGAAAAAATACTCTAATTCATCATGGATTGGAGAAATGCAAATTAAAACAATTCTGAGGTACTACCTCATACCTATTAGATTGGCAAATAGGACAGAAGAGCTAAAAGAGGGAACATGGGAAAAATGAGACTTGAATGCGCTATTGGTGGTTTGACCATTCTGTAGAGCAATTTGGAATTGTGCCCAAAGGACTGTACAATCATGCATACCCTTTGACCTACAATACCACGACTAGGTCTGTATTCCAAAAGAGACGAAAAACAAAAAGGAGAAGGATCTATACGCACAAAAATTTTATAGCAGTTCTTTTCTGGGGGTCAAGAATTAGAAGTTGAAGGGATGCCCATCAATTGGGGAATGACTGAAGAAGTTGCAGTATGTGATTATGACGGAATACTATTGTATTATAAAAAAAAAAGTGATGAGCAGGATGCAAAATGAAATGTACTACATACAAACAACAAGGTGATCAGCCATGAATGACTTAGCTATTCTCAGCAATACAACGATCCAAGACAACTCTGAAAGACATATGATGAAAAATGCTATCCATCCCCAGAGAATGAACTGATGGTGTCTGAATACAGATTGAAGCATATTTTTTTAACTTTATTTTTCTTGAGTTTGTTTTTCTTGCCTTCACAACATGACTATTATGAATGTTTTGCATGACTCCACATGTATAACCTATATGAAATTGCTTGCTTTCTCAATGGGGGTTGGGGGAAGGGAGGAAGGGAGAGAATTTGGAACTCAGTTTTAAAAATAACTGTTAAAAATTGCTTTTATATGTAACTGGGTAAAAATAAAATACTAAGCAAAAGCTTTAAAAATCTGGTCTTAGTTACTAGCTGTGTGAATTAATCCTGTTTGCCTCAGTTTCCTCATCTGTAAAATGAGCTGTAGAAGGAAATGGCAAACCATTCCAATATCTCTACCAAGAAAACCCCAAATGGGGTTTTCTGAAAAAATGACTCAACAATAACAAAGATGAGTAATAAAGAACAAGAAATAGAAAGTAGTTCATCTGAATTTCTTGACTGAGTTGAAAAGATCTCTGTCCTATATGATAGTGCTGTGAGTTATCTAGGATAACTTTACCTTGACAAAAAAGGTCTTATCTCTGTTGTTACTGTCCTTATGTCTGTATGGAGCCGTTACATGCTCAAAAAATGGCCTTTGCCACTGATATTAAGCTACAAATGTATAGACTGTATTGTCTAAATATAAGGGTCAAAGAACTGCTTGATATAGTAAAGTTTCTTAAATCTCAAAGCAATGAAACTATACCAATAATGTGATTTCGAGAATGAAACCTTGATCACATCACTCCCTCTCAAAAACATGACTCCTCAAATTAAACTCTATAACCTGACACTCAAGGCCCTAGGTGATTTTAGGAATCAGTCTACTTTTTTCCATTCTGATATCCATTTGCCTCCCTGTAAAAATCCTTTTTTCTAGCCCATCAGGACTGCTTGCCATATCCCAAACTTTCTCATCACAGAACCTTTGCTTATGCTATTCCTTTGCTTTAGAATGTCCCTTACCCTCATCTTCCATGAGTAAAAAATATCTACCATTCATCAAGGACCTGGCAAGCTCCAGGGGATCCCCTTCATGAAGAGCTCCCCTCTGCTGGTCTCTCCCCCAAAGGAATCTCTCCTGCCTCTGAGTTTATCCCACCTTTTTAGCACCTCTCTAATGGTCTTTCTTTTTAATGAATATATCTGATCCCCTTCGCCTAATCCATAAAATCGTAATGGGGAAGACAGCATGAATCCCTGCACAGTGCCTCACTAGAACACTGTCCTTCACAATAATGAGTACTGTTTTTATATCATTTTATTCCCCGAAAACTTGAAAATGAGAGAAACCATAAGGCTTGTACTGAAAACTTTTCACATCTGTATGCATGTTAAAGGTTTTAGAGGGAAATGAATCAAGCAAAGGATAATGATGTCTTTGATCCCCTGCCCTCTTCCCCACATTAAGGCATTGCTGAAAAGTATTCCTGTTAACTTCAAAGATCCAAGCTATTACTTTTCTCAGTATGGCTTCTGTTACACAAATGGTTGATTATGCTTAAGGTTCACCATTCATTTTTCAAACACCTTAGTTTGCCTTCAAATTCTGGATTGTAAATAACTTAAAATATACACTGAGTTTTACATTGTAACTATTTATGTCATTCCTTTGTATTATATTAAGCAAAATTACCTACATATATGAAAATGCATTAATAAATATGTTTGCTTTTAATAAATTAACAAATAAATGAAAGAAGGGAATGGGGAAGGAAAAGAGGAAAGCGAAAGAATCATTTTATAAGATAAGCTCCTGGCAGGATGAAATGATACCTATGTGATCCAATTCTTTCTAACCCTTACACCTTAGTATTTTAACAGATAAGGATGATGTCCATTACACAGGATTATTTTAGAAAATTCACTGTAATATCAGCTTCAGAATTTCTAAAGTCTAGGTGTATTAGATCCTAATCCATCAGCTTTCCAGTTTTCAGAGTTCAGAAACAAAAGACTATCTGGGCAATACTGCCACCTACTGACAAGTATTTAAGAAACATTCATGAAGGCAAGAGATAATCCAACTGAAGAACAAGAAAGGACAAACATGAAAATTGCATGACTTTTAACTACTTTTCCTAAAGGGAATTTGTAGGGAATGTTCGATAACATTTGCGACAACAGTTCTTAATAGCACCAAATTATAAGGAACTCATTCAGAAAAGATAAGCGTATATAATAAAAACAGAACCCTTTCTATCTTTTAGAAACCTAGCTCTTGTACTTTCTACCCTGCAACAGTCTCCTTTAGAGTAGTTCCACATGACCCCAACACATTTGGTTTCTCTTTTGTGCTCTCTCAAAAAAACAAACAGGCAAGACATCCAACTCATGGAGTTAAAATTCAAACAAAAAAGACAGTGAGGAACTCTGGGGACTCAGGGTAGATGACAACATTATTTTAACATCAGAAAATTCTACCTTCAAAGCTTATACCAAAGGACAATGAAATATAGCATCGAAGAAGGTTGTTGTTATTTGTCTTTTTAGAAAACATTTAAGGGAAAGATTTTTCTGTTTGTTTGTCTTTTTGGAGAGAAAGAAGCAAAGTGTTGCCCTGATAAAGGGAAATGAATGTCATCCTGATGCTCCAATTGGAGGCATCAAAATTATGAACTGAATCTCAAAATCTAGCCACCTTCTCTTCTCATTCCCAAAACCTGGTGCCCTTTCCAGGGTGCGTATGGGACAGTGGTGATGGAGAAAGAGCTGACAAGAATGGCAGGAAAATTTCACTCCTCCAATTGATTTTAAGCAGCATCGATGTGCTTCCTTTGTTCACAAAGTTCAGACATCTGGTTCCTGATAAAAATATTCCCTGTGAACCTTGTTTGTTTCCTCATGTTAGGTTATTTTCATGATAATGCTGATAATGATGGAAAGGTAAAGCATTATTTGGCATACATTTCATTAATATGTTGTGAAAATCAGGCATAAGGCAAAATCCCCATTGAAATCTGTTAAACGAGAGAAGTCAACAAGAGGGGAAAACAAGAAAAAAAACCAATTTTATGTCTCCCACATGTCTTTCCGCTTGGAAAGTTACATAATAGCCAATGAAGAGTGGAAATTATTTGGAACTAAAAAAAAAAATCAACAATTATAGCCTTTTTGGTTGAGCATGACTCATGCATTCATACAATTAGAAGTAATAATTCAAGAGAGAAGATAGATTAAGAAAAATGCATTTAATTATAAAAGATCTTATTTAAATAATAAAAAAGAGAAATGGCACGAAATCACCACAGTTATTTAAGTGATCATTTCCACAGGATGCTTTTGTAATTATACGCTGAAAATTCACAACTCTTCTTCTTAACAACACTTTCCTCTTAATTAAAATGACATCAAGGGTTCCTGATAAAATGTATAAATTTTCCTAAGTCCTACCAAAAAGTGTCATAAACACAGTTTGTTGAGTTACTCATTTACATTGCCTTTTATTTACTACACTCAAAACTCATAAAATATTTAACATTTCTCTTCCATTTGATCCTTCTTATTTACAGTATAGTCTCAAGATCTCTAGTCACAATATGGTTTGTGCGATAAAATTCCTGTGAATGGTACTTTCCACTACATATAACAAATTTATTCTGATTATTTTTAAAATAAGTCCATGAATATCAGCCTGTTCAAATGCACTGGGTCCTACCAACTAGAATGATGCTAATCAGCAGACTTTTACGACTCAGCAACTGTATAGAATGCATTCTCGAACCATTACTGCAATACATGACCTCACATACATTTCTAATTCTGCTATGATAATGCGGAGCACCAGCTACCACTCTTTAAATTCCATTTATAGGAATACAAAGCGTTCTAAGTGGTTTGGCTTTCACTCTCTTGTTATCCACAATCCCATTCCTCGTGGTGGATATGTTTTATTTATTCTCAAACATTAGTATTTCGACACCTCAGTGATAATTGGCAGTTTTTGACAGTCTCATTTTCTTGACAGTGGATAGAGTTCTGTGCACGTGTCAGATATATGCAAAAAAATTTCTGAATCACCTCATGTGATATGGCAGGAGTAGCAAATAATTGCTAAAACAATGCCTCACTAATGTGAACATTAGCATTCTAACATTCCAAGATGTGCTACTCAAGTCAGCTGGTTCTAAGAGATGTACTATTTTAATAACTAGTCACATTTGGAATGTATTATCATCAAGGAAAAAAAAACCCTTTTTTAAAAATAATGTAATCCTCATTCATGGATCTAAAAATGTACAGAGTATATATGATCAGAAAGGGGTGTGGGAATTCATACACATATATTTTCCTATAATATTAAATCCAATAACCTCCACTAACCAGCACATGTTACAGAGTACATAACACAGGCCATAAACCAATTAATTTCCTCTGTATCTCACTCAAGGGGCTTTTGTTTCCTAATAATAATAAAATCCATTATTCTGGCAGGAGCACAAATCATATTAAAAAGAAGGAAAATATTCTTTAGGCTGTGCCAAACGGGAACAAAGTCAAGGGAGATTTATTTTTTATAAGGCTTCAAAGTGTCACTCATTAATAGTAGGGCATATTAGAATAACAAAAGAATCCCACTATTTCTTTCATTTTCGGCAATCCAACAATTGTCGTTAAGTCAGTCCACGTAATTGTCTTCAGTGTGTAAGTCTTCTACGAAGGCTTGGACTTTATAACCCACTCAGCATTTGGGTTGAGTTGATATAAGTCCTTCATATAAGTATCATCCTCAAGGCAGCGTTCTCCTATTAAAGACACATATGTTACCAATTTACAGTGGTGGAAATGTCAATGTTATTTTTAAATCTAGCATCTTTGATCTAGAACTAGAAGGCATCTCAGAGGCCATCTAATCCAAACCCTTCTTTATGAGGAAGGAGATGCCAGAGGTTAAGTCACTTGCACAATGTCACATGGGCAATAAGTGGCAGAGGAGGAATTTGAACTCAGAGTCTGACTCTAGAGTCAACACTCTTTCCATGGTACAAGACAGATTCACATTTAAATTCAGAAGCCTTGGGACTTAAAAAAACACCACAGCTTCTCATACCCTATTTTCTTCATCTCCAAAATTATTACCAAGGACAGTATTGCAGAACTGTAAGTAAATATATATATATATATATATATGCACATATATATATTACATGAATAAAGGAATTATTAACATAGAACATCCATAGATAACTAGTATTTTTAAAAAAACTAAAGAAATAGGGCTTGAAATATTCTAAATGAAGAATTTCAAAAGATTCTTTAAAAGTTCAGGGTCAACAATTCTGAAAACATCTTCGTATCAATAATATTTTCTTCTGATGTCCACCAGAAGCTTTCTTTTCGGGGCAGCTAGGGGGCACAGTGAGTAGAGCACTGGCCCTGGAGTCAAGAGGACCTGAGTTCAAATCTGGCCTTAGACACTTGACACACTTACTTGCTGTGTGGCCTTGGGCAAGTCACTTAACCTCAATTGCCCTGCCTTCCCCCCTCCAAAAAAAAAAATTTTCTTTTCATAGGGCATGCCATATGTTATTCTTAACTCCCAAGAGCAAAGATGAAAAACTTAAAATTTAACTTAAACAAGAAGGAAGTAGCTATGCATCTTATGATTAATTTTTACAAAAATAGAATGAGAAAGATTTTAACTTTAAATTTCAAATGTTCTTAAAATTTTAAGATTGCAATACTGCTTCATTTACAGGCAACATCTTTTTTTTTTAAGTATCACAAACAAGCTCACCTAAATTAAGTTTTCATTTTGAATAGATTCATAAAATCGTAGATTGTTATAGTTGAAAGGGGACTTAGGGATCATCCATGTTCAATCTCCTCCTTTTACAAGTGAGAAAACTAACGCCCAGAGAAGTTAAGTGACTTCCCCTTGATCAAACCACGAGTTGGCAATAGATATGAGACTTTACCCTAAGTCTCCTGATTCTTAATCCAGCGGTCTGTGGGATGTTCAAAATCATTACTTTAAAATTAAAATATTCTTTTCTTTAATTTCTTTTTTAAGCCATTTTCCATAATCATTTTCAATTTCTTAATAAAAAATAAAGTTATTATTCTTTTTTTAAACGATAAAAAAGAGATCTTTTTATACTGAAATTCTTTTAATTGTCCATGAAACATTGCAAAAAGATTAAAAAATCCATTTATGCTATTTCCATTCTCCTCAAACAATGTTATAAGTTCCCAATATGTATGGAATAGTAGGCAAACACAACAAAAGTAGAGTCAGAGGCATTTCAGGTTACTTTCTTTAAAAAAAAACCCCATAACATTAAAAATGCTTTTTTGGCACTAAGCGCCCCATTCCTACAGGTAAGCTGTCATTCAAGTGTGGAGGAAGTAGGGTTTGAGAAATCTGTATCCCTAGAGAGTACAGGAGTCTTCTCTGTTGCAGGAAATTTGCCTGAATTTGAAGTTAAACTCAGGAGAAGAGTTTATGCAGAGGTGACTCACACAGAGTCCGAAGAGAGAGTCTTGGCCAAGAAGGATCCTTCTTAAAAAGCAATTAAGTAGATCGTAGACAAAATCATGACTCAGCAGCATCTAAAATATTATTTTATATGCTTGACCTATTTCGCTCCAGAGATTACAAATGTGAGCTCATACGGGGAAAGTAGAAAAACCCAGTCTTACCAATATTTCCTCCTATTTCATACAAAAAAACTTCCCCTTTCTTGAGCGTCTGGACAACTCCACTGTTGGAAAGAAAACAAACTGATTAGTCACACCATCAAACAGCTTGCAATCATATTCTTTTAATGTGCTAAGGGGATTCTAGGCTGTACGGAAAATTCACGACTTAGACACACTGTAATTATCTACACATTTCTACTCTTCCCATCTGCTAAATGTGCAGAATCAGTAATAAGATGTCACCTGTAAATTAATATTAACTCAGCCACTCATGCATATCAAAGCAAAATAATAAATCACTATGTAAAGACATAAAATTTAAAAGAAAATGTCCAACACATCAATTACCAATAAAATTATTAATATAAAAATTCATGGTTTCTGGTATTGAAATATCTAAAGACATAAGATTTCAAAGAAAATAACACACTAATCTCCAATAATGTATGGTATCCAGGCACCAAATAGACACTTAAATAGCTGTTAAAATGAAATACTTCTACTCTATTTTTCACATTTCTTTCATTCATTCAATAAATATTTACCAAGCATAGCACTGTGATTGTGTCCTAAGAGGAATACCAAGATGTATAAGACCTAGTCTTTACCCTAAGGAACTTAAAATTCAATTGGAGAGACATACATTCATTATGAATATGTTTTCAATCTTAGGAATATATTAAAAGGAACCAGTTATATTTGTGGAACCAAGATTTCCAGGAAGTTGTTTATTTTTAAGGTTTTTTTTTTTCTCTCCCTAGGACCGTTGGGTTCTATTTGGTGTACTAACACAACAGCTTGGAAAAAAAAAACAAACAAACAAAAAAAAAAAAACGAGAGGCAGCATGATACCATAGAAAGTGTGCTTGCTCTAGAGTCAGAATTCTCAAACTTAAATCCCTCCCCTAGTTCACCTTTATCACCTGTGTGAATTTGGGCAAGTTGCCTGTAAGTCTTTAAACCTAGTCAATCAACAAGCACTTATTAATCCCTTAGTATTAAGCCTCAGCATACAAAGAAAGGTAAAATTTGAGGCTGCCTTCAACTGAGGAGCTCCCATACCAATGTAGAAGACAGCATGTAAATAACAATGTACACACAAGATATACTGATGGAAGGATAGGGTGGATGACCTCAGGAGGGTAGATGGAAAATACTGCCAGAAGGAGAGGGACTAGGAGCGGTTAGGGGTCTGGTGGGGGGGGGGGGGGCGGGGAAGAAGAGACCAGGGACTAGGAGTGGGTCGGGGTCTGGTGGAGGGGAAAGAAGAGACCAGGAAAGGCCTCTTGTCCAAGATGAGAACCAAAGTTCATTTTGAAAGAAGCTGGGGAAGTGAAGATGCAGAAGTGAAAAATGAACATTCTATTACTGGGAAACAGCCAGCAAAGGAACGGAATCAAGAGATGAAGGGTCAAGTGTGTGACAAAGAACAAGCGAAGCCAGTGAAGCTGAAAGGCATGATGGGAGAGGGAAGTAAGTCATAAGAAAGCAGGATAGGAAGGAAGCATTAAAGTGATGAAATGCCGAAAAGACAAGCCGACATAGGATCTTGGAGGTAATAGGGAGCCATTTGGAGCTCACTGAGCAGTAGAGGAGACACACTAAGACCTAGGCTTTATTGGGGAAATCACTTTAGTAATTTCTTCTTCTGTAAAAGGAGAGTTGGAGTAGATGGCCTCCCCCAAGGGCCCTTGTGGCTCTAAACCTATGATTTTATGACCTTACGCACTCTAAGTAGTCATTGCTTTTCCAGTAAGCATTTGCTTTGGAAGTATAGCTTGATAATAGGATTGTGATGTAGAGACCATCCAGAAGATAGGGTCCAGTGAGTGGAGTCATGGCTATAGTATACCCTACTATAGTTACTATAAAGGGGCCCTAGCTCTGGTATTTAATAATTGCATGACTATATGGCAAGTCATTTAACCCCTCTGAGTCGGTCTGTCTTTCCTCATCTGAAACATTGGGATAATAATATGCTTGTTACCCATTTAATGCAGGTAGGTGATACAGTGAATAGAGTGCTGGGCCTAGAGTCAGGAGGTCTCATCTTCCTGAGTTCAAATCTGTCCTGGGACACTTCTTAGCTGGGTGACCCTGGGCAAGTCACTTAACCCTGTTTGCCTCACTTTCCTCATCTATAAAATGAGCTGAAGAAGGACATGGCAAACCACTCTGGTATCTTTGCCAAGAAAACCCCAAATAGGGTTACAAAGTTCAACACAACCAAACAAGTGAACAACCCATCTAAAACACTCAATAAATATTATTGACTTGGTATATATAGGCTTTGCATGTACGAAATGCGTACAAGTTACATCCCTCTCAGTAGAATGTAAATTTCTTGAGGACAGGAAGGGCTTCTTTTTGTTGTTTTGGCATCCTCAGGCCGCAGCACAGCGCATAAAATACCCGAAGTGCATAATGTGCACTTAATGAATTCAATCAAAAAGTCTTTATCAATGTGAGCTCTTCCTATGGGGAAAGCATTTTACTGAATGCTAAAAGAAGAGGAGGAAAGAAGAAGGAGGAAGGAGGAAGGGGGAAGGGGAAGAGGGGGAGGAGAGCAAAGGTTAACCCATATACCCCCTCCTTTCAGGAATTTGTAGTCAACTTTATCAGATACCATGCACCCATGAAGCAACCTGAGAACAATTTGCACAATCACATCTAAGGTGTGACTTTAAATTAGAGAGATTAATTTCACAGGCACACAGGAAAGCCAGTCTCATTGGTGCAATGAAATGCAAAATAATAAAGTACAGGGTAAATGTGGCAGGGGAAAAAATGAATAATTAGAATGAGGCTGTTCCCAAAGACCATTTTCAGTAGGAGGAATAACATGGAAATAATAATTCTGACTACATAGCATTTTTACAGTTTGTGCATGATCTTATCTAATCTTTGGGGTCTTTTTTTTTTGCCATCACTCTCAGTTCCAAAGGACTCAACCCCCATCCTTCCTGTGCTACCCTTCTCTTTTGATCTTCGCTACTCTGTAAAATAGGCATCATCTATACCATCCCTATTTTACAGATGAAGAAACTGAGGCTCAATGAGTTTTAAGTGACTTGTATAAGGTAACAAAATAAAGCCTACGGGCATCCCATTTTAAGTTCACTGTTCTCTCAGGCAGCAATATATATAGAGAGAGTGGAAATGGATTGGATCCATTGGAAAAAAGAAGTCAGTTAAAGAGATATAAGATGAGAGTAAAAAAAGGGATTGGTAAACAAACCTTTGGACTGGAACCTTTGGAACCACTTTGGATTCTGAGAGATAGATTGTCATTTTACCTTGCCCAGAACAAGGCCTACACACCATTCTATAGCTACCTCTGTAGTCCGTCAGCTCCTCTCTGGACATTGTACCTACCTCCTCCCCACAGCAACGTTGGACTCCACACTGGGAACTGCTCTGGGCTCTGACAAGTGTGAGCTTTCACCTCACTTTGCCCGAAACCAGACCTCCTCCCCATTTCACCATGCCACGGGATGTTCTCCCCCTTCCCCTTCCCTGTATTCATAGCCCAATGCCTGACAGATACTAAGTGCTTAATAAATGCTTTATTTGATTGCCTCTCTATTTATCTGATTCTATTTCTCTATATATCTATGTATGCATGTATCTATCTATCTACATTCACTAGAGAAACTCCAAAGCTTTTCCCATGTTGAGTAGACGCTATCAGGAGAATTTATGAAGGACATAGATAAGGGTTGTACAGGATAACAAGACAAGGATTGCTATCAGCATCAAGGGCAAGAATACGCAAACCCACGGAAGGAGTAAAGTAAGGACCAAAGGTGTAGAGGTGGGAGAAGCGCTGGGAGGGGGGAAAAGTGCTAAGTGATTTACAAATATGATGTCGTTTGATTCTCACAACAGCCCTGGGAGGTTAGGTGCTGTTATTACCCCCATTTTACAGTTGAGAAAACTGAGGCAGACAGAGGTTAAATGACTTGCCCAGGGTCATACAGCCATGGTGCTAGGTGGAGCGATGGGCCTAGTAAAAGATTCTGAACACCAGTCTGAAGAATCTACACTTAATACATACAGTTGGCAAGATCTTACTCTAGCTCAGATCCACTGAGTTCACACCATGTAGTAAAAACCTTAGTCTTGAACTAAGAAGATCGCAGTTTGAATCACTGCTCTGATACTAAGTGTCTGTCCCTATACAAGCTTGAACTGAAGTTTCTTCATCTAAAAAAAATGGATATAAAAAGACTTGTACTACCTCTTTCACAGAGTTGTAAGGAAATCCTTTTCTAAATTTTGAACTATTATTCAATTATTTAACTAATTTGTGTATTTATTACTTAACTAACTGAGCTAATTTAACTAATTGCTTAATATTTAACTATTTTTATTTAATTAATTAAATTATTTAATTTTATTTGACTAATTATTTTAACTCATTATTATTATTATTTAACTAATATTTTAAAAATAAAATGAACACCCTTGATTGATGACCATGTAAAACAGATATTACGAAATATGACCTTGACTAATAGAGGCGGTCAATAGGTAAAAGGCTGAAAACCAATCTATTTTTGGAAACCTGCAAAATCAAAATTTATCTACTTCCAGAAGGCAAAATAAGTTCAAGATATGGAGAGAAAGAGTTAAATGAAATGCCCAAAGGGACAGAGCAACAAACCCTTTGTTATTGTTTTAAAGGAAGGTGCGTGTTCAAAATTAGGGCACAGTTTACAGACCATTAGGATTTAATTTTCTATAGCCATGTGTTTGCACGGACTGTCTAGAATGCATTATCTCCCCGCCTCCACCTTTTACAATCCCTCATTTCCTTCAAGACCTGACTCAAGCACTTTCTCCATGAAGCCTTTTCTGAACCTTCTAGTTCATAGTGGCTTTTCTCTCCAAATTACTCTGTATTTGATTTTGTATAAATTTGCAAACACTTATTTACATACATGTCTCCTCCTTGAAGATTTGCTTTCCTTTTCTCTTTGTATTCCCCCAAAGCTTACCACATAGCAGGGATTTAAAAAATACTTATTGTTTGATATGGAAATCGTCTACTAATGTTCTACTGGTGCCTAATCTTGGAGTGGGAAGTGACCATAGGTTCTTGAAAGATATACAAGGAGAGAACTCCGCCAAGTCCTACCATAGAGAATATTTTTTGAGTATGGGCCCAGTGACAAACTGTGTATCCACCATTCAAGGCCCAATCCAAGCTAAGTTCCAAAAGGACTTTTTTTTTAGAGGGTAGGGGGGAAGCCATGAGGGGATTAAGGGAAGGACCACAACCACATGTGAAGACTGTCCACCAAGAAGGAACTGAAATACTACACTCCTTAGCAGTAATTTCCTAACATAGCTGGCAAAATAGTAAGAATGATTATTAGTGTTTAAACAGCACTTTAAATATTTTATCAACCTATTCTGAGTAGTAGTAGTAATAATGATAATAGACAATACTTTAAGATTTGCAAAATGCTTTACCTATGTTACCACCTTAATATTTGATCAATATTCTGAAGTAGTAGTAGCAGCAGCAGTGGTGGTGGTGGTGGTAGTAGTAGTAGTAGTAAGAGATGGCATTTTCACAGCACTTTAAGTTTGTAAAGTGTTTTACAGTATTATCTCATTTCATGCTCACAACAACCCTAGGAAGAAGGTACTGTTATTATGCCCACTTTATAGACGAGGAAACTGAGGCAGAGAGATGTTATGTGACTTGCCCAAAGTTACACAACTGGTAAGTGACTGAAGCTAGTTTTGAATTCAGGTCTTCCTGACTCCAAGTCTAGAAACTCTCCACAAAGCCAACCAGACGAACGCCCTACTACTGCGCGAGAGCTGTGAAGAAACTTTCAACCATCTACTTGAAATGTTCCCAAGCTAAAAAAACAAACTTTATCGAGTTCAAATTTAAACTCATTCCAATCACAAACCACCAGTCAAGGCAACAAGTACTTGTCAAGCTTTTTCTTTGAGCCCGATTGTGCTCAATATTGCCCGATGTGCCCAATATCCTAAGCCCAAGCGTACAACGAGAGGCCAAAACACAGCAAGCAAACAACTATGTAAAAAACACAGGGTGAATTGGAGGTAATCTTTGAGAAGGCAATAGAAGTACGTGTGTTTTGTTTTGTTTTGTTTTTTGGTGGGAGGGTAGGGGGGCACTAGAAAAAAGCCTCTTCAGACATAGGATTTGAGCTAGGTCTTGAATAAGACCAGGGCAGCCAGGAGGCAGAAGTGAGGAAGGAAAACAACTCTTTATCAGAACGCCTTTCTGTTCTCTGAACAAAGTAGTTTGAAGCTCCTCCCCTCACCCCACCTCCTGTGGCTCCCACCCCATTCTGAAAGAGGAAGCCCGCAGAAATCCAGAAATGCTACAGAATAATTAAAATCGACACGGGCCCGTACCTTTCTTGGCTGAGAAACCTGGCGAGAACATCACTGGCTTTCAGTTCTTCAGTGAGCTGTATTGCCATGGAAACTTTCGAAAGATGGGGCGCTTGTACTCGAATCACTCCCTGAGGAACATCAGCCTGCAAAGCAATCATGACATTGGAACAAAGCAGGGAGCAGCTGGAACGTGTAACTTTGTGCAATGCATTATGTGGTAAGTGTGCTTAACTACTGCACATTTTACTACTCTACTACATAAAAACCTTAACTACTGTATAATGTAATTTAGCAAATTACATCAGAACCTCAAATATCCTTTTAATGGCGATAGGGGAACTTTATAATATGCATACAGTAATGCTTAATTATTTTTAAAGATGTAAAGAATGACAGCAATAACCATTACTGCCATATTAAGTGCTGATTTCTGAGTACTATCTGCTAGTGCATCCTTTTCCTAGCAATTTATGAAATTGATTCAGAAAGAAGTTTCTGTATGTGTGAGGGCTGTATTTTTTTATTTTGCTCCCACCTAAATTTCATTAACTTCCAGGATATCTAATCTTTGCACTTGAAAGTCTGAAAAAAATCAAACATACTCTCCTTGTTTAGCTGTAATATTGGTTCCATTCTCAGCTAATTGGCTTACCCTTAGTTTAGACCACATACAAGGAATGCACAGAATGAACCAGTAACCTCCTTCCTGATGAATGTACAGGTTATTTTATTTATACATACAGACATTAAAACGTGATTTCTGAGAGTTGAAACAAAACATAAAAATGTATTTTGAGACACCTGAAAATATGGGGCATAATTCATTTTAAAGTAGTTTTTGAAATAAGAATAGTAATGTATTCTAGAAATGTTTCACAGATACCAAGGCCATATAGGAAAGCACAAAACCCATCTATATTAGTGTTTAACCAGTTAATCGATTCAACCAACCAGAATTTATTAAGCACTTACTATATGTCAGATGCTGGCATAGATCTTTGAAGGTTATGCCCATAGAGCACAAACTCTGGTAAATCCCACCAAGCTAGAACAAAAGTCATTGTGTAAAGGACCTGACAAAGGACTATACTGGGTGTCCTAAAAGTCTTGTTGCAGGTTCAAAGGTGCACCAAGACTTTTGGGACATCCTGTATATCTTGTCACCTGAAGAATAAGGAATAAAAGTTCCAAGGGGCCCCTTATCAGAAGTCCATCCACCAGGGTATGATTTTTTTTTTCTTTTAAGTAGAGAGAGGGGACAAAGGTAACTCATGAATACTATCTCCCAAGGTGTAGGGGGGTTGTGATCATCAATGGTGAAGGGATCACTAAAGCCAATAAAAAAAATAGATCAAAGTATCAAATTCTACTCTGTTCTATAAATGATGGGCAGGTAGCTTTCATTGGAGGAGAGGAAAAATTGTTATTAATTTAATTTTATACTATTTTCAATTACACAAAAAAGGCAACTGTACATACCCTTTGACCAGTAACACCACTACTAAGAAAAGACAGAGGGAAAAGTACCGTATTTGTTTTTTCAACTAATTTCATCAATAAGCTAGGTCTTGATGATACAAAACACTTCCTCTAGTAAAGCAGATTAGCACAAAAAAGTCTGGCTATAAGTATTTTTTAATATATTAGATTTTTTCTATGGTCTGACCTATTTTGAATATATGTGCCATACTGGATATAAAGCTAGCACCGGAGACTGAAAGACTTAGATTTAAGTCCCGGCCAAGTGATTTAACCTCTCAGCACTCCAGGCAACTCTTTATCACAAAAATATTTACAGCAGGACATTTTTATAGTTGCAAAGAACTAGGGGGAAAAGATGATGTCTATCAATAGGGAAATAGCTGTACAAACTGGCCTATATATGACAAATTATTGTGCTTTCAGATCCAATAAATATTAGGAATTCAGAGAAAACCGAGACTTATACAAACTGATGCAGAGATGAAAAGAACCTGAAAAACTATCAGCACAATGCTAACAATAACGCAAGGGAAAAATACCCTGAAAGACTTCCGAGTTTGATCAATGCGGGGACCAGTCACAACTTCAGAAGAACGATGATGAAGCATTTCTGCCTTTCAACAGAAAGGTAGAGTAGAGCTACAGAATAAAACATACATTTTCAGACATGGCTAATGTGTCAATTTGTTTTTCTTCATGAGACTGTTTATTATAAGGATGGCTTCTATGGGATAAGAAAAGGGGAGTCAGTGGGAAGGGACAATGATGAGAAAAAAATCATCATAGAAATTAAAAATAATAATTTTTGTAAGCAAAATAATAAATCTGTCATAGATGGTTTTATTATTAATTGTAAGAAATTTGATTTTGATTTATAGCAGCTTTCTGTGGCAGCAAAGATTGGAAAATAAAGGAATACCCATCAATCGAGGAAAGGCTGAACAAATTGTGGGATATCATTGTGATAGAATACTATTGCGCTATAATAAATAATGAGTGGAATGGGTTCAGAAAAAACTAAGAAGAATTATATGAACTGATGTAAAATGAAGTGAGCAGAATTAGGAGAACACTGTACACAGTAACAGCATTATTTTAAAGATGATTAACTGTGAAAGACTGAGCTACTCTGATCAATACAATGATCCAAGACAATTCCAAAGGGCTCGTGACCAAAAAAAAAAAAAAAAAAAAAAAAAGCTATCTACCACCAGAAAACTGATGAACTCTGAGTGCAGGTTGAAGCTTATTTTTTCACTTTATTTTTATTCCTTCTTTCCCCTTACAATATGACTTGTGTGGACTTATGTTTTGTATGACTTCATAAGTATAAAGGGTAATGTACTTCTTGCCTTCTCTATGGGTGGGAAAGGAGGTGGAGGGAGGGAGAGAGAATTTGGAACTGAAAAATAAAATCAAGACTAGGTAGGATTTCAACAGAAAAATAAATTGATTCTGAAGTTCAGAAAAAAAGGTGCTATTTAAATTAGACTGTGTAAGAATGGGGATAACAGTAAATGTAGGAGAATTTTAGCATATTATAAAATCTTATAAAAGATTCCCACTAGGATTATATTATATTATATTATATTATATTATATTATATTATATTATATTATATTATATTATATTATATTATATTATATTATATTATATTATATTATATTATATTATTCATTTGACAAGCATTTATAATATATAGTGCTATTTAAAAAAAATAACTTTAAGCTTTAATTAGAGGACTACGGCAATTTTATTAGAACCTGAAGGTCTTTTCAAAAATGGCCAAACTTACAAATTCTATCATTGATCATGATAGCCAACTTTATGGCTAGTTTTTGAGGGGCAGGGGTTGCTTGTTTTTAGGGTAGGGAGGGAATTATCCAATTTGATTTTAAGCTGCCTGATGGCATGAATCCCTTCTCATATTGCTATATAGTGGTGGTGACTTGGTAAAGGCCACTTGGGGATGGAGCAATCTTTTCACAGTAGAAAAAGGGAGAGTTAAAATTGTATCTGTTAAAACTGAGAGTTAACTGCTATTCTTACAAAATGGATATTCTTATGATGGGCACACTTTCAGCTTATTGTGGTATATTGGTGTAAGATGTTGTTCTAAATCTGATTTCTGCCAAGATGCTTTGCCATTTTTCCAGCAATTTTTTATCAAATAGAAGGTTTTTCACCAAGTAATCTACATACTCAGGTTTGCTGAACTCTGGGTTTTTGAGTTCAACTGCTTCTGATCCTTGCTCATTTGAGGAGTCTGTTCCACTGACCTATTTTTTATTTTTAGTAACAAACAGTTTTAAAGATTACTGATTTATGTATAATATGAGTGTGGAAATGCTAGCCTCCTTTCATTCCTGCTTTATTTCAATATTTCCCTTGAGCTTCTAGAGCTTTTGTTCCTCCAAATTAATTTTATTATTTTATATAGCTCTATAAAGTATCCCCTTGGTAGTTTGACTGGTATAGCACTGAATATTAAAGGTCACACCATAAAAAACATTAGAAAAAAAAGCAGATCAGATATCTTTTACAGCTCTGGCTAGGGGAAGAATTTACAACCAAAAAGGAGATAAAGGAAATAGTAAAAGATAAACCGGAATTAAAAAGGTTCTGTACAAATAAATTCAATGCAACTAAAATTTTAAAAGAAGAGACTAATTGGGGAAAACAAATCTTTGCATCAGTATCTCTGGTAAGGGTCTCATGTCCAAAGTCTATAGAGGTATATAACATAAATATCTAAGACCAAAAGCCATTTCCCAGTGGAGAAGTGGTAAAAGTGTATGATGCTCCAAAGAAAAATTATAAACCATTAAAAACCATATGAAAGATTGATCTAAGTCACTAATAATAAGAGAAATATAAATCAAAGCAATTGTGAAATTTCCCAGAATATGAGAAAAAAATAAGGAGTAGTGCATTATAGGGGTTGTAGAAGGAAAGGCACACTGATACACTGTTGGTGGAACTGTGAATTGGTCTAACCACTCTAAAAAGCAACTGGGATTACAGTAAGAAAGTATTATAAATGTGAATACCCTTTGGCTTAGCATACACCCCAAGGAGGTCAAAGACAGAAAAATCTGATAGACACCAAAATATTTGTAACTTCACTCTTTGTAGTAAAGAACTAGAAACAATGCAGATGCTGACCAATTAGGAAATAGCTAAACAAATTGTGGTTCATGAATATAATAGAACTATTACTATATTATAAGAAACAATCAAAATGAAGAACAGAGAAGCATGAGAGAACTTATATGAATTGATGCAAAACTAGGAAAAATATAAACAACTACAACAATGTAACTTGAAAGAACAATGATAAAATTAAAACTGAATGCCATTGAATTACAGGGTATTCCTAAAGTCTGGACACATAGGAAATGTGGAGTTATTGCATCATGTTCACGTGAATCTTGCAAAGTGCATCAACCTTGGCATCACAAATGATGAAAATCATATTGAAGATGTTATTTGTTAATATTCCAATTAAATAAAATGTTGTTGAAAATTTCATTCATTTCATTTCTTGAAAATATGCATTTTTACCTATGTGTCCAAACTTTAGGAACATCCTATGTAATGAGTAAACTTGGCCCTAGATAAAGAAAGATGAGAATGTACCACACTCTTCTTTGAAGAGATAAGGAACTGGTTAATATGTAGTTAGTATTACTGAACTGCTCCTCCTGCCCTCTGTCACAACTCCTTTTTAAAAATTCTCTGAAGAACCAGCCTAGCATAGTAGATAGATATAGTAGATAGAAATCTGACCTTAGAACCAAGAAGACTTGAATTCAAGTCCAGTCTCTTACACATACTTGTGTGTCCTTGAGGAAATCACTTAATCTTTCAGTGTTCTAAGTCAGTGGTGTCAAACTCAAAAAGGGCCATTAAATCATACACATAAGGATTCCCATGGGCACATTTTGATTTAGAAAACCACATATCAACATTATCTATGTTTTAGTGTATTTTTATTACCTTTGTTAAATATTTTTAAATTAAATTTTAAACTGGTTTGGGTCAACTTTGGGAGTGTTGCAGGCATAACTGGCCACATGTTTGACATCTCTGCTCTAAGTAAATCTCTAGAGTCTAGAACGTAAGTTGCAGAGAAAAGACTGACCTACATTTGTAGAGGGAGCTTTCTCATCCAGGAGCTCCTATATCAATGAGATTACAGGTCCAGTCATCCTCTCATTTTATTTTTTATCATATAGATCTTTCTGGGAGGGGGAGAGTAGAGGGACATTCAGGGGAATGAAGGTGATATGAAAATAAAGATATCGATAAAAATTGTAAAAAATAAATAACAAAAAACAGCTTTCCCTTTGGGTAGACTTGCTTCAAACAAAATCGGTGGTATTAGTCAAAGTTTTATTCAGTTATCCAAGAAAGGAGTCCTAGATAATAAAGGGAGGAAGGGAAAACATGTGGAGAGAGTCAGATTTTCTTTCATATTTGGCAAGGATAATCACATCAAACAAATTGATTTCTACTCATCCACTAAAAATCTGAACAATAGGCAAGTGGATGCTAATATTTGTGGGAACACAGTTAATTTCTTACAGAGAAGTTTCAAGATAAAGGCCGACAAAAGAAAATGCTATAAAAATAATATATGCTTGTGGTAGTTTTCCCAAGTAGCAAAGGGTCTTTCACTGTTCACAGTAAAAGTATTTACTGTGGTGTAGAGACACGTCTCAATCCAGACTAATACATGGTGTCCCAAAAGTAGCCTTAATAGCTTGGACTGCATTAACACCCTATATTTCCATCATTTTCTCCCCACCTTTTCCCTGTCTATCCCAGCCAAACTGAGATAGGTTGTGGTGGAAAGAATATTGGGCTGAGAGGCAGGTGACTTGGCTTGCTTCTAGGACTGGTTCTATCTGTGTTGCTCTAATTTTCTGGGACTCAGTTTCTGCATCTGTAACATTGGGGAAAAGCGGGCTAAATAATATATAAAGTTTTTTCCAGGTCTAAAATTCCAGGTTTTTAACTCACTGATCCCAGAGCTACTTTTCTGCCTCTTCTGAGTCTTTGTTCATAATGTTCCCTGCTCCCATCTCAGACTATTATAATCCTACTCATCCTTCAAGGCTCAGCTCAACTCAAATGTCATCTCATCCATAAATCATTCCCTGATTCCCTCTAGCCAGAGGTAATCACTCTCTCCTCTAACCCTCATGGCATTTTCTTTGTTCTCTTTCTTAGCCACTCACAATACTCTACCTCGAATGAGAGCTATTTGCATACATCTCTTATCTTCCCTATTAAACTGGGAGTTCCTTAAAGGTAGGGACCATATCTTACTAATACCCTCTTTCATGGTAGTCCCAAGTACAGTTATCTCAAATAGAATGTAAGTGTTCCATTACCATTTTTAATGCATCAATCTGAAAAAAAAATCCACTTTTTCTTAATTAAGATAGTTAAGACAGAAAAATTTCCATGGAATAAATGTGAGGGGAAAAAACCAACTATCCTAACTTAAGCTTAAGTACACTTTGAAAAATGTGGGATACTTCTCTAACCAAAAGTGGTGAATGAAACCCTCATTCAGTACGACCCATCTCTCCCCCTCTCTCATTTTACACCTTATAAAAAAGAATGTGGAAAAAACAATCAAAAGATGGAAATCTCTGGGACACAATTTTTAGCCATTTGTTAAAAGGGGTGGGGTGGGGAGGGGAGTGAAGAAAGCCAGGGTTACCTTATACCTAACTCAACTAAGTCATTGTTGGACTTGGAAAGAGAGAGACACACTGGCCTCATTCCAAAGCACTGTGTGCCCAGCATCCGTATATGAAGCAATAGGAATGTGTTTCTCAAAATCTGTTTTAGCAATGGTAACTCTGTGAGTAACTTGATCTTAATTTTACTGTCCAAAGCAACCTACAAATAAGCTCCTCTGGCCCTAAGCTATATCAGGGATTACATCAAAGACCACCTCTGCCACATCCACCCACTTCTGATGCTGTGGAGTTCTGGCAGCAGGTGCAGGTTTCAAGAAGAGAATCTTAGCCACTACTAGCTCTCGTATCTCCCAAAGTTATCAAGGAATCTACTTCACTGGCATATACCAGTGGACTGACATAGTGAATGGGAAGGGCTTGGATTTCTACAATGATCCATTCCATAAGAGGCTACCTCAAGAGGGGATGGCATCCCCTTTTTGGAGGTCTCCAAGCAGAGGCAAGTGAGATAACCATTTTTTAATAGATTCCCTCTAGCTTTCGGTTGGACTTGTAGATGTCTACTGATTATTCTGTAATAATAATAACATATTATAATTATATATTATATAATATATTATATTATATATAATTATAATAATATTATAAAATAATAAGTACTAGCAGTTCCAATGGTAGTGACCTTACTGATGTGATAGATGCAGGGATCTCTCCTTTCCCAACCCCCACCCTGAGTCTCTTCCAATGAAAGGAGAAGGAATGAGGCTAGTATAATTCTATCTTCAAAGTCTCAACCCTAGGAGAACCACTCACTAAGCTCTGAAGTTCTTCTCCAATTTTATACAAACACAGAGTAGGGCTATTATCAACTGAATATCATTTGTTATAGTCCATCTGCATCTCGTTGACATTGCTGTGGATGTGTCACCAAAGAAAATTATAAATACAGTTATCCCTTCCACATCACAGGGGTTGGGGCACTGTGCCCCACAATCTGGAAAATGTGCATAAAATTTTTTGGCCCTCCCTTTGTACCAAAGAAGAAGTCTGAATTATTATGGTATTAAAAGATAAAATATATTGATACTATACAATAGCATACATGTATTTCATGCATTTCTGAGTTTCTAAACTTTTTCTGTGTCATCTACTGGCCTTCATGTCATCTGTGGTTTCCACAGAACTCACCTGAAATTCCCATTTAATTCCTTCTGCCAACCTGTCATGGGGAAAGTCACGATGTGGAAGGGATAATTGTAATTTCATAGGATTATACACTTAGAACTATGAGGGGCCTTAGAGTTAGGGGCTTAGCCTCACTCTTACAGATGAGTAAACTGAGGCCCCAAAACATTGATTTGCCCAAGGTCATATACTTAGTACATAGCAAGTGAGATTTGAACCTGGGGCTGTACTCTAAATATAGTGCTCTTTCAAATGTACTATACCACCTCACCATACAGTTCCTAACATCTAGGATCTTATCCTTGGCCTCTCTCACCTTCATTAAGAAAAACAATCATCATAAAGAACAAAGAGAATAGTACATAAAACTGTGAATTTCTCTTACATGTAGTTTGTTTTGTAAAAATATATAATAAATTTAAGAAGTTATTAACAAAACTGTGCCATCTGAGCGTCCTTCTTGACTTTTTGTTTTGTTCTGTGTATTTTGTAATTTAATAATGCTCTTTTCCTCCCTTTTTTGGTATCACTGATTATACACCAACTCTTCCTGCTCCCAAATAAAAGCTCTTCCTGATTAAAAAATAAAAGCATAGATAAGCAAAATGCATCATCACAAAAATGTATGTCTCATTCTGGGAGCATGCTTTAAAATGTTTGTGTGTATATACATCTTTGGGGGTGTTTTGAGGGGATGCAAAGTTGAACAACTCACATTTTGGAGATTGAAACTTTGGCTCATTCTGAATTTACTGAAAACCATTTCTCTTTGGGAAAGGAATAAGTTCCAAGTAGTGAGTGTTCGGATCAGAGGACTCTAAAAAGCAGCAATAGGATGATATTGCTATCTATTTTAAACAGGTACGGACAAATGATATTTTATCCAAAAAGTCATGAGCTATGCCCATTGTCAGAGGCTTGCATATCTACATCAACTACTCTGAAACCCTAGCATCAAGTTGTATAAAACCCAAATACTATTAGTATACTAACATGATTGAGCCACCAAGCTCTGGAAAGACAAGCCACCCCTGTTCATTAAGGCGGCACTCTGGGTCTGCTCTCAACCTGTGGCACACTCATTGCTGACTCAACACAGACCATCCACTCGGTAAGCTCCTCGTAGACTTGCTGGCTAGCTGCTGCTACTGCAACGGTCCAGGAAATTTTATCAGTTTCAGAAATGAGCTTATGCAGAAAGTCACCCAGAAGAGTAGGCTTCCTTGACTGACTCACCATTAAATATCAGTTAGAGTAAAGGACTTAACAGCCTTTAAAAAATTTTACAGTTAATTTCTTAAACATGTAAACAATATTGTAATGAAGAAAATGTTTTCATATGGCTCTCATGTGGTCTACATACTGATCTAAAGGGGAGCTTAAAATCTGACTTCATTTCTTATTACTCAGCTAAGTAAACTGCAAACCAAATCTTCCCTCATTAGGTGCTCGATGGGTAATGCAGTAAAACTGCCTTGCTTGGATTTTTTTCTGTCTATAGGTTTGAGGTATTGTCTCAATATCATGTATTAGAAAATATTAACTCTTAGAAGATCAAATATTAATTTCCATATACTCCTTTAAACAACCTAATTTACATGTAAAGTTGAAGCCTTTCATGAACCCTAATGGCTTTTTCTTCCTCAATAAGGCAACAGATGATTAGACACACTAGTGAGAAACCTGGAAAAAAGAGTTTTCCAAGAACAAGGCCAGATGTAGCATGTTATTTTACAGCTATAGGAAGGCATTTCAGTTGCCTAAACTAAAAGATAGGACTTTTGGGAGGGGGCCAGGAGAGCAAGAAGGAACAATTCCTTATTCTGAAAGTTATAATTTGTTCCTTCATTATCCAAATGCCTTTAATTTTTACTTTGCATTTTTGTTGTGAATTAAATGCTAATAAAAATGAGTTGTTGATATTTTGTCTTATTAAAGTATCATATTCTTTTATGTGCTACCAAAAAAAAAACCCAACCTTTTAGAATGCCTTAAAAAAGAAACAAGATTTGATGCTTGATAATATAATTAGATTTTCCATATGGGGTCCCCAAGTAACTCCTGAGTCTCTTCCAGGGCCTAAAGCAGATGCATGAAACAATACCTTCGACTATACTCATGGGTCAAAAAGGTTGTTAAATGAAACCAGAGCCTGCATTTTAAATGGAGTTGTGGCTAAAGAAATGCAACCACAGCTACAAACAATCCAGAGTGCACTGTCACAGCCATGCAATGCCCAGCCTGCTCTGTGCCAAGCCATGGAATTATTGGCACTTGCAAGGACCCAGCAAACTCCCAGAATATATCAAGGTTCCACCAGCCTTGCTCCTAGAAGCTAGCGGGGTGACTTTGGGCAAGTCAATTAAATTTCAGTGGTCTTCACCTAGAAAATGAGGGGTTTAGCCTTCAGGATTTTAAGGCAAAATCCAGCTATAACATTGAATAAGTTTATGATTAACTATACTGGCAGCACTTTCTTCCTACCACATTTAATTCAGAAAATTATAGTCATTTTCTTATGTACTTTCTCTTATATAAACTAATGTAATTATAAAATCACAGGATGCTTGAATATAGACATCAACTGATCCTTCCATGGCCCCTCTCCACATTTAGCAGAAGAAAAAAGTGAGGTTCAGTAAATTTCTTCCTTAAATTCCACAAATTCCAATTTAAGATAAGACCAATACGAACTATAAAACATTTTAATGGCATATGGTTTTATTATGTCTAATAAACTGTTCTTTCCCCCAGGGCCTGCTCTAATGAATAGAGAAGATTCATTAGTATTTAGCAGCAGTCATATTTATATGCAAGTAATATGTGGAAGTTCTTTCAAAAGTTTGTTCCATTAAGTAGATTAAAAGTGTCCCTTACAATACAGTTTTGTGAGCTATTTCTTAATAGATACTTTCAGAGGTAAACTTCGACTCACTGTATATATAATTAACACATAATGTGGAAGTGTGAATAAGCATGGTATATTATACTCAAGGTAAGAAACAGTGAATGATATATTTAATAAAGAAAATTGGAATTTTTTGGTTTTATTTTACAAAGGGTTACAATCAAAAGGACTTAGCTAACTATTTTTCTAGGTATAATCTGGAGATAACAATACAAGTGCTCTAAATTTCAAAGATGTTATGAAATCAAATAAGAGAAGAGGAAAAAACCTTTGAACACAACGAAAGATTTTCATCCCTTTGAAGTGATTTTAGATTTACAAGCCAGGCTTATGAGAAGTCCTTTCTGCATTTAAGACAGCAAACAGATACATGTTTCACTGTATCTTCGCAATCCTAAAAAGCCTCCATTTAAAATCGGTTATTTTCTGATCTTGGATATTACAGTATGTCCCCTAAAAAATATTTACAAGAAGAGGAATTATGTGAATATGGAGGAGTGAGTGTCTAAACGGTAAATTTAAGAGACCAAAGTTGGAAGAAAAAAAAAAGTCAAACAATGGAAGGTCCTTGAATTTCCACATCTAACCACAAGATGTCACTACTTAACTAAACATGGGTGCAGAAAAAGATGGGGTTCTCGGTAAACAGAACAATGGCAACATTTGACTTCATGATCTCGTATTTGCGTACTAGCTACACAAACATTATTTTACAGACACCTTTCACTATTTTCAACCCCAGTTACTGAATACACTGGAATGTCTGCTAGATGATATAGAAAAATGCTGAACAGGTATAAGACCCGTAAGTATTTGTCCTCTAAAATAAATAAAGTAAAAGCTAATTTGCCTTTCCAATTTAACTCTTTCCAAACTCGGTACTCTCCCTCAAACTAAAACTCATTCATATATGTTCAGTGTTCTATCTCTGAGTGACTGGAATCTGTTGAGAGTATTATTTGCCTTAATCAAGAAAATACATTTTTACTACTAGGCTATCTTCTGGTCTAGACCTTACCTTGTCTCTTTCTCAAGTCTTTCTTCCCCTCTAGCCAAAAAGAAAATAAAAATACATTTTTCATCTCAATGATTTACTATTAAAAAGTCCTGTGAGATTTCCAGTTATGGTGGGGCAATTTGTGGATGCCTGTGTGTGCTACTAATCATACTAATTTTAAAAAAATCCAAGGTCTTTTATTATTTGCACACTTGTTTATTCCCATTGTGCTATGTATTACTGCCCTAGAACTAGAATAATCAACACACATGCCCAAAAGAAATAAAAATTAGACTGTTTTACTTGAGTAAAACTCCTTCATTTACTAACAGAACAAAGGATTGATTTGTTTGGCTATAATCCCCATCAAAAAAGACAATCTTACTATAAAACATATGACAAACTATTTAAACATATTTAAAATTCTGATGTTTTCTTACATCACTTGGATTTTTGTCTTGTTTTTCATACTTTTCTCGGTCATAAGCCATCTTCTTAAGTAGTTTCTTCATAGCTTTGTCCTTTTTGTCTTTTTTTTGGTTTTCACTATTTTGCTTCCTCACTTGGGTCACAATAAACTTGGGAATCTAAGAAGAAATAAAGTAGAGATTTTTGTCTATAACCACATTTTTTCATCTAAATAATTAAAATCAAATTCATTTTGGTGGTATTTTTGCGGTTGTTTCAGAAATCTATATTTTATAATCAGCACTGGCAAGTATAAGAACAAATTAAAAAAAAAACAGCAACACTAGACTAGGAGTCAGAAGAGCTAGGTTAGAATTCTGCCTCAGGTATTTTATTAGCTGTATGACTCTGAGCAAGTCATTTAATTTCCTCATCTATAAAATGGAGGTAATAATAATACCTCTCTGACAGTGATACTGTATAAAATATAAGCCTTTATTTTAAATAAGCAATTAATTTCAGGATTTTTCAGACTGACTCAACTGAACCACAGTAAAAATTTCGGTTTCCATCAGGCCTGAGAGCCATCTGTGGCCCTTCTTCCCAAATTTAGATTATTAGAAGACACCAATACTGTCAAAAAGAGAGCCAATTTTGATTAATGAAACTATAGGATTTATATTATATGGACTTCATAATAATAGTACATTATGATAGCATATAATAAAAAATAAATTACAGAAATTTACAATGTGGAGGGAAAAGTTCTAATAAAAATAAAAGCTTAGTAGCAAACATGATTGAGATTGCTACTGCAAGGTAACTGTAATAATAATATATATGCTTTTACAACTACATTTTTCTCTTTAACATGATAAATATTTAAAACCCTCTACATCAGGTGTATTCATACAGAGAGAAGAAAGATTTGCTCCTTGAGAGCAAAGGTTGTTTTGTGTTTGGTTTTTCTATTTCCAACGCCTTGTACACGGTAGGTACTTGAGAGTACTGGATTCAAAGTCAGAGAGACCTTTCATTTCTAATACTTAACATTTACTATTTTGAAAGACCCTGGGCAAGGTGATTAATCTCTCTTCTCCTCCAATTCATCATCTGTAGAAAAGGGATAATAAAAGCACCTACTTCACAGGGTTAAAGAAGATCATATATATAAATTCCTCTATGAATCCTAAAGTTCTATATAAATGTGAGATATCATTTTTGCTGTTGTTGCTGCTGCTAATTAAATGGCTTCCATTATATGTTTGTAGAAACATCCCTGAAAAAATCAGATCTTTTGTTTTTTCCAAGTCCAAAATATTTTTAATGAATGAAGAATTTTCAATATTATTTTATGATTTAAAAAAGTTTTGAATACCTGTCAGAGAAAGTTAAGTATCACTGGAGAATGATTTAAATCGATCAAGTCATCACTGCAGTGCTTAGGGCATTCATGGGACGTTTTTCCTTCTGTTAATTTCAGATTATCAGTCTGATCAACATTTTCAAATTCAAATGGATCTGTGATCTTAGTAGAGTGAATAATCCTTGCAGCAATAAAGACTGTCACCCATCCATGTCTGCCCACCCAGGGTGACTCTTGTTTATTTCATCCCATGGGTTCACCATGGCAGTCCACCTCAGTTCCTGCAGGCTTACCTCAGTTTCTCCTGATCTCACAGGTATACCAGTGGAACATATGGACGGTGTACTTATCATGGCTTGCTTTCCTCATGTGACCAGCCCATCTTCCTTTGCAATCATACATTGTTCTTACTATCCTCTTTATTTGAGGTCTTCTTTGCTACATGTTACAGCCTAGTCACACCTGCCATGTGCCTTTCCACTAGTTTTCATGTGATACTCATTTTACATTTTTTTCGGAGACCACTATTTCTGGTAGAATACTGACATTTAAAAGACAGACTCTGATTTCGGGGAGAAGTGTGGTGTCACTAAAGAAATTTTACAATTTCCCAAAGGCATTCCAGTCCACTCTCCTCCTCCTGTTTAATTCTAGGCCCAACTCACTGTCCATTTGTACCTTCTGTTCAAGGTGTATATGCTGATGGATGAGTTCTACATGTTGTCTGTCTTAATTTATGTCATAAAGTACCAGACAGAAAGGAAAAAAAAAAAAGAAAAAAAGGGAACACTGGTGTCACCTAATAAAGGACAAATGTATAAAATTTAAATATCCATTGATGCAAGGCTTTCCAGAAAATAAAAGCTCTGAATTATTTGACCTGAACTTCTATAGGACAAAATTCTGAAAGGAAAAATCTTGTCATCAAGTTTGTTGGAATTGTGATTAGACTTTCAAAATATTTGAGCTGGAAGGAATACTTAGAGACCACCTAAGCTTACCTTCCTCATGTAACAGAGAAAGAAACTGAAGCCCACAGAAAAGGAGAAACTTGTCCAAGGTCATGAAACTAGTTTTTGACAGAACTTGGATTACATTTCAGGACTTCTGACCACTGGCTAATGTTCTTTCCCTTGCACCACAGAAAATATTTGGTTTTGGATAACTTTACGTGCCTTCATTGCAGATACAGGGATAAATGGTAGACTTATGATTTCTTGGTGAAGAGAGGTAAGGACCTTCTCTGCATCTTATAGTCTTTAAAAAGCTGCCGAGAGAAATATGGAGTCTGAATGCAGATTGAAGCATACTTTTTGCTCTCTTTTTTTGGTTTTTGGTTTTGTTTTTTTTCTCATGGTTCCTCTCATTTGTTCTAATTGTATACCATTTTAGGGAGGAGAGAAGGGGGGGAGATAGAGAAAATTTAAAACCTATGGAAGTGAATGCTGAAAACTAAAAACAAGTTAATTTATTTATTTTTTTAACAAAGCTGCCTAGAGAGCTGGGAGCAGGGGGTCACACAGACACTACAGGATGGAGACAGCATTTGCTCTCACAGCTTCACAGCTGCCTACCATGGCATGTTGCCCCCTCACCTGGATGTGAGGTGTTGTGTTACAATGGTAAATGCTACCTCTGGAATAAACAGACTCAGGTTCAAATTCCACCTCAGATGCCGATTGCTTAGACCTCAATTTCCTTATCAGTAAGATGAGATAATTATTACTATTACTAATAATAATAATAGTAGCTAGTGTTTATGTAGTGCCTTAATGTTTACAAAGCACTTTACAAATATGATCTCATTTGCTCCTCACAACAATCCTATGAGGCAGGTGCTATTCTTATCCCAATTTTATAGATGAGGAAACCAAGGCAGACAAAAGTATGCCCAAGGTCAGACAAGTAATAACAGAGTTGGAATTTGAACCCAGGTCCTTAGACTCCATATCTAAAAAATTTTCCACCTTACTGAACTAAGATGTTTAGACTAGATGGTTTCTGAGGCCTTGTCTAGGTCTAGGATCCACAATCCTGAAATTATTAAGATGTTTTCCGACAATAAGACATGAACCGTCTTGGGGATTTTTCATTGTAGACACACCCATGTGATTGTTCTTGTTCTCTGAGCTCATAACTCTTAACATTACCTTGTTATGCATGAGACCATAAATCTAACCCATCTCACATTTCTTTATTTTAAAAATAACTTTTCAAAGTTAGTGTAAAAATATGGTTTTAATCATGTGTAATGGTACATAAAGGACTTTAGAAAGTGTACTCACCGTCCAAAGAAGTTTCTGATATTTAATTAAGAAATGCATTACGCCAGCTGTCCCAGCAGCCATCACAAATTCTCCTTGTTCATTGGGCCTGATGCTCAATCCAGGGCACATAAATAGATTGGGGGCCATAATCATGGCCACATTCTTCACGGTCATTTTATTTTTTTCTCTGTGGTCTATTACTCTTTGAAGGAACTCAAGCAGGGCCTGAAATAGAAATCACATTCTCAGATTTATCTCACACATGAAGATGAAGGTTGGGAACACAGCAGTAAGAAGGTCTTGGGGATTTGCATATAATTTTAAAGATGTATTTCATGAAACCAAAGTCAGCAGGTGACTATGATAGTATGTCAGCCCCTGGAGGGAAGGGACTGTTTCATTTTTTTCTCTATATTCCCAGAACTTATACAAAGAGGGCACTTAGTAAATGTTTGTTAACTGATTGACTCCATCATCATTCTGATAGTCTCCATTTAATTTACATTTGCTATTCTAACCTCTGTTCTTTCCCCTTATTAAATGTTTCTGTTTCTACTGAACCACCAATGTGGTGATGTTGGAGTCTGTTTTAAGTAGCAATGCTTATTCTTATATTCTCTCCCACCTTTTCCTCTCTCATCCCTGACCCGAGTCAATAAGATCATAGGATTTAGAGAAGGAAAGGACTTCTGAAATCATCTCATTCCACCCATTCATCTTACAGATGGCCCAAGGTAACCCTGCTACTAAGTTTCAGAATCATGACTGAAATTCAGAGTCTGCTGACTAACCCCACTGGCCTTTCAGCTAAGCCATGAATTCCCTAGTGACTTCCTGTTGGGATATTAACCTTAGTGAATTAGAAATTAGAAGTTTTCATGGTGATTGATTTTGAAGGGATAGGGAAAAGGGAAGAAAAAGGAGACAAAAGCCAGCTAAGACCCCTACACTGGAAATGTTCGGCTATTTGGCGCCAATCTCACCCCTCGCTTTCTTAGGGACAATAAAATAAAAACCTATAAGCCCTACATACTACCAATTAGAGAAATGTTAAATAGTCCTAAGGTCATAACCTAGGGGCCTTTCCATTATTTTCTTAATACAATCAACTTTGAGAAAAGAGTTTGTTAAGAATTTGATCGCAAATTCAACTCACTGTCCTTCTCAAGAATTTCAGATCCACCATATCCACCTTTATTTTTACATCACACAAAAATACTACTTCATATAAAACATACTTAGAACAAAATGATTTATACCAAATCGTGATTAACTACTATGCATTCTATAAGACTACCAAAAAAAAGACCACAGATTATATATTCTTCATTTCTAACAGGGGATAGATGAATATCTGAGATCGAACTCCTGGGCAAGTTTAATTATGATCTAAGCATGAGGAATCAAACCCAAATTGTCCCCAAAATGATTCACTTCTAATGTTTGCAAAAATATTTTTTTTAATGCTCTGAAAAGAACTAAGACCAGACTAATTGTTTCTTCATCGTCATAAAATAACAAGTTAATTAATAAAACAGTTTCATTTTAATATGTATGTATTCCTTACTAATTTAAACCAACTCAAAGGGAAACATGCTACACACTACACCGACTACACAAATCTGTTATTTCACTCGTGTGGCAGCTTCCTGTTTCAACAGACATCGCAAAGCACTGATGTCTTAGTACTCAGTCAGGAAGACCTGAATTAAAATTCCACCTCAGACACTTACCAGCTGTGCGACCCTGGGCAAGTCACTGAAGCCCTGCTCACCTTAGCTTCCACATCTGTAAAATGGGGATAATAATGACTCCTACTTGTCAGGGTCGTTGTGACCATCAAATGACATAATAATTGAAGAGCACTTAACACAGTGGCAGGCAAATAGTAAACTCTGTACAAATGATGGTGTTTAGTCCATTAGCTGTGTCTGACTCTTCGTGACCCCATTTGGGGTTTTCTTGGCAAGGATACTGGAGTGGTTTGCCATTTCCTTCTCCAGCTCATTTTACAGATGAGGAAACTGAGGCCAACAGGGTGAAGTGACTTACCCAAGGTCACACAGTTAATGAAGTGTCTGAGATTGGATTTGAACTCAGGTCCTCCTGACCCCAGCGCCAGCATTCTATTCACTGTGCCATCTAGCTGTCCTATATAAATCCTATCTATTACCATTGTCGTTGCTGTTGCTATCATCATCGTCATCATCGTCATCATCATCATGTCTTCTCAATTGCAGTAAAAACAAAAATAAAAACAAAAAAACTCCAGGTAGCTAACCCTCTAGTAATGAGACTCTCCTGAGTTGGTTAGTTTGGGTTTTTGACAGTAAACATACAGTCTGGTTGGAGCTGTATTCAAGATGTTTCCAGCTTGGTAGGACATGATACAACTCGCGTCCATGTGACATCATAGGCCTCTAGGATCTAGGGCAACTTTTATGTCACAAGACTTATTAGAGAAGGACTTTTGTAGGGGTGATATTGAATACACACAATAATTTGGGGGTACCTTGTCAATGACTATAAGCCCAGCACCAGGGAACATTTAACAGCATTTTCTTCAGCCACAACTCCTTTTTGTGTGTGTGTATCTTTTTTAAATTGCCCCTTTTTTGTTATCAGCTTGTTGTGTGATTTAAAAATTATCTTAGCTGGGTTATTTTGCTCCCTTCAAAGCTGGAGAATCCTTGCAAAATGAAATAAGTACTGTGGTGTTCCATAACAAAATATTATTTAACTTTAAAAAAAATCTATTTTAGGAACACAAGTTCCCCAATTGAATTTTTTTTTTAACCAGCTAATCCTCCAAATACCTGAGAGGGAAAGCTCATCTTTCTAAATCCATAGAAGCTGGAGGGACAAAATGGGTAACTCCACAGAGATAAAGAAAATAATAAATATAACTCTTATTCTGACAATTCTTACTCTAACACCTTATCTACAAGAAATGTCACTGCTAACAGGGTGACCTAGTACCCCACGGGTATATTCAAAGTGAATAAAAACAAAACAAAAAAAACCCACTTCTCTCCTCTGTCCCCCTCCCATGTGACAGTTGAGAGAAGCCATGCTCAGAAGCAAGAATGCTAGCCTCCATCAAAAATAAAGTAGTACCACTGTACTAAACTGCCTGACTTTATATCTATTCTTGCCCAGTTTCATGGACCTGTTACTACTTTCTTATCTGACAAAAAATGATAACAATAATACCATACTCAATTTAAAAATTTATACATAAAGAAGGAAATAAGTCTTATTACTTTATGGTCATGGTTCAATTTAATTTGACAAACATTTAAGTGCCTACTAGAAAGTATGGTTTGATGTTAGGTGAAAAAAGTCCCTACTTTCAAGGGGATTATATTCTACCAGAGGATACAATATGTACATGATACAAACTAATTTCAAATGTTAATAACTCTGGAGATCAGATCAGGAAGGCTTCATGCAGGATGTAGCACCTGGGTTGTCCTTTGAAGGAAGCTGGAGATACTGTGAGATGGCAGTGAGGAGAGAGTGTATAGATGTGATTTAAAAAAATAAAAAGGACTTCTCATCTAGATTCATTTCAAATGGCTATTATTTTTAAAACAAACAAACAAATCCCTTCAGAAAGATGAAAATTTGCCACCTCTAAGCATATTCAAAAGAATACGCCACATAATTTGAAGACATTCCAAAAATGTTGCCACTATTCAAAATATTTCCAAAGCTCCACATTTGTAGTTGAATTTATAACCTCCTCGTAGACTCATTGGATCACAAATAAAAGAGCTAGAAAAGACTTTTTTTTTTTAAATGCAATTTATTTATTTAACATATTTGGTTTTCAGCATTGATTTTCACAACAGTTTGAATTACAAATTTTCTCCCCATTTCTGCCCTCCCCCCCCCCACTCCAAGATGGCGTATATTCTGGTTGCCCTGTTCCCCAGTCAGCCCTCCCCTCTATCACCCTCCTCCCCTCTCATCCCCTTTTCCCTTCCTTTCTTGTAGGGCAAGATAAATTTCTACGCCCCATTGCCTGTGTATCTTATTTTTTAGTTGCATACAAAAAGTTTTTTTGTTTTTGAACATCTGATTTTAAAACTTTGAGTTCCAAATTCCCTTCCCTCTTCCCTTCCCACCCACCCTCCCTAAGAAGTTGAGCAATTCAACCTAGGCCACACATGTATTATTATGTATAACCCTTCCACAATACTCATGTTGTGAAAGGCTAACTACATTTTGCTCCTTCCCAACCCATCCCGCTTTATTGAATTTTCTCCCTTGACCCTGTCCCCTTTCCAAAGTGTTTGTTTTGATTACCTCCACCCCCATCTGCCCTCCACTCCATCATCCCCCCCCCCTTTTATTTTTCTTTTATCTTCCTCCCTCTTCTTTCCTGTGGGGTAAGATACCCAACTGAGTATGTATGGTATTCCCCCTCAGGCCAAATCTGATGAGAGCAAGGTTCACTCATTCCCCCCTCACCTGCCCTCTCCCCTCCTCCCATAGAACTGCTTCCTCTTGCCACCTTTATGCGAGATAATCCACCCCATTCTATCTCTCCCTATCTCCCTCTCTCAGTATGTTACTCTCTCATCCCTTAATTTCATTTTATTTCTTTTAGATATCTTCCCTTCATCCTCAACTCACCCTGTGTCTGCTCTCTCTCTTTTACATATATATATATATACACATACATACACATACATACATATACACATAGATACATACATACATACACATTCACTTATATATAAACATATATATATATGCATATATATATATATATGCATATTCCCTTCAACTACCCTAATACTGAGGTCTCATGAATCATGCTCATCATCTTTCCATGTAGGAATGTAAACAAAACAGTTCAACTTTAGTAAGTCCCTTGCAATTTCTGTTTCTTGATTACCTTTTCATGCTTCTCTTGATTCTTGTGTTTGAAAGTCAAATTTTCTATTCAGTTCTGGTCTTTTCACTGAGAAAGCTTGAAAGTCCTCTATTTTATTGAAACTCCATATTTTGCCTTGGAACATGATACTCAGTTTTGCTGGGTAGGTGATTCTAGGTTTTAATCCTAGCTCCATTGACCTCCGGAATATCGCATTCCAAGCCCTTCGATCTCTTAATGTAGAAGCTGCCAGATCTTGGGTTATTCTGATTGGGTTTCCACAATACTCAAATTGTTTCTTTCTGGCTGCTTGCAGTATTTTCTCCTTGATCTGGGAGCTCTGGAATTTGGCAACAATATTCCTAGGAGATTTCTTTTTGGGATCTATTTGCAGAGGCGATCGATGGATTCTTTCCATTTCTATTTTGCCCTGTGGCTCTAGAATATCAGGGCAGTTCTCCTTGATAATTTCCTGAAAGATGGTATCTAGGCTCTTTTTTTGATCATGGCTTTCAGGTAGTCCAATAATTTTTAAATTATCTCTCCTGGATCTATTTTCCAGGTCAGTGGTTTTTCCAAGGAGATATTTCACATTGTCTTCCATTTTTTCATTCCTTTGGTTCTGTTTTATAATATCCTGATTTCTCATAAAGTCACTAGCTTCCACTTGCTCCAATCTAATTTTTAAAGTAGTATTTTCTTCAGTGGTCTTTTGGACCTCCTTTTCCATTTGGCTAATTCTGCCTTTCAAGGAATTCTTCTCCTCATTGGCTTTTTGGAGCTCTTTTGCCATTTGAGTTAGTCTATTTTTTAAGGTGTTGTTTTCTTCAGTGTATTTTTCAGTATTTTTTTGGGTCTCCTTTAGCAAGTCATTGACTTGTTTTTCATGGTTTTCTCGCATCCTTCTTATTTCTCTTCCCAATTTTTCCTCTACTTCTCTAACTTGCTTTTCCAAATCCTTTTTGAGTTCTTCTATTGTCTGGGGCCAGTTCATGTTTTTCTTGGAGGCTTTGGTTGTAGGCTCTATGACTTTGTTGTCTTCTTTAGGCTGTATGTTTTGGTCTTCTTTGTCACCAAAGAAAGAATCCAAAGTCTGAGACTGAATCTGGGCGCGTTTTCGCTGCCTGGCCATATTCCCAACCAACTAACTTGACCCTTGAGTTTTTCACTGGGGTATGACTGCTTGTAGATTACAGAGTTCTATGTTCTACGTTTGGGGGGGAGGTGCCAGCTCTGTCAGAGCCGCACTCCTCCTTCCCCAAGGACCCCCAGTCCAGACTGGGCTCAGATCTTCGGCAGGCTGTGCACCCCTGCTGTGATCCGCCACTTAATTCCTCCCACCAGGTGGGCCTGGAGCCGGAAGTAACAACAGCTGTAGCTGCCCCACCTCCGCTGCCCCCGGGGCTGGAAGCCTAACCGCGAACTCCTTCCACTCCCGCAGCTTTTCCCACTAACCTTCTCCGCAGTCTTTGGTGTTTGTGGGTCGAGGGGTCTGGTAACTGCCGCAGCTCACATATTCAGGGCGCTAGGGCCCCCTGCGCCCGGCTTCTGGTCTGGATCGTCCACGCCGCTCAGGCTGGGCTCTGCTCCACTCCGTTCCCAGCTCCCAGCTCCCAGCTCCGTGTGGAATAGAGCTCACCCAGAGACCATCCGGGCTGTCCTGGGCTGGAGCCCTGCTTCCCTCTGCTGTTCTGTGGGTTCTGCCATTCTAGAATTGGTTCAGAGCCATTTTTATAGGTTTTTGGAGGGACTTGGGTACGGAGCTCACTCTAGTCCGTGCTTACCAGCCGCCATCTTGGCTCCGCCCCCCTAGAAAAGACTTTAAGGACAACTGGGTCCAATACTCTCCTTTTACAGCCAAGTACCACACCCAGGGCCATGCAGTTAGTAAACATCTGTGGTGGGATTTGAATCCAAGTATTCCTGATTCCAAATGATGCAGCCTCTAATGAGGCTACTTTGAACCAAGGCACTCAGTGTGGGCGGAATGGAAAGAGCTCTGGATTTATAAATAAAAAATCTGGGTTCTACTTATGACCCTGAGTAGCTCAATGACTTTGGGCAAGTCATTTAACATCTGTGAATTTGTGCCTTCCACCGCATTTATTGTGAAGTTAAAATAACATCGTTTATATAAAGCAGGTCACATAAATTGTAAGGTATTTTCATGTTAAAATAAAACAAATGCTGATGTTAAAAAGAAATTGGTCAGATTTCTTTTGTATCACATGTTGTACTATATCAAATGGTACCAAGAGTCTCTCAGTGAGTTCCCATTTGTTCCAGAAAACTACCTCAGGGTATTAAATATTATCTACCAACTAGTCAGGCAAAACATGTTTCTATATTAGGAAGAAAGAATAACTAATAAGAAACTTCTTCAGTCTCATATGTGACCCATGGAGGATGCCTCATCCACAGGACTTGAATATTCATGTTTATTTCATGAGCACAATAGGCCCGCCGCGAACACAGCTAAAATCTGTATTGTCTTGAAAAGTCATGTTAATAAATAAAAGGGGAAAAAATTCCTTGGATTCACTCAGTGGTGATTCAGCTTCCTTTGGTTTTCCGTGATTGGATTATGTTTCAAAAATATGATGTTTATTAAATATTAAGCAAAGACTGAGGCAGGGGAGAGAAGGGAGAATAGAGGGAAGAAAGAAAATAGTGGCTTTCCCATCTTCAAACTCCCTGTTTTGTCTATTCTTTAAATACTAAAAGAAAGGTTCATGCACACATTATAAATGTTTCTAATGCTGAGTCTGATATTTTTATTTCTACTTTCTATGAACTTTTGCTGTTTTCCTTTTTTGATTTGAGGAGGAAGGGAAGGGTCAGGAAGGGAAACCACAGGCTATTTACTGCCTTAGATCAGAGGTTCCCAAACTTATTTGGTCTACCACCCCCTCCCCCTTTTCAAAAAAAAAAATTACTCAGCACCCCCCTGGAAGTCTACTTATTTAATCCTTTAATATTGTTTGTTTTTTAAATTTGCATCATTTTTTAAAAATAATTTTTTTAAATGACACAGCTTCAATTTAATAATTTATTGTAAATTTGTGGGTTTTTTCCTGCCTTGAAATTTTGGTGACATAATATTAAACCATTAAAGGAAAAGTTGATGACACAATATTGCATTAAAAATTGTTAAAGGGTTATACCTTGCATTTGGTGTGTTTATTTGAAAAATAATACAATCACTATGACTTTAACTCTGTTACACAACAGATGAAACACGTACAAATGTTTTTTTTTTAATTTTCTTCTCTTCTTTCCTTATGCTTCCACCATCCCCTTATTTTTATTCAACTGCTCCCAGCTGCACCTGAGGCTACTACCACTCCTCCCTGGATCCTTCCAGTGCCCCCAGAGAGCAGTATCACCCACTTTGGGAACCTCTCCCCTAGATGGTCACAACCAAAAGAAGTAAATAAATAATATTCTTATCATTTAAATACAGTAGAAAAAGACATTATTTCACTGTGAAAATGATGAAGTTGATCAGATACGTAGGATATATTTTTTAAAAACCATGTGATTTTAAACTTTGAAGGTGAAATATTACATTTTGCCTGTACTAAATTATCTTTTGGGCAAGAAAAATGTTTACTTCTAAAAAACCAAAACTAATTCCAACTCAAGTGACACTTTCATTTCAAACTCAGCAATGCAATCAATGACTTCATGTCAGCTGAAGGCTACTGTTATTTCCTAATTGAAGGAGATGTAGGATTCATTTTCAAGTGAAACTTCTAAGATAAACTATATACTGATTTACAAGCTAGATTTTTTCTCCCATTCTTGCCAAAGGACTTACTGTATTAACATTAAAAAAAGCAACAACAAATAACCTCTAACTTATTTTGCCAAATTTACTTTGTATTATCATGTGGCTCCCCATCTGTGTACACGTTACATCCACTGAAAATATGTACACACATCTTGAGGACAGGTGCTATTTCAATTTTGTCTTTGAAATCTCAATCACCAGCGCAATGTCTTAGTCCATAGGTATTTAATAAGCATTTAGTAAATTAGATATTTCTGTAACAATCAACCCATCTGACCTTCAGGGTGTCTCTATTGGTCTCAGGAAGAAGAATGACAAGAAGGTTCAGAGCCTGGAGCTGGTGCTTCTTGGATGGAAGATCTGTCAAGACAAGAAATATGCCTGAACTCTGGAATTTTCTTTTTTGTTATTGTTGAAAACAAAAGTTAACGATTATTTTAGGTCAAACATCAATCGGGAACGTAGAGCACAAAACAAGTGAGCAGCAATGCTTGTTTGGAGATTGTGTCTGTGAGTGGATGAGTAAATGCAGCTGCTTCTGCAGAGCTTCCCCTCACGTTGGATGCTCACTTCCAACTGTTAGCATATGACTTAAATGCCTTATGTTTCTAGGCACACAGCAGTGCTTTTTCAGGCATCTAGGTTACGTGAGAGTGACACATCATAGAAGAAACAACACTGGAGTCAGACCCTTTCTTCATTTGGCACATGACATAAAGTCTCTCAAGCGGGGAAAAAAACCCAACTTAACATTTTGGTAATTAAATTTTTATAATTAAAACTGTGAAGGATTTTTGCAGACTAGGACGGTCTATTTGTTTTAATGCCAAATTATCAAAGAACATCTTAATCCCATTAAGTTCAACAGGTCTATCACAAGGCTAGTAGCCTTGGTGCAGCAAGAGAGGACAGGAAAGCATCACTGGGTTAGATACTGATAATTTTCTGTCTTTATCCCCCAACCCTTTCAAAGATATGCATACAGATGCCTGGGACTACTAAACTACAAAAGCAGGCACAGCTAACAGCATTATTTACATGAAAATATAATAGTAGATGAAACACTGGGGCTGGACGGTACCCACCAGCGATGTTAATAATGTAAGTAATACGGCAACAGCAAGCTGAATAACGTCTGAGCTTGGATTTTCACGAACTGTAAGGGATGTATGGATATTTAGCAGACCATAGCTACGGTGGAATTTTACAATATGATGATATGGAATGGTTGTAGTATAATAAAGAGGCTTTTGTGAAATAAATACAGGTTTGTCCAAAATAACATTTTTCAGAGATATACTTAGCACTTTTAACCTATCTATCTATATCCTGGAAACATACATATCTGCTTGCTTCTCTACATACAAATGCACACACACACACACACACACGTGTGTGTGTGTATACATATAGACATACATACTTGTATAAACATAATCAGACAGTAAACCCAAAGTACTTAAAGAAAGATGAATGAATTTTTAAAAAGTTGTCTTGTAGAGAGGCATCATAGCATAGTGGATGGAAAGCCTGTCTCAGATTTAAGACTCATCTCTTATACAAACTGGCTAACCCTGGGCACATCACTTAGCTTCTCAGTGTTCTAGGCAGCTCTTTAAGACTCCTGCTGACCTGTATTAGGAAAGGATGCTTCCTAGGCCAACGAGATCATAGGTCTAATCATTCCCCCCAACTTATTCCTGTATTCAAGTGCTCTTTGGCTTATGTACCTACACTACTACAGATTTTATTACCACCAGCCTGGAACTATTAATTATCTTCCTAAGTGGTATTTCTACCTTCCCTCTCCTTTCACAATACTTTCAAACCCAAGCCACTGTATGCTTCATACGGCTTCGAGGCTTCTGGTGACATCATTGTTCTAAGAACAATCTTTGGGTAATTCTTCAATTCATTTGGAGTAAAGTTCATACTCTTTAACTTCTCATTCAAGGTTTTCCAAAATCTGACAGCATCTACTTTTCCAGCTTTATTTTACACTATTCCTCTTCTACATACTCTATGGCCTGAATAAATTGGACTTCTCACCTTTCCTCGTACTTCTCCACCTTATATTCCTTTGCACATGCCATTACCTATAACTGGAATATTCCTTTCCCCATCCTGCCTAATTTCTGCCCATTCTTTAAGGATCAACTTGAAATGCCATTACTTTCAAAAACATTTTTTGATTAATTTACTTATTTATTTCTCATCTTCAATATTCACTTTTATAAGACTTTGGAGTTCTAAATTCCTCCCACACCCTTCCCTCTTTCCAAGACAAATGTCACCTCTTTTAAGAAGGCTTCCTGGCTCCTCCCATTCAGTAACAATCTTCCCCCTCTTCCTTCACAAACTTTGGGTAGCACTTTTGCCTACAATTCTTGTATCTACTTTTTAGGCATTATTTCTCATTATAGCTTTTATCAATGCAGCATGATATAAGCTAATCAGAAAGAAGTGTGCCTTTTCCAAACTTTGCAGTCATCCTCCAAACCCTGGCATAGTACCACACCCTCACACAAGCCCATTGATCACCTAATAAATGTTTGTTGAAATGAATGAGGAAGAAAGAAATGGCCAAGACAGTGCCACACGCCTAGAGCTGTGAGAGAAAGGCTTTCTGATATCAGTACTGACTTAAGATGCCAGTTGCCCCCCTCTCTGTGCCACCCCCATCCTTTCTGATTGCAGCGGGGATAGAAGGCAATCCCATTATTGGCTCAATGTTTCCAGGAGAGAGGCATTTAAGAATGACTATGAGCACTAATCTGAAAGTTCCCCAAATCCAGTAAACACAAAAAACATGAGGGCTTCAAGTAAGGCAACCCATATCCAAGAGGGAACCAACGAAATGCCTAAATCTGTGCCTGTGCAGGCTGATTTCAAAAGCATATCAGTCATGACAATCTGGCAGACTTTCTCATGAAGCTTACTGATTTTATGGGAACTGCTAAACCCACAGTGTATGTACTTCTCCAATAAATGTTTCTTAGACTGCTTGGCAGGAAAGCGAAGTAGAATATAGGCATCTTATGTAGTTCATTCAATCATAAAAAGAAATGTGAAATTGTTGGAGATTCTTCAGTGCACAAATGTGCTGTTTTTCTTAAATAGCACATTATAAATCTGAACAAGAAGAAGGCATATATAATAACTTTGATCTCTTTTTATCTAGGTCCCAATATTCCAATATTTGAATTGGATTCATTGAGATCTATTTGTGTAGGTGCCAACAATCTAATATTTCAATTGGATTCTTGAGACCTAAATGGATCTCAAAGGGATTTCGTGTGCTTTGTTTCTGATCATATTTATTTGGGCACAGAACAGAAAAATACTTCATTCTTTGGCAGCAGAGTTAAGACTTTTATGAATCCTGGGGATATTACTATATCAGCTTTTGTTCAGTCATTTTTCAGTTGTATCTGATTCTTTATGACCCAATTTGGGGTTTTTGTGGCAAAGGGACTGCAATGGTTTGCCATTTCTTTCTCCAGCTCATTTTATGGATGAGAAAACTGGGGCAAACAGTCACAGTTAAGTGACTTGTCCAGGGTCACACAGCTAGTAAGTGTCTGAAGCCCGATTTGAACACAATGAGTTCCTGACTCCATGCAAGCACTCTATCCACTGGACCATCTAACTGCCCTGTATCTCTAACCAAATATATGTTGTTGATTCCTTTTTTGCTCAAGGTACAATAAATGTGAATTTGTCTTAAGAGGGCCTTGCTCCCAAGAACATAAGGTTTCTACTTGCAAAGTCTGCACCAACAGGAAGAATACTACTTACTCTGTACAGCCTGAAAAGCTTTGAGATATTCTAGACTGAGCAATGGTTGAGGCAGCTCTCGAATGAAAAGCTTCAAAAGGCTGGCGGCATCGTGCTGCTTGACACTCTCCCAGTTAAAAGTCCCTTCATAAAACTTTGCTTCCAGTTCCTGGCAAAGGTTCTGAAAAACACAAGAACAAAAATGAACACCAAAACCAAATTCTGTCCTGCTGACAGCTTTGCATATTTCTCATATCATAGGAGTTTCTGGTTTTGGAAACCTAAAAACATTAGAAGTCTCACCGACTACCACACCAACATAGTCCCAGTCAGATCAATAAGCCAAAGTCAGGTCATACTGTATTAATATAGAATTAAACTCCTTTGAGACTCAGCTCAAATCCCACCTTCTTCCCTGAGATTACCTCTCATTTACATTGTATATATCTTATTGGTACAAGTTTTTAAAAATTTTTTTAAAAATTATCATCATTATTGTCTCCTTCATTTGTGTGATTTGTCTGAGAGCAGGAACCCAATTTCTTTCTACCTCCAACACTTAGCACAGTGCCTGGCACCCAGTAAGCTATTAATAAATGTTTGTTGACTGGCTAAACACACTTCCAACAAAGGCAAAAATGGGGATTTTTACTGGGATCTTCAAAAATGGCAAGTAGCCAGGATCCTGCTCAGAAAAATATGAAAGTCTTTAAACTTTAGGGTCATTTTCTAAGCTCCTATAAGTGCTCATGAAAAAAATTATTCACTGGAAAATACGTAAAGGAGAGGCAGTAGAGAGTAATGTAGTGTGAGCCAGCCTTAAAGTCAGTAAGATCTATATTCAAGTATTGCCTCAGACATTCACTGCTATGTGAACCTGGGCAAGTCACTTCCTTGGAGTGTTCTGGGTAATACTACAAGTATAAGGCGGTGAATGGGTACCCATCTTTATTGAGAGATAGTGTTTCCTCACCAAGGACTTCTCCATCCTGATAAAATCACAAAATGCAGGACAATTTTGAAATAATGAAAATACAGGTCTTTAAGATAATATCATTTTGAAACTATAAAGAAAGTCTGCATATAACTGGATTTCATAGTCAAGTTTTACGGCTAAAAGTACAGGAGGCAGGTGAATGTTCAGCAGAGATAAATGGAAAACTAAATAATGTGACAAATGAGATTTTATAAAGCACATCCATTTAACTGGTTTAAATGTCTTAGGTGGTAGGTGACAAAAGATCTGAACCATAAGCCATCTATTATTGGTTCTAATTATTTAATTCCAAATAGTAAGAGAACAAATTAGATGAATTATTCCAAAGCCATTGATGAAATTAACTAAGCACACTATTTTGAAACTTTGCTTTATAACTATTAATAATACCACTAATAATAAATCTACTCATTTCAACAGCTACCACCTTCATGGAGTACAAGATCCTAAGGGAATATATACTAAAATGTCAATATATTCTAGAATAACAATATATTCTTAGAATACCAAGCTCCTAAGGAAATATATTTCTTAGAATACCAAGTTCCTAAGGGGAATATGTAGGGCAGCTAGGTGGCACAGTGGATGGGCCTGAAGTTAGGAGGACCTGAGTTCAAATCTGAACTCTGCCATTTATTAGCGGTATGACCCTGGGTAAGTCATGTAATTCTGTTTGCCTCAGTTTCCTCATCTGTAAAATGAGTTAAAATAAGTGAGTTGGAGAAAGCAATGGTAAAACACTCCAGTATCTTTGCCAAGATAACCCCAAATAGGGTCACAAAGAATTGAAAACTGAACAAGAAAGGACTACATAAATTCCTTGAAAATAAGGATTGTCTCATTCTATATATTTGGATCCCTAGCACCTATCATGGTGTTGGCACATAAAAGTTACTTAATGAATGCTTGTTAATTGACTTTTTTTTTGGTCACCAAGCCATGAACCCAGTTAAGACAGAAAATGTTTAACATATATGACCACAAAAAGTCATCAGATATCTCTGCATCTTCTTTCCATTACTTTAAGCAATATACAGAAGCTCAGAGTTAGAAGAGACCCCAGAGGGCATTTAATCTAACAAGTACCTAAACAGGAATCCTCTTTAAAACATGTCTAAAAACTGGTCAACCAGCCCTTACTTGGAGGAATGTAGAAAAGGGAGAGATCAGTCTACTTTTGAATAGCTCTAACATTAGGAAATGGTCTCTTAAAATCTAGCCTTGACTCCTTGAAATTTTCTCCCATTGCTCCTACTTTTGAGATATCAAGCAGGGACAGCTAAGTGGTGCAGGACCTGAGTTTAGGTCCCACCTCAGATACTTACAGCTGTGTGACCCTGGGCAAATCACTTAACCCCAATTGCCTCAAAAAAAAAGAGAAAGAGAGATCAAGCAAAAAAAAGTTCAACCATTTTTTTCAAGTGACAATCCTTTAAATATCTTAACACAGTTATATCTCTTCTAAGTCCGTTCTTCTCCAGTTTAAACAGATCCAGTTCCTTCAATGAATCGACATACGGTGTGACATTGAGGCACTTTACCACCCTGGTTATGTCTTGTGGATGTCACCAATACCCTTCTTAAAATGTGGCAGTCAGAACTGAATACGATGCTATAGAAGTGTTCTGTCCTGAACAGAGTACAACGGGACCATCATTTCCTCCCCCACTCTGGACACCCTCAATCCAAGACTACATTAGCTTTTATGTCTACAATATCAGACAGTGCTGACTTGTATTATGCTCCAAGTCTCATTAAAATCTCATCTTTTTTTCAGAAAAATTGCCATCTAGCCATTTTGTATTCAAAATTCACTTCTTGAACCTAGTTAGTCCTAATTAAATTGACTCTTATTAAAGTCAGTCCAAAGTTCCAGGCTATCGGGATGTCTTGGATCTTGACTCTGCCAACCAATGTGTTATCTATCCTTCCCAGCTATGTATCATCTACAAATGTCCTAAGCATGCCACCTCTGCCTTTACACAAGCCACTGATTAAAAAAAAATTGTTAAATACTAAAGGGCTAAACACCCTAGGGTGATCCATGAGAGGTCATTCATATCTCTGTGGTGATACACCAGGGAGAATCTTCCAATGATTATTGCCATCTGCTATCTGAGTCAATTCTTCAACCAATTGAAAAGCTACATAGTTTTACTAACATCTAGTTTCTTCATGCTATCCACAAGAAGAGGAAGAGAGATCAAACACTTTGCTAAAAATCTAGGGTAATCATTTCTACAGTATTCCTTTTATCTACCAGCTTTGTAACTTCATCGAAATGGACCCAAAGCTACTTATAGTACAGAATTATTTTCCTTGATGCTAATTTAATATTTCTCAAAAAGAAAGCCTCACTCAGAAGAGTGGGGGGGGGCGCGAAACAAGAAACAAGTGAGGCTAGCAAATCATTTCAGTTAGAAGTTGAAGGAAAAAAAAATCAACTAAGCACTTAGCATCCTATCTTCATATATTTACAAAAGACCAGCTGCTGCATAATTTGGTTTGTGACAAGAGGCTGGGTGGATGGGTTGAGCCAGCTGAATCCATTTAATTGGCCTTTCTGGAAATTACACTTGGTTTAGATTGTCCTTTTGACAGATTTCCTCTCCTAGGAATCACACCTTAGATGCAGTGTTCTGCACTGAAGCAAATGCTCCCTTATCATGCTGCTGTTAGTTGGCAATCACTCTTTATCAGTGTGGGCACTGATGCATTGTGAATAGCGAAGGAAGGCACCATACTGCTGTATGAAGAGATAACATACACACACATTACCTGTTTCTGAGGGAGTGTTTCTATTAAACAAATGCATTTCTCAACAGGACTTGAACTGATCTCAGAATCACTCTAAGTGTGTCACTTGCCAGGTGGAGGAACTTGCATTAGTGCTTAACAAGTGTGGGACAACGACAATTTGTTTAAATATATACAGCTCCCAAATCATTTGCAGAGGTTGGATAAAGCTTCAGAAGAGAAAGGCTGGGAGTAGCGGATAAGTACATTAAGTGACTGTGTGATTAGCTAGGAGCAAGCCTAAAAAAAAATACAACAGCAGAGATCACGATGTGACTTGGGAAGTGCCAAACTGGCAGAAGGGAATGTTCTAAAATGAGGAAACAAGTCAAAATAAATCAATGAAATGCATCTGCAGCTAAGAATTCACAGAAAACCTTTCTAAAATGTATCTGGACTCTGGCTCTCAGCCTAGAAGCACCCTAGCTCAAGATTTAGGGACTGGAATCTTCACTGTTGCAGCAGAGTGGCCTGTTCTCGGTGATCCTCATACACAGTACTCAAGCCATCTGCCATTTCTGGGTCACTGCACCAGCTGGCCCCAAGACTTGAACACACTTCTGCCTCACCTCCCTGCACTTTAGAGAATATTTCTCTTCTTCAGAATGCAGCACCAATACCCCTGTCTTGACGAAGCCTTTCTTAACTAACTTTTTTTAATTGCCTGATATTAATTATATGGGAGAGCTAGGTGGCACAGTGGATGAAGTGCCAGACCTGGAATCAGGAAGAGTCATTTTCCAGAGTTCAAATCTGGCCTCAGACTCTTGCTAGCTGTGTGACTTTGGGCAAGTCACTTAACCCTGTTTGCCTCAGTTTCCTCATATGGAAAATGAACTGGAGAAGGAAATGGCAAACCACTCCAGTATCTTTGCCAAGAAAATCCCAAATGGAGTCATGAAGAGTCAGATATGATTGAAAAATGACTTACCAATTATGTGTGTGTAAATGTATGTGTATATATATATATATATGAAATACATATATATGTGAAATACACACATATATATGAAATACATACATACATATATATATATATACACATATATATATATGAATAAAATACTCTCCCCTCCCTCTCCCCATAGCATACAGGTTTCCCCTTTTATATCTGCACCTCCAGGGCTTGGCTCATAGCTGGTGCTTAATTAATACTTGTTGACTGACCAAATTCAACTTGTGAGGCCCTGTCACTGATCCGCTTCCTGAAGAACCATCAAAATAAACACTAATCCAGGAATTCAGGGTCTAGCACCAGACCTTGAAGAAAGCCCACTCTTTTCTCTCCCAGGTTTTTTTTCCCCTAATTCAAAAGTTCCTATGATAGTCATTTATTTAAATTAAATAAATGTACAGCACACAGTTACAAACGGTTAGCTAACCTCATATTTTGCACAACCGTGCTTATTTAAAACATTTTGAAGACTAATGTATTGATGGATTCTTTTGACGTGATTATTTCTTATCCCATTCTTCTCTCTCTTTTCTTCCCTGTATAACCTCCTGCAGATATGGCTGAAGGTATAATTTGTCCTCTTCATATTTTGTCCACTGATTTTTAGGCAAGGTCTGCAGCCTCATGGTCAGGTCAAGAGCTCTCTTGATATGAAACATTTGCTCATTATACAGATTCTCTGGAAGCCTCCTTATGGCCTCTTTAACATCTTCATCTTCATAAAGTGTATTATCACACATTAACCCAAGTTTGTTGAATCCTACAGCACTGTAATACCACTTTCGAAGACTCTGGAGCCATCGGTTTGATGCTACAGTAGGTGCCGGCCTTGCCATCTAGATCTTGAGAGACCAGGGCTTTGCCTGGTGGTAAGTTCTAGAGGATACTCTCTCCCAGTTTTATGTGGTTTTCATAGCAGTTGGTATAGGTAGAAGAATATAATTATCTTAGCAATGGAGATAGCCAGCTTAATTTGTAAACCACCAATCTGATTTCAGGGAATGCCGAAAACGACAAACCTCCAAAAAAAAAGAGCTCTTCAACCCAGTGGCATTATATTACCTGATATTGTCCACTGAGAGGTCTGGGTTGGAATCCCAGCTCTTGACACTCATTAGCTATGCAATCCTGGACAAGTGACTTCAGTTATGTAAGCACTTTCTTTCCTCTTTTTACAAATGGGGATAACATTTACACTCCCTATTTCCCAAGATTGCTGTGAGAATGAAGAAATAATTAATGCAAAACACAGCTAAGGCAACTGAGGCTGAGATATTAAGCAATTTGCCAAAGGCCACATAATTTATCACTAATAGAATCCAAGGGGCAGCTAGGTGGTGCAGTGAGTAGAGAACTGGCCCTGGAGTCAGGAGGGCCTGAGTTCAAATCTGACCTCAGACACTTGACACATAACTAGTGTGTGACCTTGGGCAAGTCACTTAGCCCTAATTGCCCTGCCTTCTCCCCTCCAAAATAAATAAACTAATATTCAAACCCAGATGCCCTAGTGCCTAAAGTAGTGTTCTTTCTGTTTACCACAATGCCTTTCTTGGGTCAATTTTTAGACTGTTTCTTAAATATTGTATAAAAGCACCCATCCTGAACGTAGTCAGAAGTGGACTTTGCAGGGGCATAGGTTTGGGAGGGAAGCTCTCAGAAGACAAACTTCATCTACCTCACAATTTTGCTCAAAGCCAAGACTGACTAAAATTGTAGTGGCAGAAAATGTGAAATCAGAAAAGGAAAACACAGGACTGCTAGTAATTAGAGGTTGGGACAATGTACATTTTGTCAGTAGAACAGACTACAGGCTAATGATTTGTTGCCAATGGCAAGGTTACTGTTCTGCTAGATATTTCGAGTCAATGATGGAAGGGAATCTTCCTCAATATGAATCTAACTGGTAGCACTTAACTCAAGCCCAACGTATCATCACGCCACAGAACAGTAGGTAAGTACACAATTAACTAAGTGACTCCTAAGTGCTCTGCTTCCCAGAGAGAAGGGCTTGTTAAGTTTCTATTTCATTTTTGTGAAATAACGGCTAATTTATTAATTTTAAAGTATTACTCTCATTTTTTCAAAAATTCAGACAGAATCAAGAGCTAAAGGAACTTGAAATGAATACTTATTTTAATTCTTGTGGAAAGATTTTTATTGTCACAAAGGAATCAAATAATAAAGTTATTATTACTCAAAGTGGTAATTTCATATTAAATCTATTCATAAGTATATTCAATCAGTTAGTACCTTTATCCTTACTGCAGCTCCAGGTATCCGTAAAAGCCCTTCAGTTTCTAATCCTCCCTCTTCTATTCGAGAAATCAACTGTACAGAAAAAAATTAGATATTAATATTTAGAAATATAACTGTCAAGAATATCATATCTATTTTACATATAAATGACTGAAATTGATTACACCATATTCAGGTACGCATTCTGTGATTAGCTGCCATTGCATTACTGCCTTCTAATAAACAAGCTCAAGAACTTGAAAACATAATTAATTTCATGTTGCACTCAAGAAAAAAGATGGCTCTCTTCATACTGCCTTAGTTACAAAAAATAAGAAAAACTATGTGATTTCACACAACAGCTGTGTTATTGCAAACAAGTAGAGAATGAGGATGCTCATTTTAAAAGCTCCAAAAATAATTGTTTCTCCTGCTTTTGCAGGAGCCTGGACTCTGTGATCTAATCAATCTTTTGCATTCTGATATTTGCACATTTGCATCTCATTTTCACTTTGTTCAAAGACACATTTTACAAGTTTTCAAGAGACTTTCTGTTGGCAAATGTTCATTAAAATACACACACCTCTAGATGTCTAATATGGATTCATTCATTCAGGCTACAAACATATATATTAAATAGTGATTATGGAGCACCATACTAGGCAAACAGAGAAGATGCAAAATTTAATAAGACAAAAACCGAAACTTGGTAGAGTTTACAGGCTAGTGGAGGATAAGGAATAAACACAGACAAAACATAATAATCTGACTAGGGCCTCAGAAAAGAGCAGAACAGTCATAAGTAGCTAAGGTTTGAGGAATAAAATAATTATAAATGGTGAGAGAAGGAGAGATCAAGGAACATTTCATGGAGTTTGGCTTGAAAGGATAAGTAAAAATTCAATTCAATTTCTTGAGTTATGCTGGTTATTGTAGTTTGATGTTGTTGTTTTCCTTGATTATTGAAAAAAGACCATGAATGACATAAGGAAGGTGATTTGCAAGTGAACTGGATTTAAGTGAGGGAGGGCTGTGCAAAGTCACCAGCCTCACTCTCTCCTCCAGAGCCATCTGGGTCCAGTGGCAAGATATAAATCAGGACAACTGGAGATGGCCCCCATGCAATGGGAGACCTTGGCCTTTTTAAGTTAAGGTCTTTCCTAGGTCTCAATATGATTGAGGCAACACCCATTCAGTGATTAAGGCTAGATAAGAAACGAGGCAAAGAATGGCCTCTTTTACCTAGTCAAAAAAAAAAAAAAAAAGGAAAAAACCAATCTGGGAAGGTAAGACCTTCAGGGCTTCTGGCCAAAACAGAAACAATTGCTTTTTACACTCATTGGGAGCCATCAGGACTCAATGACCAAGTGAAGCTTGGGCTGAGACTTATTGTTGGCCAATCAAAGAGAGCCAGTGTGATGTGGGTGTGAGGCATGGTCCTTAAAAAAGAAATCTAGCCAGTAGACCCCAAGATACTAGGAATTTGCATTCTTTTGGGCAGAGCACCTGCAGGTCAGGGTATGATTCCCTATGTGGACAGAGGGAAAGGAGAGGGGAGGGAGGGAGAAGAGAAAGAGAAGGGAGGGAAGATGAGGAAGGAAAGTAAGGGTGACTCTGGTATTATACCTAAGAAGAGCACACACACACAATCAAAAAGTATTCACTAAGTGCTTACTACATGCCAAGCACTGACTAGTCTCAGAGTTGGGCATACAATAACAAAAGTGAAATGGTCATGGAGTTTACATTCCCACAGGAGAGGCGTGCATATGTATGTAAGAGAGAGAAATATATGTACATCCATAAGTAAATGCATAATATGTACAAAATAAAGAGACGGTAGGTTTTTCTTGGGAGGTGGCACTAGCAGCTGAGGGGGATCAGGAAAGTGTTTATGAAAAAACCATTTGGAGTCCTTGAGGCGTTGGTAGTCAGCTGTCTGTTATTCTCTGTTGCTTGGCAGCCGGTGTGCACCTGCTCAGACATGGCCTCTGACAAGTGGACTCAGCCAGCCAGCCACACAAGGATATGGGGCTTACTTTACCCAGCCTATTCCCAACAGAGCAGTCAGCCCTATGGCCCATCAGCTGATACCTCAGGGTATGGTCAGAGAAGCTATGGTTCTCCTCCTATGGACAAACCCAGAAGACAGGCTATCGTACCCAGTCAATTTCCCAAGGATATGGTTCAGCCAGTGGCTATGGCAGCAGCCAGAATTCCCAACTTTCTTATGGTCAACATTCATCCCAACCTGGCTACACCCAGCAGCACTTCAGGGAACTATGTTAACAGCTCCCAGGGAAGTAGCTATGGACAGCCTTAGAGTGGGAGCTATGGTAAGCACTCTGGCTATGGTGGACAACAACAAAGCTTTTACAATCCCTACAAGGCTAGGGCCAGAATCAGTATAACAGCAGCAGTGGGGGGAGTGGAGGGCGTGGTGGATGTAGCTATGGCCAAGATCAGTCATCTATGAGTGTTGGAAATAACAGTGGTAGCTATGGCAATCAGGATCAGAGTGGAAGTGGTAGCAGCAGCAGCTATGGGGGAAGCCAGAAGGACCACTGGGGCAGAGGTTGGGGTGATGGAGGTGACAGAGGCAGTAACTGCAGTAGCTACAACCATAGCAGTGGTGGCTGAGGCTGTGAAGGCAGAGGTGGCATAGATGAAAGTGACCATGGTAGCTTCAATAAATTTGGTGGACTTCAGGATGAAGGATCACTCCATGACTCTGAACAGGATAATTCTGATAATAATGCCATTTTCATCTAGAGATCAGATGAGAATTTTACCCTTGAGTCTGTGGCATTAAGACTACTAAGAAGGAAAGGTGACAGTATCATTTGATGATCTCCCTCTTCCAAAACAGCCATTGACTGGTTTGATGGCAAAGAATTTTCTGGAAAACCCATTAAAGTCTCCTTTGCAATTCAAAGAACAGACTTCAACAGAGGACATGTCAATGGCCATGGTGGCCATGGGCATGGAGGACCCATGGAGGCTTTGGAGATAAGGCAGTGGTGGTGGCAGCCAAAGAGGATTCCCCAGTGAAGGGGGTGGTGGTGAAAGGCAGCAGCAAGTTGGAGACTTGAAATATCCTAACCCCACATGTGAGAACATGAACTTTTCTTGGAGAAATGAGAACAATCAGGGCAGCTAGGTGGTACAGTGGGTAGAGCACCAGCCCTGGAGTCAGGAGGACCCAAGTTCAAATCCAGCCTCAGACACTTGACACACTTACTAGCTGTGTGACCTTGGGCAAGTCACTTAATCCCAATTGCCCTGCCTTCCCCCCTCCAAAAAAAAAAAGAAAAAAGAGAAATGAGCATAATCAGTGTAAGGCACCTAAACCTGCGGGACCTGGAAGCTATCATATAGGGGCATAATTTTAAAGAGGCTCAGAGAGGTGGCAGAGGTGGCTATGACTGTGGAGGATACCAAAGTAGAGGCAGGGATGATGGGTAATCCTGCAGGGTCCAGGGTGGAAGGGACATAGATGGCTTTGGACCTGGAAAGATTGTTTCAAGGGATGAAAACAGACAGGACAGACAGAAGAGGCCATATTAGCCTAGCTCAAGCATCTTTGGACCATTTTTTTGCCAGGCTCTTTATACTTGTTTTGTATAATTGTAACCATGCCCCCAGGTCCCATTAAATGCCACTGTTTTAGTTAAAATAAATAAATAGACAGATAAATAGATGAATAAATGTATAAATGAACCATTTGAACTAGTTTTCTTGAAGGACATGACTCTTATTGCTAAGTTTCAATATGATTGATAGATAGTATATGGTCCTAACCACAACGGATATATGTAGCCTTATTTTTTAAACCAATCTTCTTGATAAAAATGTATGTAATATGAATACTATACCAATATACTCTAAATAAACGTAGTGGTTCTCTCAAAAAAAAGTAACTTAAAGGTACTTTCCTGTACATAAGGATAAAATAATTAAATAGAATTTACTGATATAAATGCTTTAGAAGCTTGGAAACTTTCAAATGGGTGTTTTCACTAAAGCATTTCTGCCCAAGAAAGAGAATTTATTTTCCCATTGTGTATATCCAACTAGAATTCAATTGGGAAGAAATATCTAACTTTTCTATCATGACAGGTTTGCTGCGTCTCAGTCCCTGTAGTCATTCTTCCACAAGGAAGAAAATAGTTAACACGGACAAGAGCATATACAGATTGAATGAAGTGTTAAAAGGCCAGAAGGATTTCCTCATTCTTAGAAAAGGTTCAAAGGAGGTTAAGTATAAAATCTTGTAGTTACGTTACAAAATCTGTACAAAAATTTAAAAATTATGAACTAAAGCTAAACTGGAATGTATTGAAATTCAAATAAAAAAGACCTAAAAATTTTGGATAGTCATACTTTCAAATACTAGCTACAAGAATGTGAACTTGATTTTTAAAAAGGCAAAAATCTAGACCAGATTAGAAACAAATGGTTTCAGGGATTCTTAACCCTGGGGTATTAACTATACTTCACCATAATGGGTTTATTTTATAATCATATTTATTTTATTTTATGAATTTAAAAACATTCTGAGAAGGGGCCCTTATGCTTCCCCAGACTGCCAAAGGGATTCAGGATACAAAAAGAGGTTAAGAATCCCAGGTCTATAATGAAAGTTGGGAATACACCCTCTTAATATTTCACTGGACAGAATATATCTGGAATTATGTTCAGTTCCATGTGCCAGGTTTTAGGAACACTGACAAGCAAGCATTAATCTAGAGAAGGTAATGAGTATGATAAAAGATCATGGATCCATGTCATATTAGGTACCACTAAAGGAATAAAAAATATTTTATCCAAGAAGATCTATGTGGAATATGACATTTTCCTTCAAACATTTTTAGGACTGTCAGATAGATGAAGAATTAGACTTACTCCATATGGCTTCAGGTTAAAGAACAAATTCCAGTGGGTGGAAGCTATAAGGTCAATGGATGGGCAGATTTCAGCTCAATGAAGGGAAAATTTTCTAACACTGCACCTCCCCTTGGAGGAATTGAAACCCTTTAGGGTATTAAAATCTCTATCACTAGAAGTATCCAAGTAGATACTAGAACACCAAGTTAGGGACATTATATAGGAATACTGGATTGGATTAGAGGTTGTACCAAAAGACAATCAGGTCCTTTCAAACTCTAAGAGCCATATAGCTTTCAAATCCACAAGACAACAGTCAATATCTATTTATCTAAATAAAACAGTGAATGAAATGTGGGCGTGGAAAAAAGAGCTCTTTAAATGGTCAACAATAGCTTTCTCTCCTCTTTGCCAAGGAAAGGATTATATTTACTTGTCTAGCATCCATCCCTATAGCTTCCCTGTACTCATCTTTAATTGCAATTGGCAGCTACTACTCCCCCCAGAACTCAGTACCTCATCATAAAATGAGTCAACAAATAGCGTAGAACAGATGAGAAAAGTAAAGTGTGCAACCAATGGTTGAAGTTCACAATATTTATATATGAGTAAGGGTACTAGAGAATGACCGGTGGTAGGAACTCACAGAGGACAAAATGCACTTTCTCAAGAGCCAGGTTGAGATTTTGTACAACCATATATCATCAGACACTAACAGAACTGAGGCTCAAAATTCAGAGTAAAAGCTGGAATTAAGTGATCCACATAAACTGTGATTCTTCTGGTACGCAGAAGAGTAGATTAGAATACTGTTGGTATTTTAAAATTGCATTATTTCAACTTTCTAAATTAAACTTTTGGGAAAAACAGGTAGTGACCCAAAAAAATGACACTTTGAAGATAAAAGAGGCTATCTAGAACCTATATACAATCAAGTGCTTAATCCATTGTGATTTGAATTTAACAAAATGTAGGACTAGCTGTAGAGTCAATTAGCAGTTATTAAGTATCTACTATGTACTAGGCACCATGCTATGGGTTGGGGATACAAAGAAAGGCAGAGTATTCCCAGTTCTCAAGGTGCTTAAGCCTAATGGGGGAGACAACGGCAAGCAATTATGTACAAACAAGATCTATACAGGATAAATTGGAGAGATTCTCAGGGGGAAGGCATTAAAATTAAGAAATACTGGGAAATGTTCTTACAAAAGATGGGACTTTAGCTGATATTTGAAAGAAGGCAGAGAAGCTAGTGGGTAGAAAGGAGGAAGAGTGTTCCAGGTATGGGGGATAGCCAGTGAAAACACTCAGAGTGGGAGATAGTGTACTGTGTGGGAGAATCAGCAAGAAGGCCAGTGTCACAGAATGCAGGAAGAGTGGGAAGGGACCAGGTTGTGAAGGGCTTTAAAAGCCAAACAGAGGGCAGACATGGGATGGATAATCCAGAAATCATTCATGGTTGGTTCTGGAATGCATTAGTATTCTGTAGCAGATCTACTCTCCTTTGTTGTCCACTCACTCAAATGTTTACTGAACACCGATGTTCAAGGTCCAATGTTTGGCACAGTAGGGAAACGCAATAACATACAGCTCTGCATTGTTTAAGTTGGTATTAAACTTAATAAGCAGTTTCTGAGTGTGTAAAAACTAGTGGAAGGGAAGAGAGGCTGCTTTCAGATGTTTTGATTTCCCTGGATAACTGACACGTGAATTGAAAGTGGAATATATTGCTGACTTGATAAAATTAGAGAATGGTTGCCGAGTTCTACTTTAGAAGAAGAACCTGCTAAATTAAATCCGACATAGAGTAAACACAACAGCTTAGGAAATGCATACAGACAAAATATTCACAAAGGTAAAATACAGTTTACAATCAGAACTTCAATAGCTATGATTTCATCCATGTGATAACTTCTTCCACCAACGAAGACCACAACTCTATCACACCTTAGTCAGTTGTTGGAAGATAAATGAATTTCTGCAGCCAAAGCCATCATTTGCTGGTCCAGTTCTTGGTGATGTATCACTCAGAGCATACCCTCTGGCACTGAGAAGCTCAAAATCTCTCTAGTCTGGTAGAACCTGCCAGGTCACATACCACCAGTAACAATTTTTGGTAATCCAAAGTTACTGCCATGCCATGACAAGGTACCAGGATAGGATTTTTAGAGGAAGAATTGTAAAATTCCTAACCAATTTATGAACATTCCCTACTACTGCAAGGATTCTTAATCTTTTTTGTTTGTGTATGTCATGGATCTCTTTTGGCACTGATGCTTATGGACCTCTTTTCAAAATAATATTCTTTAGAAAATCATAATTTAAGGAAAAATGCTAAATTTCAGTTAGAAGTATATAAAAATAAAGAAATAGTTTTTTTTTCTGAATCAAGTTCATAGATCCCCTAAGCCAGAACCCCTGTTCAACTGTGTTATAAGGAACTGAAGTGTCAGTCAAATAAAAGCAATCAATTCAGTAATATCTAAAGTTAGTCAAGTAATTATTATTCAGTCTTAATCCCACAAAAAGCAACTCCGTGAAATATATGCCATCAACCCTTGAAACTGAAATGATTACTGTACCAAGTGTAAAGACGTGACAATTCAGGAGACTCCATTATAAGAATATTAATGCCAAAGACATCAATCTTCAGAATTCACTATTCCCAAACCCAGCTGACTTACTCGTTGTCTACTCACTTTTTGAAAGATCAAGGGTATCCTCGTCCCTGGGACTCTCTTCTGATCCTGCTCTAGCAATACTGACAGGGGAACACCAAAAAGACCGGAGTCTGCACAAAGCAAAAGAAAATAGAACATTTCACATCTATTTCAAAGTATGAAAATAGGGATAGAAAGAGATGATTTCAAAGCCATAAGCTTTCCTTGCACATTTGGAGCCCCTGACCTCATATTCAGTATGGCAGAGCGGAATGAATATATGCAATCAGGTTACTAAGTGTAATCAAACTAAATACTCTGGCAAAAGGCAAATATCCTTTCATATCTTCTCCCACAAGAGAGGGGAACTTCTATTTTAGCATAGATCAGAATTCAGAATGCTATAATGAATGAAATAATATAAAGGGACCATCTGCTTTTTCAGAAATCAGTTGGCAGTATGACCTTATTCAGCAAATCTTCTTTTCAGAAAATATAATGTAAGGCGAAGAACTTGGAAAAGATGTATGGAACTTTAAAAAGATCAGGGTAAAAAAAACTCAAGAAGTTTATTTAACTATGCTATCAATCATCACATCGTTGAAAAGAACTGCTGCTGCTTCATATCTCTAAAAGGATCTAATACAGAAAAACATTAGCAAAACTTTCCTTAAACTGAGGTTTAAAAAAATTAACTATTTAATGGCACTTCTATTTGTTGAAAAAAAAATTGTATCCGAAGAGAGAAACTGAATTTTCCATCAAGAAACATTTATTGAGTACCTACTATGTACCAGGTACTATGCTATGTGGTGAGAGTACACAGACAGAAATGAAACATTCCCCCTCCACCAGAGGTTCCCAAACTTATTTGGCCTACCGCCCGCCTTAAAAAAATTACTCAGTGCCCCCCTGGAAATCTTTCTTTAACCCTTTAATTTTTTTTTCTAAGTTTGCATCATTTCAAAAAAATATCAAATATTATTTTAAATGATGCATTTTAAATTTAATAATTTATTGTAAATTTGTGGGGGTTTTCTTGCATTTAAATTTTGATGATACAATATTGCATCACATATTTTAAACAAGTCATTATATGCACATATTCCTGTCAATGCATGCTGGATTTCCACGCAACATGCTCACCTACCAACACTTGCTTGTTAAGACCTGTCAGTAGACACTGACTGGTTATAACTTGCATTTTATGTGTTTATTTGGAAAACAATGTAATTGCTATGACTTTAACTGTTACACGACAAATGAAACATGTATGAACAGTTTTCCAAAATTTTCTTTTCTTCTCTTTTTTCCTTATGCTTCTACTTACCCCTAATTTTTATCCACACCCCCCAATTGTACCCAAGGCTATTACCGCCCCCCCCACCCCGAATCATTCCAGCTCCTTGAGCTCCTTAGAACTGGGACTGGCTTTTTCCTTCCTTTGTCTCTCTAGCAAAGTACCTGGCACATAGTATATAATAAATGCTAGCTCATTGACCAGCCTCAAGGAATTTACATTCTACTGGGGGAAGAGCCCTAGCATACACATATATGAATACGTACAAAATAAATACAAGGCCATTCTACTGAATCATAGTTTATAAAGCACTATATGCATCCTCTCTTGGGAACCTCACGACCACCTTTTACAAATATTATTAATCCCCATTTCACAGATGGGAAAAAATGAGATTCAAGAGTTAAATGACTAGCCATTTAAGTAGCAGAGCTTTCACTCAAATCCTAGTCCTGTGATTTTAAATACAATACTTTTTTCATCACATTAACCCTTGAAAAACTGGAAACGATTGACTTACTGTTGATTTCTGTATTCTAACTATCAGTCCAAACATAGGAATGAGACCCTCTAGGATAGGAGGATGCAAAGATCCTTAATCCCAAACCCAATTGGCAAAGGTATACTTTTCAGGGCTTCCCTGATACAAGAGTATCAGGATTTAAAACAAAAGCATGGATGGGGAAAAAAAAAAAACAAACCACAACTGTAGCTTCTCAATGGTTTTCTAAGCAATTTCTACTCAGTTTCCATTATAGGAAATCCCTGTATAGTTCAATAAGAGAGCCCTGAGGAACTATGATTATGCCATAAAAATCCATGGAGGGTCTTTAGAAAAAGGTGTAGAAAGCAAAACTGAGGAGTGAACAGGTTGTTGCACAGATCTAATGGGTATAGAGCTGATACTACTCTAGGGAAAGGGATTGGATCTGTCATTTCACTGGCATAGGGAGTGAACTCCCAAGTGAGGAAACTCTCTTTACCAATACAGGTCTGTACCTTCTCTGCAATTTACAGTCTTAGAGAATTGCCTAGAGCAGTGAGAGATTAAGTTATTTGTCCAGGATTACACAGCTAGCATCTGTCAGAAGTAGCTGGGTCTTCCTGGCTTCAAAGCTGCCTCTCTTGATTCTTCTACACTATGGAAAAACAAAATCAGATTTCACGAGTAAGTATAAGTAAGGCTAGTTCCTGTATAACATTTCACCGAAGGAGAGGAATTTGTTACGCACAAAGCTGGATTGTCTAAATAACGCGATAGCATTGCTATCAGTAAAGCTAACAATGACTAACAAAATAGTGGTAGATCTTGGGGTGGGGGAATTACAACCACCTCAAGGGGTCAGGCTACCATTCTGTGAATTGTTTAAAAAGTCATCTCCATTCTCTCTCAATCACAGGGACAGGCATGAAATTATTTATGATCCTTATATAAGCTCTACTATTGAAATATAAGATGTGATTATTACCCTTGAAGCACTGTTCTCTAGAGCTGAACTCCTAGATGAATCAATAAGTACCCCAAACACAGCACTGAAACATGTAGAATTGCCAAAAATGACGGCATCAAATGGAGTGAGAAGCCATCCCTCCTTCTGAATGCCCTTAACAGTAACTTTTAACAGTTTCTTCTTATCTGCCCCCAGTGCCCTATAACATGATGTTAGTGTGTTCTGTACTTAATATGTGAGGTGTGAAAAACTCAATATTACAACTCTGCCACTCATACTTAGGTTTGTTCGGTGGGCATAGTGGCAAAAAGCCAAAATCATCTTTGCTGCCTCTTCATGAGAGAATTTAATGATTTTCATTAAATACCTTTACCTTTTGTTTTCATTTTCACAGCTTTTTGCTGCTTGAGCTCAATTCCAAGTATATCATACAGTGCAGTCAACTCAATGAGAGCTAAGTAGCAAACCTTCTTCATGTCCTGGGGTGCCAGGTCACCAATCCTTGTGTTACCGGTTTTGTCCTTTGGCAGTCTGAAACTCTATAAGAAATACCACAAATGGAGTAAACATTTCCAGGATGAACTTGCCTTTGAAATACGAGGATGAAAAGGAGTAATTAGTTTACAGAGAAGTTATGATTAAAATTAGGATCAAGAATTTTCTAAAGAAAGGAGATGAAAGCGAACAATGAAAGTGACCATAGAGCCTGAAGCAATGGTGACCTGGATTAAAACTAAATGTACTTTGACTCATACACACACACACACACACACTCACACACACACATATATACACACACTTACTCATTCTATGGAATTTTGGAGACCAGGAATTACGTAAAAGGAGATCAAAGAACACCAGTAATTTTAATTAGAGAATTAGCCAAGACCAGAAATCAAGTGCTTAAACCTTGGAAAAAAGAGTTATGACAGCCAGATACATTGGTCTGCTCCTCTCTACCTCCACTTCTTCCAGTAATCATGCCCTACCAGCTATACACTAAATAGGTAAAAGAAACATAAAAAGCACATTTGAGGGTCTAGAACGTACCCAGCAAATCTTCCTAGTAGAGTCCATCTCCAGGTCCAATGACCTAAGTACAGGTCAGGGAAGCTATTTCCCACTCATTTAACCACAAATGAGTCAAATTCTGAGTCCCTAGTCACAGTTAAGACAGCAGGACAAAGATAAGGACTTGAGAAAAGAATTTCATTTTCTTCCCTCTTGGTTCTCAGTTATTTTTCTTCCCTTCTCCTCACCTAAGCCCTCACCTAGCCCTCCCTAACTTGCAGATCACACATTCGACAACCACTGTATCTAGTCAGAAAAAAATAAATATTATAGAACAAACTAAACTGAGACATGGAGGAAAACATGAACAATAGGGAGAAACCAAAGTAAGGAAGCAAGCAATACGGTGGAGTAGGACAAATCTGTTGACACTCTCCCAGCACAATCTCTACTATTTATTACTCTCTTCCCCTTGTTTTCAGTACTATTCTAACAACAGGATTGCCCCCAAAAGAAAAAGAAAATAGCATAATTTAAGTATTAAATTAAAAAAAATAAGTACAGAAGAGAACAAAAGGAAACACCAACAAGGAGGACAGCTTTGAAAGTTTAAGTGATTAATGTGTTGTAAAATTAAAAGGAAAAACAAGCTCTACAGAACAGAGATTCAAAGTTTCATATATAAGCCTTATTTTATGTTCTGTTTTGTACACAAGAATGCTCATTTTATTTGGTGCTAAGTTTTGAATAATAATAGCTATATTATATATCTAGATACATATACATATATATACACACATATATATATATATATTTTTAAATCCTAAGTATTGACCCATGATAAATCTGTCTCTCCTACTACTGAGACACACCTCCACTGGTTCATGCAGAAGCTGAAAATCAGAACCATCTATTCCTTTATCAGTCTCTCGGCCTTCTATACATTTCTTCTCCTAAATACACAGACACATACACAGACACACACAAACACACACATCCCTATATGTTCTATTGAGCTTCCTGTCATTGGGACTGAGAATTTCCCTCTTCTGAGACAAAAAATCTTACTTCCTCATCTTTTTTTCTGTTCTAACAACTGAATAGTTGGGAACTCTGTCCCAAATTAGTTCAAGTCTGAACCCTTTACACATATATGACATTAACTCTATTGTTCATGAGCTATTTTTAAAAAATGATCACCTTTCTTCTGGGGTCAAAGAGTAGGGTGTTATAAGAGATAAGTATAAAAGGCATCCATTGTTTTCACAATATACTCTTCTTTAAACATGTTCTGGGAAAGTTCAAATTAGACTCTTCTGTAATTCAGTTTCTTTTTTGATTCCAGATTATCTATGAGGCAATCACAGCACTGAGGAAAGTACCCTCAGGGCTAACATTGGTTTCCTCCCCATAGCAGCCATCCATACCCATAGTATTTTGTTCCTATTATCACTTGATCATCTAATTCTCACTAAGAATGTATTTCCACTAAAAGTTGCTGAACTGTCACCAATTAAGTATTTTGTAATTAATATTTGACTTTTTTTTTAAAATGGGATGTTGTGGGGCAGGAGGGAAAGGGGGAGGGTCGGTCTAGAGCTGTGATTTCATAAAAGAAAGTTCTCCATGGGAAACTCCCCCTACAACTTACATTCTTAGAGAGTTGCCCAGCATTCCAAAAGATTAAGGGCCTTGCTAAACAGTCGTCCTGCCAGTATGAAGCAGGGGCTAGAATTGAACCCAGGTTAGGCAACTAGGTGGCACAGCGGGATAGACTGCTGAGCCTGGAATCAGGAAGACCTTAGTTCAAATCCAGCCTGAGACAATTACTAGCTATGTTTCCCTGGGCAAGTCACTTTACCTCAGTTTCCTCATCTGTAAAATGGGGATTATTGTGAGGATCTAATGAGATAATAATTGTAAAGCACTTAGCATAGTTCCAGGCATATAATAAGTGTTATATAAATGTTAACTATGATTATGATTATTCAGGCTCTATCCATTTTGACACATTGAATCTCTTGGATTATTATTTTAAAAAATTAAATAGGTACAGGGAGAGTAACAAGAAAATGGACATGAGGTTCCTCAGTAAATCAGCAATTCAGGGTGGATAATTAAACTAAGAAAGCTTAGTTTAAGATCTATTCCCTACAATGAGGGAGATATGTTATTAATTTGGGGATGAAATAAATAGTTATTGGCTTGTCAACTTTATAACTTCCAGGTTGATGGTATAGAATTGACTGGTAGAATTCAATCTGATGAGGTCATCTTATAATTGCTAAAAATGGCACCCAAGTTTTTCCTGCGCCTGACCTTAAACCCATTGTTCTGAACTGTTAAAGGCCAATAACTTACCACATAGAAAAGATGATCCAATATTAAATTGAAATCATTCTAACATTCCAAAAAGGGAAAGGCAATACAATAATTGAAGCATTATCCCAGATTCAAAGAAGCCTAAAATATTATTACTTCAAGTATTTGGCTTACCTAGCAATTTTTTTTAAACATAGCACCTAATAAAAAGAATGAGCTCTTTAGCCCAATGTTTAATTCATGGTAGAACCTTTAAATATTTATGAAATTTCCTCACATTTTTGTTTAGTTAATGGAGTGGATTGTCTAGTTTGTTGAGAGCAAGGAATGTGATTCAGCAGAAGCTACTATGTCTTTTCGCTTGCTTAAAAATAGAATTAAAGACTTCTCAAAATTCGATGTTTTTTTAAGTCATATTGCTAGAGATCTCTTTCAACAACGGTCTGCCTTTTGAAGCTTACCTATTACCAGGCACAGGGCAGGAAATAAATATTTACTGACTTGCCTTTTATATACAGTGCATAATTGTATACCTATAAAATTAAGAGGCTTGACTAGAACCTCAGTAAGGTCATTGCAAGCACTAAAATTCAATGACCCTCTGACTATCCTGAATGATGCAAGATAAAAACTTGGAAAACAAGTCAACATTATGAACACCTACTATTTGATGTTGTAATAAAACAAGTTATCTCTCTGCAATAATTTTTGTCTCCAACTTCTTTGGCAGACTCTAACTTTTGCTCTCCTTATAACAATAACAGCAGTTCATAGTTCTAATACGTTAAAAGTTTGCAAAGCACTCCTCACAATAACCCTGTGTGATAGCTAGTATAATTATTTTCACTCCTTTTTTACAGATGGGGAAACTAAGGCTGAAAAGCAAAATTAGCTGCTTAAAGGGAGACACACCGGGTGCTTTGGTCCTAAGCCCAGCGCTCTTTGACCCGTTTCATAATCATTTCTAGCATTTTGTCATATATGACCTTTCTAGTTTGCTATATCTAATATGCTGGGGATGGAGAAACTAAACCAACCAAGGTTCTTATTAAACAACAGGTTTAAATGGGAAGTGACGAAATTTCAAAGGAGCATCTAACTACATGAAACTTAACTTGTTGATTCAATGCTATGTATTTCAGAGACTTGGGGGAAGCCTAGAAATCTGGACACTCTAGTCACCATTTTCCCTGCCTTCTTTAGAAATGAAGTGAAAAAAGAATGCATTGATTTGGCACACAAAGCAACTAGAAGGAAAAGATGTTATTAATTACCCATTGGGTTTGTTTTTAACATCAAAACTGAAGCTCATTTGCATTAACTCCCTTGGCCAGATTTTAAAAATTAAACATAATTGGTCCTTAATCAATTAATTGACAGTTGCAAGACGCTCATTCTTACCTATATCAAAGCAAAGCTCTAAACCATGCTGATTAATCAAAGCCAGGCAAAGTTTGGGATTCTTGCAGACAATACCTCTCTCCCCTAGTATCAGATTAAAAATTAAAAAATAAATTTGACTCTGGAATGATACATTTTAAAGAATGGTGAAAAAATGCCAGCACTGGGCTTTTTAATGCTTTTAAAGAAAAGAAGGTAAAGAATAAGGTAAGAATTATTGTGTCATTTTATTGTGTCACATTCAATAGAGAAATAGATCACTGAAATGAATACTTACACCTATGAAAGCATTTATCTATTTAAATATTATATAATGTATAGTGCTATAGAGCTGGAATGGAATTCAAGAGACTAATGCCTGACTTGGAGAGATAAAAATCAATCTTCATTCATTCATTCCACATATGTTGAGAGAATGCATTCCATATAAGGCCTACTTAGTTTCAGGGGCATATGAACCCTCAAGAGATATACATACAGGTAGTGAATTGTACTCTTCTTTGTTCTCCAGAAGCTTTTCTTTTGAGGTCTCTTTCAAATTGGCTGCTTGCTCTGCAAAGGAAATCTCTAGGTTGATGTCCGTTTCAGAAACAGGTACATCTTCAGGCAGGTATAGGCTGTTCTTCTCACTAATTCCAGAGTTAGAGGCCAGATCTAGACATAAGAGACCCAACAATGTCATATACGTTATTTTTCTGCTACTTATATTTTATTATAATATGGTCAATGCTCCTCACTGATGTAGGTATACCTTCTACAAAGCAAAGCAGAAACCTTCTCTGATTCATTAGACAATCACTAAGTTACTATGTCAGAAAAAAATAGCTAACATTTATACAGTACTTTATGGTTTGTAAAGAGCTTTTATGTATGTTATCTCATTTGATCCTTAAAAAAACTCTATGAGGTAGGAGCTATTTTTATCCACATTTTATAGATAAGGTCCCTGAGGCCAAGAGAGATCACTGATTTGACCAGAATCACACAGCTAATAAATGTGAGACAGAATTTGTCCCCAAGTCCACTGCGCCACCTAGCGACCATAACGAAAAACCATTGCCTCGTGGACAACATGTCAAGATGCCTCTGCAGAAACAGCCAGACTGACTTTCAGGAGAGAAACATGCCAGTTATTATTACCAGGCTTATATTTGAAGTCTTTCTAGCTCCATAGAAACTGACATGTCTACTTCAAAGACATGGCCTTTGAAAATCCAAGGTAACCTGTATACCATGATGAAGGATTGAAGGACTTTAGCGGTTAGTTTCTACTTATACATAAAAATAAAGATGATAAATGGGAAATCCTGAAATTAAATTGGAAAATGGTAAATAACAAGGGGACTTTCCAAGGAAGTATAAACACACTAATTTATTCACTGACTATTCGTCTTCACATATGTACACATACGTGTATATATAATATACATACACACATATATGTGTGTGCATACATGTGTGTATGTGTATATGTGTGTGTATGTGTGTATATATATATATATACATATATATATATATATCATACTTACCTATGTCTTGGAATATGTTACACTCAAAAAACACTATTAGTAGCCATCAACTTTACAAAACTAAGGAATAAGTTAATAAGGTAGTGCTGTATATTAAACATGCATTTGGTTAGCAAAGGAAGCATAGAGCTGGCTGAGATTCTTTAATAGTGCCAACATCATATTTCTCTACCTGTTTGGTGCTTTAAAAAAAAGTTTCCTGGAATAAAAGTCCCTCCCCACCCTGACCTGCCCTTTACTGGAATTTCACCTGCTTAGTATTCTGAGAATTTCAAAGCCAGAAGTGCCAAAAAGCTAATAGCTGTGAGTCAGGGCTGGAGCCAGCTGGTACCAAAACAAACTGGTAGAAGAATACAGAGGTACCCGGAGGATCCTTGGGCCATAGGTGTTAGTCAGAGATGTTCTGAACTTCATCATCATTTCCAAGGATTAAATTTTTTTTCTTCATTCATGACAGTCTTTATTAATATTCTAAACTTCTCTGCTGAAACAAGCAGCCTGAACTTCTGATGATGAGTCTTCTAAGTAAAACTCTCCAGGAAACTTTTCAGCTTTGAACATAGCACATACTGAAACAGCCTGGGTGAGAAAAACTGTTGTGTTTCGGTTTGTTCTGATTTTTTTTCATCCTATTCATTCTGTTCACAGTTTAAAAGCTCTGAGTTGCCTGATAAAAGCGTACACACCATCCATATTCTCACCCAGTCACACAGGAGTTTGATGAATTTTTGAAAGACCCCTGGGGAAAACTAAACAAATACAAAGACTTGGATGGAAATTAAAATGAAGATGTTTGGGAAGAAACTGAGATAGCAATAATTTTATGTGTATGAGTGTGTGTGCTATTTTTAAATCCCCCCCAAAAAATACAAATGTAGCCTTTTAAAACTTTCAAAACCACTTTTGTTGTTGAGTAGTTTTTCAATCATGTCTGACTCTTCATGACCCGTTTGGGATTTTCTTGGTAAAGACAGTGGAGTGGTTTGCCATTTCCTTCTCCAGCTCATTTTACAGATGAGGACACCGAGATAAAAAAGGGATAAGTGACTTACCCAGGTTCGCAGAGCTAGTAAGAGTTTGAAGATGAATTTGAACTCAGGAAGATGTCTTGCTGCCTTTTATCCACTGCCCCCCAAAACGCACTTACTTTGAATCTTACGGCTAATTAAGTCCATTTTGTCCCCCTTTTACTTTCAAAGAAGCACAAATTTAAAGCTTTATTACTATTGCTATGATTAACAATAACAACAATATACCTATATCCCAATGATGACATCAGACATTATGATACAATGCTGCTATTTCTCCTTAAGAATCAAACCTCAATACTGGCACCCTACTAACTGTTAATTTTTTGTTTTGAGGTGGTGACCAAAGGGTGAAGGCAAGGTTTTTCATTCTACTTTGCCCCCTTTTTTTCTGGTTCATACTTTCCTGTGACTGTATGCTTGTTACCTAGGAAACAGCTGTAAAGAAGAAGGCTGATTGGCCACTTTTTAAAATTAGCAACTATTTTGTACTACCCTATACGCAGCTGAGAATATTTGAAGAAAATACTGTCCTTCTCTCTAACTATTCCCCCACCAAAATAAAAGTCGCAATGAAGACGGTAATCAGTGTCTTTAAAACAATTAGATCTTGCAAGAAAGAACACTTGGTAGCAGAAGAAATAGGACAGGAATAAAGATACAGAACATAGGTGAAACAAAAATTTCCTCCCCCACACTGAGAAAGAATAGTGAGCAGAAGCATACAAGTTAACACAACTACAATGCATCTAGTCAGCCAGTTGTCAAACAGAGAGGAATTTCTTTCAAATTAAAATCCAAGAGTTGAGTATATAATTCACCACCGAGCCTCCAAACTGGTGATGAACCATATCTATCATAGAATAATAATGGGATTATTGTTTATTGTGAGATGGGAATTAGCACATGGTACTTAGAGAAGCCATTTAGCTCTTGGACTAAATTCTCAAGGTGTGAACTGCTTAATTCCTCTCCCTCAGTTTCCCATTTGGGGGATGGAGTCAGAAGTACTAAGCTTTGGATATTTTGTAAAACTCCTTAAAGATGACTGTTCTCTTGCCACTCATACTCATGTCACAAAAATCCAAAGGGAACTTTCAATAAAATTGTTTTCCCCTTCTCCAAAGTACCAGACAGAAGATAATAAAATATAAGCATTTTTGAAAAGAATGACTATACTTTGCATTATATTTATTCACTAAGAATATTGTGCTTTTAACATGGAGAAAGTTTGCATGCACAATAATGGGAGACTATCCCTACAGATAATTAAGGCCCATTTTCAAATATGAAAAGTCCTACTTTTAACACTAGAACAGACTTGTAGCTATCTAAATTAGAGAAGAAAAATAATTTAAATTAAAATGTATAAAAGTCTAGTGTTGGAAAGACATTCTGAATGAATCACGGCACCTCCACCCTCAGGGAGGCTGCTGGGACAGTCATGCTTTTGAATGAACCCCAAGACAGTGCTTCCCATCAGTCTCTTCAGATTTTTCCGCTGTTTGCCTAACACTGGTTTCTTCACTGGCTGAAAAAGAGCAATGCACAGTACTGAACACAGGTGCAGTTGTAAACACTGGGAGATCAGCATGGCTTTACTTGAGTTTAATTGATTCTCTTGTTATGCTAATTTGAGGATCTGGGCCCACTTCACAGTATGCTGGCCAAAGCAGATGTAAATCAGGGAACAAGTAGGTCACACTCCCCCTGCCTGGTTGGTACAAGCAATGCTTTTGGCAAGGCCTTCTGGCCCTTTAGAACTTCCCACTTGTATAGACTGCAGCCTGGACTCCAGAAAAGAAGGGAAAGACCCCGTGGTCAAGCTCTCTTCAGTGATTGGGTGACTGCCAGCCACAAAACCCTAAAAGCCCAAAGTAAGTTATCTTTTCCACATTGCAGGGGCTAGGGGCCCAGCACCCCAGCGATCTGGAATGTCTGGATAAAATTTTTTGGCCTCCCTTTGTACCAGAGAAGAGGTCTGAATTTTTTCTTTTTCTTTTATGGGGTGTTTACAGTACCTTGTTGTAAAATTTGGGTTAAGTATTTGGTCACAGGCTCTGTTTGTCTGCTGGCCTTTGCGGCTTCCGCAAAACTCCCCCAAAATTCCCATTTAATTTCATATGCCAACCCGCGATGTGTGTGTGTGTGTGTGTGTGTGTGTGTGTGTGTGTGTCTGTTTTGAAACCGTGTTGGGGAAAGCTGCAATGTGGAAGGGATAACTGTATATATTCACGCTAGCATAAATTGTCCTTCTCTAGCATTAAGCCAGCATTCTGGCAGTCCAAAGTTGTATTTTCCTACCAGTGAAATATTTGCTGGTAAAAAGGTTGGGGATGGGAGGGTGGGAGGAAGGAAAAGCTACCTCTGGAGACAACTGGTCATTTTATAACTAGATGAAATTCTGTACCCACAGAATGCAAATAAAGCAATGTTAAATATATATGAGCTATAATGGCTAGCATTTACATAGCACCTCAAGGTTTACAAAGTGCTTTTCCAATATTATCTCATTGGATCCTCACGACAAGCCTCGAAGGGAGGTGTTATTACTGTGCCCGTTTTACAGACGAAGAAACTAAGGCAAAGATGAAGCAGCTTGCCTAGGCTCACATGGCTAGTCAATATGTAAGGCAGGATTTGAAGTCAGGTTTTCCTGACTCCAAGTCCAAGTCTCTCGCTGCCCCATATATTAAAGATGAAGGCATAAAATATTTTCACCTATGTAGTGCTTCCTATAAAAATTAAAATTGGTGAAGAGTAAGGAGGCAAGTTTCTGTGACTGTGAGTGAGGAGGCACAAAAGAATAGTTTCTCAGGAGGCAACTGAGAGATGATAAGATTTAATGGCTACGAATAATAATAACAGCTAGCATTTATATAGCACTTGAAGGTTTTCAAACTACTCTAGATGTGTTATCTCATTTGGAGAAGTAGCTAGGGGTTCCGTAGATAGAGTCAGAAAGACCCGAGTTCAAATATAGACTCAGATGCGTACTAGCTGTGTGACCCCAGACAAGTCATTTCACTTCTGTTTGCCTCAGTTTCCTCATCTGTAAAATGAGGATAATGACAGCACCAATCCTTTAGGGTTGCTGTGATTATAGAATAAAAGAATATTTATAAAGCGCTTAACACAGTGCCTGGCACATAAGAAGAGCTATAAAAGTGTTAGCTACTATCATTGTAGAGGGCTAGATCTAGAACTGAGAAGACCTGAATTCACATTTGGCCTCGTGGTCCTGGGCAAGTCACTTATTAATTTCTGTTTGCCTCAGTTTCCTTAACTGTAAAATGGGAATATTGATAGTACCTACTTTGCACGGTTGTTACAAGGATCAAATGAGGTAATATTTATGAAAAAAGCATTTAGCACAGTGCTTGACGCATACTAGGCTCCTAATAAATGCTTTTTCTCTCCCCCCCCTTCCCTTAATCTCAACAATCCCATATGGTAAGATAATGTTATCTTCATTATACAAAGGAGGGAACAGAGCCACAGAAAGGGTAGGTGATGTGTCTAGGGTCACACAAGCCTAAGTGGCTCAGGCAGGATTTGAATTCAGGTCTTCCTGATTTCTGAGTCTAACATGACCACTTAACTGTCTTTTAGAGCACAAAGGATTACAGTCTTGAATGAGAACAGAGTCATTTTGGGGAGAAAATTAAGGCCTAGAGAAGGTAAGTAGATTGTCCAAGGTCACACAAATAAGACATAGAACAGGCGGCATATGAACCCAAGACCCTCCAGTCCCAAATTCATCAATCTTTCCATTGAACCATGCTGAATTTGAGACCATCAAATCTAGTGCCAGTGTTTCAGGAAGGAAGAAATTGAGGACCAGGGTAATTTGGTGATTTGCCCAAGGTAGTAAAGAGCAGTACTAGGAATGAAAGCAGATGAAAGGCCCAGTGACTGATCTGCCACCTTACACTAATAATTGACAGTGGAACTGAAAAAAATAAACTCTAAGGCTCCTTCTAACTCTACAATTCCATGATTCTAATTGAGCGGCCTTGGAGAAAGACTAAGAAATTCCCTCCTCTAAGACCAAACCAGGCTAAGCCCGTTGGTACCCTCAACTGACTTTTTGTTACTATTTCTCCCATCTCTTTTCCTGGATTCTGAATGCTCAGACACAGCCTAACCGGTCCTCTTTCTCCTCTAGCTTGAAATACTAATCCTACCATTGAGATTCCACTTCACTGAGGGAGTATCTCATGTCCCTTTCCATTTTAAAAAATAGCATTATATAATACTTTGAGGTTTGTAAAGCATTTTACATATGTTAGCTCGTTTGAGATTCAAAATAACTCTGTGGAGTAGGTGCTATTATGTATTATTCCCATTTTATGGAGTAGGAAAACTGAGTCTGCAAGAGATGAAATGAACTTGTCCAGAGTGACAGAGCTAATTAGGGTATAAGGCAGGATTCAAACTTGGGTCCTTCCTAACTCCAACCCCAGCACTCTATCCATTGTAGCCCTTAGCTGCCTCTCCCACGCATGTTTCCACTAGCCACTGTGTTGCCCCACCACATGGAGCCCCTATTCTCCTTCCCCTGTTATTCTAATGGTTCTCTGATGCTTGAACTGAGTTTGTCAGATTCTGACACATGCTACTCACACACAGAAGTTTCATGGACTTTCTACCACTGCCATCAAATGATGAGGCCACCGGCTCACAATCCTCTACAATGCCATTTTTTTTAAACCAATGACCAAAGACCTAGATTAGCTGGGGGATCGAATTGGGTTAGAGGATTGGGTTTAAGGATACAGTAGGCCCACTGTACCATCATAACTCCTGTGACTATTTTCTCTCTGTGTCCTTTCTGTATATTTCACAGCCTGATTCCATGCACGGACAAACCCAGATAGTGAGAGCAAGAAAGGAGGACGTGTGTCTGACACGCCCACTGACAGTCATCAGGACAACTGAACTATGCTGTGTGATAAAGGATGGCTAATTAAAACCTGAACCCAAACTTTTCAGTATAACGAGACTCAATGTATCACAACTTGGAAATAGTAAAGTTTTTGCTTCTCTCTTTAGCATAATGGTTAATAGTCAAGATTTTCTCTTATTATCAATTCATATTTTGTATATTTGAATTTCTAAATTCTCTTTAAAACTATACATGTAGAAATACTATATCATGCAATGATAAAGATAAAAATAACAAAGAACTATGATATAATTAAATAAGAAATAAAATTCAGCAGGACTATCCACTATCATTTTTACATGAGGAATTTTCAGCCTTTCTAAAAATCAATCTAGTACTCTTTACTCAATGATAATAATAATATATTTATTATAATATATTTTATTTATTATATTATTAATAAGTTAAAATACATTATTAAAACATATTATATATATTATAATATATTTATTATAATATATTTTATTTATATTATTAAAATCTATTAGTAATTAGTTAAAATATATTATCAAAACATATATTTATATATATTATCATATATTTTATTATAATATAATTTATACAGCTTTAATTATATGCCAGGCACTGTACTAAGTACTTTATTATTTCATTTGATACTCACAAGAACCCTGGGAGGTAGGTGCTATTATTATCTCCATTATACAAGACAAACAAATGATAAATGACTTGCCCAGGGTCACACAGCTAGCTAAGTGTCCAAGGATGGATCTGAACTCAGGTTTTCCTGACCCCAGACTCAATGCTCTATTGAACTGCCTAGCTGCATACTTGAATGCCTCAGATATACAAGTCTCTGTGGGATTATCCGTTATGAAACACAACTTTAGTGTTTTTTATGCAATAGTGAATTTTTGAACAGATCATGAATTTTTATTCAACCAATAATGGGAAAAATAAAAGAGAAATGGCACTACATACCATGTTTTTCTTCATATTTGTTTTCATTTGTTCTGACTGATTCCAACTCACTGCCATATGGAACCTAAAGATAGAAAAATAAGCCGTTTAGTCAGACTGAATTCCAAACAGAAAAAAAAAATCACTACGAATACAGTAATTCTATTAATCTTAGACAATGGGATGCTTACTGGGATTTCACCAAACTAAACAAATAAATACAAAGCTTACTAATCAGCTAACTAATAAATAATCCCTGTGTGCTGACAATGTGGAAAACACTCTAGTATTGGCTGTTGGGAAGAAGAATTAGAGACAAGTCACCACATCCACTTATCATCACCATCAAGAAATCCACAATCCAGGTAGAAAAAAGGATGTACATAAATGTGTGTATATGTATGTGTGTATACAGACACACACACACACACACACACACACACAAACACATAGTTGTTCAGTCACTTTCAGTTGTGTCCAGCCCTTTGTGATCTCATTTGGAGTTCTCTTGGCAAAGATACCGGAGTGGTTTGCCATTTCCTTCTCCACCTCATTTGACAGATAAGGAAACTGAGGCAAACAAGGTTAAGTGACTTGCCCAGGGTCACACAGCTAGTAAGTGTCTGAGGCCAGATTTGAATTCAGGAAGATGAGTGGATATACTGCATCACCTAGCTGCCCCATATACATACATACCTACACATATACACACCTCTTTAGAGGCATCATCTCCTTGGCATGGGTACTCCTGTACATTCACTACTTGCTTATACTCTTGCCTAAGTCTTCCATAAAGGTGCCTAATTCACTGGAGGCTATACCTTCCATCTTTTAAATCACTGTGGATACCATTGGGGGCTGTTCACCTGTTTCCCTTCTTGCTACATAAAGGACCAGCAACCTCTTTTTCTAGTCATAGATTCACAGATTTAGAGTTGGACTAAAGTCCAACTTTACAGATGGGGAAATCTGAGGCCCAGAGAGCCCAAATCATCAAGGTCCCCTAGAGAACAAGTGGAAGAACGAGGATTCAAACTTATCTCCAAATCCATTATTTTTTCCACTGCACTGTCACAATGCTACCTCTTTGCGCACACACGTGCACATGCGTGTGTGTGCGTATATGTGTGTGTGTATGTATGTATGTACTTGAAAATTACTGCTGGTAATATGCTTTAGCCTTGTGGCTTCCTTTTGTGGGTGGGGGTAGGGCAAGGTAATAGGGTTAAGTGACTTGCCCAGGGTCATACAGCTAAAACGTGTCAAGTGTCTGAGGCTGGATTTGAAGGCAGGTCCAGTTCTCCATCCACTGAGCCACCTAGCTGCCCCCATTGATTTCAAACTCAAACAGAAAGGTGGGGGAAATGGCGGGGCTACCACTAAACCGTACATAAGGATCCCTGTGGCACATATTGACTCAGAAAACCACATATTAATACCATCAGTGTTCTCTTGTATTTTCATTTATTTTGTTAAATATTTCCCAATTACATTTTAATCTGGTTCAGGCTGCATTTGGGAGTGTTGCTTCTCTGTGTTCGATACCCCTTCCTCAGCCAATTTAGTTACATCATACATCTCTCAATGAATCTTTGGCTCATCTACAATTTTGCTTTTTCTGAAATCATGGCCACCTACAATTCACTGAAACTTGGCCTCGCTGAAGAATACTACTGTTGGCAATAAATTCTATAAGAATTCTGGTTCTCTGATCTGTACATGGGAGTTGGAGTTAGCATCTCCCTAAGGGTTTACAGGAAAGTGTACAAATGTGGCTGATCCTTTCTCTCAGGCAGGACAGGCCAATTTGAATTTTCTTTATTGTATGTACTCTGCGAAATTTGAATAGCACTGGTATAGTAATGAATTAATGGGAAAGCTAGGTAGAGCACAGGGCCTGGAGTCAGGGAGACCTGAGGTCAAATCCAGCCTCAGACATTTACAGCTACATGACCCTGGGCAAGTCATTTAACCCTGTTTGCCTCAGTTTCCTCAGATGTAAAATGAGCTGAAGAAGAAATGGCAAACCGCCCCAGTATCTTTGCCAAGAAAACCCCTAATGACATCACAAAGAGTCAGCCGTGACTGAAAATGACTGAAAAACAACAACACTGAATTAAGGTTCACCAAATCATTCCTCTCCCATATATTAGTCAATGTGTATTCCCCAAACACAGAAAAATGGAAGGAGCTTAGTTACAGTTACAATTACAATTCATAGTCTACCACCTGAAATATGCTGAGAAGTACATTCCCTAAGTTAGTAGGCAACAGGTGTGTTTTTCTGTTTGTGCTCCTATATTGTATCTGCCATTACTGGTCAAAACCAACTAGGAATACCCACGTCTGGATATGCAATTTCAGACAAAGGAAGTACAGTCCACATGAATGGAGCTGCTCCACTCTTGCCCAGAAAAAAAAAAGCACAATAATATTGTGACCTCAATTTCCCCAGATAAGTCACTGGAAGAATATACTTCTGTGGCTGAGAAAATACAGCCAATATTTCTACTTCGACATCTAAAGGCATATTTTCATGCACTGGGCTTGAAATGTTTTCTTTAGCAATCTAGGATGACGGGGCAGATGGCATTCATTTCTGTAGTGAATTTCCTTGTGTCAGCAAGACTTCATGTGAAAGCATTTAAGACTGAGGCAGCCATACACCCTCAACTCCTGTAGTTCATGTACATATAAACACAGCTGGCTGAAATCTGCTGCAGTTGCTAAAAGCATAAAACATTATCACAAGTGCAATACAGGTTCATGAGGAGCACTGAGATTTCAATTAATAATAATTTTGTTAAAAATCTATTTTGTAATTCAGTGTGGACTTTGAACAAATTAACACTATTTTTATTAATTTGCATTTTTTTTCCTATTCTGGTGTCTCTATCAGCAGATTCCAGACCATCTGGTTCAAGAATTTACTAGAATTTTGCTTTAAAAAAATTGTTGTTACCATCTTTGAGGGGTGACATGCTCACTAAGACTGGTAGGCATGTGATTACAAAGATTTTGCTCAGTCTATTTTCTCACCCTTCTCCTTAAGGAGATCCTATAAGATCTCCTTGCCAAGAGGAAAGATTTGGCAGCTAGGGGCAACACCAGTTTAGAATATAAACTTGTTTGCAAAATCTCATGGAGGAGGGTGGTGGAAGATTATGAGCAATATTGGCTCATAAAACAGTGAGAAGCACCACAGGGAAAAACAAGTTTACAGCAAGTTTGGCAAGAGACCTAACTAAGCAAAGTCATGCTGAGGGCATTAAAAATGAAACTGGATGAAGGACAACAAATAGACCAAAAAAAACCAAAGATAAGTAAAGATTTTTATAACAAACTCTTCCCTGCCAACAGAAGAACTACCACATTTGGAATCGTCACATCACAGTTGCAGATGTGCTACAGGAAGGAGTAGAAATACCAGAAAAAAATTCAAAAACCAAAGATGGTGGCTGGAGGGTTAGACCAAGTGCACATGGAAGAGGACAGTGCTGGAAGTAATACAACTTCAAGGATAACAGAAGGACTAATTCTAAAAGTATGAAAGAGGAGAACTAGAAATGCTTGGAGAAATGATGCTTTCATTCTCACTCTACCTCTATCCAACTATCAAAAATGTCCAAATAAATCAAAGAACCAGATTAGTGTGAGAGAACAAAAAGAACAGATATATCCTTCTTTATGCATATGGGGTGGATTACTTCCAGACTTACCCGTTATCTTTTGTCTTCATTAACATTACCCAACCAACAGCAGAAAAGAACACTTACTTTTTCTGTTGACTCTCCCTGTTGAGCAAAGATGTCTCTGACATCAGGGATTTGGTGCTGCTTGTTTTTCTTCCTCATTGTCTGGGAGACAGTCTCGACTCGTTTCTGTACTGCCGCTGACTGAGTCCGGGTCAATGTTGATAAGAATATCATGCTTTCTTGAGAATCTCCAGCACAGTCTCCAAAGAGGTTTGACAAACCAGCCTCTTTCAGCCATTCCTCTTCTAATTCTCCCTCTAAATCAAGAGGGAAAATGATGCTCAAATCAAGAAAAACTGAGACAATTTCCATTATACAGGAAAACATACTCTAACAAAATCTTTCTTCTCACTTCATCACACCCCACCCCTTAAGAAACATTATCAGAGTGTTTGGTCAATAAAGTTATCAAACCAACAACCAAAACCTCAATGTTTAGATGAGTTGCTTACAGAACCAAGATAAAGAAAATTCTAATGACCTTAGATTTCCCAACATCCCCATTTCTTTATACCACCAAGAATAAAGTCAATGGTGAAAAACATATGTTATAGCTGGGTCCACTCTATTCCAGAAATCAGTACCATAGATTTTAAGAACTCCTAAAATTAGCTGCTATATGCAAAGGAAATAGTTACCAGGAAGATATCTGAAAAGCATCAGTCACTAAATGATTCCATGGTTTAAAACTTTAAACTCTTCAAGTTTTAAATAGTACTAGGCAGTTCTATTTACAAGATAACAATTCTTTTTTTGAAGCCAGATCTGTGATTTTATTGGGAATTCCTATGAAAAAAAATAACTACTAATACATATCAGCAGCTGAAAGTCCCTAGAGCACCAGATGTTCAATGACTTGCCCAGGGTCACACAGTCATTATATGTTAGAAATGGAAATCTAATCTTAGAGACTCTGAGCCCTGTTCTCTTAAATTGTCATTAAATGATCACAACAGGCCTAATAGGTTGTGTATTCTGGAAAAACTCTTGCAAAGACATAGAAATAGAAAATTGAGTAAGAATTAAGAGATGGGTTTAAGAAAGTATAAGAAATTTTAAATAGAAAAAGGTTCAGAAATTTTTAAATAAGCCCTTGGACTAGATTTTAAAGTTTTGTTAACATAAAAGATTATCCTGGGTAAGCAAAATCATAATCTGGAAAAAAATTAAAGAATAGTGATTAATGGACTGCTATCAACCTGGAAAGTCTTTACAGGAATGGCAAAGAGCACTGGAAATTAGCTTTCTCTTGTGGGAAGAGAATTGAGGGACTACGTATGAGGAATGTTACACAATGTGTGGTCAAGAGGAAGTTGCTGTTATGTCTTTTGGTTTTTGCTTAACTGTTTATTTTTTTATAGAGGAGAATTCAAGGTAGGAGAGTATATCAGGAAATGATGGAGACATCAAAACAAAAAACATCATTAAATATTTTTTAATTGTAGAGCATCCTTCTATAACCCACACTTCAGCTTAGCTTGATAGAAAACTACCTCAGACAAACTGCATTCTTGTTCATTGTCTTTTACATATTTATTTTTCTGCCTGTGTGTGCGGAAAAAAAACCTATATTTCCCTGTTCAAAGTATTATTTGTATGTTTATGTATGTTTAGTTACATATTTTTTAAAGCTGTCAATAAAAAAAAGAAAAAGAAAATTGGTCCTGTCCTGTTCAACATTTGTTTCATTGATTTGGCTTAGATGAAAACATAAAAGACATGTTTATCCACTTGTGAAGGGATATGAGAGGGATCAATTTGAAAAGGATAATAAATACAATGGATAATAGAATTAGAATTCAAAAGTATTTCAGTAGCCTAGAACAATAGGCCTAAGCAGAAAAGATTAAATTAAACAAAGATCAAGTTCTACACTAAATGTTGTGTTTTTATTTTTTAAATCATCTCAGAAAATATGTGATAGGAATATGAAGACCTGTCTTTGTTGTGGTTTTTGAGTCATTTCAGTCATACCTGATTCTTCATGACCCTATTTTGCAGTTTTCTTGGCAAAAATACTGGAGTGGCTTGCTATTTCCTTCTCCAGCTCATTTTACAGATGAGAAACTGAGGCAAACTGGGTTAAATGACTTGCCCAGGGAAACATAGCTAGTAAGTATCAGAAGCCAGATTTGAACTCATGAAGATGAGTTTTGCTGGTTCCAAGCCCAGTGCCCTATCCATTGTGCCACCTAGCTGTCCCAAGACCTGGCTAGGAAGCATTTTGTATTTTAAAAAAAAAGACTTAGAAATCAGTCAATTAACTCACATTTACTAAGCACCTATTAAGTGCCAGGCACTGTGATAAGTGCTGAGGGTATAAAGAAAGGCAAAAGACACTTCTTGTCGTCAAGAAGCTCAAAGTCTAATGTTTACCATAATTTTAAAGTTATCTAAAAATCAGTTTCTCTGACTCTGTGCTGAAATTTATCATTTCCAGATCAAAGAGGGCTCAACAGTTAGACTGCATTAAGAAAGTTTTATAAGGTTCTCGATATCACATTTTCCAAGTGAAAGAGATACACTAAATAGATTCCAGAGAAGGAGCAAGGGGACTGTGAGATAGCAGGAAACCCTATGATATGGTAATCAGTGGGAAGAACTAGGATTATTTAGTAGAGACAAGGTGAGGATCAGAGAAGCTAAGCTAGCTATCTTTAAACATTTCAAGGACTATTGAAATGAGAGAGTAGATTTGTTCTGTTTTGTACCATAGGGCAGAATAGTGCCAACGGATGGAAGATACAATTAAGGTAACAGCAAATCAATATAAGGAAAACATTTATTGCAAATAGAGTTATTGAAAAATAGAATGGCTGCTTCTAGTGAATCATTATGACAAAAAGTCATTAGCTGATCAACTGTCAGAGATAGTATAGAAAGAAGTTAGTTTAGAGCTTGCAAAATGATCCAACCATTATGGAAAGTAATTTAGAATTATACCCAAAAAGTTATTATTGGACTATGCATCTGCTTTAATATAACAATGTGGTGTGTGTGTGTGTTTGTGTCTGCGAGTATACATAAGAGGCAGCTAGGTGGCACAGTGGATAGAGTGCTTGGCCTGAAATCAGGGAAGATTCATCTTCGTGAGTTCAAATCTGGCCTCAGACACTTACTGCATGACATGCTTCCCACCTCTAGAAAAGAGATGGAGGAATGCAGGTATATAATGAGATATACATTTCCAGACAAAAACTTTGCATATCAACCTGTTTTGCTTGAGTATATTTTTATCAAAAAAAGAGGCCTTTTGTTTATTTTCAGAAGGGTATATTAGGAATGATTATGATGACAAAAAAAGAGAAAGAAGAAAATGAAGATGTAAATAAAGCATCTTTAAATTATATAGAAAAGAATGACATTCATAGAAGGACAAGGATAAACAGGGTAGTGTTAGTCCTGATCTGTTAAATTTAATATATGCTTTTAAATACAAGCTATATTTTAACAGAGGATATCACAGTTCCATGAAAAAGGAAGTCATTAGTCACTTTCAAATCTGATATCCTTTCATTCTAGTATTTTTGTCAAGAATTTAAATGAACAATAAAAGATCATATCCAAGCATTTTAGGAGATCATGAAAACTAAGAACACATTTGTTTGCCATTTGCGTAAGCCTACTAAATCTGTGTGCTATCTCTTCCCTAACAATTTTCAAGTTGAAATGTTATTAATCCTATTTTTAGGCAAGTTATTTCAAGAATTTTTTTTCTATTTTCACTTCTGTCCTACACTCATTAGCTACATTGACATATAAATAGACCAAAACCACATTTTATTACCATCAGGCTCTTTTACGACAACCTCTTCTTGTTCTTCATGTCTGTTCTCTCTAGATTTTTTAATATTTTCCAGTTCTGTCCAATAGTCCTCAAAAGATAAGTCATCCAACGAATCCTGGGAACTTGATCGATCAAATGGTGGCTTTTCTGCAACTTTTTTGGAGCTTTCATGGTTCATTGTATATTGGCCAGACCTGCGACTATAAATTCAAAAGAAAACAATTCATTATTGGATAATAAGAAACAGTTAAAACAAAGTAAGTCTCAGTTGGCAATACATACTTAAATTTCTAATAGATTAAAATAGTTCCTTTTGGTCTGCAACAACATTTTTATATGAGAATCTTACCAGTAGAATGATTTAAATTTTAGGATGTCAGAGACCTGGGATCAAATTATGCTTGGCCACTACTACCTTGTGATGACTTTAGATAAGGCATTTGATCTCTGGGCTTAAATTTCCTCATCTATAAAATAAAGAGACTAAATTAGTAACTATCTTTCTGCTCTAAATAGTAAATGCTCAGGGTAGTTAGGTGGCATAGTGAATAGAGCACTGGCCCTGGTGTCAGGAGGACCTGAGTTCAAATCCAGCTTCAGACACTTGACACTTGGTAGCTGTGTGACCTTGGACAAGTCACTTAACCCTGATTGCCTGGCCTCCTCCCTCCAAAAAAAAATTTTAAATGTTCTCCTGGGGAAGAATAGGGAAGAAAAAAATTCGATTTCATGAATTATCTTTCAACTTTAACTATAACTACCTATAATTTAATGAGATAGTCGACAAGTTGTGTCTTAATAAAACCCAATTTTGATCATAAATCAATGAAAATGAGTCAGAATTTGACAAGTACATTTGAATCTATAGTAGTTCTACTTTCCATATAAGTAAGCCAAGCTGAATCAACATTTTTGTATAACATAAAGCCTTACTTAGATTAAACTTCACTACTGGAACTGAAGTTTATATACGAGGACAATTCATTAATTTCTAGACTATTGTTCTAAGCTAGTAGAGATATCTTCCCAATTAGTTTTCATCTAGAGCACATATGTGGTTTTCAAAGAGGCAGAGGAACTAGAGACCAAATTGCCAAACATTTGCTAAATTATGGAGAAAGCAAGGGCGTTCCAGAAAAATATCTACTTCTGCATCATTGACTACACTAATGACTTAGATTGTGTAGATCACAACAAAATGTGGCAAGTTCTCCAAGACATGGGAATACCAGACAACTTAATTTCCTGAGAAACCTGTATGCAGTCTAAGAAGCAACAGCTAGAACCAAACATAGAACAACTGATTGGTTTAAGATTGGAAAAGCAGCCTGCCAAGGTTGTATATTGTCACTTTATTTATTTAATTTTTATGCAGAATACATCATGTGAAATGTGCTGTTAGATGAATCAAAAGCCAGAATTAAGGTTGCTGGGAGAAATATCGACAATCTCAGATACACAGATGATATCACTCTGATGGCAGAAAGTGAAGAAGAATTAAGAAGTCTCTTGATGAGGGTGAAAAAGGAGAGTGTAAAGCTGGCTTGAAGGTTAACATTAAAAAAAAAAACCATAATCTTGACAATTGTTCCCATTACTTCCTGGCAAACAGAAGGAGAAGAAATGGAAGCAGTGTCGTATTTCATATCCTTGGGCTCAAAGATCACTGCAGATAGCAACTACAGCCATGAAATTAAAAGATACTTGCTCCTTGGAAGGAAGACTATGGTAGATCTAGACAACATACTAAAAAGCAAGGTCTATATAAGCAAAGCTATGGCTTTTCCAGTAGCAATGCCTGGCTGTGAAAGTTGGACTATAAGGACAGCTGAGCAAGGCAAAATCTACACTTTTGAATTGCGGTGCCGGAGAAGACTTTTGAAATGCCCTTGGACAGCAAGAAGATCAAATCAGTCACCACTTAAAGAAATTAATCCAGACTCTTCACTGGAAGGACAAATCCTGAAGCTGAAGCTTAAATACTTTGACCACATACTGAGAAGACAGGACTCATTGGAAAAGAGTTATTGACAGCAGAAAGGAAAAGGGAAGCATAGAGGATACATAGCATTATGGAAATAATGAACGTGAGCTTGGACAGACTTTGAGAGATACTGGAGGATAGATGGGCCTGGCATGCTATGGTCCATGGGGTCACAAAAGTTAAATATGACTAAACAACTGAACGACAATAGCATATGTGTATATACACATATATAATATTCAAGCAAACTCAATCTGTACATGTTTTCCCTGATAGAATGCAGGTTCCTCGAAATTAGTGATTATTTTCTTTTTTGTATTTATACACTCAGCACAGTGCCTGATACAAGTAGGAGCTTAATAAATGTTTGTTGATTATTTGTTAGTACATCTATGTAATAAAAAAACATAAATACAATAATACCATTCATTTGATACTGGCCATTATTTAGACCTCTAACCAGGTGGAAATATACTTTTCATTAATTATGAAAAAGTGGTTTGTTAGAGGACCTACAATTAAGAAAATCTCAGAGGACCAAGCTGCATCAATTGATGGATATAGTACTTTTTTTCCTATCCACATGACAAAGAAAATGTAGTATATACATGTTTATTTCAAAGTAAAATTATAATAAAATTTTTGCAACAATTGATGTGTCTGGTCCTTCTAGTGTTAGGCAAACAGTACCATAGGATTCCAAAAGAAAGGAGGAAGACATCTGGCTTTAGAATCAATCCCCTCTTTATATACAGTTTGAGAAAGATGACAAAATGGGAAACCCAAAAGAGCAGAACAAGGAAAGAGATGGTACTTTCTACATGCTAATCACAAATCAGTCTCATTAGAATTAATTAGAATTAGCTCATTAGAATAAGCTCTCTAGAAGATAATATTTTATTAATCTATATCTATTTACTGTGATTAAAATACATTTTTTTTTAATTTTTAAAAAGTCAAACTGTTACAATGAATTACTTACAAAAGTGAAGAAATTTGTGGGGGCTAAGAATTGGAAATCAAAGAGATGCCCAGCAATTGGGGAATGGCTAAACAAGCTGTGGTATATTGTTTTAATGGAATATTATTGTGTTATAAGCAATGAGAAGCAGGATGATTTCAGAAAAACCTGGACTTAGATGAATTGATGCATAGCGAAGTGAACAGAATGAGGAAAACATTGTATACAGTAACAGCAATATTGTTCAATGAAGAACTGTGAATGACTTAGCTATTCTCAGCAATACAATGGTCCAAGACAATCCCAAAGGACTGAAGAAGCATACTCCCCTATCTCCAGAGAAAAAACTGATATTAATTGAATACAGACTGAAGAATGCTATTTTTCATTTTCTTTCATTTTTTTCTTTTATTGGAGTCATCTTGCACAAAATTACTAATATGGAAATGTTTTACATAATTGCATACGTATAACCTATATCTTATTGTTTACCCTCTCAGCGAAGGGAGAGTGGAGGGAAGGAGAGGTATAGAATTTGGAACACAAAACTTTAAACAAAGATATTTTAAAAATTGGTGGGGGGGAAGTAAAGTAACTATTAGCCCATAGGCCAAATCTTCCCTTTACTTTTACTCTGATCTGTAGAACAAGTGCTTAGAGTTGTCATCATTCATCCTATTTATTCATCAAGCACCTACTATGCTCTAGATAAGGGTTGTCCAACCTTAGGGTATCTTAGGGCCACATTAAAATAAAATAATTATTCGAGGGCCACACCCAGAATAAAAAATACAGTACACTAACAGAAAATGGGGGAACACGTGTTATCAATAGCGGAAAGCAAGCACAAAACAACAAAGTGACAATACAACAGTATAAAAGTAGGTGCGTACTGACTAGTCTGCATCATACAGACTGAATGCATCCCACAGATTGATTGAAAATTCTGTGTGCTGTGTTCCACCCATAATACTGCTTAAAAACACCAAAGAAAATTAATGTCAACGAGATTATTTATTAGTGATGGAGTTAAAAAATCTAATACGCATTCCATGCAAATTATTATTTTATTTTTTTCGCTCGTGAAAAATTAAAACCCACAGGCAGGCCGCATGAAATCACACTGTGGGCCACATGCAGCCCACGGGCAGTATTTTTGAACAGCCCTGCTCTAGATGTTGTGTTGGGTGAGAGCCAGAAAGACACACAAAAAAACCCCAAAAAAACGAAATCTCCCCTCCCTATAGAAAGCTTTTCCCTAATTTACATACATTCCTTTGATAATTTCATAAACTCCCAATGGGTTCAATTATCCACACAGATGGTTTGCGAGTCTATAGGTACAGCCCAAGTCTTTCTCCAGAGCTCTGGTTGTTGTTGTTCATCCTTTGTTTTCAAAAAGACCAATGACATCGCAGGGTGACGTTTTGACTTGCCTGTGAATTGGATTTAAGTAAGGCAGAGTTGCACAGGCATCAGCCTCACTCTCTCTTCCAGAGTCATAGAAGTCCAGTGGCAAGACCAAAGTAGGGACAACTGGCAAATGGATGCAATGGATGGCCTGGGCATTGTGGACGTCTGACCAAGCTCTAAGCACTCCACAGCATAGTTGGAACAAATTGTTCAGATATGCCAATTCTGCTGGAGAAGTCTTCACATGCTTGGAGTAGATATTTCCTTAATTCACCAACAGGTTTGAGGTTTAGTTAGCCTATCTGCCAAGATGGTTTTACTGGGGTATGCCCACTGCGCATACTAAAGCTTCTTGGAGCCACAGGTCAGAGTCAGGTGAAAGGTAAATATCAAAAGCAGGTGAGCAGCCCTCACACCAGAGGTGCTAACCCCAAGCTCTGGTACTGCATCACCAAACACCTATGGACATTTTGAACTAAATCATTACATACCAAAACCTACTGGGCACTTTGAACTACCATCTCAAATTGAACATGCCCCAAACAGAATTAATCTTTTTCCAAAAAAAAAATACCTCTGACAATATACTTCTTTGTTCTGTTTCTATATAATACCTGTCCTGGCCTGGGGTTGAAGGGATCCATGATGTTGTTTTGTCCAAGATAATAGACCTCTTATGAGTATACTCCCCCAATTAACCTAATTAACCTTAATAAAACCCATTAATACCAAGCTGTTATAAGCCCCTCTTTCTTTGGTACCTCAGTATTCCCTCAGAGGGTATGCCAACCTACAATTGGCATAAGGGCACAACAGATTTGTCCCCTTACATTTGGCAAAGTGGGCGGGATAGTCTGCCCCCTTACACCTACCTATTCAAACAGTGACAAGGTCTGGCCAATTCTCCCTCCACACCTCTTGCACCAGTCCCCTTCTCTCCACCTCCCTAGTTTAGGCCCTCATTCCCTCTCACCTGGATTATTACAACAGCCTCCTAATTGGTCTCCCTGCTGTCTTTTCTCTCTGAAACCCATCCTCCAGAAAACGCCAAAACGATTCTGAAAGCACAGGTCAGACCACGTCATTCCTCTGCTTGATAAACTCCAGTGACTCCCTATTACCTCTAGGTTCAAATGCAAACTCCTCTGCTTGGCATTTTAAGACCTTCATAATTTAGCTCCAACCCACCTTTCCAGTCTTATGCAGGACTCCCATAAACACACTCTTCATTTCAGTCAAACTGATTTTATTGCTGCTCATCACAGTCTTGTCTTTTGTACATCCCAAGCCTGGAATGCATTCTCTCCTCACTTACAAATCTGAGTCTCAATCTTTCTTCAAATCTCCACTAAAAAGCCACCTCTTACATGACGTCATTTCCTGACTTCTTTACCTGCTGCTAATGCCAGCCATCAAAAATCTATCATGTCCTTATATTGTGTACACCCATAAGTGAACATCTTATTTTTCCACTAGAATATGCACTTGTTGAAGCATAGGACTATTTCAATTGTAAAGGCTATTTAGAACTTTCCTGTAACCCTTATGCAAGAGACTAGTATACTTAAACTCAGAAGCCTAACACAGACAGATGCCGAAATTTTTAGCTGGCACTTATATAGTGCTTTAAGGTTTGCAAAGTGTTTTTCATGCATTATCTCATTTGATTTCCTCATCTAGAAAATGAGAGGTTTGCACTGAAGTCCTAAGGTTTCTTTCTTAGTGTAATTTGTGATGTTTCCAGAATTGTACGTTTCTTTTCTTCTGTGGCTCTCTTTATTGCATTCTGTCCTAGTGTCTGTTTAAGCTTTTTCCCTCCCCATTTTTTAAAATTTTCCCATTTCTTTCTATCCTATTTTTGGCTTTTTTCATTTTTTTAACTGTCATAGAAGACTAGGATTGCAACAAGTTTAAAAGTTGTTTATCAACTAATATTTTATGCTTCCCATCCTAATTTTTAAATGAGTATATTTTAAATCTCACTTAAAAATATACCAAGCTTTGGAACTCAATTTTTTTAAATGAATGTTAAAAATTGTTTTTATATGTAATTGGAGACTGATATGGAAATATGTTTTGCATGACTGCATATTTGTGACCTTATATCAAATTGCTTGCCTTCTCAGGGAGGGGAAAGAAGAGAGAGGGAATTTGGAACTCAAAATTTAAAAAAAATAAATGTTAAAAATTGTTTTTATATGTAAATTGGAAAAAATGTAAACTACACATAATTAGAAAAAAAAACTTCAAAAGAAACCAAACCCAAGCTTTCTTTTTTTTTAAATTTATGTCACCCTAAATTAACATTTTCTTTGTGTCATAATTTCAATTTCTCCAGCCTTGTCACAAAGGAATATTATTAAGCTTATTTCTATGGCTTATGCTATGATCTTTTAAAATTGTATCCTACACTTTATAAAGTTTTTAGTGTTTTTCAGGTCATTTTGTGTTCTTCTTGTCTCTCTCATTGTACTGTAGGTTCTGGATGGCAGGGACAATGTCTACACTTCTTTTTAAAAGTCTAAAGAGTACCTAGAATAAATTGGAGCTTCAGTAAATAATGTTGACTGATGGGCTGAACCATGATGATTAATGAAAAATGATATTTTGGTTTATCTCTTCACAAGGAGGAGGCTTAGTTTTATGATGAATCACAATCAGCTAAGTCTTTTCACTGCCAAAGGAATGTGTTTATCCTGGAAAAAAAATTTTTTCCAGTAAATTTCCATTAAGATAGAATATGTGGAAAAAAGTAATGTATCTAGTAATGGTACTTGGAGAAAGTACTACATAAACACACCTTCCCTATCAAGTTTACGCTTTCAAAACCTAAATAAAAAGGAAACCCTGTCACTTTTCACTGAAGAATGAATCTAATAATTTGTCTCTGATAAGATTCAGGAGCTGAACAGACAGGTGTCTGTGGGCATAGAGACCAACACCAAGGCATCAAAGGCAAGAAAATTCACTTTTCCCTCTCAACAAGAAGACATACACCCAGTGAAAGCAATAACTTCTAAGTAGGAATCAGCCAGCCATGGACTTTGTACTTTCTGTACGAATGTCATTGTACTTTCTGTAATTACCTTTTACATCAATAAACATGTGTGGTCATTTCTTTTCTATTTAAAGAATGCTGTGCTTCAGTAAATGTACCTACTTAAGAAATCCGGGCCTTCTTCAAACTGTTTTAAGTCTCTTAGTAAAGCAGTTTACTACTTTCTTCGATTCTATTTTAAAGAAATGTTATAGGATACTATGTTTATTTTGGAAATCAGGGTTTTAAAACACAAAGCAGCATCTGCAAAGCATAAAGATATAGAGAAAAGTTGCCAAAAAGAGAGATCCAGACATGTGGTATGGGGAAAACAATCACTCGAAGAAATCATTTATATTACAATCAACACCCAATTATTTCCCACCTGGTTGAGCTGCATGAAGAGTAGTTTCCTCCTCCCCACCCCCCACCCTCCTAGGAACCTCACCTCCTCTGAGCAAGCATTACCCCCCAAACCCAGCTGTGTAAGCAATACTCTTTCTCTATGAAAAGAACCCCTCCTCCATTTAATGGATCTCCTTCCCCTACTCCTTTATAAGGATCTGGAACTCAAACAAACACCTCACATACTAGAAAAATATGAATAAGCCAATAGGTGATAACATTCAAGTTGACATAGTAATTTACCAATCTTTTGTTTACCAACAACCCTGGTAAGGTAAAGACAATAATTACCACTATCCCCATTTTAGAAATGAAGACACCAAGGGGGGGGGTGGGGTGTGGGGAGTGTTTCAACAATCCGGCCAGCTTCTGTTGTGGGGGTGAAAGACCAACATAAGCCCAACAACAAGGACGCTACCAGCACGCTGCAAAAGCACAGGTTCTTTTGATCTGCTTTAGCAAGGAAAGCAACGTTAAGGGGTTGACAAGCTTACTTTAATTCTGCATACAAATACAATTCACTTAGTTCAGGGGGAAAAGCCAGCACCCTGAACTTCAGAACAAATACAAATTACAAACATCAACAGACAGATCTTGTCTGATTCAAATCCCAATACAGTTACCAGAGTTTAACAAAGTTCTAACGTCAGGTTTACGAGCTGAAGGGCTTCTTAGCTACAGCTGCCCGGGAGTCTCCAAACGCCACCAAGAGTGAGAGCCCTTAAACTAATTACAAACATCGACAGACAGACCAAATACAGATTCATAGTTACCAATATCTAGGTTCAGCCAGGGAGCTCATAACAAGGGCTGGCCCACAGTCACTGGAGCCACCACTGCTGTGGGTAAGAGCTCTGAAGAAGAGAAAGCCAACCCCTGGTTTTATATCTTTTTCAGGGTCAGGGGTGAGTCACACATACAACTCACCCACGTGACCTAGAATCATCACAAAGAGGCAGTCTAAGAGCCTCTGATGTCCCCAACCTATCATTCAAACTCATGTGTAAACTAGGCCCTCCCTTAGTTAGCCCCACCTGGGGCCCCACCTTGGTTACCAATTCACACCCACATAGGTTTAGCACCTAATTGGGGTTTGGGCCTGGGGCTTAGCACCTAGTAAGACTCAAAGACACTTAATTAATCATTTTAAAACAGTAAGAAAGTCCCAAATCAATTGATATTACAGGGAGATGGGAGAAGGAGGAGAAGGGGGGGAGGGGGAGGAGAAGGGGGTGAGAGAGGGGGAGAGAGAGAGAGATGAGACCATGCCCCACCCTCAGTTCTTGTTCTTATTAAGCAAAATGCAAAGTTCCCATAAGACAGAAACTCTGGACTACAGTGCAATGTGTGGAGGGTTATTGAAGATCCAGCCATCACTTAACGGGCGTTGCAAATCCCTGTGTCAAGCACCCTAACCATTAATTAGCAAGAGTTGAAGGAGACAATTTTTCTGTCCTTCTGGCTTTATCATCCAAGTGTAATTCGGAACCTTTTAATAAAAATTGTTTGGGTGTGGACTTTAAGATCGACTGACAATGGGAGAAATAAGACTATACTTTCCCAGTGTGTTAAAAGAAATGTTTCAAGAGATGGATTAAAAAATTTTATTCATGGGGCAGCTAGGTGGCCCAGTGACTAGAGCACCAGCCCTGGAGTCAGGAGGACCTCAGTTCAAATCCAGCCTCAGACACTTGACATACTTACTAGCTGTGTGACCTTGGGCAAGTCACTTAACCCCAATTGCCCTGCCCTTCTCCCCTCAAAAAAAAAAACAAAAAAAAATTATTCAAAGAGATGGCAGTGTATCACATTTCTTGGTAGTAGAAAGAAGTTCAGTTCCCTGGCAAAATCTACTTCCCCCAGAGTGATGTAGTTCCCTTGGGATATCCTCTCAACTAGGCAATTGTAGCTTGGTAAACCCTCATATCATTCCAATTACTGATGTTAAAATGAAGAACCTGATTTAAAGTCCTCTTTTTTTTTAACTTTTTAAAGAAATATGGGCATCACTTTTGCTTTCTAGGATTTTCCCAAAATTATGACTAGTGGCTACATGATGGCCCTTTAGGGCGCATATCATCAGGGAAAGTACTTAACACAATGCGTAGCACATAGTAGACATTTAATAATTTTTTTTCTCTTCATTATTATTATTATTTATTAGACTTTCCCAGGATAAAAAAGTGAGTTAGTATCCTGACTCTCACATATTTTTTCAACTATGGATGTTGCTATATACAGTACTAAAACAATTTCTTTGACTATATTAGCTACCACCCTGTCTTATTAACAATTCATTTCAATTCAACACATGCTTAATTATTAACCATTTGCAATATACAAAGAACAGACCCTAAGATCTGGGAGACAGAAAGCTGAAAAATGATAAGAGTCTCCTATCACAAGATCTTATAAGCTAATAAGGGTATGGTGGCATATACACAAATTAAGTCTGACATTAGATAGACTGCAAAAAAAGGTAAAGGAGAGAGCTAAATGAAGTTTGAATAGGGGCATATATCCCTTTTTACATGAGCTCAGGATTTCGTGTGCAAAGGAACACTTCAGGCTGGCTTTGAATTAGAGAGATACAATAGAGAAAGATGAAGTCATGTTCAAGGCATGGGAGATAATAGCCTAAGCAAAGTTGTGGAGGCCAGAGAACTTTGAATTAGGTTGAGAAACTAGAAGGCCATTTTAGTCTCTACCAAGTTCCTCCTCTGAGGAGGAAAAAGGCATGAAAAAAGAGGAAGGAGGAAGAAAAAGAGAAAAGCAGCTAGCATTTATACAGCACTTCAAGGTTTACAAAGCACTTCGCAAATATTCGCTCATTTGACCTTCACAGCAATGCTGGAAGGTAGGTGCTGCTATTATCCCCATTTTACAGGTGAGAAAACTGAGGCAGACAAAGACTAAGTGACATCGCAGGGTCATACAATTAGAAAGTGTCTGGGGATGCATTTGAACTCAGGCCTTCCTGACTCCAAGTCTTCTACTTTCTCTATGCCACTATCCAGAGTACACAAAGAGAAGAATGAAACACAGGTTGAAAGCTAGAGTGGAGCCAGATTATATAATGCTTTAAATGCCAGGCATCACCCTACAGGCAATAAGGAGATACTAAAGGCATTTTCCAAAGGGAATGACATGGCCAGACTGGTACACTAGGAATGAATGATAAAAGCATTTAAACTACGTGCCTGTCTTAATGTAGTCTGAGCGAGGTTTGGGATGCTGAGATACAGTATAAGGAGCCAGCAGAGACGCACAAGATAGAAGCTAATTCCAGGCTCACTTCCTGAGGGCAAGGATAGGGTAGCTGTCCCTCCAGGCAAGAGAAAGGGGACATTAGCAGTGGGACTGGGGGCAATGAGAGCTACCAGTGGGATGTGGGCAAGGGGCAGTTAAGGAAGACAATGTTGGCAGTGATATGAAGGCTGAAGGAGACAGATAAGAAAGGCTGAAGATAAGAATTTTCAGACTAGAAGAGAAAAGACAGATATAGCCACAGAAAGAATCACAACACAAGCAATGATTTCTATTAGCTTTTAAAAATCTTTTCTGATTGCTTTTTGTATTTTTCTTTTAAGTCAGTTATTTCCCTTTTTATACTCCCTTCCAATGGACCCTTGCTTTTATCAAAGAAAAAATTTGAAGCAAAATTAACAAAGTAACCACATCTGACATTGGCTACAATATTCCTTAGATATCATCCTCCTTTACTCTCACACTTCTATGGAGAGAAGGGCTATGTTTCATCTTCCCTTCCCTGGGACCAAGAGTGGTCATTTCAATAAATCCAGCTGCAGCTACCTATTAGTATTGTTATCATTTACATCATTGTGTATGTTGTCCTCTTGGATGTGTTTTCTTTGCTCCACTTCACATAAGTCTTTCTAGATTTCTCTTAATTCCTCAGTCTAATGTTGCTGCTGCACAATAATATTCCATAGCATTCATAGACTCCCCAGCTGATGGACACCCACTTTGTTTTCTTTTCTTTGCTACTACAAAAAAAACTGATGCTATGAATAATATGGAATGTAACTGATTTTTTTTCTTCCATTTTTGACTAGGTCATAGCATCAGTAGCATTATCTCTGCAACCTCAAATGTTTCATGTTAGAGCATGAAAAGTTAAGTACCTTTTCTCTCACAATTCTAAATTGTTTTCAAGAATGGTTGGGCCAATTCGCAGTTCCACTAATGGTAGATTAGTCTGCCTATCTTCTCACAGCCTCTCCAATAGTGTTTCTATCTTATCTTTGCCATTGGCTGGCTTTGTGGTAAAACATCAGAGTATGCTTCTTTAATTTGCACTTTTCTTATTCTCTTATTATTCATGATATGAAATGTTTTCATATGGATGATGATCCATTGCATTTCTTCTTTTGAAAATTCTTCATATCCTTTGACAATTTGTCTATTGGAGAATGGTTATTGGTTTTATAAATTTGTGTCAATTCCATAGGCCTATTTCAATATCAGATTTTTATAACAGAGAAGTAATGATTGACAGAAGAATGTCCCAGGGGAGATAGGATAAGGTGGGATCAAGGTCACAGTCATAGGGATTTGCCTTAGCAAGGAAGAAAATCACATCATCTTCTGAAACTGGAAGGAAAAGGGAAAGGTTAGGTTAGGTTAGGACAATGAAAAGGTTTGGGGATGTGAGGAATGGAAGATAAGAGAAGTCATGACGGATGTCCTGTGCCTTCTCAGTAAAATAATAGGTCAGATCATTTGTCTAAATGTAAAGGAGGCATAAATAGGCAAAAAGGATAGGAGTATATCATATGGCATAACTAAAAGTGATTTCACACTATTTATTCAACATATTTAAAACCAGTTTAGTTGAAAATAACTTGAACTTGTATGTATTTTTCATAAATTTTTAAGTATTACAAGTTGCTTCAATTATACTTTTAAAACATTAAAAATTTATTCTTACCCAGGGACAGTCCACCCTCAATTACTTGATTTAACAAAAATCAGACTATACCTCTGTATATTATAGTTTCTTTGCTTAATTTTATGGATCTCTTTTTTTCTTTTAATACCCCACCCAAATACCTCCATTAGATGTTCAAAATCTCCCAGCTAACACATGAATATATCATTTCCCATCAAGTCTGTTGTCTTTTCTGCATCAATTAAGCAAAAAAAACCAAACCTCATACATTTTTAAAAATCAAATTTCTAGTACGAGGAATTTTTCTTCTTCATATTAGCAACAATGCTAAAAAAACAATCACAGCCAATATGGTCAGAATATTAACACTGCAAAACTGGTCTTGTAGGTTAGTGAGCTCATTTGTAATGACTAATCACTCCTGCATTTTGTAAATGGCCCAGGTCACTTTGCTTTAGAAGTTAACCCTTAGTATTATTCAATAGAAGCTAATAATCCAGAAGAGGGCTCTCAGATATGAAAAGAAAGAATACTATAAGCTGGAGAAGAATTGGTTAGAAGACAGGCCCCCCTAATTCTTTTCTCCCTTGGGAAACTACTTCCAGCCAATGAAAAGATTCTGTTAAAAATCATCATTACCTCCCACATCTTGTCAATATTTGCATTGCTTCTAATAGATACCAAGAGCTAGAAAGGGCCTTAAGACTCCATCTAGTTGAATTCCCTCAATTTTGTAAAATAAAGTGAGGCCTGGAGGGGTGAAGTGAATTCCTTAAAGTCACACAGAGAGTAAGTGGCAAAACTAGAATCTGAACCCAGACCGATCAGTTCCCTTCCCGGCTCTTTCCAGCATATCATACTGCCTTTCAAGGTTATGGGAGTCATCTATAAATTCTGGCAGGCATTGAACCAAAGTGAAAAGCTTAAAGTCACCTAAAGGACAGTGGAGAGTGACACAATGAAACACATTGCCAACAATAACGGCATAAGAGAAAAGCATTAGGATGTCTGACATCAGAGAGATGTGATCAAAAAAGAGGGTGGATGTCCATTGTCTGGGGAATGGCTAATAAGTTATGGTATATAAATGTGATGGAATACTATTGTGCTATGAGAAATGATGAAGGGAACGGTTTCAGAAAAACCTGAGAAGAGATATGAACTGAGGCAAAGAGAAGTGAGCAGAACCAGGAGAGTGAGCTATATATAACAGGAATATTGTAAAGATAATCAACCATGAAAGACATAATACCTCTGATCAATATTGTGATCCACTATAATTCCAAAGGACTCATGATGTAAAATTATGTCCACTTCCATATAGGGAACTGATGGTCTCTGCATGCAGACTGAGGTATATTTTTATTTCCTTTCTTGATTTTCCTTGCTGGAGGCAGGGGAATTGGAAAGAGAGATGACCTGACCGATTATTTTACTGAGAAGGTACAGAAATGTTTTGCATGACTTCCTACGTATAATGAGCATACCTTCTCAGTGAGTGGGGGAAGGGTGTAAGGAGGGAGAGAACTTGGAACTGAAAATAAAAATGATTTTTTTCTTTTAAAAACCTACACGATATAATGCTGAGTGAGTGGAGCAGAACCAAGAGAACATTATACACAATCACAGATATATTGATTCTGTGATGACTAACCTTGATAGACGTCGCTCTTCTCAGCAATACAAGGTTCAAAGACAACTCCAAAGAACTCATGAGGGAGAGAGCTATCTACATCCAGAGAAAGAACTATGGAGTCTGAATGCAGATTGAGGCAAACTGTTTGCTCTCCTTTTTTTTTTCTTTTGTTTTTCGTTTCGGTTTTTTGGTTTTGTTTCTTCTTTCTCATGATTCGTTCCACTGGTCATAATTCTTCTTTACAACTTGGCTATTGTGTAAATAAGTTCAATGTGAAGTTACATGTAGAAAATATATCAGATTCCATGCCATCCTGGGGAGGGAGGTGGGGAGGGGAGGGAAGAAAATCTGGAACTCAAAATCACATGGAACTGAGTGTTGTAAACTAAAAATAAAAAATCTTGATTTAAAAAAAAATTAAAAAGGTAAACTAGTTTCATGGTGAGACGGAAGTACAACCAATGAGCAAAGAGCCCATATACTCCACTCATATGCATGGGGCCAACATGTTAGTAGGGAGACTCCCCGGGCTCTGTTAAAGCCAGGAGTCTCACAGAAAGAAAGGAAATTGGCACATTTCAATGTGTACCATTGCAGGGGCTGCCTCCTTCCCTATGAAATAACAAATGGAGAGAAATGAATGATCCGTGGCAAGTCACACCAAATGTCTGTGCTTCTAGATCCATCTTTGGAGTAACTTTGAACTTTAAATCCTATGACCCTAAAATATTATTGATTAAATACATATAGATCTAAAGGGAACAATGCAAGTTCTTATAATATACACAGGCCCCTTTGCTTTCTAAATCATTGCAAGGACATTGCAATTCAACATTTTGTAACATCCTTAACACATTGATTTTTCCCCCCAAAAGTATCAACAGTCACAGCAGTCTATACGTTTTGTATCCTTTATGAAAGTTCCTAGATCTGTTTCTACAATCTATCTCTCTCTACTCAATTTTGTGCAACAACTCATTCAGCAATCATTCTTTATGACTGCTACTGTGTTCCTGTTTGTCAAGTAACAGAAAAGACCTAGGAAAGAAAACTTAAATATTTCAATAGAAACTTTCTTCCTATAGGTTAATGGCTTAATGGGGAACTTTAAAAATTAGGATACCATTACTTCTAACCCACCCATGTAATATACATAGCCCATGGTTTCATACACTATCCTTTAAAGAAGCAAATTACATCATACTGATCACAGGAATCCTCAACATTTTAAAGGTTTGCCTTCTGTTTTCACACTGGTCATTCTTAATAGTGTAAAAAGTAACACTGCCTAGAACAGCCCTAACCAAATAAGTATCACCCTTTGTAAGTACTTGTTTAAGGAAGATTTTCTAGATACAAAATTCACCATTGGGCTAACGGCATTTAGGGCTCACATATTGATAAAAACATTAGTACGCTTAAAATAAAGTTCTTTGTGCCACTGAGAAGAGCCTGATGTACTCTCTGATGCCCAAGGACAAATAACATACTGTGGAAGAAGAGCTTATTACTAAGTTATTCGTCCCTTCTGATTACATATTCTATTACAGTACAATGGAAAAATCATCCCATTTCTCCAGTATTGTTATAGTGGTATTTATTAAAGTTAACCTTCCACTAAGCTATACTGAGAAGGTGATGGGCAAAAGCTCTAAAATGAATGGCTTTTAGAAAGCCTAGTGGGTTTTTTTTAATGGTTTGTTTTAAAAGCACCTCCCAGTGAGTAGGAACAGTGGTTAACGTGAAAACTGAGGAGGTAAACATCGGGTTGAGAAGAAAACCATTTTCCTCAGGCTCCAAAGTTCATTTTTTATGGGCAATTCTAAATAACTATCCTTCATGTTAAAAGCTTAGACTGAAAAGAATGTCCAAAGGCCAATGGGTATACTTTTATGAGCTATATACCAAGAGTCATACAGCAGAAATAATGTCTACCTTCCCAAAACATTTACCTAAATTTGGACCAATTCCCCATTCCCTCTTGAAAACTGTTCACAAAATGGACTATTCTTGAAACTCAGGGTCATTTTCACCTTTAAAGAAGCTGACTAAGGCTGCTGCCTCTTAGTAGATACTTGAGAGTCTAGAGGACCCAAAACAAAAGTTATGAAAACAAAAGACTAATTGTACTTCCCAAAGCACACTGGGATACAAAGTAGGAATTTAGAATTAACAGTTCACATTCAAAAATTTCACAGCATTTCATAGATTTGAAAAATTAGAGCTGGATCTCAGGGATCATCTAATCTAACATAGTCATTTTACTACTAAGTAAACTGAAGCACAGAGATGTAAAGACTTGCCAAAGGTCAAATCATATGGCTAGTTAGAGGCATAGCCAATGTCTCCTGACTTCCAGTGAGATGCTGTTGGCTTTTCAAAGGAAAAGTGGGGAAAAAAAACAAATAGATTTTTAGTAAGCTTTCACTATGGAAGCAAAGGTCATTCTTTTACAGAACCTACACTGTTAATCAGGGTTACACAGAGGAGGAAGGATTCTATGGACAATGGCCAAGGCAATACCTCTTTCTGGCTCACCTTCATCTCCAACCATCATCCCCATCTTCCAGCCATGAAATTAAGCTAAATGTCAAATTCACAGCTAGAAGACTGTTAACTCCTCTGAACCATAATCAAGACCCTGCCCGCTAATTGGTAGAATGGAGCTTTGATGACACCAACAGTCTGATTCATAGACTCCTCATATACTTGATATTGTCGATTAAGGCCTTGCCATGCCTCAGCTTTGGAACATTCATCCCTTTGTTCCTACACATGTGCTGCTGATCAAAGGTACAGTAAATGATGCAAATGTTCTGACAGGTTTCACGACAAATTTGTGTTACATTTATTGTTGTTGACTTCAACTAGGCCTCATTACTGCTAGGTGATCCTACCACTGTTCCCTTACCAACTCAACCCTTCTTCTTCCAAACCTTTCCATTACTCCTCAAACCTCTCATGGCTCCTCTCTCAGGTGAGAACCTTGTGTCATATTTTACAGAAAAAAATGAGGCCATTTCCTGTGAACTCCCTCTATTCCCCTCTTTCTCATCTCCTTCTATTTAAGTGTATTCTGCCACGATTTCTTCCTGCATCCCTGTCTCACAAGATGAAGTGACCTTACTCCTTACCAAGGCTAACTTCTCTACTTGTTCAGTTGGTCCCTTTTCATCCCATCTCCTCCAAGACATTGACCCCTCCGTCATTCCCACTCTTTCACTTATTTTCAATCTCTCTCTCTCTCTATTGGCTCATTTTCTACTGTTTACAAATATGTCCCTGTCTCCACTATCCTAAAAAACTGTGAGCCTTCCATCCCCACTAACTATTGACCTACATCTCTTCTGCCTATAGTAGCTAAACTTCTCAAAAAATCTGCCTATAAGGGGTGCTTCCATTTTCTCTCCCTTCACTCTGTTCTTTCTTTAAAAAAAAAAGTACATTGTTTATCTTTAACATTTTTTTTTAAATTTTGAGTTCTGACTTGTCTGCCTCCCTCCCCACCCTCCCCCACCCATCGTGAAGATAAGAAATGTGGTATCAGTTATACATGGGAATAACACAAAACATACTTCCACATTAGCAATGTTGGGGAAAAAAAGAGAAATTTAAAAAGTGAAAAAAATTATGCTTTAATCTGCATTTAGACTCCATCCATTCTTTTCTCTGGAGATGGATAGCATTTTTCATCATCATACATCCTTCAGAATTGTTTTAGATCACTGTACTGATCAGGGTACTGCACTGGTAACTAAGGTGAGACTTTCTTACTGTTTTAGAATGATAAATTAATTAAGTCTCTTTGATTGAGCCTTACTGGGTACAAAGTCCTAGGCCCAAACCCCTATCAACTAGGTGCTAAGCCTATGTGGGCATGAAGCCCTCAGGATCCTAAGGGGAGTTGCTTAGACCGGAGCAAATAGTAGGAGCCTAAATTCAGGTTGCTGAGATGACGTTTGAAGACGGCTAAAGAGTGTATAAAAAAAAGAGTGTATAAAAAGAGAGAACAGAGCTATTTGCTTGAGGCTCTTACTCCTGGAGGCTCAGGAGACTCTGGGCAGCTGCTCTAAGAGCCTCCCGGCTGAACTCAGATGTTGACAGTTTCTTGGTAACTATGAATTGCATTTGGTCTGTTTATAATGTGTGTTTGTAATTTGTTTGTATTTGCTCTGAAGTTCAGGGTGCTGGCTTCTTCCCCTGAACTAAGTGAGTTTATATGTATATGTTGGATTAAAGTAAGATTGTTAACCCTTTAATATTGCTTTCCTTAGTAAAGCAGATCAAAGAACCTGTGCTGGCAGCATTCTTGTTGTGGGGCTTGTGTTGGTCTTTCACCCCCACAACAGCTGCTAGCCAGATTGTTGCAACAGGTGGCTAAGTCATTCACAGGTGATCATCATACAATATTGCTGTTGCTGTGTTCTCATGGTTCTCTGCACTTCACTTTGTCTTCCCAGGTTTTTCTAAAGCCATCCTGCTCATCATTTGTTTAGCATAATAGTATTTCCCTCACAATCATATACCACAATTTGTTCAGCTATTCTTCATTTAATGGGCATCCTCTCAAATTTTAATTCTTTGCTGCCACAAAAAGAGCTGCTGTAAATATATTTGTACATATAAGTCCTTTTCCCATTTTTATGATCTCTTGGGGATACATACCTAGCAATTGTATTGCTGGATCAAAGAGTATGCACAGTTTTATAGCTCTTTGGCCATAGTTCCAAACTGCTCTCTAGAATGGTTGGACTAATTCACAACTCTACCAACAGTGCATTAGCATCCCAATTTTTCCACAACCCCTTGAACATTTGTCATTTTCTTTTTCTGTCATGTTAGCTAATCTGATAGGTATGAGGTGGTACCTGAGAGTTCTTTTAAGTTGCATTTTTCTAATCAACAGTGATTTAAAACATTTTCTCACATGACTATAGATAGCTTCGATTTCTCCTTCTGAAAACAGCCTATTCATACACTTTAATCATCTATCAAGTGGAATGACTTGTATTGTTATAAATTTGACTCAGTTCCCTACATGTTTGAAAAATGGGGCTTTTAACAGAGAAATATGCTGTACAAGTTTTTTAATCCCAGTTTCCCACTTTCCTTCTAATCTTGCCTGCATCAATTTTATTTGTGCAAAATCTTTTTAATTTAATGTAACCAAAATTATCTATTTTAATGCTCTGTATCTTTTGTTTAGTCATAAATTCTTCCCTTATCCATAGGTCTGACAGGTGAAATTTTCCATGCTTATCTTGTTCATCTATACTTAATTTCTGCAAAACTACTTTCTAAGTTTTCTCAGCAATTTTTGTCAAATGGTAAGTTCTTGCCCCAAAAGCTTAGATTTTGGGGTTTATCAAATACTAGATTACTATGGTCATTTGCTACTGTGTATTGTGTACCTAATCTATTCCATTGATCCACCACTCTATTTCTTAGCCAATACCAGATTGTTTTGATGATTACCACTTTGTAATACAGTTTGAGATCTGGTACTGCCAGGGCCACCTTGCTTCACAATTTTTTTTTATTGAATCCTTTAATCTTCTTGATGATTTGTTCTGCCATTTTTTCTAGCTCTAAAAACATAATTTTTGGTAGTTTGATTGGTATGGCACTGAATAAACACATTAATTTAGGCAGAATTGTCACTTTTATTATATTGGCTTGGCCTACCCATAAACAATTACTATTTCTCTAATTGTTTAGATCTCACTTGATTTGTGTTAAGTATTTTGTAATTGTGTACATATAGTTTTTAATTTTGTCTTGGCAGGAGCCTCCCAATTATTTTATATTATCTGCATTTATTTTCAATGGAACTTCTCTATCTCTTGCAACTGGATTTTGTTAGTAATATGTAGAAGTACTGATGATTTATGTAGGTTAATTTTATATCCTACAATTTTGCTGAAGTAATTGTTTCACCTTATTTTTCACTTGATTCTCTAAGTATACCATCATATTATCTGCAAAGACCCTAACTCTCTAATTAACCCCTTAAATCTGTCTTTCAACCTTACAATAATACCAAAACTCCTCCCTCCAAAGTTACTAATGATCTCTTACTTGACAAATCCAATGGTCTTTCCTCAATCCTCACTCTCCTTGACCTCATAGCAGCCTTTGATAGTTAATCACTCACTCCTCCTTGATACTCTCTTCTTTCAATGCAAATTAAAAAAAAAAAAACTCTGAGGTACCACTTCTCACCTATCAGATTGGCTAACATGACAAAAAAAAATGGAAATGATAAATGTTAGAGAAGATGCAGGAAAATTGGGACACTAATGCATTGCTGGTGGTGTTATGAACTGATCCAACCATTCTGGAGACAAGTTTGGAACTGTGCCCAAAGAGCTATAAAACTGTGTATAGCCTTTGATCCATCAGTACCACTATCAGGTCTGTATCCCAAAGAGATCTTTCCTGCCCAAATTTCTCTGATGACCTCCAATCTCACATCTCCAAATGCCTTTCAGATATCTTGAACTGGATGTCCAACAGACAACTTTAAATTAAATATATTCAAAACAGAATTTATAATCGTTCTCCTGTAAACTGTCCCCACTCCTAACTTCCCTATTACTGTAGAAGGCAATACCATAATCTCTGTCCCTCCTAGGATTCATACTGGATTCCTCACTATTTCTCACCTTCCGCCCCCATCCTCCCCCACTCCCATATCCAAGCCATTGTCAAGGCCTGTTGATTTCATCTTGTGATGTCTCTCCCATGAGTTGAGACCTTAGAGGTCATTCATCTCAACCCCTTCATTTTTATACCTGAGGAAAATTAGGCCCAGAAGTTGCATGATGTTCTTTCTCCTGCTCCTTCCTGAAATTGAAATTCAACTTTTCTGACTCCCTAAGCCAACATATTCTCCTCCTCAATATCTTAGGATCTTTACTCGTTAGTACTGATTAAAATTGTTCCCTACCCTTAGCGGATGTTGTGAGAATATCTCAGGACAGGGACCAGAGACAGGTAGGAAAAGAATTTACAGGACTTATCTACTGATTAGATATGGCTGGTGAAGAAGTAATGGGAGGAGTCAGAAAAGATTGTGACATTGAATATCTTGCTCATTGGAAAAATGGTAATCCTAACAGGTATAGAGAATTTTGTTGGAGACATGAGGGTTTTTTTTGGGGGGGGGCGGAATTTGAGTTCTGTTATATATACAATTTGCTATAATCAGTTTTGTGAATCCTTCCATATATTGCTAGATTATGCTCCAAAAATCTTATGCAAACAGTCTAATAAGGCACCCATTTCCCCACAGGCCCATCATCTTTGACTTTGATCATTTTTAACTAAAGGACAGAAGCTTGCAACTTAAACTTTTAATATGCCTTTCTCCGATTATTAGAATTTTATGATTTTCTCAGGGAGTTATTAATGTATCTTCCCTTTGGACTACCCCCAACTCACCAGGCAGGCTTTCTAGAGGACAGTTAGCCCAGCTTTAATATACCCTATGGATCTACACTCCTAAAACTAGAGATCACAAATCCCAACCAATGTGTTTACTCTTCTGGAGTCATCCAGAGGATACAGTAAGCTGCACTCAAAGTTATTTACCAGAATAGCATAGCAAGAGAATTTAAAATAGAACATTCCCCTCATAAGTTTAGAGCACACACTCCAAAGAGACACACCTCCAGTGCAGAATGTCGATAAGTACAGAGGTCACAGATCTTCACACACAAAGAGCCCATTTGAGGAGAGCACGTGTGTAAGGGCAGCTCCCACTTCTGATGCTTAGGGGTTCCTGATGGCCTCTAGCGATCTTCCTGGGCTGCTCCTCTCTGCAGAAGACATCTCATTGGCTATAGTCTCTGCAGCCTCTAGCTTCTGACTGAGCTGAGATATTGGCTAGGGGATTATGAGGATTTTTTTCTTGGTTTGTTCTTAATAATTTGTATTTTTATTTTTCCCTTCCCTCCTCTGACACTTCACCACTCTAGTGTAGGCAGGCCCTTATCACCTCATACCTTTCAATAGGCTGCTGATGGATCTGCCAGCCTCAAGTCTCTCCCCACTCCAATCCATCCTCCTTCCAGCCACTACACTCACCCACATACACACCCTACTCAATAAACTCCAGTGGCTTTCTATGGCTTCAATGAGCAAATACAATATCCTCTGCTTGGCATTTGAAGCCTTTAATGACATTTCCATCCTATCTTTCCAGTCTTCATACACCTTATTCTCTACCACTCCTGGATCTAGTAACACTGGCCTCCTGGCTATTCCACAAACAAGCCACTCCATCATCTCTTGTTCTAGCCACTCTCTTTAGCTGTACCCTCATACCTGGATGCTCCCCTTCTCTCCTCCAACTACAAATCACTTTGGCTTTTTTAAAAAGTCCCAGCCCATATCTCACAACAGCAAACTTCTCCAACCCTTCCAGTGTCTTCCCTCTGTCATTTTTTTCCCCATTCTATATATAGTTTGCTTTGTTGATATTTGTTTGCATGCTGTCTCCCCCATTAGATTGCAAACTCCTTGAAGGCAAGGAATGTCCTTTGCCTCTTATTTTATCCCCAACATTTAGCATAGTACCAGGCACAGAGTAGGCATTTAATAAACATTTCTGATTGATAGTCAACAAGCTATGTTGAACAGTAATGCTGATTTTTTCCTTTTTTTCTTTTCTTTCCTTTGTCTTAAAAAATATTATTTGTATATAGGATGGAGAGATACTAGGGAATATTATGGTGGCATAAAAGAAGGCATCAATAATTTTTTTAAACAAAAAACAAGCATTTATTAAGTGCTTACCATGTGCCAGGCAAAAATGCAGTCCCTGACTTCAAGGGACATTTTCATGGGGAAGACAACATGCAGACAATCCTATACGTTTAAAACATATGTGGTGGAAGTAGAAGGTAGCCTTGGTAATAGGGAAAATTGGAAAAGTCCTCCTGCAGAAGATTGGATTTGAGCTGTCTTGAAGTCAGAATGTCCAAGTTAGGATGCAGAAGTAAGGAGGAATTGGCATCAAAAAAAAAAGTATGAGCAAGGGGGACAATAATCGAAAAGCAAAATAAGCCTACGAAGAGAAGGAAAGTGAAAAAAGCCTGGGAAAACACTTAGTGTGAAGAGACAGGTAACAAAAAACCACCTAAGCAAAAATATTAAATAAATAAAAGCCCCAAATGAAAACAAACAAAAGAAAACCCTCTACTTTACAAACCTGCCAAAGCACATGAAATTCCTATCATTACAGTCATCACTTTTAAAAGACAAGAAAATTGTATTTAAATAAGCAGAAATAACTGATTAGCAGGGATCTTCCAGTTGTTGTGTTTTTTTTTTAAGTCATGTTCGACTCTTTGTGACCTTAGTGGGATTTTCTTGGCAAAGATACTTGAAGTGGTTTGCCATTTCCTTCTCAAGGGTACCTACTTTACAGTTGAGGAAACTGAGGCAAACAGGTTAAATGATTTGCTCAAAGTCACACAGCTAATAAATGTTTCAGGCTGGTTTTGAACTCAGGTCTTCCTGACTGGGCCCAATACTTTATCTGAGGGGTGGGTAATCTGTGGCCTTCAGGCTTTATCCACTGCTCCACTTAACTGCCTGTCAGCTCCACATTGTTGTGTTTGTCCTTCCTTCTAGAAGAGGACCATGACAGCAGGGAAATGATGACATCATGGAAATGATGACATGACTTGGATTTGAGTGAGGGAGGGTTGTGCAAGGTCACCAGCCTCACTTTGTCCTCCAGAGCCATCTGGATCCAGTGGCCTGATATTCATCAGGATGACTGGAGATGGTCAAGGATAGATTGGGAGACCCTGGCCCTTTCAGGCTAATGTCTTTTCAGGTTCTCACTTTGAGTAAGGTAGTGCCCATTCAGTGAATAGGCCTGCCAGCTCCAATAGACTGTCAAATACTTAATCATGAGCATTGCTCAGTCCCAGTTCCCCTAGCATCATGTGGTAGCAGAAAGAGACACTTTGGGGATACCTTCCACTTGGGAGAACACTTCTCTTTTTTTTTTTAATTAAGATTTTTTATTTTTAGTTTACAACACTCAGTTCCACATGATTTTGAGTTCCAGATTTTCTTCCCCCCTCCATCCCCAGGATGGCATGGAATCCAATATATCTTCTACATATAACTTTGCATTGAACTTATTTACACAATAGTCAAGTTGTAAAGAAGAATTATGACCAATGGAATGAATCATGAGAAAGAAGAAACAAAACAAAACAAAAAACAAAAGAGAAAAAACAAAGGGAAAAAAAAGGAGAGCAAACAACGTGCCTCAATCTGCATTCAGACTCCATAGTTCTTTCTCTGGATGTAGATAGCTCTCTGCATCATGAGTCCCTTGGAGTTGTCTTTTGAGCCTTGTATTGCTGAGAAGAGCCAAGTCTATCAGGGTTAGTCATCACAGAATCCATATAGCTGTGGTTGTGTATAATGTTCTCCTGGTTCTGCTCCACTTACTCAGCATTATATCGTGTAGGTTTTTCCAGGTTATTATGAAGTCCATATCATCCCCATTTCTTACAGCACAATAGTATTCCATTACCTTCATATACCACAACTTGTTCAGCCATTCCCCAATTGATGGGCATCCCCTTGATTTCCAGTTCTTTGCTACTACAAAAAGAGCCGCTATAAATATTTTTGTACGTATGGGTCCTTTTCCCACTTGTGTGATCTCTTTGGGATACAACCCTAGAAGTGGCATTGCTGGGTCAAAGGGTATGAACATTTTTATAGCCCTTTGGGCATAGTTCCAAATTACTCTCCAGAATGGCTGGATCAGTTCACAACTCCACCAGCAATGTAACAGTGTTCCAATTTTCCCACATCTTCTCCAGCATTTATCATTTTCCTGTTTTGTCATTTTAGCCAATCTGACATAAGAGATGTGGTACCTAAGAGTTGTTTTGATTTGCATTTTTCTAATCAGTAGTGATTTCGAGCATTTTTTCATATGCCTATAGATATCTTTAACTTCTTCCTCTGAAAACTATCTGTTCATATCCTTTGACCATTTCTCAATTGGGGAATGAATTGTATTCCTATAAATTTGGCTCAGTTCCCTGTATGTTTTAGAGATGAGGCCTTTATCAGAGACACTAGTTGTAAAGATTTTCTCCTAATTTTTTGCTTCCCTCCTAATCTTTGTTGCATTGGCTTTTTTTTTTATAGAAAAACATTTCAATTTAACATAATCAAAATTATCCATTTTGTATTTTGTAATGCTCTCTATCTCTTGTTGAGTCATGAATTCCTTGCTTTCCCATAAATCTAATAGGTAAGCTATTCCTTGCTCTCCCAAATTGTTTATAGTATCAGCCTTTATTCCTAAATCATGAACCCATTTTGACTTTATTTTGGTATATGGTATAAGATGTTGTTCTATGCTCAGTTTCTGCCATACCATTTTCGGAAGAACACTTCTAATCTATGGTTTAAATTACTTATTCCATATCTGTTCTGACTTCAGCTATAAAATTTCTTTGATTCAGAAATAGATTTTATACAATTCGAGGTGCTTTTTATTTTTTGGCAGGTAGGTGGCACAGTGGACAGAGCACTGGGCCTGGAGTCAGGAAGACCTGAATTCAAGTTCGACTTCAGATGCTTATTATCTGGGTTAAGCTGAGCAAGGGACCTTAACCCTGTTTGCCTCTGTTTCTTCATCCACAAAATGAGCTAGAGAAGGAAACGGCAAAACCACTCCAATATCTTTGCGAAGAAAAACCCCAATGGGGTCACGGAGAGTTAGACATGCCCAAAACAATCAAACAACAAGGTGCTTTTTTTTAACCTCCAAGCCAACTGACTGGAGGGTGTGGCATACAAAAATTAAATAAGTAAGCATTTGGTTTGAGGTTCTAATGACCTGCGATACACATCTGCCAACATCTGCAGCAGTATTACTCCTGACTAAAGGGAGACAATGGGTTGTCATTTCAATAGCATTGAACTGGATGTGAGGAGATGAATTTGAGCGCTCATTCCATCATTAACCTTAAGTAGATCACTTCACTTTTCTCTTGGCCTGTTTCCTCATGTATAAAATGAAGACTGCCTTTTAGCTCTAAAACTTCCACAGTTCCCTCCCTAAGGTTACCTTCCATCCATTCTGTACATGTCTTACGTGTACTTATTTAATATTGTCTCCACATTAGGATGCAAGCTCCTTAAGGGCAAAGATTGTTTTTGCTTTTTTTTTTTTTTGGTATGCTTAGTGCTTAGCACAGTGTCTGGCACATAGAGATGATCACTTAATAAATGCTTGTTGGTAGACAGAGTGATGACTCTATCCATTAAACATCTTTATCTTGTTGTCTTAGAGACTGTTCTACTTGGACCTTCTGGGGTTTTCAGTCTTTTAAAGTAAAATGACTTCTACTTAAAAAAAAAGTGGAGCCATAATTAAGAAAAGTAATATATACAATTAAAATGAAAACAATAATAATAATAGTTTACTTTTAACTTTGTTTTACAAAGTACTTTACTTAGCTTTATATCATTTGATAATCACAGCCATTGAATGAGTTAGGTGGTGCAAATACTGTTATCCTTATTTTAAATGATGAAACATATTCAAGGAGGGTAAGTGATTTACCAACAGAAATAGGGTACTTAAATCTAGGTCTTTAGACTGTATTGCCCTATGAAACCCCAAGTATCATTTTAAAAAATCATTACATTGAATTAAATTTTGCTGAGTTTTTCTGAATATGGTTTTAAATCTTTAATTGTGGAATAGCTGAGTCAAGAATGTTCACTTTCAAGAGACTTAATTCTCTTATAGTCTTGATCTGGAGACCTTAATGTCTGCTTGTCTTCAGGACATTTGCTTGATTTAAGTGGGATACTTAGAACTCTCTCACTATTCTTTACTGTATAAAAAAAGATGGAGCCAGAATTTAAATAGAAAATAGAATATTCAGAAGCCTCCACCATATGATCATAATCTATCATCCCATCTTTATCTCCTATGACGTCTTTAACCTTTCTATTTAGTCAAAGTGGACTAAAATTCATGTTAAAAAATTGACGGATTTGCTGAGCTGTGCTCTATAAATGTAATGGAATATTATTGTGTCATAAGAAAAAGTTCTGAAAGGGGTATGGAAACAAAACATTTTAGTTTACTATTTTGTGAAAATTAATGGATGTATTTTCAGAAGATTAAATAAGTTAATGGTTTCACAGTTTTTATTATTGTTTTTCCATTTAACTATTTATTTTTGTTGATGGTAAGTCGAGCATTGTATGACCCTGGGCAAGTCACTTAACCTTGTTTTCCTCAGTGTGCCCATCTGTAAAATGAGCTGGAGAAGGAAACAGCTGACCACTCTAGTATCTTTGCCAAGAAAACCCCAAAAAGGGTCACAATGAGTCAGACATGACTGAAAATGAATAAACCACAATGAGTTTAGCATTAAAACAAAAAGATGAGCATGAAACAGATAATTTATGCCCAGGACACTTTTTTTCTCTGTATTTTCCCAGATTTTGTTACTGTTAGTTAAATAGCTACAGTTAGTAGAAAAGAGATGCTATCAATTATTGGGGGGGGGGAAAGTTGCTAGAGCTATTGTTTCTGTTTTTCTTCATTCTGTTTCAGTTCATATGTATCTTTCCCTATTTATTTGTATTAGTAAGCATTTATTCTTTCTTATGGCACAATAACACTCTATTTCATTCAAAAATTGTTTAGCCATTCCTCAACTGGTGGAAATGTGGGGTCTATTTTTCCATTTTTTAGGATTACCCATAAGGTTACTAAGAATTTTTTTTCCCTGTAATTAATGCATTCCAAAAACACCCATCCTGGTTCCCAACTCCCCACCCCATTATTCCCTCACTCAAGTTATCTTTCTACCTAGAATATCTTGCCCCTTTATCTGTCAAAATCCTGTTCATCCTTTAAATGTTTAACTCGAAAGCCATTTTCTTTTCTATGAAGCCTTCTCTGATCCAAAGGGTGAGATATCTTCTTTCCTCAACCTCCCACAGCACTTGGTCTGTCTTCTATAATCCCATCACATTCTACCTTATAGTATTTACATGCTTCTATTTTCCCCAAATACTAAATTATGGGCTCCCTAAAGGTAGATAAATTTTATTGATATTTACATTCCATGGGGTTTCAACATGTTTGCTGAACTGAGGAACAATAAGGTTAGAACAGAAATCTTCAAAATTATCAAGGAAAGAATTACATCAGAGATATATACTAACAACATGAATTTATATTTACAAGAAAGTAGAATTCATCTTCAGCTGCACGGGAGTATGGACATTTACAGACATCGCTAATTATAATTAGCAGCAAGACTTATTTATTTGTAGATAAGGGAAAACTTCCCTTTAGGAGAACAGGCTAGATTTGTGTGGCTAGCCCATTCTAATTCCTGGGCCCAATCCATCCCAAAATCTCCCTACCCTAGTATTACTGAGCAAATAACTCCCCTGTAGTAATAACTAGATTTTAAAGATATTTGGTTAGATTTCAAGTTCAGCAAGAGATAGCTTGGGTCCACTGTCTCTCAGGAGATGCTCTGCTAGGTGCATTAGTCAGTGCTGCAGAGAACGTAGTGTTTCCTTCTTCCTTCTCCCCCTCCCCTATGAAATGCCAATGCAGAGAATCATAGCTTAAGAGATTATTGAAGCTCTCTCTCCCTTTAAGAATAAGGTCCTCTGAAAATTTCTTCCTGAAGAAGCAAGTAAGGAGATTAATAATCATTGTGCATAACTATTGCTCAATATAAAGCCTGTGGATATAAAAAATGGCTTTCCTGAAGGTCACAGAAATAAAGCTGGGGATAGAGAACACTGCGTACATGAATATAAATATAGCAGCAAAGATGAAACCATGATAGACAAGGACAGCTTGCTCTTTCAGAAATGGCAGCATACGTACACCTTTGAAGAGTAGGCCCATCAGTATTTGCTACAGGTCTTTCAGTTCCTGTAATCAAAGTATTTGGTTTCATTTCAATTTAATTCAACTGAAATATTTATAGACATCTACAATGTGCAAGGCACTGTGCTAGAACTTAGAAGACACAAAGATAAAACATTAAGATTCAGTGTTGGTAAGACTATGGAGAAATTGGCATGCAATTACCATGCTAGGAGTGGGGAAATTGACACAAATTTTTTGAAAATAAATATGGAATAATATAATAAAAGCTAAAAAAAAACTGTTCATACTCTTTGACCCAATGACCACAATACCAGGACTGTATCATAACAATATTAGGAAAAGAAATTGATTCATCTCTACAAATATATTCCTAACAGCATTATTTATAAGAACAACAACAACAACAACAAAATGGAAACCATGTGCCTAACAATTGCAAAATGGATAAACCAATTTTGCTATATAATCAATTCAACATTTCTTAAGTGCAAGGCACTGACCATAAAAAGACAAAAACAAGACATTCTATCTCCCCAAGGAATTTATACCATACTAAAGGAACTTACAATACACTGGTCTATACGAATATAAGAGAATTATACCATAAGAAACAACAGCTATGAAAAATGCAGTAGAATCCACGAAGCCACATGAATTGATGCAGAGTGAAAACTACAGCAGGATACTCTCTATGGCTATGTAAACAACAGCAGCAACAAAATCTAGAAAAATACACAGAATAAAATGCCAGTTCAGGAAAGGTCACAGAAACAGAAAGGGTATTGTTATGATCTTGTTAAAGTTTGTATATGCATTTTTGTAAACGAATTATAAACAACAGAAGTTGATGGGCTTTATTGGGTTATATATTTTAATATTTGTTTTTGTTGAGATCCACCAAGGCTAAATAGAAAACAAAGGAGAAAAAATTAATATGACACAGACGGTTCCAGTCATCTAGGAGTTTATAATCTAGGGGAGGAGAAGACAAGCACACAAATAGACCTATTTGTACATTTTGTTACAAGACCGAAATAAAGTGCTATAAAAGTTCAGATGAACTACCTCAACTGAGGTAGGTCTAGGGCAGGGGTGGGAAACCTGTGCCCCTCTAAGTCCTTGGGTGCGGCCTTTTGACTGAGTCTGAGTTTTACAAAACGAATCCTTTTTATTAAGGGGATTTGTTCTGTGAAGTCTGGGTTCAGCCAAAGGGCTGCACTTGAGGACCTAGAAGACAACCTGTGGCCTCAAGGCCACAGGTTCCCCACCCCTGGCTTGGGAGTCAGAAGGGTAGAAAGCAGCTAAGAGTAGTGCTTAAAATCAGGAAAAGATTTATGATAGGATTTTGCAATTGAAATGGGTGATTTTTATCTAAATTCTACCATCACGTCATGCTTCATCTTAATTAAGAGTTTTTGAAAATGGAGTAAGTTGGTTTCAAAATCAATGATACAGCAAGACCAACAAAACTTAACCAGCTGCAATGTCTTGCATGCTATCTGGTCTCTGTCTTTCTATACCCCTTCTTATTATGAAAGCCTTAGAGTGAAAGATCTTCCCTCTCTCCTTGCACCATCTGTTTTATATTTTGGGGGTGACTTCTCCACTAGTATCACACTACATGTTTGTTTGGGGTTGCACAAAGTCTCTGCAATTCCATTCCAATCCTGAGATTCCATAAAATGCAAATACTTTACTATAATAGAAAAGATTTTTGAGACAAGAAGGCCTGGATTCAAATCCTAGCTCTCCCATTTATTCCCTGTGTGACTTTTGGCAAGCCATTTCTATCTGGGCTTTAAGTGACCAGACCCTGATATCTGAGGTCCCTTTAAGATCTAAATAAATGACGACCCTCTGAATCTAAACAGGAGCAATAAACCTTGTTATTTTAAACCCATATCTTAGCAACTTGTCTCTTCGTTCTGAGTGAAATCACCAAGATTCCACAAGTGATCTAAGTACAGGGTACTTAGATATAGCCTCCAAGAAGCCTCTTGCTTTCTCTCTTTAACTCAGCTTCTGGACTTCTGAAATAGCCAGCCTCAAGTCTCTCCTCTCTCCAATCCATCCTCCACACATTAATAAATTAATCTTCTTTTTCGGGGTTTCTTATTATGATCTCTAGGATAAAATGACAATATCTTAGCCTCTTATTTAAGGCTCTCTGGAATCTGCCTGCCTTCTTTCTACCTTTCCAGCCTTGTTTCATATTATTTCAATCAATTGACAAGCCATTTATTAAAGTGGGCCAGGCACACCCATGTACTGCTACAATGACACTCCCAAGAACTGGGGATAGCAAAAAAAAAAAAAAAGAGGGAGGAGGAAACAGTCCCTGACCCCAAGAAGGTTTCATTCTCACAGGGAGACAGTATGTACAAATATAGACATATTCAAGACATATGCAAATCCAATACAAAATAATTTAGAGGGGAAAAAAATAGCAGCTGGGAAAGAGAGGGGACAAGACCATGAAAATGCTCATGCAAAAGCAGACATGGAGACCAGCCAGTATAAAGTATGAGAGCTGGAATGTTGTGTGACAATGAGCAGCAAAAAGACCAAAATGTCTGGACTGTAATTATGGGTAAAGTAGCAATGTATAATAAGGCTAGAAAGAGAAGATGGGGCCAGGTTATGAAGAGCTTACCAAATGGAAGAGTTTCTATTTGATACTAGAGATGATAGAGAGATACTGGAGTTTATTGAGTAAAGGCATATGATCAGATGTGCACCCTACGAAAATCATTTTGGTGGCTATACAGAGAATGGATTGAGCTGGGGAGAGGTTCTAGGCAGGCAAGAAAACCAATCAGGAGGTTACTGCAATAATCCAGGTGAGAAGTGATAAGGGCCTGCAATAGGGTGGGGGAACAAATAAATGCTATGAATCCAAAACTGTTTAGTTTCATTACACAGATTTGTTTTTAAAACCCTCCTCTCCTCATCTTCACTTCTTTCCCTTCAAAACCAGGCTTAGATGGTCACCTCCTCAGTAATAAATTTAAAAGGTTCTCTAGTGGCACAAATGTTCTTGGAGCAATTTTCCCTTATCACCTATTATACTTATTTCTGAGTATATCATATCTTCCTCCATTAGGTTGTAAACTTCTGGACAGCGGGAACGTGTTAATCTTTTAGGTCCCCAGTTCCTGCCTAGTACCTTGAAAAAAGCAGGTTCTGAACAAATGTTTGCTAAACTGGACTGAAATAACAAAATATACATTTCAACTGCTTATGTATCTATTGGATTCACAGTACCAATTTTGAAATCTCTATACCACCTATTAAACAATTAAGAAGGTTAGGGCCAGAAGAAAAAAAATCCAGTAACAGATAATTTGTAAACATATTATAAAGGCAGCAGGAATGATGGAGAGAAAGGCAATTTGTCTGAAGCTTGGGTTTTATATCATTAATACCTTGTACTACTTTAAACAAATATGGGACTCATTTTCCTCATTTTAAAAATTAAGTGTAACATCTAAAAAACAATGGGGAAAGCAATCGTTATTAAATAAAAATTTTTGTGGAAATGTGATAGCATTATGTGAGAAAGGGGATTTATAGCCACACCTACAATGCTTTGTTTAGCTCCAATAGCATCCACATTCTACTTATTATTGGTGAAAAATCCCATTTTTCTTCCAATTTTTCATTTCATTTGTATTACATAAATATATAAACAAATAAACATATCCATTTCTATATCCACTTCTGGCATGAAAACTAATGATTTTCATTATATAATTGTTATTCATAAGAGAAAGTAAAGTTTTCTAAGTTAAAAAAAGATATTAATTTGACACAATATTTACATTGTGTCTGACACAATTTTCATATCCAGAATGTGTAAGGAACAAATTTATGAGTAATAGTCATTCCTTATAAAAAGCAAAGGCTAAAGAAATGAAAATTTGGTGAAGAAATTACAAATTAATTATAAAACTGATAATAATATATAAATATGAAGTATAACTAGATAAATATATTTTGACATAGATACATTATAAATATATAAATAAAAAGGCATAGATATAAAACATAAATACATATAAAATACTTGCCGTTCAGTCATTTTCAGTCCTGTTCAACTCTTCACAAACCCATTTGGGGTTTTCTTGGCAAAGATACTAGAGTGGCTTCCCACTTCTTCTCCAGCTCATTTTACAGATGAGAAAACTGAGGTAATCAAGGTTAAGTGACTAGCCAAGGGTCCCACAGCTAGTAAGTGTCTGAGAACAGATTTGAATTCAGGAAGATGAGTCTTCCTGACTCCAGGCCTGGCACTCTATGCACCACACCACCTAGCTGCCCATCATATTGTGTGTGTGTGTGTATGTGTGTATAAACAAAACATAATTAATATGAGAGGGTATAAACCAAGGAACCCCAATTAGTAGATTAAATTGAAGGTGTCAAACTTTGGGCCCATCTGCAATTTTTAAGGGAATAGGCCTCAGAGTGGTTCATTTGCATATGAAAAGGTCAGGAAATGAGGCTGAAAAGCAAAAGACAGAGGGCTTGCCCCTGGGCCTGACCAGTCAGGGTGACTTTTCTCTGCACACTAACTTAAAGTGACAATGGGAAGAGACAGTTTTAAACAAGCTCACAAAAGCCAGTGATGGAGAAAAAAATTGGTACTAGAGGTCCTTGAGGACTGATGGAGGCCTTTTGTCGAATGCTGAAAGGGGCCAGGGAAGGGATTTCTCTACTTCCACCCTCCAATGACATATTATGGCAGAAGCATATGGCCATAGGAAAGGCTCCTATGTGCTTGCATGAAGCCCAAGGATGGAAAACTCAAGGTTACTGTTTCCCAAACCCTCCTGAAGGATGAAATTCAAGGTGTGCAAAAGAACTTGACATCCAACATGGAGATCCTGTTAGTTTAAAGATGAAAACCTTCAGGGTCAAGAAGATTATCAAGGGAACAGACTAGGGAGGCTTTCTTTCTGCCAGTTGGAGGATGAGGGTGCTGGTTCACTCTATGTGAACCTACCGACTTCAAAGAAAGAAATCCAAGCTAAATGCCCTAAAACACTAACAATTGGAGAAATGCAAATTAAAGCAATTTTAAGGTTCTCCTTCCCATCTATTAGACTGCCAAAGTTACAAAGAGGAAGATGACCAATGTTGGAGGTGCAGTAGAAAAACTGATACTGCCGGTATAGCTGTGAAATGATTCAACCATTCTAGAAAATAATTTGCAAATATGTCCAGAAAGTTGCCACATTCTGCATACTCTTTGGGGGGAAGGCAGGGCAATTGGGGTTAAATGACTTACCCAAGGTCACACAGTTAGTGTGTCAAGTGTCTGAGGCTGGATTTGAACTCAGGTCCTCCTGACTCCAGGGCAGGTGCTCTACTCACTATGCCACCTAGCTTCCCCCTTGTGCATACTCTTTGATGTACATATACTCCTACTAGGTCTATACCCCAAAGAAATCAACAAAAGAGAGAAAGGATCTATATATACAATGATAATTAGAGTTGTTCTTTTCATGGTAACCAAAAATTAGAAACTAAGGAAGGGCCACAAGAAGTGATGAAATGGGCAAATTCAGAGGATACTGGAAAGATGTGTATGAAATGATTCAGAGTGAAGTGAGCACAACTAGACAAAGAGCTTGAACAATAACATTATAGAGAAAAGTAACTTTAAAATACTTTAGAACTCTGATTAGCACCATGATAAACCATGAGTCCAAAAGGATAAAGATGGAACAAATATTCCACTCACCACTTAACAGAGAGCTGATAACATTAAAATGAAGAGACATAAGTTTTCAGACATGACTGATAAAGGAATTTGTTTTGCTAGACCATGCAGATATGTATTAAGGGATTTGTTTTTCTTTTTTGTTTTTATTATTATTATTTTCTGGTGGAGGGGGAGAGGGAGAATACCAAAATGAATAGATTATAAAAAAATAAACTTGTTACTTGAAAAATAAAAATAATAAATTGTTAAAAAAAAATAAAATAAAATCCTCATAATCACCTAGCGAAGTATCTCAGCTCAGTCAGAAGCTAGAGGCTGCAGAGACTATAGCCAACCAGTGAAGCAAGCTACCCTGCCAAGATGTCTTCCCCAGACAGAAGCTGCCCAGGGATATCACTAGAGGCTATCACGAACCCATAAGCATCAGAAGTGGGAGCTGCCCTTACACACATTCCCCTCAAATGGGCCCTTCACATGTGAAGATCTGTGACCTCTATGCTTACTCACATTCTACATTGGCAGTGTGTCTCTTTGGAGGGTGAGCTCTAAACTTATGAGGGGAATGTTCTATTTTAAATCCTCTTGCTATGCTATTCTGGTAAATAACTTTGAGTGGAGCTAATTGTATCCTCTGGATAACTCCAGAAGAGTAAACACATTGGTTGGGATTTGTGAGCTCTAGTTTTAGGAGTGTAGATCCATAGGGTATATTAAACCTGGGCTAACTGTCCTCTAGAAAGCCTGCCTGGTGAGTTGGGGGTAGTCCAAAGGGAAGATACATTAATAACTCCCTGAGAAAATCATAAAATTCTAATAATCGGAGAAAGGCATATTAAAAGTTTAAGTTGCAAGCTTCTGTCTTAGTTAAAAATGATCAAAGTCAAAGATGATGGGCCTGTGGGGAAATGGGTGCCTTATTAGACTGTTTGCATAAGATTTTTGGAGTGTGATCTAGCAATATATGAAAAGATTCACAAAACTGATTGTGAGAAATGAGGTTTTGGGGATCACCAGACTTCCTAGGCAGGGCCAAAGCCCTGAGGAAGAACCACATGATAACCCCTAAGGAAGGCTGTGCAAACCACAGGACTCCCAGAGGAAGATCAAGTAGTAGCCCCCCTTTATCTGTGGGGATTACAGGGTTTTCTAGGGGTCAGACCCTAAGGAGGATCCAAGTGATGGCCCCTTAGAACAGCGGTAAGATTACAAGGCTCCTAAGACAGGCCCGGAAGACCCAAGTGATGGCCCCTTAGGAAGGCTGTACAGACCACAGGGTTCCCCAGGGAAATCCCAAGTGGTCGCCCCCTTAACACTATGGTGGGCATCACAGAACTCCTGAAGGCAGGGTCAGAAAGTTAGCCCAAGACAAGCTTCCTCAACTCATTGCTTTCCTGGTAGCATAACCTTAGGAAGATCCATGTGATTTGCCCATTCTCACCCAAAGAACTCAGGACCAGAGTAGGCAGAGGAAGGCATTTATTACACTCCTCGAGAGAGCGGGTGCAGTGCTCACTAGGAACACTCACACCGATACAGCAGCAGGAGTGAGGGTAACCATCTCCTCCATTCCTGTTTGAGTTATGGTTAGTTTACGTTCTTTACTTTTTACAGTTTTCTTAGGTTATACAGTTTATATAGGTAGGATAATAAGGATACAGAAGCAAAAGTGAAGTTAATTAGTTCTATCTTCCTTATCTAAGTCAGGACTAGTCTACATTCTTTACTACCCTACCTTCCCTCTTTAACATATGTAAATTATGCAGATTAGTAGACCTGGACACTTGACCAGGACCTAACCCTTGAACTGTCATGATAAGCTTGGACTGATTCAACCAGTTTAGCTTCTCTAGCTTCCCCGATCCCCAGCTGGCCATTGTCTGGGTAGCTAAACTTTAACTCAGCTATACGGATAGCTTCTGTGGGGGCAAAACCAGATACCATACTATCTTTTCTTACATTGATTATAGCAAATTGTACATATAAAAGACAACTCATGTTTTCCCCAAAAAACTCATGTCTCCTCCAAAATTCTCTATATCTGTTGGGAGTAACATTCTTCTAATCCCATAATCTTTTCTGACTCCTTCTATTACTCCCCTTCACCAGCCATATCTAATCAGTAGGCAAGTATTGTAAATTCTTTTTATACCTGTCTCTGGTCTCTTTCCTAAGCCATCCTCACAGCATCTTCTAAGACTTCTAAGTCAAGGGCAGGGAACAATTTTAACCAATACTAAAGGCTAATGCTCCTAAGGTATTGAGGAAGAGAATATGTTGGCTAGGGAGTCAGAAAACTTGAGCTTCAATTCCAGGTTGGAGCGGGGCAGGAGGAAGAGAATCATTCAACTTCTGGGCCTTAGTTTCTTCAGGTATAAAAATGAAGAGGTTGAGCTGAATGACCTCTAATGTCTCAACTCATGGGTGAGACTTTCATTTCAGCCAATGCGCTGAAAAACAAGTATCTAACTCCATTTTCATCCTCTTTTGAGGATTATACAACAATAACAAATCTTCCAAATTTAAAATAAACATGTAGAATCTGTCATGAAATGTTATAATTATTAGCTACTTGGGAACATAGGTATTCTTAAATTTTTTTCCTTATTCTCAATTGACAAAAATAATTCCTAATTTCTATCATATCATCCCATTTTTCAGAGATAAAGGTCTATTTTCACAACATATCACACACCTATTTAATACTCATTTAAGCTATTTCTGCAAAAGCTTTTTGGAGTTCCCTTGAATAGTATAGGATCCTTTTTTAAAAAGCATTTTATTTCACTATTAGAGATACAATGATATCAATACTGGGTGCCAGCTAGAAGAAGAAGAAATCAAGCTGAGGACTCCATTTGGGTCACGGATAAGAAGTTTCCTATATTTACTCTGAATGTTGCCTGCATGGAATACTTATACATTGGAGGGAAAAAAAGTAAGCAAGAAATAAAAATCCAGCCAATTAAGTCAGCAGCCAAAAGGGGTCCTCAGAGGAAAAATATTTTGAAGCTAGAGTTTTCTGAGAGGCTACCTTCTCTTGCTGGGCTTCTGCTCCAATTGTTCATTAATTAATTAATTCCACAAACATCTATTGAGTGCCCTGAGTGCATGGTACTGTATAAGGTACAGTCCCCAGGTCAAGAAACAGCAGGCAGGAACTGGCATGGAGCTTCAATCAGCTCCCAGCAGGGATCTAGGGCTTGCAGCCAGGAGGTGGGAGGTTGCGGATTTCTGGGCTTCCAGCCAAGAGGAGGGGAAAGGCCTTTGGTCATTCAGTAGCCAAGGGGTGAAATATGCTGCTGAATAAGGGTCAAGAAGCTGGGGAGGGAAAAGCAATGGAAAGGAGGGAGGGAAAACAGCTCCCCTGTTCTTCAAGAGGAAGAGGGCAACAGTACTGTGTCAGAAGGCGGATTTTTAAAATGGGAAAGAAAAAAGGAGGGGGAGAAACAAGAGTTCACTGCTCTCTCTCATTCTACAGCTTTTCAAAGACATCTTGAAAATTCAGCAGGGAAAGCATATCACTACCACCATTTTACCCTGGCAAGCTACAAGTTAATTAAACTTGAAAATTATCTCAGTTTCACAGCTGCCCCATAAGCTCCTGCTTTTTTCTTGCTACTTTTTCCAATCCAAAGCTGTGTGACTACAATCTAGTTCCTTCATCCATTTATCTGGACAGCTTTTTTTAGATTTCCTCGATCAACATTTTCCAGAATTCTTGCTTGAAAATAATATCCCCATTCTTTTTATTTGTGGTAGCCTGCGCCCTTAATCTTACCTCATTCTAATCTACCTTTAATTAAGGAAAATGGAATGTTGCGCATGAAGCTAGGGCAGGATGCACAATTGTTTTCTAATCAAATATACTTCAAGAAGTTCTTAGGCTGGTTCTGAAGAATGGTCCTTATTGTTCTGAAAAGCCCTGCTGGTGGAAAAAGTAGTTAGTGGATTTGGGGTCTGGAGAGCTGTGTTCTAATACAGTACTTGTGACCTATGTGACTAAAGACAAATCATTTTCCTCATTTATAAAAAAGAAATGGTATTTGGATTATCTACTTAATATGGTAGTTGTGAGGAAATCATTTTATAAATGTTAAAGTGCTAAAAAAAATGATGAAAGAACATAACATGATCTGACATGATCCAGCTGTGGTAATGTTTTCTCTCCCACTAGAAAGTAAGCTCCTTGAGCATAGGATTTTTTTTTTAACTTTCCTTGTGCCCCCAGCTAGCAAATTGCCTGGCATCTTTGTTCAGTCATTTCAGTCCTGTCTGACTCTTCATGGCCCTATTTGGAATTTTCTTGGCAGAGATACTGGGAATGGTTTGCCATTGACTTTTCCAGCTCATTTTACAGATGAGAAACTGAAGCAAACTAGGTTAAATGACTTGCCCAGAGTCACACAGCTAGTAACTGTCTAAGGCTAGATTTAAACTCTTTCTGACTTCAGGGCTGACATTCTACCCACTGCACCACCTAGCTGCCCACCTGGCCCTTAGTAAATGCTTGCTGACTGACTGGCCAACATATCATCTACAACTTATGCATCCATTATGTAGTCTATACCTTCTGTAAATTTTTTTTCAAAAAATCCCCTTACACCTCTTCAGAATAACGTATTAGAGGGAAAAAAGGCATATGATAATATTTTACTCCCTAGCTCAAAAACCTTCAAAGACTCCCATGGTCTAAAAGACCAGTGCCTGAAGCTTCACATCCAAGATAACTCCACAATGACCCCAGCACAAACTTACAATACTTTCTCAGTATTTATGTTCCATTTCTAACATTCAAACCCTGCCTTTGACCCTTATTGGCTGTGACTCTTGGTAACTTCTCAGTGCTACAGACAAATTTCTAGGACCACAAAATGCAAGAATGGCATTGATTTGTATTGGTAGGAATAAAGTCTCTTTATCTAGGAGTTCCCTTCTGATGGATCCAGTCCCTCTGATGCAGTTTAAGGAGGGTTCAGGGACCCCTCAAGGATCAGAGAGCAGGACAGGGTCATCTGGAAAGAATTCATGGACTCAAGCTTTCTTTAAGTCAAGTTGGCAAATATTTATTTTTATGCTTTTCAGCATGCAAAGTTCTTATGGAACCTGTGACCTTAGAGGGGTACAGCTAAAGTTTATAAAGGATAAACTGTAGTAAAATATGTGCCAAATAAGCTAACTTGGTGATGTGTGGTGGGAAGGAGTGGTTAAGGAGTGATCAGTCCTTAAAGACAAGTGCACTTTTTGTATCTACTGAGCAAGCGTTTTACCCAGAGTTCACCAAGAAAAGCCCAAGGTGGGGGGGCACAAGGAGGTGTGGTTTTTAGGTCTGCTACATCACTAAGTTAACTAGCAGTCAGGCCTGACTGAGGATTGCCCAGTCTACCACCAATCAATGTCTTGTTTGACAAGATGGATGTAGGGAGTATACATATGTCTTAAGTCTAGGATACACATAATGAGGACTCCAGGATGAATATAATGAGGTAGGGAGTTGGTATAGATAGTCCAGTGTGTACTGAATATCTTTATGAGCCAGTACAAAGTCAGTTGAAGCTAATAATTCCTACAGGTGCAGTTTGTTACTATACCAAGGAGAGAGAAAGAAGTATTTTGCTGGGGCCCACTCATGAGTAATTGCTAGGCATAGTGTCCTTGGGCTGGGGAGAAGCTGCCAGGGATAGTTTTGAGGCTAGGGAGAAATATGGTCTTGGAATTGGAGTCCGAGCACAGAGACCCAAGCACCCCGCCACCTCTCCCTCCATTCCTTCTAACATTCATACATTGAGTCAAACTAAAAGATTCTCTATTCCCCAAACTCTACTACATTTGTGCCCTCTTTGCTTGGGCTATTCTACCTGCCAAAAGTATGGGTCCCTGACATCTCCATCCATTCTTTTTATTAATTATTTTTTTTTTAATTTATGGAATGGCTCAAGTGCTATTCCTTCCATGAAGCCTTCCCCTTGAGGTTTGTCCCCAATCTCTCTGAACCCCATAACACTTTTTTTTACTGCTCCTTGAACACTTATCATAACTTCAATATATCATTTCAGATCACAAAACACAAGTGCCTATCAGGAAGTATGATGGTTTAGTGAAAAGAGTTCTGGAATTAGTCAGGAAAGACACAGGTTTGATTATAACCAGACCTGGTCTGGCTCTTGAGCTCTGGGCTGCATCATCAACTGTCTATTGGGCATCTCAAAGTGGAGGCCTAAAATAGGAATGGTGGTAGTAGAGAGGAAAAAGAAGGGGACTAGTGCAAGAACTGCTGAGGTGAACTGACAAGACTTGGTAACACCTCCAAATGGAAGAAGAAAACATTCAAAAACAACTCTAAGTTTTTCAATATTCATCACAATGTCTTAATGTCATAAAGGAAAACAGAGAAGCCAGAAAGGGATGAAAATTTGGTGGGGAAATTGAGTTTGGTTTTGGTCATATTGAGTTCCAGGAGCTAAAACAACATCCAATGGAGATGATAAGATTGAGAACTGAAGAAGTCTTCAAAGTCATCTAAATCCACATCCCTGACAGACAGATGGGAATACTGAGACCCAAAGTAGTGAAGGACCATTCCTGCTAAAATGCAGACTCACATCATCTGACTCTCAATAGAACGTTGTATTCAATTAGAATTATAAGACTAGATATGGGACTGACACTCAGGAGAGGTTGGGGGCTGGAAGTACAGATCTGGGAGTCACACTCAAGGAATGAATTAGATTAAAAAAGAGAGTGTTGAAAGAGAAAAGGACTGAAGACAGAATTTTGTGGGATATGTGTAAGTAGAACAGGAGGAAAAAGGAGAAATAGGTAAAGGCACCCAAAGAGAAACAAAGGGGTAAGAGTGCCATGATACAGTGGCATCAAAGAAGCCAAAGAGAGAACATCAAGAGGAAAGAGGCTAACACAAAAAGCAACAGAAAAATAAAAGAGGAAGCCTCTCTATTTACAGGATTCTTCTGCCTGAAAAAAAAAAAACAAACAAACCAACCAACCAGTCCTGGGTTTTGCACTTAGATAAAAGTGCTTTCCCTGAAGTGGTGAGGGTTGAAAACCTGATTACAAAGAGGACAGGAAATGTGTTTTGAGGAAGTAGTGGTAACAAGTGTATATTCCTCCTTCCTGAGCTTTGGGGGTGGAAGATCTTTAAGCAAAGGTGGAAAGATCACTTGGTCAGGCATGTTGTAGAGAGGCTTCTTTTTCAGGATAGAAATTGGAATAAATGTCTAAAGAGGTCCCTTTCAGTTCCAAGATGCTACTATTCTCTTATTTTTGAAATGGAAGACAATAGATTGAAAGAGGGTAGCAGGTTTAAAGGAGCGTTTGTCTTTCAAATTATTATTAGGACCAAAAGAGCCAAATTAGGGTAGTTTAAGTTAAGAGTAGAATGAAAGGAAGATATAAAAAATATCCTAGAAGCAACAGACGGCTCAACAATTGATTAGGTAGGTGGGAAGAAAAGGGATAGGTCCATAGACTTCAAGGCTAAAAGGTCATTAAGAGGCTGTTTGTACTTTATGATACTTAAAAAGTGCAAGAGACATAGTTTCTGGGTAATTAATCATTTTATTAATAATGCTAGCATATTATTAATAAAAGGATGGCCACTTAGCCCTCTCTCTTAGACCAAAGAAAAATCATGGGACCCACTCAATGCTTATATGCCCTTGGAAGAGTGGGTGTTCTTGAGGGTAGCAATGAACTCTGATTGGTTAACAAGTAACGAGAGAGAATGAGTATTATAATGAGAGGTGGACTCTAATGAGGGGCTGGGGAAACATGACTTGGATCACATCATTTACTTCCAAATCACCTCAGGCAATTTAATCAAAGAATTTATCCCCATCCTTGATAGAAGTGTGGTCTAAACAAGATTGAGGAGAAAGCCAATTCAATGTCATTGTCAGGAATGTCCTTCAGAGATTGAATCTACAGGCTTCTGAAAAAAATCCTGATTGTAACTCAGTAATTGATTATTAATATTCTCTGCATCATCAAAGTGGAGAAGGAAGAGGAGACAAATATCTGTACGAAGAAGGGAAGAAGCCAATAAAAGCAGGAGAAAAATGCGTGATGACGATAAAAAAAAAAAAAAACCGGAAGGGAATGCGATCAAGAACACACATAGAAGAGTTAGCCATGGAAAAGTAATGGTCACCTTCATTCTTTGAGACCAAAGGGAAAGAGATAATAATGGATGCTGTTATAAGGAAATGCTTATGTGTATGTGTGTGTCAGGTTTTGTTTTTAATGTAGAAGGGAAACTAAGGAAGCAGAAAAACAGGATGCCCTCTCTAGTTTCATTAAAGTAAGAGGTTGGTCAAATTAAATAACAGCCGAAGGTTTGAAAACTGAAGAGAAGGTTTGGGAAAGATGCTAAAGGAATGTGATAGGGAGTCAATTAGAGAGAAATAAAAGGTTGACTGCAAAGCAATTAGAGTCAAACCAATGTTAGATAGCATAGATTTGTAGTGGATATTGCCAACAGCTTCATTACTCCCATCAGCATCACTCAGCTATCTTGGAGTAGGAGAAAATCGGGGTAAGGGAGCAAGAGGCATAAATACAACTGAGTGAGAGGGAGATGGTTAACCTAGGGCTGAAGATTAGTAGGATGATAAAGGAAGAAAAAGAATGCAGAGGAAGGATTTAAAGATGTAGCAGAGAGTATCAATGAACCCACAAATGCAATAATCACTGCCTACCTCACCCTCCCAGGAATATGAAATTATTTTTCTTTAAAAAAAAGAAAATGCCTAGAGTGAACTCTGCATTTTTTTTTTGCAGTAACAACAAATCATATTCATGAAGTGCTTTGCTTTCAATTACAATACAGTAATTACTGTACTCTATATTCCCCTTTAACAAATGAGGAAACTGAAGTCTCAGGTACAGGAAGTGACTTGTGGGAAGGTCACTGAGAGTTAGGTACAGGGCTGGAACTTGGACTGAGCGCTTCCAATTCTGAACCTACTGTTCATTCCACTAGTTGCTCTTCTTTTGAGGTTAGAGAACTTTTTCTTCTTGGCAATAAATAAGCTTTTTAAAGAAATCTCTCTACTTTTAACATTCATTTTTTAAAATTTTGAGTTCTAAATTCTCTCCCTCCTTCCTGTCCTTCCCCTGCCCATTGAGAAGGCAAGCAATATATCAATTATATATGCAAAGCCATGTAAAACATATTGTCCAATAACTTTTAAAATACATTTTGATAACTGTATTTCAATACCATTGGTTTCCTTTGTAATCCTATGTATTTTTATTTTATACACTTAAAAACATTATTCTGAGAAGGGGTGCACGGCTTCACCAGACTGCCGAAAAGGTTAAGAATCCTTGCTCTTGACTGAGACACATTTTTTGTATGGGGCCAATGCAGGAATTTGTTTTGGTTGAATAAGCATCTTTGTTACATGGGTTTCATTTTCCTTTCTTTTTCCAATGGGAGTGGGGAGGTGGGAGAGATTGAAGTTGGATTGTTAACTGAAAAAAAATTAAGTTTAAAGAAAAAAGAAAATGGGAATTCCTACTCTCAAACCTAACCAGTCACCTACATACAGTTTCAATACACAGAGAAGAAGGGCAAAGACAATGCCACTCAGCACAAAGGAGGAGTGATAGTCCCCTAGGTCAAATATATGGCCCAAAAGCATGACTACCCTCGCAGCACAAAGTAGGGAGGCTCAGGTGGCTCCCTGGGGGCAGGTTACTTCAACCTGCCCTTCAGTCCCTTCAGGATGTGAAAGTGGTGCATACAGAATATAATTATTTGTAAAAATCACTTAGCATAGTGCTGGGCACCAAGTAAGCACTATATAAATATTTATTCCTTCTGCCTCCCTTTTCCCTTCCCTTCCCCATCCGACAATACATGTTCTGCTACCCTGGCAGCACCTGTTACAGAACTAGCCCCCTGTTCCTTCCTCACGGACATCTCTTCCAGTTGCTCTAATTGAATCCCAAGTAATGGATTCCTGGTTCATACAGGGGATGGGCTTTGCTGAACACCTAGTTAGCAATCCTATAGTCAGAAAAGGACATTAGCAGGTTGCTAAAGCCTGCCCCTGGGGCAAATGAGTTAAGCTATGTGAAGCACTTTGCAAACCTTAAAGAACTATACTGTATAAATTTTTTTTTGTTCAGTCATTTTTGATCTGGTCCAACCCTTCATGACATCTTTTGGGGTTTTCTTGGCAGAGATACTGGAGTGGTTTGCCGTTTCCTTCAACAGCTCATTTTACAGATGAGGAAACCTAGGCAAACAAGGGAAGTGACTTACTATTACTATTATCATCATGATTATTATTATTAGTTGCTGTCGATGTTGTTCCTTTGATGGCATGGTGTTGGGGGGGAGTTCTGGTTTTGGGGGAAGTTATGCCCTTTGTATCACCTTTGCCCTAGCACAACATATAACACATAATTCATTCAATAAATATTTATTAAATGCCTACTATATGCAACACACGGTAGGTAATTCATAAATGTTTACTGAATGAATGAGATGTTGTCACAATTTTGGTTCTTTCCTTTTAAAAGTAAGGGGCCTATTTAGAAGTCCTACATTCAAGTCCTAACCCAATACAGACTGTAAACTTGGGCAAATCATTTAACCTCTGCACTTCCATTTCTTAGTTGGTAAAATAGTGATAAAATACCAATTGAAGTTCCAACCCCTGCCAGTTGTAAGAATCAAATGAAGTCATAACACACTGCAAACTTCAAAGGACAAATAATTGTTGGCTGCCATTATCTTTATCAAACATATGTAATGCACTTTGAAACTATCAAGAGTTACATATTAATTAGCTAAGTGCCTACTATGCGCAAAAGGTTGTGCTACATAAAACACAAGATAAAACACCAGACATTCTTATTAGACAATCTTTGGAAAGAAACCAAAATCTTATGCAACAATGATCAGTATTGTTACAAGTAATAATCCCTTCACTACTTTGTATTCTAAGGCTTAGTTTTCCATAGGAGCGTTTAATTACAAGACTTGCCTTGTTCGAGAAGTCCTCCAATATGTCACACAACTTTTTTTCACGACTGAATCAAGGGCATTTTATAAACCTGACCGTTAAATTCTGTTCCCAAGTACTCTCCTCAGAATTTAATTTGTGATCTCAGTAAGCTTTCATCTTGAATATCATTTTGCAAGTTCAGACCTGTCCTAGTATATGAGCAACCAAAAAGCACTTAAGCCCCAGGGGTTAGAATGGGAGGGGGGAAAAAAAGGAAGAATGTTTCATCAGCATTTTTCAAACTTATTTTAGAGTTGGAAGGCTTACCAATTTTAAGTTTAACCATCATTTTAGAGTAAATCGTTTAAGATTACAGATGGCAGAAAAAGGAAAGGGACATTTTCAAGAGTATGAAGGCAATTCTGAGGCTTTTATTACTTGTTTAAAAAAAAAAGAAAAAGAAAAAAAATACCCACTGCTAGGCCTAAGGAGGCCAAAGATAGAAAATCCTCATATACACCAAAATATTTATAGCAGCACTTTTTGTGTTAGCAAAGAACTGGAAACAAAATAGATGCCCATCAATTAGGGAATAGTTAAATGAATTGTGTTATTCGAATTTCTCTCCAGGCTGCACTCTAGATTCTGCCATGCCCCAGAAACCTCTTCCCCCTGGAAGCTCACTCTTACCCTGGAATTCACAAGTTGGAAGCACTCTCCACCCCTGCAGCCTCTCCCTAAAGATGGAGGCTACTCCCAGAATCTCCATTTAAGTAGGACAACAGGCCAGGCAAGCCTCATTCCTCACAGAGCTACACTGGGAACTTACTCTATCTTGAACAAAGAACACTCCTCCAGCCCCCATTTAGCTTGCTTTTATTTGTAGTCTTCTTCCACTAGAATGTAAGCTCCTTGAGGGCAGGGATGGTCTTTACTTATGCACATATTTGCATCATCTGCCTTTAGCATAGGACCTGGCACAGGTGAGCTCTGGACAAATGCTTATTGGCTGACCAGAATGGAATGGTATGTTATAGCATAAGAAATTATCAAAGTCCCACTTGTTGGGAAAGGAGAAAGCAAAAATGAGAGCTTCAATTTCAGCTTGCAGTCAAGTTTAGGGGGTTCTCTCCTTTATCCTTTCCCATAACGTTTCATTTATTTACAGCAAACAGTCATTCAAAATGCAATAAAAATCAGCATATCTTTATCTTGAGATAAAACCCACCATAAAATTGCAAGCAACAAATAAGCAAGATTTTAAGAGAGCATAAAACTCCCAAGACACTTAGTGAGGCAGAAGAGGAATAAGTGGATGGAGAATAATTTCATGAGGTACCAATGCAGCAACACATTCAATCCAGGAAGATCACCCCTTAAGCTGGTCATTTATCCAGAGGATTCCAACTACTCATGATTAGATTCAGTCTAGGTTATCAGAGCCCTTCCCTTGAAATTGGACTGTTACCGGCCTGGCAGCATCAGTCTCCAAGGCTCCAAAATTATCAAAAAGCACTATATCCATAGGAGTCAAATAATGTGGGATATTTTATTACACATCCCAGTGTGAAACAAAACAAAACTCCTAACCTTCCCCATGTCTGAAGAATCAAAATTATTGCATCGCCCAAAGAATGATGGAAAAACATGAAAACATGTAGTAGGCAAACATAGACTGTAACATATTACCAATGAGAACAACATATTCACACTACAGGAACTGCTGGAAAATCATCATCATCATCATCATCATCATCATGCTGTTTACATAACACTTTAAAGTCCAACATTAAAAAAATCATTTAAAGTCCACATTAGCTCTCAAGTGAGCATCACAGCAACTTTGTACAATAGGTGTTATACATATTATTAATGCTATTTCACAAGTGAGTAAACTTGCAGACCAGAGTTTAAAAAAACTATTTCAAGTCAGAAACAGGGTTTGAACTTAGTTTTTCCTGACTCTAAATACAACATTCTATCTACTATATCATGCTGTATCATCTTATCAATATGTATACTGACTCCAGAGGTGGAAGTCACAACCCATCCATGGCTGCCCATCCTGTGCACTCTAGTCCATGTCTTCCCATAATTATCCAGAAAACAGGCTCAGAAAAGAAAGTTGGAAGAACAAAGGTTAATAAATGGACAGCCGAAGTGCATCAATGGTACCCATCTAATGTTTCAAAGTGTAAAGGAAAGCACCCAGCAAATTGAATGAATCCTCTAAGGGGGATTTATGGGAGGGCATGGGCAAGAATCACAAAGGATGAGAAAGCATGGATGAACTCTATGAACTCTAGATTAAAGGGAGTAACCCATACTGATGAACTTAGGATCTGTTGAAATACTGAAGTTTGTACACATCGACAAACATCAGGACCAAGAAATAGTCTTAAAACACATCTTCTAGCTAAGTATTATTGATGAGGTACTGGGGTACTTGTGCTTGGACCCTAATTCTAACCTTACATTTCTCCTTAGCCTCTGCTTGGATGCCTGTGCCTGGACCCAGTTCTAAAATCACATCTCTTCCTAGCTTCAAAGCATTGGCCCTAGCAGTCCCTCTCCAGTTCAAGGGCAGCATGCCTTAGCAGAACACTTATCTCTCCTCCTGATACAGTGGCGAGCTGCCCATAGAGAATTTATTGGTCCAACTCCTTGTGTACATGCTAATTGACTGGGACATAACAATATTTACTACTTACTGACCTTCTTGATATGTATCCTAGACATAGTCAAATGTATAGTGCTTTACATTCACCTTGTCTAACAAGACATTTGATGGAAGCAACCTGGATATCTCCAGCCAGCCCTGACCTTTGGTTGACTTAGTGATGTTTCACAGTCACAACCACACCCCCAGGTAACCCCTCCTTGGGCTATTTCCCAGTGAACTGTGGGTAAGATACCTGCCCAGTAGATACAAAAAGTGCATGTTCCTTTAAGAACTGACCACCCCTTAACCACTCCTTAATCCCACCCCAAAACACCTAATTGACAGGTTTCACCTCCAAATCTGGTATTTAAACTTTCCCTGTTGCCCTATAAGGTTGCAGGTTCTCTAAGAACTCTTGCCTGCTGTAAAGTGTAATAAATCTTTGCCACCTTGACTTGAAGAATGTTTGAGATCGTGAATTCATTCCAGATGGCCCCAACCCTCTCCAGTACTCAAGTCTTTGAGGGGCACTCCCTCTCAACGACCCAGTCTGGGAACTCCAATCTTGAGGTTCCTGGACCTCGTCTCCCCCAACCCTCAATATTTCGTAGAAATTTCAACACCTCTCAGATCTTAAAATGTTGGTCCTTAAGTATTTGAATATAAAAGCTGTTGTACTTGGGGACACATTCATACTACATGGAAATTTCATGCAGATATATAGTTTTAGCTTCTGTTGTCAATGAATTCATTTTCTCCCGAAAATATTTACCTAAAGCCATAATTTACCTAAAACCCATAACAAAAATAAAGGCTTCTAACAAGCCTCCACATATACAATGCTAAGGTCATAAAATGAGTTTAACTAATAGAAGAGGATAGGCATATTTAAGTTTTCAAAACTATTTAACCAAGTGCTTTTATCTTTATTCACACATATGGAAGGAAGAGACTAGGAAAAGGAAAATAATAAATTAATTTTTAAAACTTTACCCACTTCTTATTTATAAATTTGACACATAAACCTCACAAATGAATCAGCAATGATCCACACATTCTTAAAAAGTACTACAAATTCCCTCAATTTCCCAGGTCCATATTATTTGGTATATAGCTTAGATAACAAGATCACTTAATTTCCTTCTTTTTATCTTTTTGTTTTGTTTTATTATTTTGCTCTTTCCTCTTCATTTGCTACCAATTTTGAACCTTTTGGAGATCTCTCTGGGGAGGGGGAAGGAGAGTCTTAGTCTAAATCCAGGTCATCAACCAACTCAGATCCTCTCAGTACATAGTCATTATATAAATAGGGCTCTACTGGCTCTGAAAAGTTAATTAAGCATGACATCCTTTGGAGAATGATAGTTTATGTTCTACTTCATGAAGCATCAACTGGAACGAGGGAAAGAGAAAGGAGGGTTTTCTCAAACCTGTAAAATACAATAATTACAAACTAAGAAAAGTATTCAAGGATCCTGACTCAAATTCCATTTTCTCAATTTCTAAACCCACATACCCAAAAAATTCATGTCTGAGGAAGGTAACAAGGTAACACAAATGGCACTAATCTGACTTCTGATTTTTCTAAAATCTTTTTTGAATTTTTTTCTCCCTGCCTTTGAGAAAATTAAAAAAGATTGTCTTAAAACCTGTTCCAGGGTTAAAAGTTCTGAAAACGCTTAGTTATTTCTCAAAAAAAGAGACAGCATAGGATAGTAGAAAGACAGGCACACCTAGGTTCAAGACTGCCTCTGTCACATGCTGGTTGTATGTCAAACTCAGACACAGGGCCACAAAACTGTGCGTAATGACCCCTGTGAGCCACCTATCCACTTAGAAAACCACGCAATAATATTATCCAGGTCGTAGTCTATTTTTATTTATTCATTAACTATTTCCCAATTATATTTTAATCTGGGTCAGGCTCGACACCTCAGCTGGCTGTAGGCAACTCTGTTAGACTCGCAAGAAAGGTGAGAATCTATGTTGGTAGGGGATTTTCCTCACCAGGGAATTTTCTATACCAATTGAATCACAGGCCCCATTCTTCTCCAAATTCTCCTACATTCAAGCTAAAGACTATAATTCTTATTACTGTGGCTGTCAAATAAAAAAAGTAACAAGAGAAGCTTAGCTTGATAGCTTGAATTAAAGAGGAGGTCATTGGAATCAGTGATAACAGGCATAATCAATTAACAATAAACAATTGTTTTCACTAAATCTCAAAGACCTTTCATAATGTTTTTTAAAAACTAGAACTAAGAACAATTAGCAATACAGAGTAGAGAAATAATAATTGTCATTTATAGAGGGCTTTTAAGGTACAACATACCTTACAAATATTCTTTCACTTGAGCTTCACACATCAACTCTGAAAGTTGGGTGTACTAAAGTATTGTTAGCCCACTTTCTAGATGAAGAAACTGAGGCTCAGAAAGATCAAACAACTGCCTCCTCACCCCCCTCCAAGTCACACTGCTTGTAAAGAGCTAGCAGAACTTGAATCCAGGTCTTGTGACTCCCAGATCACCGCTCCCTCTATAACTCCTGCTTTTCAAACACAACATGACAGTAGGCTCTAGGGGCAACAGCACTGGATGTCAATCAGGAGAAGTGAGTCAGTTCTGATTCCAGTTTTGGCACTAATTATTGGTGTGATCCTGGACAAGTCATTTTTCCTATTTGAGGTCAAATATAAGACATGGTAGCAGATGGATGATTTCAGGGACCCCTTCCAAATTTAAAATCCCATCACAGAAGAAGCCTGGACAGTTAACTGGATTACCAATCCCCTAAAAGATTAAAGGGTCAGTGAGGTGGCATAGTGGAGTAGCTGTGGGACCCTGGGCAAGTCACTTAACCTTATTTGCCTCAGTTTCCTCATCTGCAAAATGAGCTGGAGAAGGAAATGCCAAACCACTCTAGTATCTTTGCTAAAAAATAAAACAAAACACAAATCAGATCACAGAGAATCAGACAGGACTGAAAATGACTGCAAAAGTGGTCACGAATTCACTACTGATAAGGTAACAGTTGTTTTAGAGAGCAATTTCCAAACATTGCCACTAAGTTTTACAAATTCACATATGCTTTTGACTTTCTACTTCTTTAACTAATCTAGATTCCTAAAGCTCAGGGCTGCTAACAAAAGCACTTTTTCCTCCAACAGCAACTGGAATGAAACAGTAATCTCTTCACTGGTATGTCAAGTTCACAACAAATACAATACATTTCTGACCCAGGAAGATTAGGTTAATAGCAGAGACCCATGGTTTCATGGTACCTATTAAGATGAAATGCACTCAGTAAATATTAATTCATAGTCCAAGAGGCAGATAAATTTATAAAAGAAGGCCTGAGTCTGGAGACCAGAGCTCTTCCTTCTAGTGCTGCCTTTGTCAAAAGCCTAAAAATCAGAGATTTTTAGCATTGCATAATCACTAAATATTTGTGAGATGATAGGGAAGTAATTTCACCCCTCTGGGCCTCAGTTTCCATAAAAGAAGGGTTTGAGACTAGCTGATCACTAATGCTCACCTAAACAGTGTGATCGTCCAATAAAAGTTGAAAACTCTACCCTGCTTTCCATGAATTCTTACAAAATAAACTTCATTACAGCACATTTTCAGCAGATAAATGTTTCAGAAGTTTGAAAAGGAAGATAATCAATGGCAATTCTGGTGAATTTTGCATTGTTCAAAGAAAATAATAAAGTAAAAAAAAAGAGGATCATATTAATTACAGGAGATTATTACATGCCAGTCAAGGACATATGAAAAGCTATTACAAAGAAAAAAAATCTTTTCTGTACAAAAATATTTATAGCAGTTCTTTTTGTATTGGTAAAGAACTAGAAACTAGGGGGAGTGCCCATCAATAGGGTAATGGCTGAACAAATTAGGCTATGTTTATGAATGTAATGGAATTCTGTTGTGTTGGAAAAAATACAAGGATTGTCTCAGAAAAATGTAGAAATAGTTTGAAAAACAGGGCCCCAGCTCTGACATAGAGGCAATCACTAAATATACAGAATATGACTTACATTTTTAGAAATAATCAACATGGAAGTGTTTTGCTTGACTATGCATATCTGTTACAGAGGTTTATATTTTTTTAGTGAGGAAAAACATGGGAAAAAAATAAATGTTTGATAACTGAAAAAAATAAATAAATAAGGTATGACTGTGCATTAACATTTTCTAATATCATTTGACTGCTAGAAAAGAAAAAGGCTGCTTTTGATTACCATTTCCTAAGTTTGAATTATGTTTAGTGGATCAAGGAAAACATTATAGATAGAATTTAAAATACTTTTGGTACATGAAAAAATTTATTGTGTGATTTTAGACAAGTCACTTGATTTCTGTAACAAAAATAAGATACTAAGGAGAGAGATTGGAACATTTAGATGCACTCCTCACCCTCAAATAGTTTTAAAAGTAATCATCAACAAAGTATTCTTGTTGTCTCTGTTTTCAGAATTGCTGTGGTTGAGTCATTTCAGTTATGTCTTGACCTCACTGGGGTTTTCTTGGCAAAGATAATGGAGAAGTTCGCCATTTCCTTCTCCAGTTCATTTTACAGATGAGGAACTGAAGCAAACAGGGTTAAAAGTGACTAGCCCAAAGTCACACAGCTAGTAAGTATCTGAGGCCAGATTTGAACCCAGGAAGGTGAGTTCCTGATTTCTGGCCCAGCACTCTATCCACTGTGGTACCTACTGAATGGGAATATTGTTGTTGTTGTTGTTCAGCTATGTCCAACTAACTCTTCATGACCCCATTTGGGGTCTTCTTGGCAAAGATACTGAAGCGGTTTGCCATTTCCTTTTTCAGCTCACTTTACAGATGAAGAAACTGAGGCAGAGTTAAGTGACTTGCCTAGAGTCATACAGCTAGCGTCTGAGGATAGATTTGAACTCAGAAAGGTCAGTCTTTATGACTCCAGTCCTGGTACTCTACCCACTAGCTGCCCCAGAATAGGAATATTAATAATATGCTTTTTTTAAATACTGAATTTATTAAATGAAATATTAGCATGAAATACTTTCAGAATCACACATGGAATCATAGAAATCTCAAGCCATCTGGACCACCCAGTAAGAACCTCATTCTGAAGGACCCCATTCTACTTCCCAATAGCTATAATCGTTGAGAAGGCTTTCCTTCCATCAAAGCTGGCATCTACCTTTGGGACTTCCACCTGTTACTCCTAGTTCTGCCCTTGGTCCAAACAGAATGAGTGTAACTGCTTTTCTAAGTGAAGACCCTTAAAAATTCAAATACAGTCATTGTGCCCTCAGCTCTTCTCTTTTCAGGCTAATTATGTCCAGATCCTTTAGCTGATTCTCCTATAGCCTGATCCTTAATAAAGCTCTCAATGATCCTGCTGGCTAATTTTTGTGCATTCTCAGAGTTATCAGTACCCTTTTCAAACTGTGGAGTGCAGAAATGAACCTAGTTCTCCAAATGTGGTCTGACTTCTCTAATCCATCCTCCACTCAGTTAGCAAAGAGATATTCCTAAAGCCCACGGTCTGACCATGGCATTCCTCCACTTAATAAATGCCAGAGGCTATTACCTCCAGAAATAAATGAAAAGGTCTGTTTGGCACTGAAAGCTCTTCATAATGTGACTCCACCCAACCTTTACCCACTCTACATTCCAGCCAAACTGTCCTTTGTGCTCTCCCTCAAACACAGCATTTTATTTCTCATCTCAGAATCTATGCACAAGATTGTTCTCCATACCTGCAAAGCACGTCCTCCTTAACCCACCTCTTTGAATCCCTAATTTTCTTCAAGTTTCAGCTCAGATACAACTTCCAACACATCTTTCCTGGTCCTCCCAGCACCTAGGATCTAACTTAACTTGGACTTATTTTGTGAAAATTGTGCTTCTATGAATAAAAGTTGTATATACTGCCTTCTGTAAAAGAATGCACGTTACATGAAGACAGGGACTATTTCATTTTGGTCTCCATTGCCTAACAGGGTGCCTGACATTGAAAAAAAAAGGCTCATTGGTTGACTGCTCTGGCCAAATACAGCAAGACTATCATCTCCCTTGTTATAGTTTTAATATGCCTCCCTTAATGTAGCTTAGGATTGCATAAACTTTCTTTCTGTCTTCACATTATTGAGTAGTCAACCCACTAATACCCCAAGATCTTTTTTCAAATGAACTTCTGCCTGGGCATATAATTCTCTATTTTGAACACATGAAGTTGATTTTTTTGAACCCAAATACAAAACTTTACATTCATCCCTATTAAATGCCAGCTTATTAAGCTTGGCCCAACATTAAAGCCTATCAGGATATTTTTGGATATTGACCCTATCATCCACTGTGTTAGCAGCTGCCTCCCTAGCTTTGTGTCCTAAGTGTTATAAGTACATGCCCATCTCTGCCTTCATTCACGTTAAAAGAGCACATCAATCATTGCTGGTTCATAGGGACATTTCTTCAAAGTAAGTCTACACAAACTCATTTAATTAATGACTACAATACAGATCCAGCCATTCAATGAGTTCAGAATCTACACCTAACTATATAATCACCATAGGCCACATCTATCCATTGTCTCCACAAAGGCATGGCTTTGTCAAAGGCTTCACTAAAGATCTGGATAAATGAACATAGTAGCTTGGTGTTTGATAAACGCAAAGACCCTAGCTACTGTGGTAAGAACTCACTATTTAACAAAAACTGCAGGGAAAACTGGAAAGCAATCTGACAAAAACTGGGCATAGACCAACATCTCACACCAAGCTGCAAATGAGTATATGAATTAGACAAAGAGTGAAATCCTCAATGAATTAGGAATAAGGAAGAGATTACCTTTCAGATGTATTAAGAGGGAAAGCGTTCATGACCAAAAAAGGGGGAAAGAATCACAGATGAATTAAAAAGATTTTATAAAGACAAAACCAATGCAGTTAAAATTATGAAGGAAACAGATAACTGGAAAAAAATCTTTACAAGCTTCCTTGATGAGGATCTCATTTTCAAGATATATAAGGGATGGATTCAAATTTAAAAGAAGGTCATCCCTATTTGATAAAAGGTCAAAGGATATGAACAGGTAGTTTTCAGAAGGTCCATGATGAAAAACACTAGTCACCTTCTGAAAGAGATGCTAAAATCAGAGCACAGATGGAGGCATACATTTTTGGACCATGGCCAATGTGGGAATTATTTTGTTCAACTATGTGTACTTATTTGAAGGTTGTTTTTTTTTTCTTATGAGTGGGGGAAGTGGGAGGGAGAGAAGCTGATTTTTGTTAATTAAAAAAATTAAATTTTTAAAAACCTGGTTTTGGGAACATTCATGACCAGAATCTAATTTCTCCTTTAAAAGACCCACTACCTCCTATCTTCTGATGAGTAGCAGTCATTATAATTGGCTTCTTTTTCCAAAAAGTCAAATGTCAAAAAAATTCCAAGTAATGAAAATCTTAATATGCAATCACTCTGGTTTAGTACCATGTCGGATTTACTATGAAAGTATGTATTCTCTCAAACTAAATTAATTTTCAGGTTAATATTTTGTTGTGTAAAAGCACAATGAATGAGGAGACCTTTATTGAAAAAGTTCTGGAGTACAGGCCACGGGATTTAAGTTTAGCTCGGTAACTTTTTTTTTCATTCTTCCTCATCCCTTTTTTTTTCCTTCCTATGTAACCAAGGTTAGAGGAGGGGAACAATTAACTGGAAAGGAAAGATAGAATGGACAATCCCAAAAAAAATCTCAGATCTAGAAATTAGGTCACAGACACGTTCCAATACAGAACAAACAGTTGCAGAGCAGATTTGCTGCTGAGAAATCCCCAAAAGACCAAAGATGGTTACTCAGTGATAGCCTTACCACCCTTGAATGCACACAGAGCTCATGGAACTGTCTACAAACTGTGAAGCTATGTAGGGCAATTGAGCTCAGGAATAAAAACTTAGTCTTCTGTTTATCTTTTTATTGCATTAACTAAAGAAGAAAGAATCCAAAAGTGGACCAGTTCCCAGGAATCCCTAAGACCAAGGGTGATCCAGGGCAAGCCTGAAAGCCTAAGATTCACCTCTACCGGCTCATAAATCCAAAATCAGAAGCTGAGTTAACTTCTGAGAATACGCAAATGTTTCCTAAGTGAATTCTTGCTAAAGTAAGGCCTTTGGCAGTGACAAGGTAAATCCATAAGAGATGGTAAGGACAATAAAGATAACAACCTAGATAACAAATACCAAAGAGTTTTTATTTACCAAAGCCACAAACTCTTATTTGCAAAGAACTGAAAGGGATTTTTGTTCCGAACTATGATTGCATCTGCAACCCTGTAAAGAAACTAAACTAGCATAAAAGCAAACAATTGTCTTTCTTAAGCAACAGAAGGCAAGAAGATTCATTAAATCAACTTAGTCTCAATAATTACTAATGTTTGAATATTATGCATTTTATAAACTAGTCATGTTTAGTGGAGGAATCCAACTGCTGTTGCGAGATACTGCTTCACCACCTCTGTAGTCTCAGCAAAATGTATTGTCTCATTCAGTGTATTTCACAGTACTATCATAATTCATCCTATACAACTCTTACATACTATCCTCTCAAAAATAGAGGGGCCAGAGTCCTGAAGGCAGTTTCTCTAGGTCCTTTAAGATTTCATGGGAAGCATTAATGTCACAGAACTGTCCATCAACTGTTATCCCCTGCCCTTGTTATATGACCAATCTACTTCCATTTCCAATAACACAAATCCTGGACTGTAACATCATATCATATTTCTGCTGTTGATGCTGCAGCCCACTAACACCTACTTTATATCATTCCATTGCCCCCTGAATCACCTATAACTTTGAATCTTTGGTATAATCTTTGAAAATTTAGTGTATTGAATCATGTTGTATTCCATGATTCATAGTCATATAGCATGACTACTAGATTATTGATGTTAAGATGTTAATTTTGCTTCAGCAAGCTGCTTAGAATAATGGAAAGTACTCTATGACTGCCTGAATTCAATCTAAATCATGGTCTTCTGACTATTAAATTTTGGGCCTAAGTCACTGTCTATATGCAGTTCTACATTTACTAATGGACCTTCCTGGGCTGACTATTCAGTATAAAGATCAGAGTTTAGGGCAATAGATATTCCTTTTGCTTTCTCCATGAAGTTTGTTAGACCCAACTCCTATGGTTGTGGTTCTAGGTCTCATTAAAGAAGATTTGCAATATTCCTGCTCTTAATGCAATTGGAACACTGTCACCTGTAAACAATAACCCATGGAGGAATATATTGTACCATATATAGAAGGAATTCTTCAAACTTTCTCGTACCATGGACACTTTTGGCAGTTGCAATCCCATGAGTCTCTTCTTATAATAAGGTTTTTTAAATGCATAAAATAAAATTTAGAGGACAAGAAAGGAAACAAATTTATTGAAATAGTTATCAATTAAAAAAAAACAAATACACAGACTCTAAGTTAATAACCCCTGATCAATAAGGAATAGGTCTTCCATTTGGACTCTGTGATGGAAATCTATCATTATAGTATCAAACATACATTTTCTTGCTTTGTATCTTGCTGGACATTGCTATTTAGAGGATCTCTGAATCATACTCTTTTGTTATATTGTACTGGTAGTTAAGATGGGATTTTTTTTTTACAGTTTTCTCTTTTAGAATGCTAAATTAATTAAGCTTCTTTGATTAAGTCTTACTAGGTACAAAGCTGGGGGCCCACACCCTTTTGCTAACTAGATGCTAAGCCCCAGGCTCACATCCTTCTGCTGATTAGGTGTGAATCCTTCCAGTCCTGAACAGAGTATAAAAACTCAAAAGTTAGCACTGTGTCTGGGGCTCTCACACACTGGAAGAGTGGCGTGTGACTTGAAGAGACTCTGGGCAGCCATTAAAAGAGCCCCCCAGCTTGTAAACCCAGATGTTGGGACTTTGTTCAGCCCTGGTAACTATGAATTGAGATTTGAATAAGACAAGGCCTGTCTGTTGATGTTTGTGATTTGTTTGTATTTGCTCTGAAGTTCAGGTTGCTGACTTTTCCTCCTGAACTAAGTGAGTTATATATGTATGTTTGATTAAAGTAAGATTGTTAACCTCTTAAAGTCCCTTTCCTTAGTAAAGCAGATCAAAAGAACCAGTGCTGGCAGCTCTTGTTGCTAGTCTTGTTGGATCTTACACCCCTATAGCTGCTGCTAGCCAAATTGTTGTTACATACATACCATGAGAAATCTTGTGAGATTTTAACCTGAATACCTCTTAGAGGAGAAAGCCTTTAAGTCTGCAATTTGCTTCAATACTTCAAATTCCTTTTTTAAAAAGAAATCAATAAATAAACCCAGTGGGATCTTGTATTCACTGTACTCTCGGGACAATTGAGTATGATTTCTGGTGTAGTATGCAATAGAATATTTTGCAAAAACCTATCTGTTCCATTATCATACTATCATCAAAGATGACTTTGAACATATCATTCTCATGAAGGGATGAGAAAGAAGTTAGCTAGGTCATTAGTTATGATCTTTTTTTTAAACTAGATTTTTTTGGTGATAATAACAGGCATAAGTTTTTTTCCCAAAGTATTTGGTAACCTACTCTCCTTTATATGTCTTGAGAATCAATGGTTCAGTGCCTTCAAAACTATGAAGTATGATTCTCTTCTGTGAATACTTACATCTGGTATAGTTGTTCTTCCCCTCTGTTTTGTTTAATTACATAGTTACTTATATAAATAGCATGACAGTTATGAGTCCAAATATGGAGGCTCAACTATCATTGATGGATATCACAAAAAATACTGACAAATCTGTTCCATTTTTCATCTATTTGTTATCCTAATTTTCATCTTTAAATATCCATAGCATGAGCTATCTGAATCAAGTCTTAACTAGTTAAAATCATAAAAACATGCTAAAAGATTCAAAAGAATTTTTGGCCACGTGCAAAGTAACAAAAGGAAACTATCCAAGGATTAAATTTTGACACATAAAATCTATATGCAAAGAATTAAAAGCTACCCATTACCAACTCAGTTATTCTAACTGTAGGTTTTATGTATTCAGAGATATCTATTAGGACAAGCAGAATTCAATCTTTAGTCCCCCAAAGAAGATAAAAATTACACTTTAAATCCCACGAGAAATGGATTTTCCTTGACTTTTTAGGTAATATCATCATTTTTTGAAATAAAAGATTCTACACAGACAGAATGACTGAAAGACCTAGCCAGGAGTGGGGAACCTTCAGCCTCAAGGCCACATTGGCCCTCTAGGTCCTCAAGTGCAACCCCCCTTTGACTGAATCTAAACTTCTGAAGATTCCATCAAAGGACCACACTTGAGGACCTACAGGGCCCCATGTAGCCTTGAGACTGCAGGTTCCCCACTCCTGAGTCCTAAACACTGAGTGTGATAGAGGCCTGTAATTCACTTTTAATACGGAAATTGATAGCTTCAAATTCTAGGATCACGGAATTTCATGCTAATATTTTCTGACAGGCTGAAGAGCAAGGTTAATAAGAGAAAATCTTATCTTCCTTTCTACTAGCTTACCTCCAGATGTTCTGAACAGCTGCATACATCGTTTCACTTTCATTATGGCACCATGCTATGTTATTCTATTTCAGTAAAGCAGCCATACTCCCTTACATGTTCATTCATTTGACAAACGTTTTACAAAAGTGCCTGATATGTACAGTGGATAGAATGCCAGGCCTGGAGTCAGGAAGACATGAATCCAAATGCAGCCTTAGACATTTACTGGCTATGTGATCCTGGCCAAGTTACTTTACTTCTGTTTACCTCAGTTTCTTCACCTGTAAAATGAGGATAATAATAGCACTTACCTCCTCCCAGGGATGTTGTGAGGATCAAATGAGATAATGATCATAAAGGGCTTAGTACGGTGCCTCGCACACAGTAAGTGTTATGTAAATGCAGCTCTCCTCATCATCATCATAATTATTATTATTATTAATTATTATTATCTTTTCCTAAGATTAAAGGGAACATATTAGATGAGTTCAAAAAGTAGGTCAAAGAGTTTCTGCACTATGTAGTATTCTGGACTATGCTGCTAGGTTTGGGGATAAGAAAATAGAACATAAGAACAAGGCTGGGATTATAGAAAGTACAGTAGGATGATTATCTTAAATGTTCTCAATAAACCAGAGCCAAACCATTTATTATCATTTCCCACTCTAGCCTAATCTACGACCCTCAGCTATCTGGTGGTCATAGAAAAGTGTCTCTCTTCCTATGCCCCTTCTAAATCAATGCTTTAGAAAGTTGTTTAGGTTTTTGGTTTGTTTCTTTTTAACACAACTCTGCCCATTCTCCTATCATCATACTTCCTGATCCCAAATTACCATTGTAATAAAATAGGGCAGCTAGATGGCACAGTGGATAGAGTACCTGGTCTAGAATCAGAAGACTCATCTTCATGAGTTCAACTCTGACCACAGAAACTTATGAGCTAAATGACCCTGGGCAAGTTATTTAACCCTGTTTGCTTCAGTTTCCTCATCTGTAAAATGAGCTGGAGAAGGAAATGGCAAACCACACCAGTATCTTTGTCAAGAAAACCCCAATGGGGTCACAAAGATTCAGATATGACTGAAACAACTGAACAACAACAAATGTGCTGGTTATGGCAGATGCAAAAATAAATTAAGACCCACTTGTTTCCCTAAAGAAGCTTACAAATTAAAACAAGTGATAAGCTATATATACAAGTTTCCCCTTCTGCAAAATGAGGTTCCTTTCCAGCTCCAGATCTATGATTATTTAATCTTACCACCTCATCATGCGGATGAGAAAATTTGAGGCCTAGAAAAATGAAATAATTTAGCCATGAACAGAGTTGAAGGAAGAAATAATAGCAAAACCCAAGTCCAGTAATTCCCAATAACATGGGGGTGTGTTTGTGTGTGTGTGTGTGTATTAATGAATACTTTCGATATAAATACATGTCATTGTTGTTTAGTAGTTTCAGTCATGTCCAACCTTTTGTGATCCCATTTGGGGTTTTCCTGGCAAAGATACTGGAGTGGTTTGCCATTTCTTTCTCCAGCTCATTTTGCAGACAAGGAAACTGAGACAAACAGTGTTAAGCAATTGCCCAGGGTCCTATAGCTAGTAAGTGTCTGAGGCTGCATTTGAAACTGGGTCTTCTTGACTCCAGGCCTGGCACTGTATCCACTATGCCACCTAGCTGCCCCTATGAATACATGTGGAGACAGAAAATACCACTTCCCTCCATATCTTCTATAAAAGTCTGGAAAGTTTTATGTGAACTGGAAATAGAGAATAATATAGCAAACATATGAGAAGGGTACTTACAAACTCAAAGGCATGTCAGAACCAACTCCGACATAAGGTCAGCCTATTTTTAGCATCCTGCCAAAGGAACTTTAGTTTGTAACCATAAACCCAAAATGAGAATCCAGGACTTCCTTACAGGCACCAACATGCCTAATCCAGGCTCTTTCTATACTGGGAAACCAGATCATAACAAGGTAAAAAAAAATCCAAGCTAAAATTACAATAAGTCTACTACCAGTAGATCTACAGATTGAATCCAGTCATAGAAAATTTGGTCAATTGTCTCTATTCACCAGCTGAACTCACAGATTGCCAATCTTTGCCTTGGAGAATCAAGTTCATTTGTTTCACTCCGTCAAACATAAATCAAGAGTGGAAATTCCCAAAGAGGCAATGGTAAAAAGGACATCTATCTCAAATTCACCATCATGATGAACCAACTCATATTGAGTATATATAACACACCAAGACCTAAAATAGATGCTGAAATATGGAGACTGGAGAAAACAGAAAGCTCAGTGTCTTCACAGGGCTTATATTCCAAGCTAGGCTATTGAATGGACCAGAATTGAGAAGCCACAAGGATCTTAACAAACAGCGAGTTTGATGACACCTAAATTTGTCTGTGTATTTTACATGAATCTTCTCCCTTCTGTTTCCACTTTCCATCTTACTTGTGGGGTATAAAATACAAAAACACATTATCTCAACACTGAAAGAAACTTTAGAAAGGTTGACACAGTATCTTCTAGGCGTTAGTTGGCTGACCATTTGTTGTGACTTAGGAAAAGGAATTATTGTATTATTAGTACCAGGCCTCAAATTTTCTCATCTCATAATGAGCTGGTAAGATTAAATAATCATAGAGCTGGAGCTAGAAAGGAACCTCCTTTTGCAAAAGGGGAAACTTGAAGCCCAGGGACTTGTCCCAGGTCACAACCCAGGTTCTCTAATTGCAGAGCCAATATTCTTTCCATTATGACACTATGTTCTCTAAGACCCTTTGTAGCTCTTCAGATTCTGACTGTGGTTCCCTATTTTACTATGTGTTACATTGATGCAAACATGACAATTGGTCCAAATATCACATCATAATCAAACAAGCGGAAATCAGCTAAACACTTTATATTTCTCATATGCACATGTATACCAATTTGCACAATGTTTGTATATTGTATTGTGTATAGTATTGTATTATTGTGTTGTATTATTAGCACCAAACAAATCTTTGACACTAAAGCATTAGCAATAGCCATTAATTACATGAAGTATCAGTCAAAAATCACACCATTAAGTAGTTTTGCCCAACTTGTTCAAGGGAATATATTTTGAAGAAAGACTTATTTGAATGTTTAATGGAAAATGTTATGTCAAAGGACTGGAAAAATAGTTTTAAAAAGATAAAATGCAAGAAGGCTACCAGCACTATAAGAAAAAAAATGCTTAAAAATAATTTCTTTTTGGTTGGTACCTGTGATTTCATTAGTGTGTATTTGGGTATTTCATCTGTAACTTACAAGATTGACTTGTCTGGAGCAAGATATTAGGTGATTTGGCCATGGTCACTTACATGGGTGTAGTTAATAGAGCACTGGGCTTGGAATCAGTAAGACTCATTCCTGTTCCTGAGTTCAAATATGACCTCAGCCATTTACTAGCTGTGTGACCCTGGGCAAGTTACTTAATCCAGTTTGCCTCAGTTCCTCATGTGTAAAATGAGCTGGAGAAAGAAATAGCAAACCACTTTAGTATCTTTGCCAACAAAACACCAAAATGGAGTCACAAAAAGACGACTCGACAACACAGAAAGATGACTCAACAACAACTATAGCCAGAATATGTCTGAGGTGCAACTTGAAATTATAACAAGATGAACCAAAACAAAATTTTAATCACAAAACTCATGTAATAAGATTCCTAGATTCAGAGCTGCAGAGGCCCTTAAGAACCAGAAAGTACAAACCCTGTCAAACATAAAGGTTGGTTCCAAACTATTCAAGTTAAAGCCAACTTACTTTCAACTACTAACTAGAAAAATGAAAAGTAACTTGTATAGTCATTGCAACCATTATACAAGGAAATGTTTCTTAACTGCCTTTTTTGTTTTTTTTTTAAGGGAAAATAGAGGAGGGAAATAGTTGTTAGGAAGTAAAGGAACTAAGCAAACAAAAAGTAGCAAGAAAAACAATAAAATATTTAAATTACATGAGTCATGAAAGGAACAGGAAAATACAAAAAGCAATTTTGGAAGGTGAGCACCTACTTCAAAATTTAGTCTAAGGCTAACCCTGTTTGCCTTTGTTACAATGTCACCTTTATTTGCACAATGACAAAGAGTAGCTATGCTCAGAACTATTTCTAACCACTCAAGATTTGGCTTAGTGAAACCATGGGGAGGGATCGTTAAATGATATTGAATAATTAGGTAATCAAGTTGATGGAGATTATCTGGAAATATTAAATTTTGCTAATGGTTAAGTAAACTGCAAGAATTAGAGCTGGAAGAGTAATAACCAAGTGGCTATGAATTAAAGGTAAACATGATTTGGCACTGAGACCAGATCTTTGGTAGGGCAGAAGCAATGGGTCTGCAGAAAAAAAAAAGGTTATTTTTAAAGCAGCAAGACTTGGTACTGGACTAGCTATGGTGGCAAGAAAGAAAAAGATAAAATTGTCTTGAAGATGACTCAGATGTCATGAGTCTGAGGGAAGCAAGGCAGATAAATAGAACCACCAATGGAGATAAGGAAGTAGTAAGGGGAAATGGTGAATAAGTGAATCTAAAGAAACTCTGCTAATAGTTACATATCTGTGGTTTCTCAAGTCTAAAATGCGAATATGAAATATGTTTTCTAAGCCTTGGTTAAAATTTAATAGTAAATAAAGTAGCCAACTGAATGCACAAACTATTGCATTAAAGGTTATTAAAATCTACAGAATCATAAAACTGGATAGGACCTGAGAAAATCATCTCATCCAATTTAATAATGAGGCATGAGGCATAGAATTTTAGAGCTGAAAGAACCCTTAGAAAGATCACCTGCTTCAACTCCCTTATTTCACATTTTGGGAAACAGGTTAAGAGAGGACAAGTGATTTGCTCAAGGATACACAGCCAGTAAGTAGAAGGTTCAGGTGTTCTATTTCCAAGCCCAGTGCTCTCTCCGTTATATGACCTTACCTCTCTATCCAAATATTTGAGCATATTCATTGATCAGTCTTTTTCCTACCCAAGTATTGCATCTGCCTACTGTATGTATTGTAGAGTGCCTAGCACACACTGGGCTTTATAAAATACTTAAAGTCATAGAAAGTCTGTGAATCACTGAATAATTGTTCCATATTTAAAATGCTGTGTTGTAAATACAGTTCACAGGATGGTGAAAAGTCAGTCAAAATGATCATATATACACAAGATTTGTCATGAAGACAAGAAATTCCAGTCTTCTACAAGTTATTTTGCTTGGAGCATTAATATCAAATAGACAAAGACAAGAATAAAAAAAAATACAAAAATACTAAGGATTTGAGGAAAACCAGGTTGAACAATAAAGTACTGGGCCTGAAGTCAGAAAGACTCATTCTGATGAGTTCTATGTGGCCTCTGACACTTTCTAGCTGTGTGACCCTGGGTAAGTCACTTAACCTGTTTGCCTCAGTCCCTCATTTGTGAAATGATCTGAAGAAGGAAATGGCAAACCACTCCAGTATCTCTGCCAAGAAAACCTCAAATGGGGTCATGAAGAGTCGGACTCAACTGAAATGACTGAACAACAACAAAAGATTCTTACTCTGAAGTAACTCATCTTAGCAAGTATGAGAGGCACCAATGTAGTAGACAGATGGCAGGCTTCAGAGCCAGAAAACCCAAGATTCAATAATTACCTCTGACATATTTTGGCAAATCACTTATCTTCTCAGTCCTCTGGGCAACTCTCTAGGACTATTAAGTTGTAGAGAAGGAAATAAATAACCTGCACTGGTAAAAGGAGTTTCCTCCCTCTGGAAGTTTTCTATATCAGTGAAATCATAGGTTCAATTCCTACATTCTTAGTCTATTTTAGCACTTTCAAAATGGATTGAACACCATCATTGTCTGAGGTCAGAAAAGTAAAGGAGTGCTCACCGTTTTCCTAAAACCATCACTCTAAACTTAGGTTGTAGAAAGCAGCTGATGGAAAGCAGGCTCTACACCTAGCCAGACACCAAAAAAGACAAGCTATCTCTAAACTATTATTAATATGAAATCAAAGATAGAATGAATCATTTCGGTAGCCACTTGAAAAACATTTTCCCACATTTCCAGATACAGAATGGTATTTTCACTTCCTTATACCTTCCCCTTCTACCCACATGGTAAATTAATATTTGAACTCTGTTATCACTTGTATTATTGCAAACTTGCATCAGAAATGCCAGTGGCAGTAATAGTATATAGTTACCTCACAGGCATGTTATGCAGCCTTTGGGCCAAGCCCCCATCTCAAAACTTAAGGCTGTTTCTCTACTAGATAGCATACTAAGTAGAAACCTACTTTCCAACTTAGAAGCATACAAGTCACAATATCAACATGTAATTTAATCAAAGAAAAATCAACAGAAATCACATATTGTGCAACTGATAAATCCCAGTGGCTTTAAGATCAATCACACACACACACAAACACGTGTGTGTATGTGTGTATAAATATATATAGATATAGATATATGGTATGTATGAATATAATATGTATATACTATATATATGTACACATACTATACATACACTATATACAGTATATTAGTATGTGTACACACACACACGCACACACACTATGCTCTCTCCTAGACTATCCATGCCTGACACCAATTCTTCTATTAGCAATTGTAGTCCATAGATAAATAATCTTTTCCCCACTAAGCACTGAGCCATTCTTTCAAAGTGCTGAACTGCCTTTGGCAGGTTTGGATAGACCTTCCACTGAGCTGGTCTGCCCATCACTTTCTGCTAGCACCATCCCAGCTGTGCTGTCCTCTGATGATGGGCTGCTTATTTCCTAAGATAATGTCTTCTCCCATCTGCCCTGGGCACACACAGCTCTTCCTAAGAATAGTAGACATTACAGAGGGAGCCTGAGAATTCCTCCCTTCATTGGTAGAATTGAAGCTTTCAATCCAATGAACAGTTAGAATCAAGTGTGCCTCTCTTCTGGAGGATATCTTGTTTACTACTTAATTATGTCAGAAAACCAGAAGTTTACCCCCAATTGAAAGTCATTGTTACTACTCTTAGAGTGTCCCAAATAGCAGCCATCTCAGCTCCCACCCAGGGTTACAGGAGAGCCAATAGTATTGACTATAAGGTTAGGTGTTCCCCTTCCCAAAGGATTATTGCCCAGCAACTGGCAAATCACCCTTAGCTTTCCCCATTATTTACAAGCAAGTACGTGGTGGGAAAAGTTGGAAATGCCTATGAGGCCATGTAGAGGTCATCAACATCCCAGCTCAATAAGAGCACTATTCTTTTTAATCAAATATGTTTTCCTGGATGGCCAGCCTTAATGTCTCCCAAATGAATACAGGGAGGGAGATCAGATACCTTGCTTTTCTAAGCAGGGTGATACTATAAAACAAGGACATTTTAGGTACAATTTCAGTCTATGACCAGTAAAGTAATTTAATTAGAGCAGAATACTACTGAAGTCAGGGTCATGAGTTTGATCCTCATACAAAAATGAATAGCCCTTCAATCATCTTAGTACCAAGCTCCTTGAGTGTATCTTACTCAACTCTATATTCTCTCTTTTCTGAACTCCATTCTAATGACTAGCTGCACATAACAAATGTTTGATAAATATTTGCTCAGTCAGTTGAAAGTCACTTCCTTTTTCCAAAGTCATAGCTTACACTTCTAATTCTGACCATTAAAAAAACTCATACCCTTGGTCACAATCTGAGGTTGAGAAAGAAGAGAAAGAGATACTAATTTGTTGCATTCCTAGGGGTGCCAGCAATGCTTCCATACCCTTGCAATGGCTCTTCCCCATATTTGGAATGCTCTCCCTCCTCAGGACTCAGTTCAAACACCATCTTCTACTTTAAGCTTTTCCAGGTTCCCCCTGCTTTGTTTCTCCACAAAATCATCCTGTATCTCTTTTGTGTACACCTTGGGAATATGGGCTCTGTAATGCTTGTACTAAGCAATTAAATATGATAGAACTTCCCTTTTTCACAGGGGAACCAGACAATGGAAATAAAAACAATTTATAGTTATATGAAAAAATGCTCTAAATCATTATTGATTAGAGAAATGTCAATTAAAACAACCTTGAGATATCATTTTACACCTCCCAGATTGGTTAAAATAATAGAAGGGGAAAGTGACAAATGTTGGAGGGGATATACAACAACTGGGACACTAATTCATTTTCGGTGGAATTGTGAACTAATCCAATCATTTTGGAGAGCAATTTGGAATTATGCCCAAAAGGTTATTAAACTACCTATGTACCCTTTGACCCAGCAATACCACTACTAAGTCTATTTTCAAAGATGATTAGGGAAAAAGGAAAAGAATTAATATGTTGCAAAATGTTTATAGCATCTCTCTTTGTGGTAGAAAAGAACTAGAAATTGCAGAGAGGCCTATCAATTGGGGAACAGCTGAACCAGTTGTGGTATATGATCGCGATGGAATGCTATTGTGTTATAAGAAATGAGGAGGTCAATGATCTTAGAAAAACATGGAAAGACTTGCAGGAAATAATGAGGAACAAAATGAGAGTAACCAGGAGAATATAGTGTACAGTAATAGCAATATTGTTAGGAATGACTTTGAGTGAATAAGTTATTTTGACTCTTACAAATACGCAAATTAAGTATAAAGGACATACGAAGGACCCTATCAGCATCCAGAGAAAGAACTGATAAATAAGTATGAATAGAATGATTTTACATTTATACATATATATGCATATACACATGTGTCTATAGACACATACACACACACCATTTGTGTCTAATGGTAGCCATCTCTAGGGCAGGGTAGGACAAAAGGAGAAAAAAAAGAAATTTAAATGATAATTTTATTGTATATTTGAAAGGAAAAGCAAGTAGTACATAGTAAATTCGCAGTTTCACGTACAATCAACTTTTTAGTCTGTAAATATGTATTAATGTAATAAAAAATTTGTAAAGTGTGATTGGACTCTGGTTATTTTAACAACTTAGGGTTGTCTCCCCTAGAGAACGTAAGCTCTTTGAGGGCAGGGTCCATTTCACTTCTGTCTTTCACAGTTCGAGGCACATAATGCATGCTTAAGAAATGCTTGCTGATTGGCTGAATAAAAAGAAATGGGTGGGGCCAACATGTGCATATAACAGTGAGGAAGGTTTTTTGTAAGTGAAGGCAAAATTTCCCAAAGTACCAAAGTTTTAATCGAATTGGCTGTATTTTCCTTTTTAAATATTTTTTACCTTTGCTTTCTTCTGGCATTTTCGCAATAGAAATGCTTTATCAAAATTCTAAGAGATTTACCTTTATTACTTTTTTATTGTAAGGTGGCTGTGGATTTGAAAATAATGTTTCATTTTAAAAATATCATAGTTCCCAACTATCGTAGTCCTCTCTAGACATTTATCCCCTACCTTTGAAGGTTGCAAATGATACATCAGAGCCTGTATGAATCCCCAGTCCCCCTCCTTTTGCTGTTTCTTCTTCCCTTCTTTGATGGGGTGTGGAGAGGAAGTTAGAGTGCTAAATTTGGACATCAGGGAGGCCTTGGTTCAGAGCCTTCCTCTGACTCTTACAGAGTAAGACATAGGCAAATTACATCACCTCTGACCTTTAGTTACTGCATCTATAAAACAGGGATACTAGAGTAGAATTAGAAGGCTGTTTTGAGGCTGAAACGAGAAAATGTATATCCTAAAGAGATCATCCTGAAGAGCAGAGTCCGACATATTGTGAATTCTTAAATAATGACAAATGTCAATTATTATGAGGGACATCGGAATTGCCACGTGGTATCCAAAGATAAACATAGGATGTTATGATAGCAACCATTAGTATTATTATTAAAGAAAAATTTTACATGCACTATTACAAGCAAAAATAACTTCCCAGGCAGAATGAAAGAAAAAAGTAGCAAAAAAAAAAAAAAGAAAGAAAGAAAGAAAAAGACATTGGGCTTTACGAAGAAAAATGTTGTTATATGTCCTACTGTATTTGGACACAGTTTAATTTAGCAAACATGTATTAAGAACCTACTGTGTATGAGGCACTGAGGATAAAAACAAAATACTTTCTGGAAGGAATGTTTTATTCTCTGGGAGAGATACGAAATGCACACAGATAAGCATAATATAGGTTAGGGAGTACAAGTAACAATAAAGAGAACAAAGTGGTTTAGGAATAATTGAAAAGGGAGAAATGACTAATGAAGGGACTGGAAGGGAGGGGTGATGTATTTAATAATCAGGTTGGTACCTGAGCAAAGCCCTAGAGGAATCTGTAGGGCACAGAAGAGGGAGTAGATGGAATTTTGTTAAAGAGCTTCTGTGATAAAATTTCTACGAAAGCAAAGGCAAAACTTTCTTTTAACAAGAAACTACAGTAGAACATTGAATCATTTATCCACTCATCCAGTTCCTTTCCTTCCTCCTCCTTTAAGATATTGCTCCAATCACAGGGAACAATTTAGTGTTTAAAAGGGATAGAAAAGGTATTTTGAAGTAAAGAAAGAGTTTTATCATCTGTCAAAGCATGCAATATAGTACCACTTTTATAGACAAATATTTTGATGCCTAAAAAGGGTAGAAATAAATGATGATGCCTTTCGTATAGGTAAAAAGGTAATTTAAAGAAGTAGAAAATTACTTTTATCTATTAAAGAGCTGAAAAAAACATTAAGTACAATAAAGCCACAGTTCAAGGACATAAATTCAGAGATATAGGGCATTATGAACCTTTGGCTCATTTGAGATGTCCTTTGCATTGTCAGGGACATCTTAGAAAGATTTTCCATTCAGGATTTATTGAATGTCTAGTGTCCCAGGGATTCATCAGAGAACATTTTTTTGAAAGTATATTACTTTCCCAGTGTGTCTTATTTTAACCAATTATACCATTTTATTTGACATAAATTTGTTTCTTTGAATATTGTATTTGTGTTTAAATAGGGAAGTAAATAAGATAAATCTACACATTACATCTTCAGAACACTGGTCATTAACAATGCATCTAAAAATCACCCAAAGGATCCTTAGTTAAGGGAATACCACCAGACCTAAGTGATAAGTTACTATTATTGGTAAAGCAAAGAATTGTTATAACCATTTGGAAAAGGAATTTGAAATTACAAAAAGAAAATCAATTAAAACATCCATGCCTTTTGACCTAGACATACCACTAAGGAGTTCAGTAATTAAAAAAAAACAAACCTAAAAACTCTGAAATCTAGCTTCAGTCCTCATCATTCAACTGAAACAGTTCTCTTCAAAGTTACCAGTAATCTCTTAACTGCCAAATCTAATGGTCTTTTCTCAATTGTCATCCTTCTTGAATTCTCTAAAGCTTTTTTGTCACTGTTGATCACCCTCTTCTTGATAATTTTTTTCTTATTCAATTTTAATGATACAGCTTTCTCCTGGTCCTGTTACTTTCTCTTACCACTCTATCTTTTTTGCTGGATCTTTCTCTAGATCACACCTACTACTCCAAGGTTCTGTCCTGAGCCATCTTCTCTTCTCTCTCTTTCACTTGGTCATTTGATCAGTTCCCATGGATTCAATTACCATCTCTATGCAGAAGAATCTCAAAATGGTTTATCCAGCCCTAAATTCTCTCCTGACTTCCAGGCCTCCTATCTTCAACTGTTTATTATATACATCAAACTTGATTTCCCATAAACATCTTAAACTCAACATGTCCAAAACTAAACTCATAGTCTTTCCCCCTAACCCTACTCTGCTTTCTAACTTCACTATTACTGTTGAGTGAATTGCCATACTCCCAGTCATCCAGGCTCTAAACCTGGACATCAGCTTCAACTCCTCACTTCCTTAACCCCCATAACCAATTCTTTGCCAAGTCCAGCCAGTTCTACCTTCACAACTCCTCTCATAAATACCCCTTTTCTCTCCTCTGATACTGCTACTCCTCTGGTGTGAGGTCTCATTACTTCCTACATGGATTATTGCTATAACCTCTGGTTGGTCTTCCTGCCTCAAATCTCTCCCCACCCCAGTACATCTTCTGCTCAGCTATAAAGTGACCTTCACTCCTGTATTTAATGAATACCAGTATCTCTCTATTGCCTCAAGGATGAAAATAGGATATCCTCTCCGGCTTTTAAAGCCCTTCATAAACTGGCCTCTTTCCTAACATTCCAGTGTGTTTACACCTCACGCCCCTACCCATCCTCTTCAATCCAATGACTGGCATCCTTCTTGTTCCTTGCACAAGGCACTTCCTATCTCTGGTTTTTGGACATTTTTATTTGCTGCCCACTCCATCCCCAAAACAGTCTCCTTCTTCATCTCTGCATTCTAGATCACATAGCCTCCTTCAGGTCTTACTTTCTGAAAGAAGCCTTTCCCAGTCCTTAATGTTAGTGCCTTCCCTCTGAGATCATCTTCAATTTATCCAGTACATATCTTATTTGTAAGTTTGTTTGCATGTTGTCTTCCCCTATTAAGACTGTTAGCTCCTTGTAGGCAGGGACTTTTTTGCCTTTCTTTATAGGACTTAATTGAGTGCCTGACACATAGTAAGCACTTAAATAAGTCCTTGTTCACTTGACTTATATTAAAATATTACTATTACACAGCAATTTTTGTAACAAAGAACTGGAAAAAAGTAGATGCCCACTGATGGAACAATAATAGCTAAACAAGTTGGTACATTAATGTATCACAAACAATATTATTACGATGCTGAATGAATATATACAATAACTGAACACTTCCGTGACATTATGCAAAGTGAAAGCAGGAGAATAAGGAAAACAATATGCACGATGAGCACAGCAAAGTAAAAGGAAAGAAAAAAAAACAACCAAAACCTGGAGGTGAAATTACTGCATATGACCAAGCTTGGCCCTCAAATAAAAGATACCACCCTGCTTTATTTACAAAACTATGGGCATGGAACATTGCAGATAATATCAGATGTTTTGGTGGCTTGGTTAATTTGGGGGAATTATTTGTTGTCGTTTGGGGTTTTTTGTGTATGTTTGATTTGATTCTTTGTTATAAGGGATGGCTCTCTAGGAGGTGGAGGTGCAAAAAGAACACATTGGGAAATATGGGTGATAAGGGGGGAAAAAGATACCAATAAAATTTTTTTTTGAAAAGAAAAAATATGCCCTCCAAAGTCACTAATGACTTTATTATCACTAGGTCTTTTAATCCTCATCCTCAAATTTTGTATCGTTCAACACTTCTTACAACCTTTCCTTCCTTGGTTTGCATGACTCTACCATTCGTTTTCTTTGCTTTCTGACCACTCATTTTTTAATTTCTTTCCCTGGCTATCCTCTCTCCTCCATAATTATGGACATGTCCCAAAGCTCTCTCCTCCACCTTTTTTACCTCTTTCTTTACATTCTTTAACTTTGGAGACCTTAACTATTCCATAAATTTATCACTTTTTTTGGAGGGGGGAAAGGCAGGGCAATTGGGGTTAAGTAGTAAGTGTGTTAAGTGTCTGAGGACAGATTTGAACTCAGGTCCTCCTGACTCCCGGGCTGGTGCTCTACTCACTGTACCACCTAGCTGCCCCTCAGTTATCACTTTTATGCAACTATGTCCCAACCTCTCCCAAGAGCTCCAGTTTGGCATATTCAACTGAATGCCTCACCAGTACCTCAATTTCAGTATGTCCAAAACTGAACTCAATATCAGTGTGTTGTAATGGAAAGTACACTGAAACCACAGCTCTGATGCTTACTGGCTACATACACATGTCACCTCTCCATTTCCGGAACTCAATTTTCTCATCGGTAAAAATGAAGGGATTAGTTTAAATTATCATTTCTAAAATCTTATGGTCTTTCCACCCAATACAAAATTCCCCACTTCCCCTTTCCAGTGCACTAAAGTTGTCATGATTTCATGCTATCTTATATATTTTTCAGAGATCATTTAAAGATAGTAAAGAGAGTATAGCAATATATGGGCACTCTTAACTTTTTTATCCATAATTCTACTGAAAAAAACATAATCTATAATTTTCCAGTTGGGATGGTGGAGGGGGAGGTCATACAAAGATCTCCCCTTCCCCTAGTCCAGCATTTTTTCTGTAATTCTTTTCATCTCTACTTGTAAGGGGGATAGAAGTCTCCCTCCACATCATGTTATAAAAATGTTTTTTATGTGTGCTTAGCGCCGTAATTTCTAGAAGTTGGCCCTAGTCAAATCATCTATAATTTCTCCTCCTGAACTAACTGCTTAAATTGAAACTGGGAGGGGGAGGTGGGGGTGGGGGAAGAAATCTTGACTCACGCCACTGGATTTATAAGGAAGAAGCACTTAAGTTAGATAATCCATGTGTAACATCTTAAGCATCACAAATTCAATAGAAAGTCTCTAGTTTAAAATGAAAGCTTTAAGAGAATTTTAAGTGAACTAAATTCACACTGCTTATAAACCTGAACAAATATCTACTAGTCATATGTCATGAAATCAATTTGTATCTATGTTTCATATTTATGAAAATATAAAATCCACTCATACAATTCTTATTGAATCCAAACTCACAGGGCATATCTACACTAGAACATTCCATGTACATGAATCATACAGTTTTCAAACAAAATTATCTGATCTTCAGACACAATCCCTCAAAGCTCAGGCTTGAAAACAGTGAAAAAGAAAATTAGCACAACTTGAGAAACATTCTGGACCCCAGCCAATGACTGTTAGGCAAAACAAAAGTGCTTTTCAAAGAGAAAAAGCCAATGTATGGTTGGCCCAATAAAGCTTAGAAAATCGAATCACAGATGGAAGGAAACTTAAAGACCAGAGACCATCTACAGAAAACTCCTCATTGTATAGGTGAGGAAATTGAAACCCAGAAAAGTTAAGTACCTTGCTCAGGATCATATAGCTCATCAAAGTCAGAGACAGAATTTGAAGTCAAATCTTCCTGGTTCCAGGTCTAGCACTATCTTCTATAGATGACCTGTCTAAATGGATTGTATTTATACAATGTTAAGCTTTATATGCAATTAAATAGCTTTTAAGCACTATTTCAGAATGTTATTGCCAGGGATATCTGACAATTCAATTATTTTAGCCAGTGAGATTTGTCCTTCATTATCATCTATTCACATGAAGCACAAATAAGAAAATATGAATATACAAAAACATCTTCAAATTTGGATAGGTGATATTAAAAAAGAACAAAAATACATATTGATGATTAAGACCTATATTTCAAAGTAGACTTTATACTTTGAGGGACTGAAAAGTTAGTTCTAGATTATTTCTAAAACCAGAAATCCATTCTCTGGTGTGCCTCTTATTTTATGAAGTTTTGAAAAATCCCAGAATTGCTAGAATTTGACTTAGTTTAATACTACCAATAATGATTCAAAATATAGTACTTTTAAGGTCTTTCAAAAAGTTTGCTGACAGTAATTAGGAAAAGAGTATAAAAAGGTAGTAGTGGTAGTTAAGTAACGACGGTCACTGCAGTGGACAATGTCCCCAGAGCACAGGCCTAGTAATTCCTATCATGCTGAAAAGGTTTCAAGTAGAGCCCTACAGTGGTCAGTAGGTTCCACCAATTTAACTAAATTCAAAGAGTCTCATCACCAAGTGAGCTAGTAGAGTGATGGCAGATTTTACAGGCCAAACAATTCTGAGAGATCTAAATTAGAGAGGAGTTTCTGATCCACCTTCATGTTCCCATACCCAGAACACCACACATCCTGGAAGCATTCAGGTCAAGATATAAAAATAAACTAAGCTTGAATTTATATTGAGCAAGGCAAAGAAGGAAGAGAAGAAAGAAGGATGAGCAAAAGGAATTAGGAAGAAGAGAAAAAAAGCCACATTAAAGAATGGGAACAGGAGTGAAAAATGGGAGAAGACCAGACAGGGAAATACACAACATCAAGACATAAACACACCACCACACAAATTGTTTGATAAGGAACCACAGACCCCCAGCACTTATCAGTTAGGAGAACAAGGGGAAGCCGGACTACATGGTCACAAAGCACAATTTCAAGAGAAATTCAGCAGGCTCTTCTAAGAACCCCTCCCCACCCCAGGGCTAGGGTTTTTTTTTTTGTTTGTTTGTTTTGTTTGTTTGTTCATTTATTTATTTATTGGGAGGGGGATGGCCAGGGGGGGAAGGCCTGGCAATTAGGGTTAAGTGACTTGCCCAAGGTCACACAGCTAGTAAGTGTCAAGGCCAGCATTTGAACTCAGGTCCTTCTGACTCCAGGGCTGGTGCTCTATTCACTGCGCCACCTAGCTGGCCCGTTTGTTTTGTTTTTAAGCAACACATGTGACTGGGTTCATTTCTAAATATTTAATTATGTTCAGCTAAAGAGAGCATATTTTCTTCTCTAAGCCCATTCCTTTTCTTCAAGTAAAAGGAAATTCCTGATTTCTATTAATCAAGGCAAAGATCACAGATCTCAAGGCGGAAGAGATCTTAGCATTCATTTCCAAGGCTTCTTAAACTGGGATTTGTGAACTTTAAAATACTTATTTATATATGTATATATGTATGTGTATATGTATACATGTATATACATACACACATACACTCACACACATATATATTTTTATATATAAACTGTTTTCCAATATAATTGGTTTTCTTCATAAAGGAATTATTTTTATTATTTTTATTATTGCTTCTTTTTTTATTTTATGCAGAAAAAAATTATTCTGAGAAGGGATCCATAGGCTTCACCAGATAGTCAAAGGTTTATGACACCAAAAATTAAGAACGCCTAAACTAACCCATGCCCATTTTACAGATGGAGAAACTGAGACCCAGAGACTTGCCTAAGGTCCCACAGATAGGTAGTGGCATAGCCAGGACTTGACATCAGGTCCTGTGATGCCAGGACATGCTCTTCTAGTGCACCCTGCTGCACTAACCATAGGGTGGGGGTCAAAGGCCCAGTTATGAGTTGAGAGGCACAAATATGGGGGAAGGTAGAATTAAACATACCCTGGTCCTTTGTTTTAATCACCCCCAAAAGTCTAGCTTTGGCTCATATGTAAGTATGTTACAGCCTAGAGTAAATGGTGCCACTGCCCTTTAAAATTTCAGGCTGAATCTCCTTTGTTGTATACACAATAATACAACTCTGTGTTTACATAGCAATATTAAAATGCATGGATTACCAAAAACAACACAATTCACTGTTTCTAGATTCATTTCAATTGCTAATGATTTGTTAGAATTTAAGATGGTGTATGAATAGTAGTGTCTCATTCCAAACCTCATAATAAAGTATTTGACACTGCCTCTCTCAAAGTATAATCCTACAAGGCTTAATGGAACAAGGTTGTACAATTAGAGAGATTAGGAGTTTTTTTTTCTCTTTACTACTATTAGTTAAGGAATAAAAAGAAGGTTAAATATAATTAGCTAAGATAATATCTAAGCTAAGAAGTGAGATAATAATGGTATAAATGAGCCTTGAGAGATTCAACTCTACTGAAGATGACAGAGGCAACAAAAACAGCCCTGTTTTAAGATAAATTACTTCAAAGGGAATCTCATTCGGTTACCCCTCAAAAACTGGCATGCAAAGCTCATTTTGTTCAATGTGATATCTTGAGGAACTAAGAAAAGTGAAAAAGATGATTCTTTCTAAACCTTTCTTACCCCACCCCCACCCTCCAACCCTTCTATTGGTGGGATGTTCCAATCCAAGTCTTTTTACTTTTTTGGAAAATTCAAACTCTAACATCAGTGTGAAAACAACTGTTAACAGATCTTCCCACTTCTAATTAGTCTAGTAGAGTAGTCAAGAAAAAATTTTGACCCCTTCTCTTAAAAATTTCTAATATTCCTTGATGCCTCAGAGTTAAGTTCAAACTCTTACAACTAACATTCCAACCCTGTGCTACCTTTGCAGCTGTACTGTGGTAAAATGGTATTACAAGTGCCAGGTTTGGAGTCAAAGGACTCAAATTAAATTTCCGGTCTTCTCACTAATTAATTACCAAAAATAATTTTTTTTTTTTACTCAGTGGGCCAAAAGTTAAGACTTTTCATATACCCCTCCTATGTTTTATGTCAAGTTCATACAAGATTTGTTGACATATATGTAAAGGCAGGGGGTTCAACTTAGACAATTATACCACCCTACTTAGGGATAAGATGCTATGCCACAATACCTTAGCCAGGTGAAAACATACCTGGATTATTCATGAAGTATGAAGAATACCTGGATGCCTCCACTGAGTTGATCATGGGCTTTAGATGTCTTTGAAAGCCACTTGGATAAAGTTGAGTAATACTGCACAGTAAATTTTCACAAACTGGTGGAGGGATTTGTTCATGTCCCATGAGACTTGTGTTAAACCATGGAGTTAGTGGGAATCAAGAATTCAAACATATAGTAGCTTAGTGGTAAAAGCCTCCAGCCAAGGCCCAGGGAAGGAGTTGCTGGGGTGGGAAGAAGAGTGACTGGGCCTCGACCTCAATCTTCATTGACCTGTTCTATCAATACAAATTTTAAAAAAATGAGCTAAACTTAGAATTGAAAAGGAGGAGAAAGCATATGGGTTCCATTTAGGAAAATGTATAGTCCCTGAATGATCCCAAGATGCTTACTAAGACCAAAACTAGTTTTTAAAAATTCTCCCTGTAGCTGCAAACCAAAGAATGCCAAAGAAGCAAAATTGCTACCAACAATAACTTACAAGGGGGAAAAAATGACCTAAAGGATACTGTCCAGGAAGTGAATCATTAGAAAATCAGGTGAGTCAACTGCATGGTGAAAACAAAACCTAACATGATGTTGCACTGGTGCCCACAGAAATTTAGAAAAAGGCCTGTGTTGGGATGGGCGGAGCCAAGATGGCAGCTGGAAAGCAGGGACTTGCTTACACTCTCCCCCAAATCCCTCAAAACACCAGTAAAAAATGGCTCTGAACAAATTCTAGAGCTGCAGAACCCACGAAATAGCAGAGGGAAGCAGGTCTCCCTCTCAGGATGGCCTGGATGGTCACTGGGAAGAGTCTATCACATGGTGCTGGGAGCCCATGTGTAGGCTGGGCCAGGACAGACCAGACCAGGAGTGTGCCCAGAGAAGGCCTTGGGGCCATAAATCATTGAGCTGTGGCAGTTGCCAGACTTCTCAACCCACAAACGCCAAAGACCACAGAGCAGGTTAGTGGGAAAACTGCTAGATCAGGTTAGAAGGCAGTTCGGCCCCAGCCCTGGGGGTGGCAGAGGTGGTGCGGCTGTGGTGTCAGCAGCAGCAGGAAGTTCTTGCAGCTGCTTCCAGAGCTCCAGTGTCAGCTGCTTCCAGAGTCCCTGGCTCACACGGTGGGAGGAAAGGGAGAGATAGAATGGGGTAAATTATCTCACATAAAAGTGGCAAGAAAAAGCAGTTCTGTTGGGAGGGAGGAGGGGGCAGGTGAAGGAGAAGGAGTGAATCTTGCTCTCATCAGATTTGACCTGAGGAGAGAATAACATACACACTCAATTGGATATCTTACCCCACAGGAAAGAAGGAGGAAGGAGATAAAAAAGGGGGGACGATAGAAGGGAGGGCAGATGGGGGAGGAGGTAATCGAAAACAAACACTTTTGAAAAGGGACAGGGTCAAGGGAGAAAATTGGATAAAGGGAGATGGGATAGGAAGGAGCAAAATATAGTTAGTCTTTCACAACATGAGTATTGTGGAAGGGTTTTGCACAATGATACATATGTGGCCTATGCTGAATTGCTTGCCTTCTTAGGGAGGGTGAGTGGTGAGGGAAGAGGAGAGAGAATTTGGGACTCAAAGTTTTAAAAGCAGATGTTCAAAAAAAAAAGTTTTTGCATGCAACTAGGAAATAAGATATACAGGCAATGGGGCATAGAAATCTATCTTGCCCTACAAGAAAGTAAGGGAAAAGGGGATGAGGGGGAGTGGGGTGATAGAAGGGAGGGCTAACTGAGGAACTGGGCAATCACGATATATGCCATCTTGGAGTGGGGGGGAGGGTAGAAATGGGGAGAAAATTTGCAATTCAAACTCTTGTGAAAATTAATGCTGAAAACTAAAAATACCAAATAAATAAATAATGATTAAAAAAAAAAGAATATGAATATGACCAAATATAGTGGCAGGACCACCCTGGCTAGAAGTACAAATCTGCCTAGGCCAGGCAATCACTCACTCATAAAGTGAGGCTGAATATAGGATGATGGCATGCTCCTATATCTATAGCTTTGACAAATTTGAATTACTTTGTCTGGAAATGTGGAATATCCTGAAGAAATCAAAGTAAACAATCATTGTGTGACTAAGGCAAGGAAAAGAAATATCGATTCTTTAAAATCTCACAAATATGACCTCCCTACCCGACTGAACCTTACACACCTTCTCTCTTGAAACATTTTCAATAACTAAACTAACTTTTTCATTCAAACCAAAATTGGTTATGTTGTTTTGAGACCTTTGGCTCTAAGGTAGACCAATACTATAATTTACTTCCAGTCTCTAGAGTACTATGTTTGGCTTTAGTGAGGCCGAGGAGTCATTACTTAGCAAGAGCAAGGCTTTCTCACGTTATGACCATAAAACTGAAGTAAAATGCTCATTTGAATTAGATTGAAAAACTCCTCATTAAAAAAATCCAATCTGAACTGGAAAGACAGGAAGACTTCCAAATCACTCTCATTAAAGCCAGTATTATTGACATAGCTCTTGGAGCACAGAAAGCCCATTCATTCAATCTTTATTGAAATTAACTACTAAGGTGGTAAAAACAGAATGGTTTGCTCCTATGCCACACTCTCAAAAAGACTTTCAACAAATTTACTATAGCCCTGAAAAAAAGTCAACAAAATAATTGGTTTTGGAAGTCATGGAGTAAAAATATTTTCATATAAAGGCAAAAGGCTCCACTCTATATTTAATGGTTATCTGGATATGTCATTCATATCTTCATGTCTTACATGTGATAGGCATGAAAATGTATATTCAACAATAGCATATAACAATAGAACTTATTAAATCGGGCATCATATATCTGTAATACCTCTCCATTAAAAATTCTTATTAGAGTGAAACTCTTAATTTGTGGACGACAAGCCCTGGAACCTTGCAGGCCTATTAAATAAGATCTATGATCATCCTACAGAATTTGGGCTTAATTCTCCAAATAGGAAAAACCAAGCAGATAAATGGTGCCAACTATCCAGGCAACAATCTGCAATTATATGGACAACAAAAAGAGCGATGGTTCTCAGAGTATGTGTCACACATGCTGCAGAACTTACACTCTCCAATGCATGTGCTAATTCTCATACCATTCTCAAGATCTTCCTGCAATATTTCAGGGCTTCAGACTGCTCTCTTCTGCTATACCCAGGCACTCAAGCCCCTGCCCAGGACCCCCATGCTCCTGATTGGTGAGCATTCAGCATATCCAGGTACCATCAGACCCACCAGGATGCACTCTGAACCATCTTCTTGCCATGCCAAAAGATGTACTACATGCTTAGTAAATGTTTGTCTATTCATTCATTAATACTAAATAATGAAGGGCTTACAGGATAAAGTCTTACAATGTGTCATCAACTTTGACAAGACTGTCAGATTATATTACAACTAACTACAGGAAATCTAAACATTTGTAGTACTGCTATCCAAATTAAGCTATATGGAAACACTTGTTTAAAAAAAAAGAACCTTCTTTTAGCTTCTTTAGAAATATTTTTTTAAAAAATTTCCCAGCCTAAATCCTTTCCCAGAGTTTTCCTTGTAGCAAAATAGGGAGAATAAAGGCTAAGATCTTCTGAATAAAGGTAATAAACAAATATAATTCTTGTCTAGATGAAATGATTGCCTCTCTACCCCCTGAAGTGATTGGTGCCATGACCTACCTGGGAACAGTGTCTTCTTTTTTGAAATTCAAGGATAAGATATTGATCAGAGGAAGGAACTCTTGAGGAGGAAGTGGTCCAGGAAGGAACTGAGTGCTTACTATTTTGGAATGTTAACCCCAAACTGTATTTTAACATATTGTGATCTTTTCCTTGTTCAAGATTCCTACAAATGTTATTTCGAAGTATCTTGGAGAAGAGAAGACATGGGACATTATGCTAATTTGAATCTCTCTCTCTCACTCATAGACACAGCTTGGATATATATTAAATAAAACTGTTTCCAGGAAACTTGAACCTAAATTACACGGTATATTATTCGCATTAATTTTTTTTCCTTCAACAGTTACATGTTAATTGTTCAGACATCCTATTGCCATTTTATAAATGTAGGGCACTAAAAACATCTTTTATACACTGAATTAATAAATAAGAGGCACATCCTCATTTTCAGCTCTTCCTTCTCCCAAACTTCTAAGATAGCAGGGAGGAGAGTTCAAGGATCATTTGTGCTAGATGGAACCTTACTGCTTCAAAGAGCTAATAATGAACTCAGCATACTACCAGGTACTTTACAGAGTTTTGACTGTAAACTTGCAGCTAGGACCAACCACCTCATTTTATACATAAGGAAACTAAGTCTCAGAGAGGATAAGGAACTTGCCCTACATCACACTCATAGTGAGTTAGCAACACTAACACTCAAGGTTGAGTCACAGTGGTGTACTGGAAAGATCACGAGATTTAGGAGACAAAAGACTAAACCAAATCCTAATTCTACCACTTACTATCTGTACTCAAAAGACACTCAATCTATGGCAACTTCAGTTTTCCCCTCTGTAAAATGAGGGGCTTGAAATATACGACCTCTCTTTAGGTCCCTTCCAGCTCTAAATGTACGAGTCTATGAACCTACTGTCTCTGAAGTAAATGCTGTGCTATTCCCACTACAACTTGCTGCCTCTTTAAGTATTGAACTATTGTTTAATATAATTTCAATATTTGGTGAGGAGAATTGTTTACTGTATTTTTGTTCTGCTTGGCGGAGGGGAGATCAACAAAGTAATGCTGACATGGAATAGTTGCTAGGCTCTGTAAAATATTTTCTATCAAGAACCTTTCATTTTAATAGGTTTCACAGCTAGATCAGTTGAAGAGACCTAGTATCCTCCACTTCCCTACTCTCCCCCACTTCCCCATTACACATTTTTCTGCAGACGATTAATATTTTTTCTTCCCTTACATGATAAATAGATAAGCCATGATTTACAGTGTGTGCTAAATGGAATGTGATACTGGTGAGAATATCTCAAAAGTGCAATTAAAATTGTTAAAATAGAGTGATTCAAGGATTCCTTACCTGGGGCCCTCCTAGCTGGCCCCATTTGGTGAGTGCCTCAAATAGCCCACTCTATCTAGCTGAGCCCAGCCATGGTTCACTTTATACACTGGCCTTCTTTCTTGCTTGCCAATTACATTATTTGCCTAATTATGAGCTATAGAATTGTAATCAAATCAAAAGTGCCTTGCTACTGGAAATGATGAGTGCATCTACTCCACAAGAGTTCTACCTGCCAACTCTGTGACTTTACAAACCTAAATACCATCTCCTCTCCCCAGTCCCATATGTGTGTGGTCCCTCTCATTAGAATGTAAACTCCTCTGGAAATTCAGAAAGGAACACAAGCTAGGCAATAGTGATCCTACTGTTAAAAATTTATTATATCCTTAAAAAAAATCTGGATGTAATAGATTCATGGTTTCATATACTATGCTCTTTTCTGTTTTTGTATTTGGAACTGTTCATGTTTGTTGATATTTGTCAAGTTTATAATACTGTTTTTTTAAGAAAAGGTTGCTTGAAGACAGGGACTGGTTCACTTTTGTGTTTGTATCCTTGGCATTTAGCACAGTGGTTGGCACGTGGTAAGTGCTTAATAATTTTTTTTCATTCACTTAATACTCAATTATTTTGAATTATTATCACATCTACTTCTTATATTCTCATAAAAATGCTAGCAGCCATGGTCTACTTTGAAGCAAAAAGTTAACAGTACAGTGCTGTTGCAGTAATATATTGTAATATACCAAAATGCAAATATATCTGATATGAATGACTTAAAAAATTAAAGGATAAATTTTATCATGTAGAACTTTTGAAATTAATTGCATTTTTCTTTTCTAGTTACTCATTTATTTGGGGAAAATGGAAAGTTTGCAAAGAAATCCCCAATCACAAGCAAAATTACAGTATTAATTGCCATCTTTCTTCCTTCTGCCCCACATAGAACAGAATAGGAAGACCAAAGCAATACTGTTTTTGCATAAGCAATCACAAATGAAACTCCTGAATATCTCCATTGTACTGTGGCAGGGAAACCTTATATAGAGATTCATATATATTGACTATTCTCCTTCCTTAACATAGGGTCATAAAATATAAATGCCACTCAAATATCCGACCCATTCCCACATGGTCCAGATCATCTCTGTGATATAGGCAAGGTTTTAGATCTTTTTTTAATTTTTGGCCCAGACCTGTGATGTTATTACTGTAGGAAACTGCCAATGCTGAAATCCCCTCTAACCATGCCATCCAAAATCATTTTTCCTTAGAGAATTGCCGGAGACCCTGAAAAGGTAAGCAACTTGCCCAGAATTACAGAGCCAGCATGTCAGGGATTGGCCTTTACTTAAAGGCAGATCTTCTAGACTCTAAGATCAGCGACCCCACCCACTATGTCAAAGCTACCTCTCACATTTGTGTATACTAGGCAAGAGTTAAGAACTACCTACATATTGGGGGTGGGGGTGGGGTTTGAGGGGGGAAAGTGGAATGGAGAGTTAAAGCCTTGCTCTCAAAATTAAAAAAAAAAGATCAGGCCCCTCCTGCCCAATTTCTCAGACATTTAGTAACAAATGGTTTCTAAAAGGGTGATTTTATGGTAAGCTGATGTCAGCACAAGAGAAATCAAAGGTATTTCCCCCTCCCACAAACATACAAACACACACACACACACACACACACACACACACACACACACACACACACACACACACACACACACACTGAATCTATTTGAATTAAATTGTGGAGTACACTCTAATGCCTCTTGGTGTCCCAGCAAGGTACAGGAACACAACTACTGATAAAGGCCCCTGACTCCTCCTTCTAAATAGAGCTGTGTTTCACCTTCATAAAGAAGACAGTATCTTTGGCTTCCATCCCATTGCTGACCTACCAAGATATGTGCAAACTCTAGGAATCCAGGTCCACAAAAAAAAAAAAAAAAAAAAACCAGCAGCAACAATAAAAACAGCCCAGAGATGGAAGCTTTGTGCACAATCTGGCAGATAGGTTAAACTTCATTTCCCCAGATGGACCTTCCAAATTACATTTCTAGCTTCTCAATCTGGCTTTGAACTTTCCAGCACTTCAAAGAGTAGAAAGGTGAAGTGTTATTTGTTTTGGGATCTTTGGACACCACAATTGTTTTGTTTTTTTTGGGGGAGAGGGGAAGCTGAGGAGAGAACTAAAAATGAAAGAGGGTGTGGACCATCCCTTAAATTTATCATGATAGTATACCAGCACAGAGTCAGGAAACTGAATTGCTTCCATTTGAATTGTCTTAGGGAGATTCTGAAGATCATCTGGCAAGATAAGGTACAGGACACTAAAGTCCTTTTTCAATCTGACCTGCCAAGCATTCAAACTCTACTGCAGAGAGCACAACTCCGATGGGCTGGCCACATTGTTCGAATGCCAAACATATGTTTACCTAAAACACATTTTACAGAGAACTTACACAAGCAAGAGCTCACATGGAGGTCAGAAGAAGCAATAGGAGAACACTCTCAAGGTCTCTCTGAAGAACTTTGGAATTGATTGTGTGACATGGGAGACACTGGTACAGGACTGCCCAACGTGGCATACCTGCATCAAAGAAGGTGCTGTACTCTATGAGGAAAGCAGAATTGCAGTAGCAAAAAATATATGAAATGCAAGAATTTAGAGATATTTCCACTACAAATGTTTGTATGGACAATTTGTACACAACCTGTGGTAGAGCCTTCTGAACTCGGACTGGTCTGATCAGTCACAATTTGATACGCTGTGCCTTGACTCCAATATAGTGATGTCATTTTGGTCCTCTTTGAGAAAGAAGGATGCCATACCAACCAACCAACACTAAACAGAAATGTAATGTTCTCATGCTACTCACAAAGCCTTGCTTAGGGAATGTGAGACCCCTCCTTCTCTATGTGTTCCCAGAAGTAAGGGACCAATACTTCCACATGCTCGCTTATTATCTATATAGCTATAGCTATGGGAAAGTTTAGAAAGGGGCTTCCTGGCTTAAGAATGCAGGGGTACGGATACATATACAAAAAAGAGGGAAAAAGGAAAATTTAAGGTCACCTCCTGTACACAGCCTAATTACATCACTTTAAGTATTAACTTTCCCAAACCAGGCTGCAAACTTTAAAGCTTGCTTATTTAGCAAACAGGTTAACACTCACTCCAGCTTTTTGTTGAGCCCTCCATATATTGGGGTATCTTCCATCTAGGGAATTATTCAGCAGAGAAATACAAGGAGATGAAAAGGGAGCTCCCATTATACTCCAGAGTTGGAAGGGAACTTAGAGTTCATCTAGTCTAGCCTATTCTTTCTACAAATATACTAAGTACCTTAATTTCAGTTTGAATATTTTACTGAAAGGCACCTAGCTGGGTTCTGTTTCAGGCTCTCCTATGTGACCTTGGTTGGGCACACAACCTTTCTTACCCTAGGTTTCCTAACCTGTAAAATGACAGGCACTAGATGGTTTATAAAGGTCCTCTCCAGCTCTAAAAGTCTGTGTTTCTACAAAAACAACAGGGCCTCTGCCATCAAAATAGATGTAGTCATAAAGTAGAGATTTTAAAAAATTAAAAGCAGACAAGATAAGGAGAGCTCAACAAAGGGTGGGTAGCCGTGTGGTATCCATACCCAAGACACTGAGAGTAGGACTTCTTACTGGCTGGCTAAAGTAGATAAGGGGCAGGTAGGTGGGCAGTTCAGTGTACAGAGCACCAAAGTTGGAGTCAGGAAGACTCCTCTTCCTGAGGTCAAATCTGGCCATAGACACTTACTAGCTGTGTGACCCTGGGCAAGTCACCCTGTTTGCCTCAGTTTCCTTATCTGTAAAATGAGCTGGAGAAGGAAATGGCAAACCACTCCAGTATCTTTGCCAAGAAAACTCCAAATGGGGTCATGAAGAGTCAGACACAATTGTAAATGACTGAACAACAACAAGAGCAGAGGAAGTAAATCTGGCACTATAGGCTGAAGCCAGATTCTTGAGAGCTAAAGAGAACTGGAGTTTGTCCTGAAGGTAATTGAAAAATCCCTTGCTGTTTTTGAGAAGAAAGCTACTGCCCCCAAGCAGTTATTAATTTATACTGGAGTATTCTTGCCTTAACTTCTTTTTGTTTGTCTGTTTGTTTTTTTAAGCATTCTATCATACCAGGACACTCTTGAAAAGATCTATTTGAAATTGTCTCAAAATAATTCTACAGTGGCGATTTCAGAGTTTACATTTCTATTGTTTTCACTTCCATCACAGCTGCCTTCTCACCCTAAAGATGCTTCTGTCCATGCAGGCAGGTCTCTCTTCCCATCGGTGAGTTCCTGCTTGAGAATCTTGGTTTAAGGAAGTGCCCAAGTCAGCCACTTCTCTTTCCACTGACTCCTAGCTGGGCTCATATTCCTCTTTCCTTTTCAGCTTCCCTTTTATATATCTTCTTGCATTAGAATATAAGCTCCGAGAGGGCAAGGACAGTTTTTCTTTTTGCTTTACTTATATTCTCAGTGCTTAGGACAGTGCCTGGCACAGAGTTAAGTGCTTAATAAATGTGCACATGTTCTCTCTCTCTTCCTTCTTTCCTATATATCATCTATCAGAAATTCATTTAAGAGGAAAAAATCTCTACCTGACAATGTTTCCTTTACAAAAGCCTGCCTCTTCATATTTAAGCATAAGACAATATAGTACAATGAATTTTTCCTTTGTTTCAGCCAAGTTCATTAACATAAGAATTGGGATAGGCTATCAATGGACAGTATAGGACAAGAAACCATATAACATTTCATGCAAACAAACAAAAAATTCTTCTATTCAAGGATCATTACAAGAACTTGACTTTGTTATTCTGGCCAAGAGAGAAAGAGAGATGCACATTTAGTAACTCTAGTAAAAACATTAATTATAGAGCAAGTTGGTCAAATTACATGTTTCTAGACTACCTAAAAATAGCCTAAGATCCTTACAACTTTCAGTTCCCCACTTACCTTCTCCTATCCAATTCCATTCAGTTTACTCTTATGCAAAACCAAAAAAACTGGGGGCATGGGGAGAGGGAAATAAATGACAGTTAAACACAATAGAGTTCTATGCAAATGAAAATATTTTAGAATTAAACTGAGTGCCAACTAAACTCCTGCAAGACACGCCTTCTATTTCTCACTATTTTCCCATCTCATTTGGTATATCGTTAAAACCCCAACAAGGAACATCATATCCCATTCTCAGGGAATCACCACCCCAAAATAAACATGAGAGCCAATGGTCATCTTGTCCTAGGAAGAATCTTGTATGCAATATACTTCAGTATTTCCTGGAGTGATAATTTTGTGAAGGTGGGCACTCCCTCTGCCAACAGAGCTCTCTGGCCCTCCAATTCCTACAATATAATCATTAAGAACTGCTGAGGATAAAGAATTCACCCACCTCTGTTACAAAATTGGCAATATGCCTCTTCAGCTCATCTAGGCTAATACTCAGAAGCAGATATAATGGCTGTCTGTCCCCAACCCCACACTCAAAGTCTTTCCACCTTGGTAGAATCTGCCAGAGTTTATGGGTAGTCTTTGAGAACCAAGGGTCTCCTTCAAACTGGGATGAAGAATCAGAGTAGGACTTCGGTGGAATGCAACATTGTTGACAAATTTCAACAACGGGAAGGAAACCCCACCTTTACATAAATTGATACAACTACCTTAGGGTCACCCCCTCAATTCATTGTCACTTTTTTGGGAAGGGAAGTATTTTTGTAATATGAATTATTATTAATATTAAATGTGCTAGGGGAAAAAAATCTAGATGACATACCTAGGCCAGGTAGGTTTACATAGACCCTGTCAAATCAGACCACGCTGAACATTTCTGATGGATTGATTTCCCCAAGTTCCATCTTTAAAACTTCCCTCCACATCAGGCACATGAGTTTCAATTCCACTGATTCTATGCATTTAACAAATTTTCTACTGAATAAGTACTTATATGTTTTAGTCTGATTCAGCTAGGATCCCTACATTCTGAAAACATGACAAATTCTAGTATGCTTATCATTAACATGAATCAGAAATACAGATATGTTTAAAAGAGGGATGGAAAATCACATATAGTACACGCAAGAGGATTTGACAGAATGTTAGCAAAGCTTTTCCTCCCTCTGCCCCACCTCAGGTAATTCTAGGGGCTTACTGCATTGTTCCAAGGCAAATTGTACAGTCAGATGATAGTCACTGAGGGACATAACGGGAGACGATGAAAAGGCAAAGAGAAGGATAAGTGTTTATCCCTGGCCCCAAAAAAGACTCGGTAGGAGGTGATGACCTCCCAGAAGGCACACTGCCAACACCCTGAGACACAGAATTTAGTTGTTCTAACTCAGCCAAGAGTAAGAGGGGGGCCCCTTTGGCTGAGTCAGGAATATCTTATCACTGCCTGAGCAAACCTTCTTTGTAGTCTCACAGCTAGGTAAAGATATGAGGCTGATTAACTAGGAAGTAGGGAAACAAGCATTTATTAAGTGCCTACCATGCATCAGACACTGTGTTCAGCACTTTATAAACAGTGTCTCATTTGATCCTCACTACAACCCTGGAAGGTGGTGTTATTACTATCATCATCCCCATTTTATAGTTAAAAAAATGGCAAACAGGGGCAGCTAGGTGGTGCAGTGAGTAGAGCACTGGCCCTGGAGTCAGGAGGATCTGAGTTCAAATCTGACCTCAGACACCTGACAAATGCACTAGCTGTGTGAACCTGGGCAAGTCACTTAACCCCAATTGCCCTGCCAAACAAAAAAAAATGGCAAACAGAGGTTAAGTGACTTACCCAAAGTCACATAGCTAAAAAGTAATGTCTGATGCCAAATTTGAACTCAGGCCTTCCTGACTCTTATCCACTGGTACCAACTAGCTTCCTCTAGGGAAGCACTGTGGTAACTAGACTATAGGCGTAGAGGGAGGTGATTACTCTAAAAATACACTTCCTCCTAGGGGACAGAGATTCAATGCCTGGAAGCCAAGAAGCCAGAGTAAGATCAATAGTAGCATCAGGGCAAAGCTTCATCAGGAAAGTTGGAACATTATCAACAAGAAAGGTTATAGAATCACACAAAGGATTTCTTTGAAATAGGCCATCCCCTCACCTTGGGCATGACTGTTAGAAAAACTGTATTTATTTGAATGGGGAAAGGGAAGAAATGCTATTGTTTGATATTTCTACCCCAATTAAACACTTTGCTATTAATTTACAGTTTCTGCCTAGTCTATTAGTAAAGTAGGCACTGGATGGGGGCTCAAACCATATATTATCCCTCATCTTGAATTCAAGCAACCTCTGATTACAAAAGTAAGTAGGATATGGGTGACATACATTATTTAAACAATCTGCTGCTCATTTCTTTACAGAGTACCTACTCAATTTGGGAATACAGTAAGAATAGGAAGCCTAGGCACTGGTTTAGTAAGATGAAGTTAAACACTCAATTAACTGATCATTGGAAGCAAAACAGCAGGGACAGTTCTCAATTTAAGAAAAGACTGTTTTCCTAAGGTTCATTTGTAATTTAATCGTTTAGTTGGTGAAATTCAGAATGCGTTTTCCCATAAACCAAGCAAGTACTTCTCTTCTCTTCAAAAGTCAACCAGGATTATAATGAAGAAAAGGGGGCAGGAGAAGGGAGGCCAGGAATCAATTGATATTAAATTTTATCTTAGGAACTATCAGAAGGAAAGAAAAATTATTATTTTATGGCTCTTGTCATGTAGTACTGGGTAAAGTGTACAATCAAACTAGGCTTTTAAAGCACAAGGTAATATTATAGGACAATAGATTTAGAGCAGGAAGGGTTTTCGGTGGCCATCTAGCCCAACCTCCTCAGTTCATAGATGAGGAACTGAGGGCCTGACATGTTAAATAACTTGCCTAAGGTCATCCTGGGAGTACCAGGGACTGGAAAAAAGCCAAGTCCTCCAACCTTTTTCTACCATTCTAATCTTCCTCCATAGACTAAGTAGAAATTCATATTTTACTAAAGATATACAATCAAGCTAATTTACTCATGCTTGTTGTTGAATAGAAAAGGCATCGGGGAAGTCCATGAGAGAAACATTTTGTTACAATAACAAGGAAAGTAGATTACACATCACACTAGGTTTTCACCTCAAGGTCCACACATGCCGAGCCTGGTAAAATATGAGCACTTATGTCAGGTTTGGCATAGATCTCAAGCATTTGCCACAATATATACCGCCACAAATAGACTGAAAGAAAAGTCAGAGGTGCTTCCCCTTTTTGAGTGTGATATACCAGGGAGCCATCTCCACTCATCCTGATCTATATCTGGTCACTGGACTCCAATGGCTCTGGAGGAGAAAGTGAGGCTAGTGACTTTGTACAGTCCTTTCTCACTTAAATCCAACTCACTTGCAAGTCATGGCATCACCTTTTTGATGCCATGGTCCTCTTAGAGAGCAAAGGACAAACAATGACCACCACTATGGAAGTCTAAAAAAGCATATGGACCCTTCTCAGAATGTTGTGTTTCTTTTTTAATAACTAAAGGAAATACTAAATTTCAGTTAAAGGTATAAGAACAGAAAAGAATGGGGCTAGGTTGTGATGCCAAACAGAGAATTTTGTATTTGATCCTAGACGTTATATAGGGGGCCACTGAAGTTTATTGAGTAGGGGGAGTGACATGATCAGGCTTGAACTTTACAGCAACATTTTGACAGCTGAGTGAAAAATGAATTGGAGCTGAAAGATTTGTGGCAATTTTAGGGATATAGTGGCTATTGCAGTTTTGAACACACCATAGTATTGTTACAAGGATAGGATACTTTCCATTTTTTTCCAGTGCTATTTTTAATGAGATCCAAAATCTGTTCTCATTTTTTAAGTGAATCAGAACCTGGGGCATATGCCTTTCAAATATGAAACTTTTAAAAATTACAAAGAAAAGGGAAATATTTGGCAGGAAAGAAGATGGAGAAACTTCCTTATCTTTTCTTTTTCTACACTGTCTCAACTCCTCCCTTTAGTGTGCCAGTCTCCTCACTCTCCATGGTCATCTCTCATTAATGATGTGTACTTTTAGAAAGACCTCCCACCAATTCTTGTACATGCCAAAGAAAATCAGTCTCTATTTGACTATTTCCAAGGGTCATGGGGTTCTATAGTATCTTAGGCTATGTAAAGTAGGAGTTGCTAATCTCTTTTGGCCCCTATTCCCTTTGGCTTCCAGTAAACCTTCCCACACTCCCTATTGGATATGAAAGGAAATAAATTCTAGAGTCTGCTTTCCATGGATACATAATAAAATAAGACATTAATTTTCATGAAGAAAACTTTATTCAGTGCATAACAACATTCTTTATCACTAACACCATAGTCATACTTTTGAATAGTTCGATAAGAAAAGTTATTTATCAAATATCTTTACATATCCCCTTAGCAAGCTTCTCATACCCTAAATTAGGAGCCCTTGGGCTGGTGCAAAGGGACCATATATATCAGAGTCATCAGTGAATACTCCAAACTGTGGCCTGCACCAGATTAAAATGTAATTGGGAAATATATAACAAAACAAATAAAATATAATAGAACATAAATAATGTTAACATGTGATTTTCTAAATCAATATACAGCCTGCAAGGATCATTATGTAAGGTTTAGTGTGCCCCCCAAACCAATTATTTCCAGTTGGGTTTGACACCACTGCTCTACCTCACCACTCAGTCTCCCATTCTCGAGGTCTCAAATATTCCCATCATGGTCAATTTAAAACCTTTGCCAGTCTTTGTGTCTCTAACACTTAGCATAGTGCCTGAAAAATAATAGGCATTTGAACGCTTGCTGATTTGACTTGAATTTACAGAATTACAACTAGTCTAATACAGTTAGCAACTGGCACAAAGGAAAAAAAAAATTAAGTGATTTCCAATATTCTTTGTTTTTTTAGTCCCAAAGGCAGAAAATTTTATCACTTAACCCAAATTTATCAGGTCTGTTCAAAAGCTTTTTTAAAAAATTGAAAGAGTAATTGGCCAGATTTTAAATTATATTTATAGCAATAGATTGTTGACTGGAATTGGTTGAATCTGTGCAGCAGCACCCCTTAATGATTTTCTTTTTGATTAATTAGTGCTATTCCTACTGTATATTAGCCTCAGAGACTTTGTATGTTGATAAGTAAATACAGTGCTTTAGTTATGCATGCTAAATGGTACTGCCACAATAATCCTAGGGAAAAAAATAAACATAAGGAGGGGTGGTTTGCTCAGAAAGCTTCAAAAAAATTCACTACCAACTTTAAAAAATTAAGATCTTTTTATGGACACCATAAATAAATAAACTGAAGGGGAAACAAAAATAGAGAAATATATAGCAGTTGAGAATGTAATCTGTACTAATGAGGGCAGAAGAATAAAAAGTATATAACACAATGGTTTCCATGAAAATAACGGGTGAGCAAATATATAAAATTGAAAAGACTTCAGGTATTACAGTATTCATTGAGAAAATATGCTCTTTTAGAAGAAAAAATTAACAGATTTGGACATAAAAATGTAAACAAAACTTATTTAAATAGCTTCTGATAGAAAAAGTAGTTTCCTTCTGGAACACCTGATCATGTATATGTCAGAACTCAAAGAACTAATATCTTATTTGTAGACATCAAAAAAATTGCTTGCCTAAGAGTAAATTCTGAAAACAAGGTATTGGTAGAAAGAGCTCCCTCTAGAACCTGGTACTCAGTGAAGAGAGTAATAACGAATAGAATAAGCCTAAAATAAGTTTTGGTTAACAGTGTATGGTAAAAACCTTGACATGAAGTCTTAAAAAAAAAAAAACAGTCAATAGGCAGCTAGGTGGTAAAATAGAGCAACTGGCACTTCGGTCGGGGGGACCCAAATTCGAACACTAACTAGCTGTGTGACCCTAAACAAGTCACTTAAACTCAACTGCCTCCAGAATAAAAAAAGACGGGGGTGGGGGGTGGGGGGGAGAAACCTAGTCAAACACCACCCAACAACAAAACAGAATTTCAGAGGCAGTATTCAAACCCAAATAACTAGTGATCAATAAAGGCTTTTTCCTAAATTAAATATTAAATCAAATAGCTAATTACATTTCTCTTTTTTGCCCCAAGCAAAAATGTGAAACAAGCTTAGTTTAGCTCCTGCACTTGCTAAACAGCACCCCCTCCCCCTATTTTATTATTTTTTATTTTATTTTAGTAAAACCAACCTGTTCAAGACCAGAGACACAAAAGTTACTTGGAGCATCCCCTCCCCAATCAGTGCCCCTAGGACAACCCCTACAATTCCACCGAAGACCCAACAATTATCTAATCTTTTAAAGCCTGGCTCAGTACATTAAATCTACCCACTAAAACTGAGTAAAAACAAAGATATCCCCTAAGGGTCCCACATCCAAATCCCAGATAATTTTAAGTACCTTTTAAGATTAGTTTACAGGAGACAATAGTCTAAGAAAGTGGAACAACTTTAAAGAAGTGGATTTCAGATGAGATAAGAAATGGAGGTAGCAAAAAGGTAGAGGGACTAGAGAGTTATTAGCCAGGCACAACTCTTCTTTCCTCCATAATCTCACTCCTTCAGTCTTTCTTACCCTCCACATAACCCAGTGATATTGGTCTCCTGGATGCTTGTTCTTTGCAAAAGATGTCTATCTCCCAAATTCATGGTTGTGCTTCATGCCTGGAATGCTCTACATTTACACCTGCCTCCTGTTTTCCTTGTTTTCCTTCAGTACAGCTTAACTCCCAACTTCAGCAAGAAGCCTTTTACAATCTCCACTTAAGTTATCCGATATTTAATCCACTTAAATTATCCAATATTTAATGGTTGTTTGTATATAAGTTGTTTGCACGCAGTCTCCTTCATTAGATAGTGAGTTCCCTGAAGGTAGAGGCTGTTTTTGACTTTCAGATTGTCCCCGTTACTTAGTTTAATGCCAGGGGCACACAGTAAAGTTAGATAAATGTTGACTTGATTTGACTAAGCAAATAGTAAGTGCTCAATAAATGCTCTTTGACTTGATTTGACTTAACACAAAAGTGTAGAACTGTCACTGGGATTCCCTTTCTCCTCATGCTATCGTCTATAACTTGAGGAATATTTTTGGTTGGACTTTGATCTCAAAAATGTAGGGTCTCCCTCTCTGCAGGGACCACATTGTAAATAGTCCACACCATCTTATTCTAGGAGTTGTGGTTCAAGGCCTCTCACAAATCCTTCACTGGGGGTCCACCCATCTAGTTGGGGGCCTCTCTTTAGGAAGGTGAAGAAGCCAAGTTAAAAATCTAGTAGGAGAAGCCTCCACAAAGGGAAGTGGACCCTTGAGGCAAGGACACATCCTGGAGCCACCCCCTGACTAAAATCATTCCAGAATGTGCTGACCTTGCACAATTCTGGAAACATTTCAGCTGTCATGTGAGACCAAGTTATGGAAGTGATGGCATTTCTGAGGCTCGCAGCTTACTCCTAAACATGTCCTTAATGCTCACTTGTTCTTAAAAGAAACTGTGAGTTACTTATGCTCCCTCCCCCAGCAAACTCAAATTTTGTTTTAAGTGACTAAAAAATTAACATATTAATCATTTAAAAGCAACAATTTCAGAGCATTCTTATGCTTAAAAAGCATTTTCTACACAACCAAGGAAATGAGGTAGGCCCATCTGAAGTACTTGGATCCCCACTGTACTGGGGAGGAAACTGAGGCACTCAAGGTGGTTTAAAGGAGTGGCCAAGGTCACAAAACTATCAAGAAAAATGGTGTTTGACCCCAGTTCTCCTTACTCCAAATCTCAGTGCTCTTCCCACCATACATCCATTTCTCTTAGCCTAGAAAATTGGAAAACATTGCAGTTTCAGAGTCAGGGGGAAAAAGTTGGAGCACAGGCTAAAATCCTAACCAAAGGACCAACAAAACTGGTATTCGTCTCATGTCATCTCCCCTAAATTTATTAAGTTTAAAATTCAAATAATAAGGTTTTTAAATATATTTATTTTATATATTCTACATAAGACAGAGATAGAATTTTCCTCAGGTAAAGGCAGACCAAAAGGTATATACGGATTAGGGTTATTTTGTTGTTATTGTTTGGGAAAATGTTTTATTAAGCATTCAGGAGTTAACATTCTAACGCAGTGCCATGGGTACCTGCGTGGCCATTTCTTTCTGCATGCTTTGGAGCAAGTTTCTCACCTACTGGGCCAATATTTACAATAAATGCCTTAATGGAGGAGGTGTCAGTGTTCAGCTCTGTAAGGTCACTAGGAGAAAAGAGAAATAAATAGAAAGGCCCAGGGAAAAGAGAACAAAGTACATAGATAGAGAAAAAGGTACTATGTGCACCCCAGTGATCTGATAGTCCAGTTGTCCTCTGGGCTCATAAAGTCATTTAATATTAACTTCATCACACTTGGATGGCCTGACAATTGAAACTACTTTTTTTAAGGGGCGCACACATGAAAAAAAAAACGTACACTCACACAACTAAATATACAAATAGAATGTAGCAAAATATACAACATACAGCCACAGGCCAGTATCTTTGGCTTTTTATCTGGAAGGTTTGCTTTCAGTAAGAGAAACTATACTAATGTAATAATAACGAGCTGTACAACAGCGTCCCTTGCCGCTTGGCAGACCTTTCAGCCAACTGTAAGTACTCATGCCGGTCCCCTCCTGCCCATTCAAGCATAAGAAGTATCTCCAACCCGGTCATTTAATCTCCCCACACTGACACGAATGCACCTGCTACAATTCCCAGTCCTGCTGCATCTTCAGTAGGCATCCCTTAGGACTCTGCCAACTCGGATTTGAACAGGGCCAGAAACCCAGAAAAGCTCCGTGCCAAGCATTCATTTCTGCAGCTGCCAAGTGGGGTGCTACCATCGGATGACCTTCTTCCTTGCTCAGTTTCCCTACCACTACTTTCTTGGAGCAGGTGGGAGGTTTCGGTTTAGTTTAGTGGGCTATCCCTTCTCCCCGTACCTGGAGCACTCACCTGGTCAGGGCGGCTTCTTTCCCCGCCTTGGCATTCTGCCCGTCCAGGGCACTATCCTTGCTGCTGGGATGATAGGCAGTCAGCACAACTCCCTGAGAGCTAGACAGCCAGTTCATGGTGAGAGAAGGAGCATAATTTCTGGGGACACTCGGGGAGAGAGACCAGGAGCGAAGTTCCTGTCTTCCCTGGCAACTCAGCCCATTAGCACAAGATGGCCCCTCCCACCCCCGAAGTGCAGCATTTGAAACAGTGTCATGGGGGAGGAGCTACGCCTGTTAAATGCTTCCTGTCTCTCCAATTAGAGACCGTGACTCGAGTATTGTTATACCCGGGACACTTTCAGCTCTAGTGGTCTCAGCTGCGGTGGGAGTTTTTACACGAACTGACTACATTCCTGTCCGAATGGTGTCCACCAAGAATCAGTAAAAAGTGTACGAACAGCATCTCAGAGACAAAGCGAAGCCTCAGCACAGTCCTTTTCTTCCAATTCCTGTTTCCATCTGCTTATTTCTGTTACTTCATGTAACTTGAGTAAGAGCTTTTCTTAACCCATTTGGTGCCAGCTCTTAAGACTTCTTGCTAGGAAAATAACAATAAGGGGAAAATAGGTTGACCTGTAGGAAAAGCAGTACAAAAAAAAGCTGACTTTTTTTTTAAGCGGGGGGGGGGGGGGGGCGGGGAGCGGTTATATGTATAGTGGAGTTCAAACTACCTCTCATAAAATGATCCTGATTCCATGTATCTTCCCCTTCCACCGCCACACAAAGTTACACAGCTTTATATCGAAGTGTAGCAGCGTTTCCTACTGCCTTGCTATCTAATACACAAGAAATAGCCTTGGTAAGTTTTTTTTTTTTGTTTTTTTTTTTTAAGAGGAGCGGGATGAGGTTAAATGAAAAACACATTCTTGTGTTCAAGTCACAAGAGTTCAAAATTCTCTTCCCCTTAGAAAATTCAACTCAATTCACAATAAACAAACATTAAATATCTCCTATGGCTAACACATACTCCAACAACATGTTTAACAATCTCGCTTCAATATGTATTTGTTAAATTCAGACCTTGAAAAACAGCTAAGTTACCAAACTCCTTATACATTTATAACTTTTAAACTTTTCAGTATTACTATCCCATAAGTGTACTCTTTACTTCCTTCCTACACTTAGAACACAGAATCATTAGAAACAAGTGGTTTTTGTACCTTTCTAGACTCTGTAAATCTTAAAGTTTTTTTTTTTTTTTTTGCAAAAGAGGAGAAATATGTACCCCTCCTTTATTCCTGCAGAAGCTGTCACAAAGTAAGCTGTAAGCATTTGGTGGTTTTCCCAAGCAAAATAGTGGAGAATATGTACCACAGAATACAAACCTAATGTGGCTATAAGGTTATAATAATGCTTTCAGTTAAACAAAATTAAATATATATATATGTGTGTATGTATGTAGATATATAAACATATCTACATACACATACATGTGTATGTGGTATATGTGTGTATACATATGTGTGTGTGTGTGTACACACACACACACACAGAGGTATATTATGACAGTTTGGCCCTCGTCCAACTCTGGCCCCTGAGACTTGTTAATGGTAGCAAATATACTCCTTTCCCCCAAAATTGCTTTCCTTTCTACTTCATCTTTCCTCCCTCCCCTATTTCTTTTTCTCTTATTCTTCTACAACTTCCTTCTTCCCTCCTTTCTTCAGTTTGTCCATCAATGGCACATAATGTCCGCTGCCAAGTGTAGGGATGAAGTAGAGTTAAAGGGTCTGGGCTTAGAAGCCCAGCTCTACTACTTTACACTTTCTATGACATTAGACAAGTCACTTTATAAATCATACAAAATGAGTAGAACACTGGCCCTGGAGTCAGGAGGACCTGAGTTCAAATCCAACCTCAGACACTTGACACACTTATTAGCTGTGTGACCTTGTGCAAGTCACTTAACCCCAATTGCTCTGCAAAAACCAAACCAAAAAAGAATGATTAAGGTGTAAAAAAAAAAATCATACAAAATGTTTACATTTCATACATTACTAAAAAGTTTATAAAATCCTGTCTGGGTCTCAGAATGACCATAGATTTTTTTTTCTCCTGAAGGACAACCTATACAGGCCTATATACATGTTCATGTGATTTGCATTACATTATGTATATTATTTTCATTTTACTCCATTAGCTTCCATACACATGAAGGAAGGGGTATTTTTTTCCCTTTTATTCCCCAGTAATTGCTCAGGTGGAACTGGACAAACAGTTATTTGGGTTCTGGCTGTGTCTCAACTGCAAGACAAAGTATTGTTTATGTATTTTTTCAGGAAATGTTCATGCAGTTTCAACATTTTCTAGTGTCCAGAAGAAAAACAAATTTACATTCCAGACGCATCTACTCTACCTATGTGCTACTAGGAATAGATTGCTTTTATTTCTCTGTCAACTTGATTTCTAAAACCTCTTCACTCCCAAAGACACAACCCCAGCTCTGGCTTTCATCAGCTCTTAACTAGACAACAGTTGGATGCCCTCTTAATCAGTCTCCTTGCTTGCAGTATCTCCCTTCTCTAATCCCTCCTTTGCACAGCTGCAAAGAAATCTTTCCCAAAGCACTCTCCTGCTCATGAGCCTTGGGTTATTCCCCATTGGCTATAGGATAAAGTATTAATTTATTTGTGTGGCATTTAAAGACTTTCCCAATTAGGTTCCCACTAAACTTTCCAACTTTGTTTCATACTATTCCTTTTCATAACACTATGTCATATAGCTCAAATGTGCTACTAGATCGGGAATGTAACACTCTACTTTCCTCGCTACCTGTCCTTTTCCTCCTTCCTCCAGGTTTAGAGGGTACCCCATCTCATCTTCACATCTTAGAAGCCTTCTCTTTCTTCAAGATTCAATTTAGGTGTTATCTCTTCCGGAAATTTTTTGCTGATTCCCACTCCATGTACTCAGTACTCAATTTTCCCTGCATTATGCTTATTTATTTACAGATTGTATTCTCATCAAGAAGTACACAGTAACCTTATAAATACAACTAAAAATATTTTTGTGAAAATAGATAGACCTAAATAATTGGAGAATTATTCATTGTTCATGGGTAGGCCGAGCCAATATGACAAAATAATAATAATAATGATGAAATTAATTTACTTATTCATGGTATGCCAATCAATTACCAAACAATTACTTGACAGATCTAAGAAAAATAATACTAGAATTCATATGGGGGAATAAAAGGCCAAGAATCACAGGGAAATAATGACAAAAAGGAGGAAGAAAGGATCCCTAGCAATACAAGATCTCAAACTATTATACAAAACAGTAGTCATCAAAAGTGATTTGGTACTGAAAAAAAATGAATTGGTACTGGTTAAGAAATAGAGAAGTCAATCAGTGGAACAGATTAGGTACACAACATACTGAAGCTAATGAACCCAGGAACCCAAAATCCCCCAGTTACTGGAGGCAAGGAATCATTATTTGATAAAAATGTAGTGAGTGGGGTTGATACATACCTAGACCACTTAAGATGGTACTAGTCACATGGAAGATGTGGTAGATATCATATGGCTAGAAAGCCTGTCAGAGGCAAGACTTGAACCCAAGGTCTTCCTGAGTAAATGACACCCTATCTACCTAGTAGGTTAGACTGCCTCTCAGATAGTAAGTGGCTAGTAAATGATCACTGAATTGAATTTCCTATCTCTAAAAAGGGTTTATCTTTTAAATGTAGTTACTTTTAACAAGCTGTCCTTATACATAAGGACCCATTTTACAAGTAGACAATATTATTGTGCACTCTTCTCCCACTTCTGAGAAACAAATTCTGGGAACCTCATGTCCCTGAAGGTGTTAAAAGGTTCCCATTGCTGATTGTATGTCAAACATTCCTTTTATGAAACATCTTTAAAAGTAATTATGAACTAAGACAGTTAAAACATTTTTTCATTCATTCACACTAAATAGAGCAGATACTAAGTGACACAGGAAGGAAGGAAAAGCCTCTGTTTTAAACAAATAGTGTTTAAACAAACAGCTTTAGAAGGTTCTGAAGCTACTGGTATTTTGCAAAGTTGCATTTAAAAATAAATACATGAACAAATGTCTCCACTGAAATGCTAGTCTCAAAGAGTAGATTATTTCTGACATTTTGATTTAGCAGTCTATTAAGTAATGTACAGTTTTATTACAGAACAGTTATTGAGCTTGGAGGTTATACAAGAATTGCAACATTTTTCACAAGTGATTTCTTTTGCTTTCAAAAATAATCAGTTTAGGGGGAAAAGCCACATAGAACTTCAGATTTCCATCAATAAGAGATTTAATTAATAAAGGAAGCAAAAGAAAACTACACCTTTCATCATAAAGACAACTGTATAAGCTGTCCTAAAGCTTAATTTATATACTGAAAATGGTCTGTTTCACAGTTGAGAAATTAAACCAAAAATAATATTAAATTATGTTAATTCCACTACATTTACTTCAACAAACATTCCTTAAGCACTGTTCTACAGAACTGAAAAGTTCTAAAGATATAATTAATTGTAACCCCTTTAGAGTAATTAGCTTACTTTAGCTTGGGGACAATATCATGGCCGCAAGGTCCAAGAAATTCCCTCCTCTGCAACTTTCCAGAGTTTATTTTAGATGAAATGTTAAAAAAGTTCAAGCACAATGGCTGACCCTAGTTAGGAAACTTCATAACATTTAGGTAAGAGTTGGGGGTTGTGCCTAAATTTACTCTTAGATCTATAGCTAATTAGCTACCAGCCTCTGTGTTTGAGGCAAAACTGATGTTACTGGAAATGATTGGGTAAGGAAATAGCAGATTATACTGTAGTTTAAAAAGCAGACCTTTTCTTGAGATTTCTCTTAGTCCTTGAGTAGGTGGGTACACAGGTGGTATAAGCCTGGGTCATTTCCTAACCCTTCATGTCTCTCTTCTCTGCCACATCTCAGTTCTACCTTTTCTTTTCCTTTTTTTTTCATTCATTGCCCCAGGGCTGCTGTATATTGAATGATACCAGCCCCTTTGGATCTTTTTCCAGGACTAAAAATCTCTATATAGTTCTGAGATAGAGCCTTCCTTTTACTCAGATTCTTTAGGGCATGAACATGGCTCATGAAATTACTTTGACAGATTTAAGGAGATGAACAGGCCCAGTTCACATGTGGTTCTAATTGACTGAGTCAATCAGGAAGTATTCTTACCTAACAAAGGTAATATCTTTTATTTTTTGGTAATATCTTTAAGGTGGGTTGTATAATCAATGGCTCCCTGCCCTTACACCAGAATAGTTTTTGCTCACAGTGCTTATAGTCTTGATGGGGCAAATATATAAAATACAAAATAGAATATGATTCCATGAAAGACACAAAGAAAATGCTACAACTCAAGCCATAAAGGTAATTTCCACCATGAGGAAAATTTAAAAGGAAAACTATCATTTTTCTTGGATCTTGAAAAATTTGTAGGATATCTACCAAAGATGGTAATAATAGAGGGCATGTTGAGAAACAGAACAGATATTCTCAGGAATACAATGATCTAAGACCAAAAAAGGAAAAAAAAAAAGAAAGAAAAGAAGGAAAGGAAAGAAGGAAGAAGAAGGAAAGAAGGGAGGTAGGGAGGGAGAGAGAGAGAGAGAGAGAGAGAGAGAGAGAGAGAGAGAGAGAGAGAGAGAGAGAGAGAGAGAGAGAGAGAGAAGGAAACAGATGCAACGTAGTTTAGTGGTTATGGGGTCAGGAAACCTGAGACTGAATCCTGGCTCTACACATGCTAACTCGGTGGTCAAGACATCACTTAACCTTTGATTTACTACTTACTAACAATAACATTCTAATAACATTTCATTGTCAAAAACCTTTATAACAAACATGAAAATAACATGAAAGGGTTAAAAATTCATCCCGGAATAGGTATTCTTTCCTTATTCTCATTCTCTCTAGCCCAGTAATATGGAAACTTCACATAGCATCTGCTTTGACAGTTTATTTCCTGCATTCATAGCATAAAGTCCTGTTTGCCATTAAAAAAAATTTCCTGAGACCAAAGCTACTGCAACCTCTTTAGCCACCACTGTCCAGAGCTGTTCACTTTCCCAATTTTGTCTTTGCCTAGGCTAATTTTGTTCATTCATTCATTTAGTAAACCTTTATTATGTATCATTGTTGTATAGAATATTGTGCCAGGCATGAGGAGAAAGAAAAATTGGATAATATACTCTCTATTTTCAAGAAGTGTACAGCTAGTAGAAGAATAAGCCATAATCATAAATAAACAGAACCATAAATACATTCTGTAAATACAATTTCCTTTAGTATCTGGGGCCTTCTCACCATAGAACAACCCTCTACCACACCAACCCCTTATCCCATTAGTGAGTTCTTTCTAGGGTTCTCATTTTGGGGTGGACTCAGAGTGGCCATGCTCCATTCACCTCCTGGCTGTACTTCTTACTCTCTGGACTTCACCTCTCAGGTGGTGTAACCCTTGTGGGTACATTCTGCCTCCTCCTACTTTTAAGGCCCTTTGTAAGGAAAGTATGGGGTTAAGTGCCCAGGGACATTTAGATTTCAAATAGTAGAGTTGGAATTTGAAACATTATCTGACAGCTCAAAATCTATTGCTCTTTTTACTATACCATGTCACCTGCCTGGGTGGAAGGAAGGAAGGAAACATTAATAATGGGGACCCTTGAAGATCATGTGGCCTTGTACAATAGATTATTCAAAGGTATTAATTGTTCAAGGTCAGAGACTGTATCCCCAGACTGTGAATATCCTCTAGTACAATTCAGATGTGTACAGCAAGTACTGATGACAGCCCTCTCATTTTCCACTGATGAGTGATACCAAAGGTAAGCAGTCAGCAACTCAGAAATGCATTTGGACAAGATTTAAATCCTTATATGTATGCATCTAGTCATAAAAAGACATGTTTAATTTATAACTCTTCTTTTCATTTTTATATGTTTCTTTTTAAAAATCACCTAAAGTTTTATTTTTCTCTTTCCATATATTGAAATCATATGCTACCCCCAGAACCCATGTCTTTGCCCAACTCCTGTTTAAACTGATAGATGAGTAGCATCTAGACTTTGTGGTTATGGTGGGTGAGTATAGACCAAGGGAGCCAGACATACCTCAAGGGAAAAAAAGCCCTAAGTTTCGAGGAAGTAGCTTATGTTCAAGCAAAGTGTAGGGAAGTGAAACTTGACAACACCTGACTCACCCCTCAGCTTAACCCCTTGGACATGGTTGCCCTACAATCACTCAGATTATCTGACATGGTCATGGCTTTACTTTTCAAACATTAGTAGCACTTTTTTGCCCTTGGTTGTGAATTGATTTGGGTAAGGATTCTTCCCAATTACTGGTATATATGCCTAATCATCCTTGGTGGCACTAACTGGTAGCAGAGGCAGCTCGAGGGGTGGACAAGGTAGGTGGACTTCCATGGGGTAACACATAGGAGTAGTGTCAGTAGGAATTTTAAATTAATCTTTTTATTTTTGTAATTTTTTATTCATTTTTAAACTTAAATACAAAAAGAGAAAAGAAAAAAAGAACAATTTTATGTACACAGCAGAACATGAGAGGATTCAAAATAAAACAATAAATTTTCATTTCTAGCAAACCTATATAATAAATACTACACATTGTTTTCAAAGTTGCCCAGCTTTTCTTTGCTTCCTCGTAGGTTTTCTTTTGTCCTTTGCTGTGCACTTTTTACTTTTTTTTTTCCCCTCCCTCCCCCTCCACTCCACCCTAAAAAAGGCTACAATTAAATGTGGATCACACACATGCACACATGCATAACCACATATGTATATATGTGTATATGTGTATACACACAGATACATATTAGCATATACAAATATACATGTATGTTATATATGCAGATACATATACACACACGTGTGTAAGACCATACTATGCATATTTCTACTTGTCATCTGTTTCTCTGAAGGTGGTTAACATCTTCCTTCATAAGTCCAAGTCTTTCCATGTTTTTCTAAATAAAAGCAGCATTCCAACACAATCATGTCCTATTTGAGAGATTGTCCATGAAAGTTTTTTTCCCCAGTTTTCTGAATTCCTTCTATTCTTGGCTACATTGGTTTTATGTGTACAAGTAATTTTTAATTTCAAATAATTGAAATTATCCATTTTACACTTCAACAATGCTCTTGCCTTATGATATACTTTAACATCTGATACTGGTGAATCTTCTTCCTTTACATCTTTTTTCTTGGTTTCTTTGAAATTCCTAACATTTTATAAATGTTCACATTTTAATTGATTATTTAACAAACATTTATTAAGTGCTTACTATGTGCCAGGGACTAGGGATACAAATACAAAAAAAAATTAGTATCTACTCTTAATGAGTTTATATTACTTAATTACACCTCCCCCCCAAAAAAAAGTATTCTGCATGGTATTTACCTTGTTATGAGTCAAGTCGAAAGCATTAAAATGAAGCCTCAAAACTGCCAGTAGACAATAACACTGAATGGGATAAATTTTCAAAATTTTCCAAGGACGCCCAAGGATTTTATTCAGGCTGAGATTGTCAGGATAAATGTTCAATTTCAAAGCTATAGGCTAGAAGTGTCTTTTCTTACACTCTCACAAAAGGCTGGGAATGCATTTTACTGCCCCACCCCCAACATATAGCTTTTCAAACTAATAGCACACTGCTATAAAATGGACTAAAAATTTGAACATTTAACTGAAACGTCAATGACAACACTTATAAACAGGGCTTGGAAAGCGGATGAAAAGCTTATCATTAGCAAACTGTCCAACTGGACAACCTTTGAAAGAAATGGTGGGCAGCAATGAGCCATTAGCCTCATTCCTCCACAAGCTCTAGCTCTACAAGTGCCACAGCAGTTCTCAAATTTTTTGGTCTTTACAGTTTTAGAAACTGAAGATCCCAAAGAACTTCTGTCTATGTGGGTTATATTTATTTTTGTTGTTTAGTTGTCTGACTCTTTATGACCCCATCTGGGGTTTTCTCTGCAAAAATACTGGAGTGCTTTGCCATTTCCTCTTCCAGCTCATTTTACAGATGAGGAAACTGAGGCAAACAGGGTTAAGTGACTTGCCCAGTTTCATTCAGGTAGTATTTGAGGCCTATTTTGAACTCAGGTCCTCCTGACTCTAGGGCTAGCACTCTACTCACTGTGCTACTTAGTTGTCCTATTTATTTTTGTTATATTAGAAATGAACAGATTAAAAAAATTTAGTGCTTATTAATTTGTTAAAAAATTAAAAATAAAACCATTACATTTGCTTATATATTTTATAAAAAATAACAATATTTTCCAAAACAAATTAATGAGAATATAAGATTAGATGTTTTACATTTTTTACAAATCTTACTTTAATGTCTAGTTTAATAGAAGATAAGTGGATATTCATATCTGCTTCTGCATTCAATCTGTTGTGCTATGTTGTTTTGATTGAAGTATATGAAGAAAATCTGACTGAGTTGGAAAAGAAAGGAATATTTTAATAGCCTTTTCAGACTGTCATAGATATTCTTCTTTGATAATATACCAAAATTTGACAGATAATAGTTTCTTAAATATTAGTTATAATGTGGAATTTGAATCTCTATCAATGAACTTTTCACATTCTAGTACCTTAAAATTCATTGGGCTATCTTGTACTTTGAATGGATTCTTACCCAAATGTGATTTTATTACATCTTGCATTAGTCATTTGGAAAGTATCGGTTTAATGACACATTTCATTATATAATACCAATTTACATGCATTAAAATCACATTCATTTATGCTGCCATTCATCAGTAAAAATCTTTTAAGTTTTGGAAAGTTAAAAACACAAGTTTTCAAAAATTCTAATTTTTGCTTGAAAAATTTTATTTTATCATTGACAAACAAATTCTGTCAGTTGTTTTCCTTGAAGTGACAGGATCACTCCATTCATTTTTGAGAAATTATTTGCAAAATGCCCAAATTTGAATAACCAGTTTGTCAGTCATTCCTTCAAGTAAAAATGGTGTTTCATGAAAAAATTTAGCTATTTCAAAGCAACTCAATTTTATAAGAGCTATTCCTCAAGACAGCCATAACTTTAGTATGCAGCAGAAGGACTTTATGTATACTTCACATCTCATCCCACAGAATATTAAAAAGATGTATACTCGCAGGTTGAGATTTAATAAAATTGATAATGTTTAGTACTTCATCAAAGTTAAATTGGCACATGGTAGGCACCTAATAAATGCTTGTTGACTGACAAAAAAGCTGGCTTTTTTTCATTGCAAGTGCATGGTGGTAAAGAATTTCTTGTTGTTACTATATGCTAGTGGCTAGGGATACAAATGCAAAAAGAAAAATGGTATCTACTCTCAGTGATCTTATATTACTTAGTTACCCCGCCCCAAAAAAGTTTTCTGCATAGTATTTACTTTGTGATAAGTCAAGTCAAAGTCAAATCAAATTTCAATAATGTCTCCTCTTCACAGCCCCATTTGGGGTTTTCTTGGCAGAGATACTAGAGTGGTTTACCATTTCTTTCTCCATTTCATTTTACATATGAGGAAACTAAGGCAAACAGGGGTAAGTGTCTCGGCCAGGGTCACACAGCTAATAAGAGTCTGAAGCCAGATTGCAACTGAGGAATATGAGTCTTTCTGACTCCAGGCTACTGTGTCACCTAGCTGCGCCGTGGTAAAGAATACAATGACTACAAATAGTTGGGTGTCACTACCTTGATCCATGCTAAGACACCAACAATTTTACTTTTGTATCGTTACTTTGTTTTTGTACCTTCACGTCAAATGTCAGCACAGTTGTCCTAGGATAAACTACAAGATTCAAAAAAGTTTTTCAACACTTTGAATGTTTCAGCAACACTTTTGTTTGTTGCTGAGCATTCACATATGAGAAGATCTTCTTTGACAGTTAGTTGGTGCTGATGTTGGTCAAATATAAGCAAAACAGCAAATTCAGTCATATCTTTAGAGTCATCCATTTGTCAGGTCCCTTTCAATTATGAGATTCTCTGGCAAGAGCAGTAAAAACAAACAAACAGAAAACTATTCCAAAAGTCTCTCTTCATTTCCATAATTTGCTCCCCAAAATGAGCCTCTAAAAGACAACTGTATAAGAGATCTTTCTTGAATGCAGAGACTAGGGTTCCAGTCCAAGCTCTGACACTTATTGTATTACCTTTTACCTTTCTGAGATGCATCGACAAAGTAGAAAGAATAATATTCACCTCATAGGGTTATTGTGATGAAAAAGCACTTGATAAGCTCTGAAGTACTTTCAAAATGAAAGTTACCACCTCAACCTGAGATTCCCCAAAGGATGGTATTATATTCCTTGAGATTGATGAGACATTTAATCAACTAACATTTATCAAGTGCCTACACTGTGCAAGCTGATGAGGATACAAAGACAAAATGGACATACTCTATTGGTGGCAACATATACACATAAATTAGCTGTAAAATAGATGCCAAGTAAATGCAAGGTAATTTGTGGTTGCACTGAGAAGCTAAAGGGAGGCACTAGCAGCTGGGGAAAATCATGGAAAGCCTCTTGTACACAGTGGCCCTTGAACTTAGCTCTGAATAGAAGCAAGGGATTCTAAGAAGCAGAAGTAAAGACACACAGAGATGAGAAATGGAAATTAATTTTGTGATCTACAACAAGTAGGCCTGTTTTTCTGGGCTATAGTATGTGAAGGGAAGCAACATATAGAAAGTTTGGGAAGATAGGCTGCAGTCAGCTCTAAACCTGAAAAATGAGAAAATGGAACTTCTTGGTCAGGGGAGAAACATGGTCAGATCTGAGCTTAAGTTATATCATTTTGAGGAAGATGGATGGGAGAAGAAAGAGCCTGGAGGCAAGGAAACCAACTAGGAAGTCAATATAGGCCAGGCTTGCCATGATGAAGGCCTAGACTAAGATGATCACCATGGGAATGAAAAGAAGAGGAGAAAGTTCAGTGCACCGGGTCCTGAGGTTACCAAGACAAAAATCGAAAGTCTCAGCCCTTGAAGAGTGTACATTGTTTCATGGTTGGAAGGGAGAAAGGGGAAGACTTGAGAGAGTATTAATATAGCACATACATAATTAGGCAATACAAGGTTTATCAGTCCCATAAATTGAAGAAGAGACTATTATCAAGTTGGGGGTAGTGAGAATGAGGGCAGGCTTCACAGAAGAAGCAGCATTTGAGTTGTCCCGGAATAAATATAGTGATTTGGAGAAGCAGAAGAGAAAAAATAGGAGGCTTGCGCAAATGCATGGAATTGTAGCAATCGTTCGTGGTCTAGTCTGGCTGGATTGTAGAATGCATCAAGGCAAATTATATGAAAAAGGTTGAAAAGGCAGTTTGGAGCCAAACTGTCAGGCTGAGGGGGTTTGTATCTTATCCCAAAGGCAAAAAAAAAGCCTTTGAAGGACTTTTGGGTTTTGGGGGGCCTTGGCAGCTGTGTGAATGGAATGGAAAAGGGAAGAAATGGAAGCATGAAAATCCAAAAGGAAGTTGTCATTGTCATTTGTCCTTTTTTTCTTGGAAAGGACCATGACAGCAGGGAGGTGATGCTATGACATACAAGAGAATTGGATTTAAGCGAGGGAGAGCTGTGCAAAGTCACCAGCCTTATTTTCTCTTCCAGAGTCATCTGGGTCCAGTGCAAGATATAGATCAGGATGCCTGGAAATAGCCCCCAATAGAAAGTTATTGCAGTAAGTGAAGGGAGAGGGGATGCTGGCTTATCTGTGTGAGTGGAAAGTATGAAAGGAGAAGATTTGGGATAGTTTTGGACTTGACAAGAGATTGGACATAGGAGGTAAAGGAAAGGTAGGAAGAAAGAAAGACTTATGAGATTACAAACCTGAGTGAGAAGATAGTTCCCTCAACAGGGAAATCTTGAGGAAGGGAAGGGACAGTGGGGAAAGAGAATGAGATCTCTTTTGGACATGTTGTATCTGAGAACATAAATTTTGAGAGGAATGTCCTTGAAAGAGTTAAAGGAAACAAAACATTTTTGGAAAAGTTGGGAAATGTCCAGACACTGTAATCCATTGAGGTTTCTCTCTTTCAGGAGCTGGGTAGTTTGATTCATCAAGAATCCTCTGGAATTGTTGTTGGCCATTATGTTGATATGAGTTCCTAAGTCTTTAGTTGTTTATCTTTACAATATTTTTTGTTGTTACTGTATAAATTGTTCTGATTCTGCTTACTTTACTTTGTATCAGTTTGTACAAGTCTTCCCAGGTTTCTCTGAAATCATCCCCTTTCAAATTTGGCCTTTCTTGATCCACCCACTCCAACTACTAGTGTTCCCACCTTCCCACCCTCCACTACAGATTGTCTTGTCTGTATTTTCTATATGTTTGTATAGATATGCAGTTTATCCCAATAGAATATAAGCTCCTTGGGGCCAGGGATTCTTTTGTCTTTGTCATTGTGTCTCCATGGACTAGCACATAGTAAACACTTAACAAATACTTGTTGAAGGAGAAGAAGAAGAAGAAGAAGGAGGAGAAGGAGAAGGAGAAGGAGAAGGAGAAGGAGAAGGAGGAGAAGAGGAAGAGGAGGAGGAGAAGAAGGAGAAGGAGAAGGAGAAGAAGAGAAGGAGGAGGGAGGAAGGGAGGGAGGAAGGGAGGAAGGAAGGAAGGAAGAAAAGAAGGAAGGAAGACAAAGAAGAAGAAAAAGTTTATACTACTTTAAAACATTAAAATAAAAATCTACCAAGTCAAATGTTTAGTTTATTTTCCATAAGGAGTCACCATTTACAGCCAGACATTTGCAATGCAGTCATAGGGTTATGACACAGTTTGAAGGCAAGCCAAGCTCAGTTAGTATAACTTCATCTTTGCAAGCACATTCTCTTTTAATTTCCTCATCATTTGGCCCCTTTATCAACATAACTAAAAGTTTATAATAATTAAATATGAAAAACCTGTCAATGCAATTCATGCTTGAAATTTGTGACAAACTAGAGAGCCAAGAAATGCAAAAGAATGGTCTCTACAACAACTCTGTACCAGTCCTCTCTGCATGTGTTATATTTGAAGGTCGAAGGCATCTGCTGTCTATTTAATCCGTGATGACTCAGATGTTAGCATGACAACTGACTTACTGTTTTTCATCCAAACATTGAGGTTTTCAGTACTGGGTGCTCTTTCACTTTTAGTCTCTTCCTCATGTCTTTATGATTCTCCTAAGTAAAATATTGTGGCTGGTTCATGGATAATATAATTTGTAGGCACTCAATAACATTACCTTGAACCACTGTTTCAGTGAACAATGAGACAAGGGAAATTTGTAGTTCCAGAAGTGTGTGTGTTGCTGTCAGACCGGGTGATATAATATCCTTTTCCTCTTCCTCAAATAATCAGTGACCCTAGTTTACATGAGATGAGAGTGAGTGGTAAAATCAAGGCTGAATGAAGGAATTTGGATTGGCAAAGGCCCTGGAAACAGGCATGGAGAAGTTGAAAATGGGTTTTCTGCAAGGCAAGGGGGTGCATAGGGTGCAAGAGGTGCATAGGGGGTGCAATGTGGTGCAAGGGAGACATGCCCCTTAGCCACAATAAGTTCCAAATACCTTGGTTCACTTATTGTCCAGGATAAAATCCTCTAAAAGCATGCTGTATGTGACTCAGAGTTAAATCCCCTACTCAGTAGGACCTTTCAAAAGGAGAAAATTTTGGAAGACATCATGTACTCCCTGATAAAAGCAGGCAATCTAGAAGAATGGAGAAAGCATTAGTCTTGGAGTCCAGAAATGTGGGTCATTCGCCCAGCTCCACCAACCTTCACTGTGGTCTGGAGTCATAAAAGCATCTCATTTCCCCAAGCCTTAGTTTCTTGACCAGTGAAGTAGAGTTTATAACATTTGTCTGAAGAGAAACATCATGGTGTTAAGAATCTAGAACTAGTCTTGGAGACAGAAAGACCTGTGTTCAAGTTACACCCCTGACACATATTGTGTCAATTAGCTTCCCAGTGCTCTCAGGCAACTCTCCTAAGAGTGGACTTTCTAGACAAGTTGCTGACCTGCATTACAGCAAGGAGTTTTTATTCCAAAGGCTTCCTAAACCAACGAAATCATGAGTCCAGACCAACCCACTCCCTTGCCTTCCACCAAAAAATAAAAAATAAAAATCTGTCCTAACTTAAAGAGTTATGAAGCCTAAATAAAACAAGTGAAGGTACTTTGAAAAAAGCAAAAAGCTCTATATAAGTTTAACTCTGATAAGGTGATATAGTGCACAGAATAGTGGCTCTGGTCAGAGTCCGTGGGTTCAGATCCCATCTCTACCTGAGTGATCTTGAGTAACCTACAACTCTTTCAGCCCAAATTTCCTCAGCTGCCTCTAAGGTTCCTTTCAGCACTCCTACCATGACAGCACAGTGAATGCTGGTTGACCAAATACAAAAATGTATGCATTTATTTTTGCTCTTAAACATATAATCTACATGCAAAAAGGTCACTTGCTCTTAACTCAGTTTCCATTTTTATATGAGCGTTATTACTCTGGACTTCTTAGTTTGAGAACATATTTTGGGGACAATATTTTTTTGCCAAGCTTTGATTTTTTTTTTATTATTGAACCACCAATATGCTCAGTACTTATCAGTCTTTGTTTTGTTGGAATGTATACGACCATTGCTTTCTCTACCTCTTACCTGCGTCTCTTGGCTTGGTTCATGCAACACTGTACAAACTTTGGGATTCCCCTTTGATTCACTAAATAAGAGGTAACATGATAATTTATACAAATAGCTTTGTTTTCTCTGAGTTGATTATGCTAGTATAAATTCCCTTCCTCTTTTGAAAGTGCACCCAAATCCTTGGGGAAGTCTGAGGAACAACACGATCTGAGACTCCTTTTCAGATTTCTCAGGGAACTAGTAGCAATTTGACGACAACCCAAGGTTCCTAAATTTTCAGTAATGCAGTAATTTCTGAAGATGCAAAGCCACTTGTTTGGTCCCATAAATCTATACAGATAAAGGCGGTTTCATTAGGAAGTCTGGGAAACCCCTAAATATACCATTTGATAACTGGGAAATTTTAAATTTGTTTCCTGTTCCTTGGATTAACAAGATTGTCATTTCCCTTAAGGCAGACTTAGTTTTAGAGTGTCACAGGCTTGCCATAAATGTTGCCAGTTCATTCATTTATTCATTCAAGTATTTATTCTCTGACCACTACATAATGACCAGAAAGGGCTCTTATGAAGAGATTTTGTAGCAATTTATAGATAACTTTTGCCTTGAAAAGATTTGTACTGTTATCCAGTTATAATGCAGTGTTTATATCATTAGTAAAACTGAAGCTTTTCAAAAGTGTGATTCATTCTAGCTTCTGGGCAAATGGCTCAACAAAATCCCAAGCAAAAGTATACTTTATTCTTTCTACTTATTTACTAAATTAAATGAATAAAACTATCATGATAACTCAAAAAAGAATTCTACCGCCGTAGAAGAGTGATTGCTCTAAGGATACTAACAGTTATCAAAAGAATTACAAACTATCATCTCCTGTATGAAAGACTGTTCTAAATCTCTGACGGAAAGGCAAAGTAAAACAACTCTGAGATTTCATCTCATCCCCCCTAAAATGGCAGAGATGACAGATAAAGTGTAGAGACTGGACCTGTGATTTCATTGGTATTTGTTGTTCAGTCGTGTCCCTTAGCAAAGATACTAGAGTGGTTTGCCATTTCCTTTTCCAGATGAGGAATCTGAGGCAAACAGTGTTAAGTGACTTGGCCAGGATCACACAGCTAGTAAGTGTCTGAGGCTGGATTTGAATCCAGGAGTCATCCAGGATGGTGCTCTATCCACTGTACTACTTAGCTGCCCTTTTCATTGGTATAGGGAACTCCTAGATGAGGATACTCCTACTAATGCACATTAACACCTTTTGGGCAGCTTATAGTCTTAGAGAGTTACCTAGAACACTAAGGTTCTCATAAGGGTCTCATAACCAGTTGGTGTCAAGGGCAAGATCTGAATCTAGCTCTTTCTGGTTTGGAGGCCAACTTTCTATTCCCTATGTAATATTGCCTCTCTAAGGCAAAGATGACAAAAGACAGAATAGTCCGTGATGGAAGGGCTATAGGAAGATAGGCATACTAATACATTATTGGTAGAGTTGTAAATTGGTTCAACCAGTAAAAAACAGTTTTGAATTATGCAAAAAATTCACTAAATTATTCATATCTTTTCACTACTGTTAGTTATATACCCCAAGGAAGTAAAAAAGATAAAAATAAAATGTACCTAGATATTAATCAGCATTTTTTGTGGTAGTAAAACAATGGAAACAAATTGCATGCTAGTGGTTGAAAAATGGATACACAAATTGTGGAAGATAAACAATAGACTATTATTATCATATAAAAAAATGAATGAGGAATTTGAAAAAAAAACCATGGAAACATGAATATGAAATCTCAGAGTTAAGGAAGCATAAGTAGGAAAAAAGCATACACAAATAAAGAACACAAACAAAAACAAAATAGTAAAATGAACCCCTAAACACTGAATAATTATAATAACCAATCTTGAGTCAGAAGAAATATGGAAACAACTACCTCCTTTGCAAAGTAAAACAACTCTGAGATTTCATCTCATACCCCCTAACATGGCAGAGATGACAGATAAAGGGTAGAAACTGGACCTGTGATTTCAATAGGGGTGGGGTGGATCACAGATATAGAACACTGTATATACTATCAGGCATAGTCATTGACAGTTTGATGTAATTGATTTTCTTGGTTGCAAAAGTGGGCTTATTTGGAGTTGAGGGAAAACAATGTCAGGGAATAGTATTGTTCTATGAAAACAAAAGGTGGCAAAAATTTCTTTTCTTTTCTTTTCTTTTTTAATATCCAAGCATTTCTTGCATAATTCCAATTCTTTTCTAAAATGGCTGGATCAATTCACAGATATCCTGCATGTTTTCTACTTTTACTGGATACTCTCTCCTCCTTGGGTTTTTGTGCTACATCGCTATCATGCTTCAGTTGTAGCAACATCTATGCCCCTGCTTTGTATGGGCATATCTTAAAGCATGGCCTTGCTCCCTCTTTTTTCCTCTCCCTCTCCCTTCCTCTCTCTCCCTAACTCTGTTTTTGTCTCTTTCTCCCTTTCCCTCCTCCACTATCTGTTCTTCTTGGCTACTATAGCTTCAACTACCTGTTTTTAAAGATGACTCCAATAATCTACATATCCAGCTCTAATGTCTCTCCTGTCCACTAGTTTCATGTTTCCAAGTACCTGCTAGACATCTCCACCAGGGTGTCCCATATGCTTCTCAAACTCAACATGTTCAAAACTGAGCTCATTGTCTTTTTCACTAAACCTGCCCCTCCTCCCCACTTCCCTATTTCTGTTGAGGGTACTATATTCTTCTACTAATCTAAATGCCAAAGGCAGTTGCTAATTCTTTGGCATTCTATACCCACAAAACCTCTTACATCAACTATTGGAGATAGGCATTCCTCGCCTTTGGCCTGGATTATCGAAACAGACTCCGTATTGGTTTCCTAGCTTCTAGCTTCTACCTTCAATCCACCTTCCACATAGTTGACAAAGTGGTATTGCTAAAGGCCTATGTCTTTTCTAAATGGCATACCACTAAACTAAACCTAAACTTCAAGAAGCTTTAGTGACCTCTCATTGCCTCTGGGATTAAATACAAATTCCTGTGTTTAGTATTTAAAGTCTTTCAATATTGGACTCCAACCTATCTCTCTAGGTTGATTACACATTAGAAACTGTATGACTGGAAAGATGGTGCTACTCAAAAGAAATAAGCAAAGTTAGGAAAAAATTTAAAGAAATACTGGAAGATGGATGAAGTAATTCATCATGGACAAAACAGTAAAAAGAATAATGTGCATAATTACAACTGTACAAATGAAGAGGTTAAAAAAAACTATTGAAGTATATAAGGTTGCATATCTGATCAGTTACAAACATTCTTGATGTTTTAACTGTTTTCAGGGATTGTGTATTGTGGGAAATTCAAATGGTAATCCTTCAGGGCCCCAGGATATTCTCTAAAACTATAAATGGCAGAACAGAAGCAGATAGCATTAGTAAAAGGAATTTTCTCACTAGAAATTCCATATATCAATGCAATCACAGATGAAGATAAAAAAAATTGATTGGCTAGGGGCTGAGAGTTTACTTGGCAGCATTAAAATGGTGAAGTTGCTTATCCTTTTGGTAAAATGGGTATAATAATCCTATTGCTATCCATCTTACAGGATTGTGAGGATAGCACTTCATAAATTTTGAAGCACTCTACAAAGGTGTTTTTACTTCTACTGCTACCACAATATTTCTATACAATAGAGCCATACTAAAAAGCTATTTCCAGGTTTCCCATAGCATAGGCCCTGAGAACAAAAAGCATTATGATGCTAAGACTTAAGCTTACAGCTCATTCCAGAGTCTTCATTTCTTAGCAAATTAAAATGAGTATCTATTCTACTTTTATACACAATACTCTACTAAAACAGTAATTGCTGATAAAATGTTTTCTTGCCTGTGAAAAAAGTAGCATCAGCTGTACCTCCTGGAATAGGGAAATAAAAAAAATCTCATTTTCTGTCTCCCCTTCTTTTCCTCTTCTTCTTAGAAATTCCACTGTCGCTGTCACACTAGGACTCACTGCTATGCCATTAGTTTCAACCTGTCTTTATCTCACTGAGCTATTTGAAGATATGAAAAAGCATCAAGAGAGGGGAGAAAACCCCCAGAGTCCATGGTCTTCTATAGTACAGCACATGAAATTACCACTGGCAACCCTAATCAACAACTACAATTAAGCTTAATTATAAATTACAAGTATCTAATTTAGGAAGACCTTTGCTTTATAAATTGTAGTTGTTACTAACTCAGCTACTTGAAATAATCCCAGGGCTGGAAAAATGCATTCTCCAAGTCATTAAGAACGGCTGAATTTTCCTCTGGGGTATCTGGCAGAAAAGAATATAATTGGGCAACTCTGCCTCCCCTTCCCTCAACATTCCCATGTCACAAATAGAACTGTAGAGAAGAAGGAATTATCACTTGGAAGTCAGGATAGGTCTAATGATTCACTGTAGTGGTCCACTGGAGTCACTTGGAGTACAATGGAAAGACTTCCCTCACTCCCATACCCACCCCCCTTAAAGATATTAACCTCTAAAATCCCAGCTTAGAATTTAGCTTATTATAATCATTACTCTTTCCCAAGGATCTGTTTTGAAATGCAAGCACTCCTGGGAGGGGTATCAGACTAATAATATTGGTGAGCCAGATGTGACCTTTCTCACTAAGTTCTGGAAACCCAAAGGGAAAGGTAGATGCAAAGGAGAAAGGTCAGGAAAGAAGACAATTTCGCAGAAGGATGATTCCAGGGTTAAGAGAAAAACCTGAGCTTCAGTTTTCTTTGCATGAATGCTCCCATTTGTTTTCTGAACTGTTCCACCTACTATGGAGACAATTTTAAAAAAGCACTTTGCTACTTTACCACCAGGTAGGTGTGATATCTTTACACTAGGAATTCTTATACTCATCCTGACAGTTTATACCTGCCAACCTGGGAAGGAAGTGCTAAATGTCATATTTTCTATGGTTACCAGAAAATTAAAGACCTAAACTTCAGCTCTGCTTCTCCTTATATGGTAGGACCAAAGAATATATGGGGGTGTGTGGATTTGTGTAACTACTAATTAGAACTTAGCTCCAAGCCCCTACCTGCTAGCTAGTCTCACCTCTTTTTGAATTTTCTGTATTTCAAAAATCAACCAATGGTTGTGCATCTTAGAACAAAAATCAACCAATAAAATCAATGCAAACAATAAAAACCATAAAAAATCAAGCATTTATGAAAGGCCTGTTTTGTGCTAGGCACATAAAGGGCAATTGCAGAAACAAAGACATAAATGATATGCTTCCAGTCCTAAAGGAGCTTATATTCAATAGGAGAGACAATGCATAAACTTAAAATAAGTATACGTAAAAGGTATATAAGGTGGTATTTTGAGGGGGAGGTTTGCCCTTTTGAAGGGGGTAGCATTTGAACTGAGATCTGAAACATTCTAGAGATCCCAAGAGGAAAAGGTAATGAGAGACTATGCTTCAGCCATAAGGACAACCTATACAAAGTCACCATGGGAAGATGAGATAATTCCATATGTTAGCAACAGCATAAAAAGGACAGTTTGGCTGAATCAAAAGTTTGTGAAGGGGAGTAACATATAATAACTAAAAAGGTAGATTGGAACAAAGTTGTGACAGGCTATAAATTTCAATGAATGCTTTCGTATGTCTTTGGCGAAATGGAGTTGGTTCCCTGAAGAAGCAGGCACACGTGCCGGAAGGTTACATGCAGTGTTTTTCCTTAGCATAGAATCAATAAGTTTATTCAGCACAAAATCCCAGAAGATTCCTCTTCTGGGAGACTAGTGAAATCACACTAGTGAAATCACAGGTCTAGACCCTATCCATATAAAATCAATAAGGAAATAGCCATACCTAACAACCAGAGGACACAATGCATGATTTTTTAAAAAGTATAAAATAATAAGAAGTTATGAGCTCACATTATAAGTCTCCTCACCCCCACCCTCAAACATAATTGATCTGGATCCAGGATCCTAGGATCCTCAGTATATTCAATGCATATTTCCCATAGAGTCATTGGATATAGATGCAAAAACTCTAGAGTCAGGATCTTGGCTCACTCATGGCACAGAAAGAATGGAATGAGGGATCCAGCATTAAGTGGGACTCAATAGGGTAGGTAGGTGGTACAGTGGTTAGAGTGCTGGGCCTAGTGTCAGGAAGACTCATCTTCCTGAGTTCAAATGTGGCCTCAGACACTTCCTAGCTGTGTGATGCTGGACAAGTCACTTAACACTGTTAGCCTCAGGTTCTTTATTTGTGAAATGAGCTGGAGAAGAAAATGGCAAATCATTTTAATATCTTTGCCAAGACAACCCCAAAAGGAGTCATGACTGGAATGACTGAGCAACAACAAAAGAGTAGTTGCTTCCCTGTCTTGGCTATGTGGTTACTGGCAGCGATCTCTGATCTAAAACTTTGCCAACTGTAATCTCGCCAGGCTCCTTATTCCAATCCACAGGAACCTGGACTCTTCCCTGGGACCTTGGACTCTGATAGTTCGTGAACTTTCATTTTATCTTACCCAGAACCAAGATTCCACATACTTTCCAGGCCACTTCCAAACCTGCCATGCTAACTTGTCTTTATGTGTTGTCTTTCCCTATTAGAACGTAAGTTTCTTAGAGGAAGGAATTATCTTGTTTCCTTGTACTCATATCTCCAGCTTTTAAACAGTGCCTGGTATAAATGAAGTGCTTAAAATGCTTTTTAAAAATCCATTCACTAATTAATTCATTCTTTCATTCATTTGTTCATTCATTCATTTATCTAGGTGTAGTTAAGCCATCACATTACAGAGAGAATGCAATCAGTAGCCAGCCCCAGTAAAAAACCTTGTCTTCATTACTTGGACCTTAACCATCACTCTCAACAGTCACTGAGCTACATATTTCTCCCCCACTCTGATTTTGACTTTGTCCCCCTAAATCAATGCTCCCATTACTCTTGTAAGTGCAGGGGGTGGAGTGGCTAGTTTAAGAGCCAGAGGTGCTACCAAAAAACTTTTCTCAGCTATGCTCTATGGTTGTGCATCTTGAACTCTACAATTTCTGTTGGATATTAGCAAATTGCAGCAGTTATGATTTATGCTCATGAAGCAAACGACATGTTAAGAACAAGGCACAAGGAAAGGGCAGGTTGAGTGTTTCATTAATACTCATGAAATGTAAAAAGACCTGAAGGAAAGGCTCTAGCAACCCAGCAGCTTCTCTATGGAGGATCTATGGAAGAACACCTCCCAGGGTAAGAAGATATAAATGGGCTGTATTCTTTACCAGCACAGCGAGTGTCCACCATCACTGAGACCAAAGAGTTTTTGAAATATAATTGTTGTGAAAAGAGAAAAAAGATATATGATTATGACATTTGAAAAGGAAGAGAAAGAGAATTTAAAATTTGCCTTTTCTTATTTGTAAAATAAGTAAGTTGTATGACGTGATCTCTTTCTAGGTATAATATTCAACATTTCGCAACTTTGCGGGGAAGGGGTCTAGGCCTGTAATTTTATGAGTATGGAGAACTCCAGGGTGGGAACTGTTTCTATTGATGGAAAATGACAGCTCATAGTTTTAGAGAGTTGCCCAGGATAGCATAAGATGAAGTGATTTGCCCATGGTTACTCTGCTAGTATGGGTCACAGGCAGGACTTGACCCCAGATATTCTTGATTACAAGGCCAGGCTTCTAGGTAGCACCTCAGGATGTCTCTCAATAAATGCTTTCTAAAGGCCAAAGACATGTAAGTAACCTCATTGGCCTCTACAATATAGGCAGGGTCTTCCCCCATGGAACTTAAGAGTCTACAGCTCTAACCTGGTATGGTGATATATGACTATAAACTCAGCTACCAAGGGTGCTGAGCCTAACTAATCTCTTGAGCTTTGGAGTTGTGAGCATAGAGTATCTTCATTACGCACAACATTAATTAACCCATTCCCCACCCCCAGCAGACCTCTAGTATGCCTAAAATGGGGCAAACCAGCCCAGATCAGGAAAAAAAGCAGGTCAAATCTCCTGTGTCATCAGAATAGGACCAGGCCTGTGAGTGACCTCTGTGTTTCCAGTTTGGACAAGATGGAGCAAACTAGGCTTTATTTATTTATTTTTGTCTATTGCTATGATGATGTAGGAAACAGAAGACATCAATAAAAACTTATTTTTTTCAAAAAAGAATCTATGGTTCTATCATTGCTCATATTTTATGAAGGGGAACCTATTTTAAATTTCCCACACAGTAACAACTTAGCAGAGTAATTAGGTGGGTAGTTAGAGACTTAGACTGATGTCATTGACATCACTGAGTCAGTGGCAATGTGAATAGAGGCAGGGATAGCCTTGGAGTCAGGGAGACCTGAATTCAAGACTTGTCCCTGATACATAGTTTGTGTGACCATGGGCAAGTCATTTAAACTTTCAATGCCCTAGGCAATTCTTTGAGGCTATAAAAATTAAAGATGAATTGCTTATCTATTATCTATGGAAGAAGTTTCTATACTTGAAATTCCCTACACCGATGAAATCACAAATCTGAATTTAAAAAATAGACACATATACACCTATCAAGACAATAGGAATCTATATAAACTATATGTATTATATTTATATGATTATGATAAGAACTGTATTTTTATAGGCCATCCTGTTCCAATATCCCTGACCTCAGGAATCACTCACAGTTCACAAGTCATAAGTAGTTGGATGGAAAAGAATTAATTTGGTGTGGGCCCTGATCCTTCGGCCCCCATGGACCAGGAGTTTCTGCTGCCTTCCATAGCCCCTTCCAGAATGGTATATCAATCTGTAAGGGAAGCAGAAAGACTATAGAATGAGACATTTAGCAGGAAAGTAGGTCCCATACTACACTGGGAACGATTGATTACTCATGCCTCCAGAAAGGTACGTTTGACACATAAGTAGAATTTTACAACTGGAAGGGGTCTTGTCTGGGCTCCTCAATTCATGGAGAAAGAAACTGAGGTGGCAAGGAGGTTGATCTGCCTTTCTCAAGGTAACATGGCTCTTTAGTGGTAGAGCTAGAATTGGGGTCTCCTGCTTTCTAATCCAATGTGTTTTTTCCCCCATACCATGCTCACTGACAGGAAGTGGTATGTACAATCAGTCAATCTGTCAATACAGACTGCCTACAAGCTAAGGGACTTGGAACTAACCAACCATTAGACATTTTGATCTACAGGTGGCCCGAAGAGGCTCCCATAGACTGCCCATTGATATGTGAGTTTGACTGAGCACTGAAGCTCAGCACCAACATAATGCCATTGTCAGCTTCCCGGTGCCCTAAGGCTGTTCTGGATCCCCTTGCAATGCTTAGCAAAAGGGATGTGGATTCTTATCTTGGTCCATACCTGGGGTTTCAGCAAGGCTTTCTAAAGATTCCAGCAATTAAAAAAAGACTGGTAGTTTTTGTATCTTATAGCACCTTTATGTCCAAAAACCTACGGCCCTGACCTCCGAGACAGCCATCCTTTGTAACAAAGAATAAAAAAAAAAAAGGAAAGACTTCTGCAAGTCTATCAGTGATTATCTTAAATAGAAAAATTCAAAGTCCTTTGTATAAGTGATAGAAACTTAAACTGTAAGCCAAGTAAATATTTAATCTACACATATCTTAAAAGGTTTTCACTATTCTGCAACTTAGTACCTTACTTGGCCAAGTCACTTAGGATTGTAAAATCATGGATTTAGAGCTGAAAGGGGCCTTGGAGAATAGTGAGTCCAACCCTCCTATTTAACAGGTGGGCAAACAGGTGAGGCTCAGTCAGTTGGCTAATAAACATTTATTAAGTTCCTTTGCTATGTGCCAGGCACTATGCTAAGCACTGGGGAGACAAAGAAAGATAAAAGACAGTTCCTGATTCCCAGGGATCTCATAGAGATAATATGCAAATACATACAAACAGGTTATGTATAGGATAAATTGGACATAATCAACAAAGGGAAGGCACTAGAATTAAGGGGGACTGGGAAAGGCTTTCTGTAGAAGGTGGGATTTTACCTGGGACTTGAAGGAAGCCATTGAAGCCAGAAGGCAGAGATGAGGAGAAAAAAAAGCATTCCAAGCAGGTGAAAATGTCAGGAAATAGTGGATCTTATCTGAAGAAGAGCAAGGAGGTCATGGTCACTGGATCTCAGCAAAGTACTTGCCTAAGGTCATACAGATAGTAAATGAAAGAGCCAGGATTCAAGCCTCGGTTCTCTGATTTCAAATACAGTGTAATTTCTACTAAATCACTGTTTCAGCTTTTTCAGCTTTCTCATTGGAAAAATGGGGGTGCTAGATTAATTGATCCCTATGGTCCTTTCCAGCTCTTTTTGTTGTTCCGTCGTGTTAGTCTCGAACAGCTGTCCATGATCCTATTTGGGGTTTTCTTGGCAAATAAAACCACTGGAGTGGTTTTGCCATTTCCATCTCTAGCTCATTTTACAGATGAGGAAACTGTGGCAAACGGGGTTAAGTGACTTTCCCAGGGTCACAGAGCTAGTAAGTATCTGAGGCAGCATTTGAACTCAGGTCTTCCTGACTTCAGGCCTGGTGCTCTATCTACTTTGCAAACTAGCTGACCCTTCCAGCTCTAAGTCTATGATATTATTCCTGTGATATTATACTTTATGCTTTATAAATAAACAAATATTTTACACATGGGCTTAGCTTAGTTAGAAAAAATTCCAGAGAACTTCTGCCCTTTATTTTCTGTGAGATTTTGCACAAGTCACTTAATTTCAATGTACCTCAATTTCTTCATCTGTAGAATTATGGAATTGGACTTTGAAATGACTTTCAATCCTGTACCATGTAACACTGAGATCAGATGATTTCTACTGTCTCTCTCAAATAAGAAAATATCTGTAAGATAAGTATGTATGTGTGTATGTATTATATATGTATACATATATACATAATTATCTTACCCAGGTGCACTCTCTATCTCTCTCTCTCTTTCTATCCCCCACCCCCGCGCACACATGCGCACACATGTATGGATAGATATATAGATGTGTGTGTGTGTGTGTGTGTGTGTGTGTGTGTGTGTGTGTGTGTATTCTTAACTTACCCCTTTCCTTCTGCCTCTTTCAATTCTATAACCCACTGTAAGGCAGGTAACACTAGCACACAGGATGGCTGCTAGCATAGGTTCACTTTCGATCTGGTCAGACAGGAAAGATAGCTTCAAAGGGGTTAATAACCTTACTTTATTCTAGTCCACTCTTCTCACAGTGAGTTGCTGATAATGGGAGCACAACTCCTATAGCAATCACCCTTCTTGCAGAGGCTGGCAAGAAGTGGGGCAACTACCTCTACTTCTCGATGGGGTCAGGCGAGACAGGCACACTTGTGCACTCGCCTAAATGCCCCCAAACCTCCATGGGGGCTAATTGAGGCAAACAGAGATTCCCCTCAAGCCTTGATGGGGGCCGATGAAGGCACACACGGCATCCCAGTTTGTGCATTCAACCCTGAGGGTTCCCCACTCACTGACTAGTGCCCATCTGCTTTATAGGGCATCAGACAAAGAAGGCATGTTATTGCCAGCAATAGCTTCCAATTTTACATTAACTCATCCCTGTATCTCAAACACAAATGTTTATATTATTTATCATTATATAATGCTGTGTAAGCATGGTGGAGATGTTTTGAACCATAATCATGAGAACTCGTATTTAATGCCTGGGAACAAGAGATTGTTATGGCTATGGATCCTGGGAACTAAACTATGACAAATAATAACAAAAATCTACTACTAAGATCTATCTTACTTACACTAAAATCCACCTTACTTACACCCATGATTTACATATGCAATATAGTATGTATATATAATGCTTCTAGGTGACTCCATAGTGAACAGAGTGCTGGACCTGGAGTCAGAAAGGCTTAAGTTCAAATTTGTCCTTAGATACGAACTAGCTTTTGTGACCAAGTCATTTAACTTCTGTCTTCCTCTGTTTCTTCATCTGTAAAGTGGGGATAATAACAGCACCTATCTCCCAAAGATCTGAAGATCTAATGAGATGTTTGTAAAGTGCTTTGAACATCTTAAAACACTATATAAATGCTAGCTATTCTATTACATTCACATATAATCATACTGAATCATATTCATAAACATTAACAGGAATAAGTGATTTAGGTTTGACTAGATAATTTCCACATCTAAAAGTTCTATGATTCTCTAAGTACTAAACCATTGTTCTAGTTTTTTTTTTAAAAGGCCACCTAGACACAAAATTGAGGTATTCTTTTTTAAAAAAATTAACAAATAAATGTTACTCATGAATTTGTCTTGGGCAAATTGTAAACAGCTTTACAAAACAAAGATAAAATGAAATATTAATTTAAACCATTAGAAAAATTTGCTTTTTAATTCTGGTTTTTAAAACTGTCAAAGTAAGCGAACAGCCTCATTATTTCAAGCATCATGTTTTATGACTCTAGAGGATTCCTTCATGAAAGCCCTTCACAAAAATTAAGATATAACAATGAACCCTGAAGAGAAAAATTGAAAACAACCTTTAAAAAATCAGATGAGTCTCAGACCTAAAGTTTAAAAAAAATTCTCTAATGGCTTTTAGCTTCAGAGCCAAATGTATTTCTTTCAATAGTCATTTCGTTTTCCAAAGTGCAAAACCAATGTTTTCACCTGTTAATATGATTAGGTAAACTTTTAGCTTTAATTTGGTTGCCACCTGCTGGCTGAAACACAAAAGCTTCTATTATGCAGCAAAACTGCTCTGGCTCTTGAACAAAAGTAATCAGAATAACTTGACTTTACGAGGGAGGGAAGGGCTGGCACCAGCGTCTTACTTCCTACCCCTACTTTACGAGGGAGGGAAGGGCTGGCACCAGCATCCTACTTCCTACCCCTTTTCTCATATTAAACAGGAAATGTTAAAGAGCCAATTGTCACAAAAATCTGAATCACAGCTAGACCCAGAATACAATCATAAAGCTATTCCCACCATACTCCATCTGTGGAGCTTGGGTAGAGCTCTAACAAGATAATCATTGTGAAGTAGAAGGAGAATGATATTATAAAAGAGGATTATTAAGTTTCTTTCTTTTTCATTTCCATCTCTATACCATACTGTTTTCACTCTGGCCATCAGCCTCCATTTCTCCTCAACTCCCTACCACCTTGATTCTCCCATCCTTGGACTTAGTCCTTGGGATTTCTGGCTCTGATAGGTTTATCTTGCCTGGACCCAGGTTTCCTTACCACTTCGAAGTCATCCAAAACCATGCCACTGCTCCCACCCCCCACTTTTCTTTTTTTTCTTTTTAATTTTTTTTTAATTTTTGCACTTTTATCCTTAGCATCTGGTATGGTGACCTTGACCTCATAGATTCTGAGTTAATTTGCACAAATTGAACTAACAATATAGAACAAATTCCCACTACACAATAATATAAATCACATTTACATAAAACTGAAAGTTTTATTTTAAAAATATTTATTTATTTATTTTTAGTTTTCAACATTCGTATTTGTAACCACCCCCCACTTTTCAGCTCTCCAGCATGTGTTATCTTTCTCCATTAAGATATAAACTACTTAAGGGTCTTGTTTGTTCAGTATTTTTATTCTAGATGCTCAGCACATAGTAATCATTTAATCAATTCTCCTATCTATAATAATAGATAGCATTTACATGGCACTTTGAGGTTTTCAAAATGATTTACATGTTAACTCATTTGTACTCTGGGAGGTAGATGTTATTAGCACTCCCATTTTACAGATAAAGAAATTGGGGCACAGAGAGGTAAAGGGACTTGACCAAGGTCCCATAACTAGTAAGTGTGTAAGACAGAATTCAAACTCAGGTCTTTTTGATCCCAAGTCTTGCCCTCTCTCCATTGTGTCACCTGTCTATCTATCTGCCTGTCTGTCTGTCTGTCTATCTGTCTGTCTGTCCATCTGCCTCCATCAGTGGAGATACCATAGGTTCAGAATGAGATATATACCTTGTCAGATGTGGGGATTGTGCCAATTTATTTGGATTTCATGGGCTTCTTTATTACAAGGGAGGGCCCTCTTAGGGCAGAGAGCAGTTGTGTGTAAGTGACAACTAAGTTTTGGAAAAGCATTTAAAAAGATTAAGATGAAGAGCCATGGATGTTGATGAAAATTTAACTATCTGGTTGTTTAGCAAGGGAAAAAAATCCAGATATTTTGCTTTTTTTTCCAGACAGGAAGCACTTTCCTGAGAGACTTTGGAAACTAGTACTGTATTAGGCAAGAATGTGGGGCAGGAAGAGTAGTAGATGACTCAATTTTAGACTCTCCAGGTGTACCCTACTTAACAGTGATACTTAGTTCAGATAAAACACATTTTTGGATTAAAAAAAAATGTTACAATGGGGAAGTTGGTTCATAGCAACAGTGTTATGAAATGGGAAAATAGAATATATTACTGAACAGCCAAAACTCATACTGTAGAAATATAAAAACATTCCCTATAGTGACTGTAAATTAGAATAGGCCTGGACTGCTTTGATCATCCAACAGATCCAGTGTGCGGAGACACCTTAGTCAAAGAAGACCAATCTAATTCTAGACCCTTATGCAATAAATCAAAAGAAGCCCTGAGGTTTACTGTTATTAGTGTACAAAATAAGGATTATAGTAAACATTTAGCCTTGGTTGGGCCTTGGAGATCATTTACAAATGAGGAAATAAAAGCCCAGATTTGATTAAATAACTTGCCTGAGGTGATATTGGTGCTAAGTACACAATCAAAAATCCAAGCTAGAGTCCTCTGATTCCAAATCCAGTTCTCTTTCCACACTTTGGGGAATTAATAGCTCAAGCATAATAAGTAAACAATTCAGCAACATCCTGGAAGGATGAGAAATGGATCTAACTCCTTCCTCTCTAGGAATTCCTTAAACTACAATTCAGATTAAACTAGAGAATTTTGTTTCTTTTTTTTTAAATCTCTCCCAGAGGAACATGGCTATGGAAAACAGCATGGTTTAATGGAATAAGCATTGGATTGGAACTCAGACGACATGGGTTTGAATCCTCCATCATACTCATTTAGATATTGAAGCTCTGATAGATCAGGAAGCACACAAAAATCAAGGAAGGCCTGGGCTTGAAATTCTCTGAATTGACGTACAATGGTTTCTGCCACAGCCTAGAGTGTGAGTTCATCCCCCACTGCATTGCCAGCCTCATGAAGGAATGGAGGGCAAAGTCCAGGTGTCCATTTTCAAGGGCCAGGTCTACACCCTGAGCCAAGAGTGTCCCCTGTCACTGTACAATGAAGAGCTAGCGTGCAGGGTGCTTATGAGTCCTCTGATGATACTGGCTTCATCAGCATTGGCCCTCTAGGGCTAAAGGAATATCATTGTCTGCAGAGGAAGGTTATCACCAAATAGACTAGACAACCATCAATAGTGTGAAACCACAATTAATGGCACTGAATGTCATGGCATTTTGTGATTGTCACTCTCTCTTCTGGACTACAGCTCAGCCAAGCCGTGTTTTATGTTCCTGTAGCAAACAGAAGTGGTCAACAAGGAATGGGGGTAGGGGATGGAGTGGAAGTTGCAACAACAAAAACAAAGAGCTAATTTTGGTGGGGAGGGAAACAAACAGCTCTGTACAGAGCCCACTGTTTCAGATGCTTAGGGGAATGAAAAGATTAAATAAGACATTGCCCAGTTTTTCCCAATCCAGTTGGGCAGAGATGACCCACACAAGAAGTAACCATATTTCTGAATAATGCAAAACAATACAAGATGAGTCCATACAAGAAGAGGGCTATGTAAAGTCCAAAGGGAAGAAAAAATCATGACCAAATGAAAGGAAATCAGGAAAGTCTTCTTATAAGTGACATTTGAACTGGGCTTTGAAGACCAGGCAGGATTAAGGGGGCAGGACATTCCAGCCTTGGGAATGATATGAGCAAAGGTAAGAAAACAGAGAACATACAGCATGTAGGTATCCTCATCTCCCTTTGAAGGCCTCCTCTAGGCTATGAACTCTTTTATAACTCACCAACACATTTGTAGAGCAAGTAGTACCAAGGAAAAGAAGAATTCAAACCAGATGGTTAAAGTCATACTTTGATAAGAAGATGGTATAAAGGAAAAGGGCCTGTTCAATTCCTCTGGTCCCAGGCCTAGGCATGCCTGCTACACACAATTAATGAAAGACTATTTATTAAGTATAGCAGTAGAAAGAATGGATTTAGTAAGAAATTACTTCTCAGACACAGGGAATTTTAAGCTGAAACATGAAGGATACAATAAATGTGGATTGTGGGAGAGAAGGGTAAAAGGGTATTCAAGATGAGAAGAATGGTATAAGCATAGGATAATTAGAAAAGAAGAGTTATAAACAAATATTTGGAGTAATAGCGATATTTTTGGAATAGTGTCTTGCCTTCCCCAGTGATTACTGGCATGGGGAAGAACATTCATTTGAATGTCCAAGTGTTGACATGTTAAAAGAAAAATCAATCTTATGTCTTAATAGTCACATCACTGTAGCTTATTATATCCTGAGGTCTCATAGGGCATGAGCAGTGGTTGGCACACAGGTAAGATACATAAAGATTATCTGATTTGGGGTTTAATCAGTTATATAATCTTGCTTTCAAGTTTACTTACCATGAAACTCACCTTAGGTATTGGCTAGATATCTTGGCAGTCTAATTTGCCTGCAGCTTGAAGGTAAAGTTTCTACAACCCAAACAGCTGAGTTTCTGTAGTTCTAGAGGTTTAAGAAGCAGCTCTTTGCCTAACCCTGGGACTTTAAACAAATCACTTTACTGTGCCTCAGTTTCATTATCTATAGAAATGAGGGGTTGAATTAGAGGAGCTCCAAGCTCTAAAGGATTGCCTGACTAAGAAAGATCATGCTTTTAGTTCACAGAATAGAATAGGTCGGAAGGGAATAATAGGGAGAAGCTGCAGGACTTCTCAGCTATTCGGTCATCAGAGTTTATATTTGTTGTTTCATTTGAACAGAAAACTGGTCCAGCTATAATAATCAGATCTAGGTACTACATCACAAAAGCACACGTTGCAAAGAAAAAAAAAGCCATTTAAAAATATGTAAAGTGCATTACAAACCTTAAAAAGCTATAAAAATATATAAAATAACAATGTTGTTTGTTGTTACTGTTACTATGTTCCTAGCTTTCCTATTACTGTCTAGGGCACTGGCATCCTCACAGTCAACACCAAGGCTCTAAGCCTAGGCGTCATCCTCAGCTCCTCAATGTCTCTCACTACCTTCCATATCCAATCACTTGATAAGCCCGGTTACTTCCACATTCTTGACATCTCTCTATATGTCCCTATCTCTCTGCTGACTTTGTAACCATCCTGGGATAGGCCCTCATCACCTCATGCTGTTAATGGTTGGCCTCCTGCCTCAAGTCTCTACCCACTCCAGTCTTCCACTAAGCTGCCAAACAGATCTTCCAAAAGCACAGATCTGACTCCCTGGACCCTCTCATTCACTCAACTCTGGCATCTCTCTGTCACCTCCAGGATGAAATATAAAATCCCCTCTGGCCTTTAAAGCCTTCATGACCTGGCCCTTTCCTACCTTTACAATCTTCTTACACCTTACTCCCTTTCCCATTCTCTTCAACCCAGCGACGCTGGTTTCCTTCTTATTACTCAGATATGATACTCCATCTCCTGACTTGGAGCATTTTCCCTGGCTGTCCCCAATGCCTGGAACTCTCTCCCTCCTCATGTCCACCTCCTGGCTTCCCTGGCTTTCTGTAAGTCTCAGCTAAAGTCCCATCTTCTGCAAGAAACTTTTCCTAGTCCTTAATTTTAGTGCCTTCTCTCTGAGCCTACCCACAATCTATCCTGTATATGTTTTGTCTGTATAAAGCTGTTTGCATTCTGTCTTCTCCATTAGATTGTAAACTCCTTGAAGGCAGGCACTGTGGTTTTTTGTTTTTGTTTATTTGCCTTTCTTTGAATCCCTAGTGCTTAGCACTGTGCCTATCACTGATACTTACTAAACACCAGTTGACTGATTACTTTGGATTATTGTCTTCTATTTGCATAGGCAAATAAGTGTTAATGTAGGGTATCTATCTAGGGTACCTACTGAGGGTGCAAGTGCCAAAACAAAGACTTCTGTTCCTTTGAATCAATTGTCAAGCAACTTTTCTTGGGACTCATCTATCCTAATAGGAGTGGAGAGGAGAAAGTGGCTAGTAAGACACACATTCATTCTAAGAACTCTTTGATTTTGAAGAAGGCCCGTCTTTTACAGGATACCGCTGATGTCTGTACCCCCTATTTAATTTTTCACAATGTAATCCTAAACACTTTCTGTGGCAAACGTAAAGGGAAGGAAAAATCATGAATCCATGAGGCAGCTAGGTGGTACAGTGGATAGAGTACTGGGCATGGAGTCAGGACGTCCTGAGTCAAGAAGACCCTGGAAAAGTCACTAAACCTTTGGTTTGCCTCTGTTTCCTCAGATCTGAAATGTGAATAACAAAAACACCTGCTTCATAGTGTTGTTGTGAGTATCAAAGAAATAATATGTCTAAAGCATTTACTGTAGTACCTGGCACATGGTAGATGCTTAATAAATATTCCATCCATCCATCCATAGTCATGTGAGTCATGTGAGAACCTATGGCTCACTTTGGAATGAAGAATCCATTGAAAATAATATTCATTCAAATCCACTATGTAATTGTCATTTATTTAGCTATATGACTCTAAGAGGTTACCCACGAACAAAGAGGAGCAATTTATCTATTATTGTTTGTCCTTTGTCACTAGCATCACTTTCTCCTCTGGAGCCATTTGGGTCTAGTGGCAAGATATAAATGAGGACAACTGGAGATAGCCTCCATGCAGTGGGAGACCTTGGCCTTTTTAAGTTCAGGTCTTTCCCAGGTCTCAGTTTGATTGAGGTAACACCCATTCAGTGATTAAGCCTAGGCAAGAAATGGGGCAAAGAATGGTCTCTTTTACCTAGTTAAAAAAAAAAAAAAAGAAAGAAAGAAAAAACCAATCTGGGAGGGAAAGACTCTCAGGGTTTCCAGCCAAAACAGAAACAATTGCTATTTACACTCACTCTGAGCCATCAGGGCCCAAACAATGACCAAGTGAGGCTTGGGCTAGGACCTATTATTGGCTGGTCAATGTGCCCCAAGTGATTTGGGTTTAAGGCATAATCCTTAAGAAAGAAATCTAGCGAGTAAACCCCACAAAACCTTGGGAGTTTTCAGCAATCAAAATTTACATTTCTTTGGCAGAGCACCTGTAGGTAAGGGTATAATGCCCTATGTGGACAGAGGGAGAGGAGGGAGGGAGAGAGAGGAGAGAGAGAAGGAGGGAAGGAAAGGAAGAAAGGAAAGAAGCAAGGGAGGAAGCATATATATTATTACTTCTTTAACAAAGAGGTCATGTTACATACACGTGTAAGAAATGGGAGGAGGAGTTTTGTTTCCACAGAACTAAAGGTGTGCTTCCCTGCCTTCCCCCATCCCAGCTTTAGCAGAGACCAGGCCTCAAGGTCGGTCAGGTGAGAGGTCAGAGGCTTGTAAGCATGTGCATGCTTTTTGAGAAGGCAGTCTGGGGAATTAGAGAGGCCAAACCAACTTGAACCTGTTCAAGCTTATCTAGAGTCTGGTCTTGGTCAAGAATCCAGGCCTAATTTGCATATGTTAAAGAGGGAAAGTAGGGGAAGTAAAAGAATATAGTTTAATCCTAAACTAAGGCAAGGAAAATCTAATTAACTTCACTTTTGCTTCTGTATTCTTATTATCCTATTTATATAAACTGTATAACCTAGGAAAACTATGTAAAAACAAAGATTGTAAACTAACCATGACTCTAGCAGGAGTGGAGGGAATGGTTACCCCTGCTCCTGCAGCTGTATCAGTGTGAGTGTTCCCGCGAGCACTACACCCACTCTCTTGGGGAGCGTAATAAAATGCCTTCCTCTGCCCACTCTGGTCCTGAGTTCTTTGGGTGTGAATGGGCAAATCACATGGATTTTCCTAAGTGAAGGGAAGCAACAGGCAGTGGAAGCTCTCCAGGCTTACTCCTGGATCTTGTCTTGGGGTGTCCTGTGATCCCCACTGTGGTGTTAAGAGGGCTACCACTCTGGATTCCCTTGGGGAACCCTGTGATCTGCATGGCCTTCTTAAGGGGACATCACATGGGACTTCTGGCCCTGTCTCGGGAGCCTTGTGATCTTACTGCCATCCTAAGGGGCCATCACTTGGGTCTTCCTTAGGGTCTGACCCCTAGGAGGCCCTGTGATCCCCACAGATTAAGGGATGGCTACCACTTGGTCTTCCTCTGGGAGTCCTGTGGTCTGTACAGCCTTCCCTAGGGATTATCACAGGGTTCTTCTTCAGGACTTTGGCCCTGCCTAGGAAGTCCAGTGATCCCCAAAACCACATTTCTCACACACGTATTCACCAAGTTGCCCTACAGTGAAAAGGATCCCGAGAAGATTGGATAGCTCTATGGTCTCTCTGTCTAAAGATAGCATCATGTGTACAATAGGCATTCATCCACCATCCACTTAATCTTTCTTGTATGGAGAATTAGGTTGAACTCTCTTTGGTGATTATAGGTCTCATTTAGGAGGATCAGCAGTATTCTGGGGACTGGAACAAATAGAGGCTCTCTGCTCTTAAAAAATTCATGCTATATATATAGGTGGGTAGGTGGCTTTTCTGTAATCTCTGAACCTTTCCTTTCTTGTTTCATAATACTGAGCCATATTTTCCAATATATTTTTTCATCCTCCTCTGTACTCACATTGGAAATCACCAAGTATTAAAGCACATGTTGATTTAATATGGAGTATTTTATTTGGTTCTATACAATCCTCATCTTCAACAGATGTTGGCATGTAAGTGCAATTATCTTTATGGTGGTCCTTTTGAAAATGCTTATCACAAGCACTCAGCAATATTGATTTTAGATGAATATTTATCATTAGAGAGTTCCCTCATCCGGATCTCATATTTAATATTTACTGAGTACCCCAAGTATGCTAGATATGTTTGAAATTACACAGAAGACCACATAAATAATTCCTTCAAAGTGTAAAAAGTCTAAAAGTATAGAGCACTGTGCCAGGCAATAGAAGAGACCCAATTTTGGAGTTTAGATAAGGTACGGACACACCAGCCTCATTTCATTCCCTGAACTTTGCCACCATCCTTCAGCTTCCAGGCTTCCTCTGCCCCTGCAGCCTCCTCCCAGAACATCCATTTTGAGGAAGAACCTAGACCAGCCACCCATCACTCTCCAGATTTGTCAAACATGCTCCCTCCCATTTGGGTAACTTCCTCTCCTCCCTTTTCAGCTTCTTTTTATGTGTTCTCTTCCATGGCTAGAATGTAAACTCCTTGAGAGCAGTCAGTTTTTCTTTTTCCTTGTATTTATGTTCCCAGCACTTAGCACGGTGCTGACACAGAGTAAGTGCTTAACAAATGTTTGTTGATATGACTTGTTGATATTCATATTTCATGTTACTGTTATTTATAAATCATTTTTTCTCTTAGGGTACTTTCATGTATATTATCTCATATGATTGGGAATATGAATATTTTGACGTTGTAAAGGGGAAAGATGTTGGAGGTCAGTGTGAAGAATAGCATTTGAGTTCAACAAACATTTAAGTGCCTACTCTGTACAATTTACTGTATTAGGTCAAGGGATAAAGACAAAAAAAACCAGTCCTTGTCCTTGGGGAGCAAATAACAATAATAATATTTTTTGGAGGGGGGAAGTCAGGGCAATTGGGGTTAAATGACTTGCCCAAGGTCAAACAGCTAGTAAGTGTGTCAAGTGTCTGAGGCAGGGTTTGAACTCAGGGTCCTGCTGACTCCAGGGCCAGTGCTCTACTCACTGCACCACCTAGCTGCCCCAACGATAATAATTATTATCACTGTCAATAGCTATATAGTGCTTTAAAGTTTGCAAAGAGCTTTGCTTATACTATTTCATTGGACCCTCACAACAAGTTTGTGAGATAAGTAATGCTAGTAATCCCATTTTTACAGATAAAGAAAGTGAGTTTCAGAGAAATTAAATGTCTTACCCATAGGTAGGAAGCATAAGAAGCAGGATTCAAATCCAGGTCCCCTAGACTCCAAGTCCAACACTCTAACCACTAGGCAAGGTTGCCTCTCCTAACACGGAGATGGGCTAAACCATGCACATAATTAGCTATAATACAAGCTAGAGTTAGGAGAAATGATGCTTATCTACCTGGATTTTGTTAGCATTTTTTTCCTTAAAGACTATTTAAATAGAAAGAGAAAGAACCCTAAAGTTAAATGTTTATAATCAGCATCTGAAGAGGAAAGGCAAAAAAATTTTTAATCAACTTCAAATTTTAGGTCAAAGAGTGAGTAGCAAGAGAGATTCTAGCAAAGAAAGAATCACTGTGAAGCTGCGAGTCTAGACATAGCTTGATCAAAGCCTATTCAGAAATAGAAAAAGACTGATCATGACGAAAATGATAAGGAGGAATTACAAGATTTACCTATAATTTTAATGCATATCTTGCTTTTTTCAAAACTCTTTCACTTCTTCCCACCCCTGCAACACTATAAAAATTAACTATTTTCTACCTTTCTGGGCTTGTTACACCTTACTCCCCTTCACATATCAGGCAAACTGACTGCTTTGTTCTGCAGATAAGACAATGTCACATCTCCATTCCTCTGCACAGACTATCTATTCCCCATGCCTTGAATGTACTCCCTTCCCCTGCCTGCCTCCTGGAATCCTAGTCTTACAATAATAAAAGACTGCTATACCTTAAGGACTGGGGCTCTGAACCCACTTCCTTACCAAAAAGGATTTCATTTGCTCCATACACGTGTTCTGGACCAGTTTCAGTCCTGGGAAAGGTTAGCTTTTAAATGAGGGTTTGGGGTCCTTTTCTTACGCTATTAGACTTATGTGTGAAAAATTCCTTAAGACACTAGTTTTAGCTCATCTTTAGACATTCCACAAAGGAGTGGAAATGTATACAATATAAAATATGAATCAGTATGGGTTGGGTATTTATTTCTTACATACAAAAGAAATGCTAAAAACAAAACATTCATAAGCATGAATTGACAGAAAGATTGAGCAGGATTCAGTAACTGAACTTAGAGCTAACATCATATTTTCGCGGGACTTTGGTACTTAAACCTCCTAGACATATAAACTTTTGTGGCAGACTGCTAAAAAAAGTGTTGATGTATTTCACCTCAGTTCTGCTCTGTCTTCTCAAAGTACTTGTCTTCTGGCCAGCCAGGTCTGAGCTGTTCTTCTCATTGGTAGTCATCCTTCCTAATGCAGAACATTCTCTTGCCATCAGTCAACTTCATCTGATGGACCCCAAATCTCTAGACCTCTGGAACACATTAGGGCCAAGCCTGTATACATCCACCTCAAACTCAATGTTTATTCACCTACTCAGGAAAGGAAACACAAAGCTGGAAAAGCAAGCAAAGACCCAGGCTCAAGCTCACCTCATTGAGTTCCCCTGTTCTAGGTGCCACATGGGAGCAATCTCCATGATGCTGGGACGGAGGAAGGGCACCAGTCCCAATCCATCCTTCCAGTGAAAGGCTCAAAGGGGATTAAGATATTCCAGAGCCAAGAAAGAAGAGAAAGGAATGAGGACTGGTCACTAGTTGTTCCTGTTTAGTGGTCAAGGAGGTGATCGCTCTATCATCTCAAAGTGCAAGAGTCTTTCAGCACTGAAACACACATGTCCAGAAGCAGCCAGCAGCTTCTGAATTCTTGAGGCTGGTAAACACTGAGCTATAACAACAGGAAGGGTGGCTTTGCCCACACCGGTTCAACCCCTAGTCATATCTAGCCTCTTTAAATGCCACTTCCTATGTAAGATACTTAATAAGCTGCCTGTTCTCCTAGTGGTGCCCCACCCACTCCTGAAATTACCTTGTATTTAATGTATGGTTACATGGTTGCGTGCATGTATACATGCATGTATATACATACACACATATGTATGCAATGAATATAATCATATACGTATACATACATACATATATATATACACACATATATACATACGTACACAAATGCAGAAAATTAAGTTAGAAACCCAGGCTGTACATTTATTTGCTTTGCTCTGAATCAGTGAAAATATACAGCAGATTTTTAAAAAGTATTTTAAGCTAAAATATAAGTAAGAAGGAAGAGTGCTATGCATCTCTGAATATATATGTGTATGTACACATACATGTCAGACACATTCTCCCCAGAATATAAGCTCCTTGAGTTGTTTTTTTTGTAGCTCTAGCAATGAAGGCAGTGTGTAGCACACATTAAGCACCTAATAAACACTTATTCGTATAATCTTGGTACCTCTCTGGGGCTTATTTTCCTCATCTGAAAAATTAGGGGGTTGGGTACGATACCCTCTAAGGTCCCTTCCAGCACTAAATTACTAAATCTATGATCCTACAGTTCTATGATTTATTCATTAGGACATCTAGGTAGTTGTGTGACCATGGGAAAGTCACTTAACCTTTGTCTGTAAAATGGGAGTAATGATAGTATCTACTTTCCAGTGTTGTTCTGAGGATAAAATGAGATAATATAATACAGCACTTTGCAAACCTTAAAGTGATATATAAATGCCAGCTATTAATAAGAAATACATGATGATAATGAATAATAAGTGTTGGTTGACCTGATTTTGGATCCTAATTCTATCACTTACTGCCATGTGACCTTGGGGGAAGACATCTAATCTTGCTGGGCCTCAGTTTCTTCACCTGGAAAATCCCCCCTTGAATTGTTTTTAGTAAAGAAAACAGTTTGTAAATTGTCCAGTATTATGTTGATATGAATGTCATTATCATTATTTGGCATGCTTTTACTGTCTTTTATCAGTATTTTAATAGATTTTGGCAGAACTAAAAAGAGCATCTAAATTAAACTTTCATGATCAATATCTAATGCTATTATTAGTCACCACGCTCACCATCTATTTTATTATGTTTTCTTATTTCTGTAGTGCTCTCAGTGGAGTTGATCAGATGACTGACTCCTATGGATGCTACAGTGATTCCTCACTGAAATCAAATGTGCTTAAAATTACCATCATTTTGACAATGCTAATGAAAAATGTTTCTTCTCTGAAATATTTCGATAATAAAACATAACAATCTGATCTTAATAGCAAATTGAGATATTTTATCATCCAATACAAGCACATTTTAAATCAGGATGAAAATAGCCTTCTTTCCATCAAGAAATTTGAAAGATATAATGTGTAAATTTACTATTAAATAATATTTAGATACAGAAATAAACATTTCAACATGAAGAATTCAGAGCTGTCAGGGGAAACTTCAATCAACTAATGCAAAGTGAAATAAACAGAATCAGAAAAACAGCATACACAAAGAATACAACAGTATAAATAAAAAGAACAACGGCAAAAAAGAAATGAACCTGCACAAAAATAATGACCACACTTTGCTCCAGAGAACATTTGAGAAAATTACTTCTCCCGTCTTTGCAGAGGTGGGGAATCATGGATGTGGAATACAGCATATATTATCAGACCTGGTATTACTTGGTTTTACTGAATGCCTTCCCCTCCCTCCTCTACTTTTTTTTTTTTAAATCTTTGTTACAAGGGATGGGTCTCTGAGTAAGAAAGGTAGAAGGATATAGTCAAGACATGAAGGTGATATAAGCTAAAACTAACAATAAAAAAAATTGTGGAGAGGGGAAGGCAGGGCAATTGGGGTTAAGTGAGTTGCCCAAGGTCACACAGCTAGTAAGTGTGTGAAGTATCTGAGGCAGGGTTTGAACTCAGGGTCCTCCTGACTCCAGGGCTGGTATTTTACTCACTGCACCACTTAGCTGCCCCCTAAAAAAAAAAATTTAAAGGCTAAATATAAATGTTTCATTCATGATTGTAATTAAAATTTGAGGGAGATTTTGATTTTCTGCCAGAAATTCAACATTACTTAACATATTTTATGACAAGAAAATCTCATTGATGTTTTCCCCCCTCATCTTTTCCCTCAGGGATCAAGTGATCTAATTAAGGAATTTTTCAAATTACTATTTCTTATTACCTCTCCCTTTTATTTCCTAAACTGAACAGAATGACAATGGACATCAAAAGGGGAGTGGTCTAAAACTGTTATGCAGAAAAATAGAATAAGTTAGAAACCCAGCCTGTACCTTTATTTGCTCTACTTTGATTCAATGAAAATACACAGCAAGCATCCCAAGCTAATATAAAAGTGAGAAGGAAGGAGGAAGAGTGTTCTGAATCTTTGAATTCACCATACTGCTTCCTGTTGACAGGATCCTTGGAGAGCTTCCATCTAAGTAATAATCAAATTCAGTGGTTTTAGATTTTTATTTTATTTGTAATACCTCACAATAAAGGGAATATAGATTTAGGTAAGAGTCACAAAATATTAAAAGGGTATATTAAAAAATGTCAAGTCAAGAGAGAGGGAAAGAAGGAGAGAGAGGGAGAGACAGAGAGAGACAGAGAGACAGAGGGGGGAGGGAGGGAGAGAGAGAGGGAGAGAGAGAGAGGGGGTGGGAGAGGGGGGGGCAGAGAGAGAGAGGAAGAGGAAAAACTTCTTGACTATGACTGGATATATTATTTTTGGACAGGGGACAATGACTCCAGCAGTGTTCTGGAAAGGAAAGACTATTTTAATACATGAATGATACAAAAAGTTTCATGTATTCACACGAAGGGTTATATGGCTTACTGTATTTTTCTTGAGACAAATGCATGTCAGAGAAAAGAATCTCCCATTTGTTCCAGAGAAGAGACCATTTATAAAAAAGATCCTGGAACTGTGCATTTCCCTCCTTCCCTCTCCCTCTCCCTTCTCCCTTCCCCCTCGCCCCACATATGTACGTTCTCTCTCTCCCCACCCCTCTCCCCACATATGTATGCATATATGTACTTTCCCTCCATTTTTTTCATTGATATTGAAGAACCTGACTAATTAATGTGAAAAGATACTCAAGCAAAACAGGAGTTCACAAACTGAAATCTACTTTTCCTTTTACCAGTTCCTATGATCACATACAATTTCAGAAATTCATTGCAGAATAAGAGAGAGTATCATTAAAGTGTCAGACATTAGAAACCCCTGGCAGTCCTAAAAAAGCCAAGTAAGAAGGGAGGTGGAGACAGTGTATGAAGACTTGTTTTACTTTATTGATAAAGGATACATCTCTCTGTCTTGTTGAGCTTGCTTATTCATTCATCCATTCACTTCTCTCTCTCTCTCTCTCTCTCTCTCTCTCTCTCTCTCTCTCTCTCTCTCCCTCCCTCCCTCCCTCCCTCCCTCCCTCTCTCTCTCCCTTCATTCTGTCTTTATTCAGCAATACATGTTCCATAACCAAGCCTAAGAATAGTGACATCTACCTTTGGCCTCAAAATATATGCCTGTTTAGATGCCTAGGATATACTCTATTGGTAATTAAAGTGGGACTTTTTTTTTTTTACTGTTTTCTCTTTTAGCACTTATTTAAATAAGTGCCCTTGAAGAGTCTGGCCTTTGTTTCTTTGATTAAATCAGGAGTCTTTGATGACCTCCTTGCCTCAAGGGAAAGCCCAGATCACGTGGGTGATTCACATGTTGTGACCACCTTTGACCCTGAACAGAATATATAAACTCCAGAGGTTGGTGTCTTCCTTTGGAGCTCTCAGTCACTGGAAGAGTGGCATGGGACTCTGGGCAGCAGTTTTAAGAGCCTCCTGGCTTGTAAACCCAGATGTTGATGCTTTCCTGGTAACTATGAATCATTATTTGAATCAGATAAGGTCTGTTTGTTGATGTTTGTAATTTCTATTTGTGTTTGTTCTGAAGGTCAGGGTGCTGGCTTTTCCTCCTGAACTACATGAGTTATATTTGTATGTTTAATTAAACTCAGATTGTTAACCCCTTAAAGTTACTTTCCTTAGTAAAGCAGATCAAAGAACTTGTGCTGGTCTTTCACCTGCACAACAGCTGCTAGCCAGACTGTCGCTACATACACATACCCCAGGCCCATGTAATTACAGGCCTATATATGATAATCTGTCCTTGGACAGAATAGCAGCACCAACACTAGCTCATGACTTTGTATTGGAGTAGATAAGCTTCCTAGTGAAGTCAACAAGCATATATTAATCACTTACCATGGACCAGGCACAGCTTAAATGCTGGGGATACAAAGAAAGGCCCAAACAGTGCCTTGTCCTCAAGGAGCTAACCATCTAATCCAAGGTGCTATCTCTAAGACTGTACTCCAAGAGCTATGCCTAAAAGTTTTGGGACACTCAATTGTTTGAGCAGGGTGAAATGAGGCCAGCCCAGCCTGAGATGAGCTTGAGCAGCATGATTCTAATCAAACCCTAGGAACTCTTAACTGGGAGCACCACTTTGAAGGATCCCTGGCTACGTGTGTTAGTACAAACGCCCAACAGATACCCAACTAAAGAAATCAAAATTTTCTAAAGTGAAACCTTTTATTTGTAGAATTGTAGCACTTCAATTCTATACTTAGTGGTCCAGGATCTATTGAACCACTTTAAGAGCTGAGATCTTGATAAGGGAACCAAATCTGAAGGGAAAACAAAATAAAAGCAACCATGAGGCAGAGAAGTAAGGTGGGAAGTGCTAATTGCCATTCTGGAGATATTTTCAGAAAACCAAGCCAAAATAAAGACATTAAGCCTGAAAAAAAGTAGTATTGGGTAATTTTGTAAGGTTCTTCAAAGAATTATTTTTCTTTAAATGATGCCAAAAATCACAAAAGAAGAAACCAGTAGAATGTAAGCTCCTTGAATGCTAAGGATTATTTTTGTCCCAGTCACTTATCTGGTGTGATGGATCACTCAGAGCCCCAGGATTCAAACAGTCTTTTTACTAAAAATACATTCCAATAACCCTAGGTAGAAGCAGATCCCAAGATGGTTAAAAGCAGTTCTGGAAGATAAAACCAAATAAAAACCACCAGCAAAAAGGTTTAAAGCAGTTGGCAAGGAGGTTCCCTGGGGTTTCAGGAGTTCCCTGAAAGCTACTTTTATCCTCTTGCCCAAAGGGCCCACACAGCTGGGTCTCAGATCAAACTTACTTGAGGGGAAAGTTAACTCAAACTGTCCCAGGTCTGCACTACAACTTCTTGGTTCATAATAGTACTAGTTAGTGTTGTGAGAGTGTGTGTTTGAGGTTAAATCACACCTCTCTATTACCTCCAGCCCCCAACAATTTGGCTTTTGTCTTTCTATCATCAGCACCTAGCGTAGTGCCTGGGACATAGTACGCTATTAATAAATTTGTTGAATTTAGCACTAGTAGCTTAAAATCTGGAAACCTCAGTTAGAAACTTCAGTTAGAACCTCAGTTAGCTCTGCCACTACTGTGTGACCTAGAGAGAGTCCCTTCATTTCTTTGTAGAGAATTTTACAAATCCTTATTCCTAAAGGAGGGAGGGAGAGGTGGAGAGGGAGAGGAAGATGGAGAGGGGGAGGGGGGAGAGGGAGAAGGGAAGGGTGAGAGGGTGAGAGGGTAAGGGGGAGGTGGGGAGAGAGAGGGGTGGAGGGAGAGGGAGAAAGAGGGGTGGGGGAGAGAAAGAGAGACAGAGAAAGAGAGAGAAAAGAGAAAGAAGAGAGATAAATAGATGAGTAGAAAAATAAATGGATAGATAAATGAATGAATAAATTAAATAAATGAATAAATGAAGGACTAGCCTAGACCAACCTAGACTAGACTAGAAGATCTCTAAAGTTCCTTCCATTTCTGAAATCCTACACAAAATTTACATTAAGGATGACAAAAACATTCATAGAAGACATTCATATACAACAAGGTATTTAGTAAAAAGATTTTTGAAAAGATTTTTCTAGTTGTGTTTTTCATAACAGTTCCCTTCATCCCCACCAAATTCCCTAACCCTTTCTCTGATATTTAAATACTCAACTACTGAGTCTTGTGAGAAAAAGCAGAGACAATTGAGAATGGGAAGAACAGTTTATTTGTCATGAGGGAAGTGTTTGTTTTTTTAAGTGGTGGGGGAATACAATGATGTCAAAAAAGGAAAGCGAAGAGGGCCATTGGAGCATTTTTAAAAGCACAGAACAGAAGGAGGTTTGTAGGAAGACAGACAGACAGAACAGATATAAAATTAACATGTTGAATTAGGTACATGCTTTTTTTTTTTTGGTTAAAAGATCACAGCATAGTAGACATTCACAATTTCATGTATGATCTCCACCCCACCCCACTCCCCGCCATTCTCTGTCTCTAGAAATGTCCCCATAGGTATTTTTCAAGGAGAGAATAAAAATAAATGATAATAATACTAAATTGGAGGAGGAAAGAATTGGCCATGTCCAAAGCTTTGACTAGGGTGTGGCAACTAGGGCTCTGTCCCTGAGGAAAAAAAAATTTAAGGCTTTAATAGCACTTGTACAATGTTATCCATAGCACCCTATGACTTGATTTGTAGAGCTCCGGTTTTGACTGAGCTCACTTAATTGCAGTATTTTAATATAGAATTAACATCAACTATGTACTTATCTCCTGTTCACAGTCTGACTTATAAACTACAAGCTAGTTTGTCTCCTGGTAGATATTCAATGTTATCTTCATTTCAGTGAATTGGGCATTAGTATGGAGCACAAACCCGTGAATGGGAGTCTAGTGTTTCATGTAAGGCCAGTCATATTTGGCATTTCATTTGTAAAAAAATCAAAAGAACCAGGCTGCCTAGGTAACAGACTATGTCTAATTTCTCTTAATAACGTGGTAGGGCTAAAAGGGATGGTGGGAGAGAGGATAAAGAGGGTCAACTACATTTTGAAAGTGATATTAAGATTGTCCAAATGTACAAGTAGGAGGAAATAAACCTGAGAGATTTTTCATCTAAATGTTTAGTAGATTTTTTAAAAATTGACTATAAGGGAATATATTAGGAAGACTAGAAATTATGGAAGAAAAATGTAAACTAAGCATGATTTTACAAAATTCTGGTGCCATGGAGAAGAAATCTGGTATCGTTCTTTTCTCATACCTTCAAAGAGTTCTTCGGGGAATCTAGAACTAATTCAATATTCATGTATTTATGACTCTGTTTTCTAAAACATCTCCATTTTGGCACAGCCATCTAGCCAGCCTAGTCCCTAGAAACTAAGGAAAGAAAAACCTGTGCTGGGCAAAGTTTTAACAACCAGATCTGGGGAGGAGCAGGGACAGGAATGTACTCAGGATACACTTAAATTTAATCTGCATCATTAACATTTTTTCCATCACTTTCTTAAGTATAGATAGTCAACAAAATAATAAAGCCCTGGTTTGTAGCATTTGCTGATTTTGAGGTATAAATGCTCAAAGTAGAAAATTTAACAATTGGCTTTCTCATACCCATCTAAGCTGGCTCCTACACATCCCAGATTCTTCCTCACCTTTGACTTTTCCTTCTACCTATACTCATTCAATAGAGTTGCCACTTACTCAACGTATACAGGGTGCATATCATGTCGATTCCATTTTCATTGACCTTCTAGATTAATTACCCAATTTGGATTTAGCCCTAATAGTGCAGGAAACGATTACTAAAGGTTCAGTGTGGAGCTGATCCAATATGGCTCATTCTGAGGGCTAGACCTTAACGTAGCTGGCTCTCAGAGTGGCTCAGCTCTTGGAGATTTCCTGTTTCCCACAGAATGAACTATGGAACCAAAAGATTGCTACCAGTAAAGCAACCTGGTGATATGGACCAGGTAATCTACTTAGAAGTCAAAAAACAAGGGTTCAAGTTCCAGCTCTCTTCCCCTTGCTAGATGAGTGACCTAAGCTACAATTCAACCTCACTAAGCTTCAATCAGGACAGATAGGTAGTGCAGTGGATAGAGTACCAGACTCATCTTCATGAGTTCAAATCTGGCCTCAGATACTTATTAGCTGTGTGACCCTGGGCACTTAACACTTTGCCTCAGTTTTCTCATCTGTAAAATGAGCTGGAGAAGGAAATGGCAGACTACTCCAGTATCTTTGCCTAGAAAACTCTCAAAAGGGATCACAAACAGTTGGACATGACTGAAAAATGACTCAAGAACAATACAACAGTCTCAATCTCTTCTTCTAAAACATAAATTAATCTCTCTGTTGTGAGGATCAAAAAAATACAGTGAATGGAAAGTGATTTGTTATCCAAGATTCCTATGTAAATCTAACCTATTGCTATATATTGGAATGTATTCTTCCATTCCACTATAATCTACATCCATATTATTAGAGGTTAAGGGGAAAGCTAAAGGCTCATGGGATTGCATTCTGTTCCATATCTAACTCTAGGAAAAGCTTCTTTAATAGGTTTCTACTAATAGGAAATCAAAGTATATTTCAGTATCACCGCCTTTAGTCTTTTCAAGAAAAAGAACCCAGTGATAACTGCTGATCCTGTCTCACTTCATGATTCTTTTCATTCTGCCTTAACTATTCACACGATTTTGCTCCCACAAGAAAAGATATTATTGCAAGTAGTTATTGCTACATTTAATATGAATGTCAAAAACCATGAATCCAGAAGCCATCAAAAATGCAATTATTTCCCTCTGGGAGAAGCTAAGATGGGGGGAGGGGTAGTTTGGCCTCCATACCCTTTCAGCCTTCATCCTTTTCTGCTAAAACTGACAAGAAGCAGATCATTCAGAAGCTCAGAAAAGCCACTAATGCAAAAATTGAAGGGCTTTCAAGTTTCATGTTATGAAGTGTAGAAGTCAGTCACATGAATACACTCCCTTATACTTGGTGCCTTTGTTCCCAGATATATGTAGCAGTAGTCTGCCATTTTCGTAATAGACACAACTCACAGTTATTCAGGCAGAATACAAACTTTCTGGTGATCTAGGCCCCATGTTTATTTTCTTCTTCCCTTCTTCCAACTAGCTTCTAGGCAGGTACAGAGAGAGAGACAGCAAAACTCATACCAAGAGTAAGCCAATTTTTCTGCCTGTTAGAAGACTACAACTATTTACCAAAATGAGATGTAAGGATTATCTATGGATTTCAATTAATTTTGGTTTTTTAAAATCTTCATTCTTATTCCTGAAGATACAAGAAAGTAATTAATTATATTACCAATGTGTCTAAATGTCTGGTTTAGAATGTTGTCATTATTCAGTCATTTTTCAGTCATGTCCAGCTCTTTGTGACCCCATTTGAGGTTTTCTTGGCAGTGGTTTGCCATTTCATACTCCAGTTTATTTTTCAGATAAGAAACTGAGACAAACAGGATTAAGTGACTTCCCCAGGGTCATGCAGCTAGTAAGCGTCTGAGATCAGATTTGAATTTATGGAGTTGAGTCTGGCACTCTATCCACTGCACCACCTAGCTGCCCTTTGTTTAGAACAGAATGGGTCAAAGCAGTAGCAGGAGAGGCTAGCAAAGGGGTTACTGTTGTCTTTAGTTTCCTTTGCCTCCTCTGGTTTGTCAGTTAACTAACAAGCATTAAGTGCTATGTGCCAGGAAGTGTTCTAGGTATACAAAGACAAAAGTCAAACAATCCTTTCCCTAAAATAACTTACATCCTAAGGAAGACAAAATGTATACCTATAAATGTATACAAAATGAACATAAGGTGGAAATGAGAGATATCATAGATTTCAAATTGGAAAGGGCCTTAGAGCCCATAAAGTCCACCCCTTTAGATGAGGTTTAGAGTTGGTAGAGCTGGTTCAGGTGTGAAAGAATTCACTTAGACCTTCTCTGTAGCCATTGGGAGCTTTATTGACATGAAAGCAGTATGAGTCTCCTAGCAAGAAAGCTAAGTGAGACCCCAATATTTAGGAGAGTTATGCTTATATAGAGGTTCAGAATGATGATGTAGTTTTAGAGGTTTTTATGGGGGTTGAAGATTAGGGATAGGATGGGGAAGATGGACAACAAAAGATAAGGGTGAGAAAGGCAATTTCTTGACCCAGGATGGGGGGAGACAAGGAATATTATCATCCAGGATAAGGATGAAGTTTTATGGTATTTCAAGATACAGAGAAGAGACTTTTGGATGCCTTTTGGTTAGAGAATGAACTAGGGAAAAGTAACTCTTAATCCTTAGGGCACTGTTTGTATCCTCATCATTTTCATTTTACAGATGAGGAAACTGAGGCTCAAAGTGGTCAAGTGATTTTTCCTAGTCACACACCTAGTAAGTGTTTCAAGCAGCATTTGAATATGGTCTTCCTGAGGAGGGCACTAGCAGTAAGGAGGATCAGGAAAAGCTTCAGTTGAGCTGAATCTTGAAGCAAACTAAAAAATTGTAAGTGGTAGAGTTAAAGAAGAAGTATATCCTAAGTGGGGAGACAATCAGTCTTGAACAGAGGTGATTCTAGTGCCATGTATTTGGAACAGCAAATAGTACAATATGGCTGGATCACAGAAAATAAAGCATAATAAGATTAGAAAAGTAGGAAGGGAATTTGAAAAGAAACTTTGTGGTTATTCTGATGGAACTGAATGATGTTACTAGGCTATTTGGAATAGCAAATAATGCAGATGACTGTTAGAGACTCATCTATTTTATAAAAATTAGCAGGAGATATAAAAGCAAGGATGCTAGGTCACCTTCAGAAACTCGTGCTTGGTCTTCGGTGAAGACAAAAAACATTAATCACACTTTGCATTGCTTTTCTGTCTTCTTGTGCATCTGAAGAAGAAGAGACAAGCCCAAGTCTCTTGTTACTGAATTCTCAATGAACTTTCCAATCCCTGGTGATTGTCAACGTACACCCTTTACTCCTGGCTTTTCAAGCACTTTGAAAATGTCATTAATTCTCACAATGCTTCAGTGAACTAGATCATCTTTGCCAATGATTACATTTTTCAGGTAACCTGACTTTCATTAAGTTGTCTCACAAAGGATGTCCTCAAGCTGCACAACCTTAGGAGCAATGGATGGTTTGAATTGACAGGGGTCTTAGAAAAAAGCTCCCTCATTTTACAAAGGATACTGAACTAACTAGCTAGAGAATTATAATACTGTCATTTGTACATGGTGAGATTATAAGCTAAGGAAACTGACTTTTTAGCAAACACATACAAATGAAAATGAATCTTGTCTCCTTCAATGTGAGGGTATATCCTGATTCCAAAAATTCTCTCTATTAAAGAAGAATCAGAAATAAAATTATTCTCCATTGTGAGGCTATATCCTCAACCCACTAATTCTTTCAATAAAAGAAGAACCAGGAAAAACCCTTTTGGGGGGAGTTGTACTCAGAGGTCATGATACAAAGAAGTAAAGAATTTTAGACTTGGAAGAAACTTTAGCTCATCCACCTCAACTTCACCCCTCCCCATTATACAACTTTGGAAACAGAGGCCCAGGCAAATTACGAGACTTGTCCATAGCTGATGTGAATAAACTATCCTACTCTTCAAAGGCTTACCTGAGTGTATTCCAGGATAATATAGTTTAAAATAATTTTTGTTTTGTCTAGCTAATCAAAATAAAGTGAATTTACAGATCATATCTTTGTATATGTTTGTTTGTTTTTTACCATGTGTATCATAAAACTAGCATGGAGGTAGGAGTAGGCAGTCTCCCATGTGGTGTAATTTAAGGACTGACTTCAAAATGCACATCTCTTTCTTGAATATTTGTCATTCCCTAATCCATTAACTAGAAAAAGTGGTCTTTATCTCTAAAAAGACTACTGACAATAATGGATTTAAGGTAGGAAAACTTGGCTAAGTTTCTGTATAGGGTAACATTAGTTGTAATAGTGTGTTAATCTGAAAATTAAATAAATGAGGAATGGAGGGGTATGATAGGACCAGAGTTCCCTGTTTCCCTGAAAGACGGATTGGTTTTCCCTAAATGGCAATGAAGCTGTTGCTGGAAACTGAATGGTCTTTCCTTATCTTGGTGAAGTTTCCTGGCCATCTAAGGGTATACAAAGTGCCACCCAGGTGTAGTCTCCAACTTGGTAGATATCTGAAAACTATTCAAGGCACCGTACTGCCATGCTCATCAGCTGCATTTCCGTATATAGAGTCTAACTGCAACCATATCCTTGTTGAAGATCCTTATTGTGTCAGGGCAAAGTAAACTTGCTTTAGTTAACTGCTAGATGTTTTACATGTGTCTTATTTCAATCCCAAATCAAATCTGAACTGCCAGGGTGCTGGTGTCAGGCTGACTCCAAAAAAAGGAGGAATGCTGAAAGATGGGTAAAGGGAGCATAAAGAAAAAAAATAATCTTTGCACAGTATTCTCCAGTACATATTTGTCTCAAGGTAAGAAACAGAAACTAGGGGCAGGTAGGTGATGTCGTAGGTAGAATGCTGGGCCTGGAGGCAGGAAGACCTGAGTTCAAATCTGGCCTCAGATACTTACTAGTTGTGTGACCGTGGGCAAGTCATTTAACCTTGTTGTTTTAACAATCTGGCTAGCAGCTTCCGTGGGGGTGTAAGATCCTCCCACAGCCAGCACCCAGGAGGCTGCCGGCATGACAGGAAAGCACAGGCTCTTTTTATGTGCTTAAACAAGGAAGGCACAGTGAAGGGGTTGACCAGCTTACTTTAATCCAGCATTCAGTTAGTTCAGGGGAGCATACAGACAAGCATCAACAGACAGACCAAATACAGACTACATTCATCCAGTTAGTTCAGGGGAAAAACAGCCAGCACCCTGAGCTTTAGGACATTCATTTAGTTCAGGGGAAAAACAACCAGCACCCCGAACTTCGGAACAAAATACAAATTACAAATATCAACAGACAGACCTAATACAACTCATAGTTATCAACATCTAGGTTCAGCCCGAGAGGTTGGGCTGGCCCAGAGTCACGAAGCAGACCCAGCAGACCAGGTCAACACCCAACAGAGGCGGACCCAAACCCATGTGGCCCAAAAGCCTCTGCTGTCCCAGACATGTAAACTAAACCCTCCCCAGAGTTAGCCCTAACAGGGGCCCAGCACCCAGCAAGGCTCAATGAGATAAACTGAGTCACTCAAAGAAAACAAAGGCCATTCTGGTCACACCTGTTTACTTCAGTTTACTCATCTGTAAAAGGAACTGGAGAAGGAAATGGCAAACTACTTCAGTATCTTTGTCAAGAAAACTCCAAATGTGGACATAGAGAGTCAGACATGACTGAAAAATGACTAAACAACAACAAAGAAACAGCAAACTTACTGCTAATCAAATGGGAAAAAATAATATTAAAGCATTTACATATGAAATAGCACATTTTTGCTAGAAATGTTTTTGACCAGTAAGAGATTATTATTTTAGAGACTGTCTATATTCCTAGACCTCCCTATTAGTGTGCCAGAGTGACTTGTTTCCCTTTCACATGCTATATGCTTTTTACAGGAATAGAGAAAACAAATTGATGGCAGATTCCCCCCCCGCCAAATGTTTACTAATTAGAATGAATTACTATAGCAAGACCTATAATAATAGAAGTAATATAGCTCAGGAAAGGGGCTTATCTGTCAATGCTTGAAAGGTGAGGAAACTGAAAGTTTAAAAATGACCATGAATAGCTTTGAAAGTTACATGTTGAATTTATTATATACTTAAAAAGAAAAACAAATGGCACATGTCAGAGACTCATAGTTACATGTACAACTAACCCTCCTTTTTTGTTCTACAGTTTATATTTAGTGTTTGTTAAGTTCAGAAATTTTTTTTAAATTTAAAAAAAATCAACTGACCCTAAGTTGTTTTTATTTACTTGAAGGCCATCATTTTTACACTTAAGGCACAATCTAATATCATTTGGCTTATTATAATCACAAATAAGTTGAACTGAACTTTTATGGTAGACTTATGGGAGAACATGGGTTAGAGATGCATAAGATATGTTGAATGCAGTCATCAGAGGGTCTGTATGACCCTGATCCCATGGTTGGAACAGGTTCAAAACCAGTTGGAGCCAGTCTTCTGGTTTCTCTGAAAACTCCCCATTATTGCATCTGGAGCCCACTGTTCTGACCAGATGTCACCGTTCCCAGAACCTCCCCAGCTTTCTTTATGGATTTTCGGCTATTTTGCAAAACAACTTATGTAACAGCTTTGAGAGGCTATGCCTTTCATGAGGCTCCCTTCCTGCTGAAGTGAATTTAAACCCTTCCCCTTGTGCCTCTCCTAGGTACTCCAGTACTTTGGTGCTATGTGGTGTCCCAAATTGCATTTCCTCATCTTGATTAAAGACCCTTGTTATTGGTGCTCTTTATATTTCAGATTGACAGATAAATTGGTGGAGGGAATGCCAATGTTGATGAAACCTCAGACACATTGCAGCACATTAATTTCTAGACCCCAGAAGCTTATACCCTTTTTACTAAAGCTATGTCACTGATAAATTTCATTAACATGACCGTCTTTCACAGCAGTCTACAATATTGAAGTCTATATTTACCAGTTAAAATTTTTCTAATGACTGTGCAATTTGCATAGCAACATAGTTCACTAGTGAAAAGTGCCAGATTTGGAATTAGAAGACCTGAGTTGAAATCCTCTCTCTGCTACTCATCTACATGAGTATGGGACAGTCACTTAATTTCCCTTTGAGTCATTTCCTCATCTCTAATATTAATAACTAGCATTTTTATAACAGTTTAAATTTTGCAAAACACTGTACGTGTTATCTCATTTGATATTCACAACAACTCTGCAAGATAGGTGCTATTATCTCCATTTTACAGATGAGGAAACTGAGGCTGGGAGAGGATAAATAATTTTCCCAAGGTCACATAGCTAGTAGGTATCTCAAGCAGGATTCAAACACAGGTCTTCCTGATTATACATCCTTTGCTTTATCTACTGTACAATTTAGCTGTCTAAAATGAAGAGGTTGGCCTGCATGGCCTCCCATCTAGCTCTAAATCCTGTGATCTTTCTAACTGTTTATTCTTCTTAGACAATCAGGTTACACTCAATTTATTGTGATTTGCATCAATAGATACATTTAAAAGGAGGACACTAGATCTGTCTGAATGACTTCCAGATGAACCTGCAAATGAAGACTCAGTCTGCCTACTTTGCTTTAGTCACTTATTAGACTGTAAGCTCTGTGAAGAGCTCACTTACATTTTTAAACCTCCTCTCTCTCCTAGCCCACCATTCTGCAGAATTAACATTTCTTTTATTAAATTTATCAGATCACTGAAAAACTAAAGCTAAAAGCTTCATTTCAGATAGATTCTCTCACCTGGCTTTGAGATTTGAATCAAGAAAAGTTATTTCTTAAATTTGGGCAGAAAGATATAGAAGCTTCCAGTGATTCACTCAAAGGAGAACATTCTTTCTTTATTATAATTTATAAAATTAAAAAAAAACACCACTCTATTTCCTAGGAATGTCCTCCTCTCTGTTGTTCCAAAACGCCATCTAGCGTTCTTTTGATGAATAATGATCCAAACTATCATCCACATAATGCTAGCTCACAAAAATTAGGACCGTCTTTACCATTTCTAATATTTTTATTATTAATAATCACAAAACGAATATGCCAATTAAGTATAATTAACAGTGGAAAAATGCATTCGTGATATAGAATGAGGTACTCAAGAATTCTTTCCAGAAAGTGACCAAATGAGCAGTTCACCAAAGGGAACTCCTTAGGGGCCCTCAAACACTTAACTACGGATTATTGACTGTCAGATTAAGCCTAAAACTGTTCCTCCTGCTCAGTGGATAGACTAGTCTCCTCCTACTCATTAATATTTCCACTCTGAATTCACACGTAAAGTCTCATCTGTAATTTAAAATGAAAATGTCCTGGAAATCGTGCTGTAGGAAATACGGTACCTTGGAATGATTGCTAGACTGGGATTCAGAAGTGCAAAGATCTAAGCCCAGGTTTACTGCTAATGACTGAACACAGCCTTTAAAGGAGAGTTATAGCCTATTAGAATTGACTGAAATAATGTCCCATAAATATCCAAATGAAAAACTGCAAACCTCTAAATTGAGGCTAATTCTTCATAATCTATCAAGTGAGAATTAATCAGAAAGCATTTCTATAATTAAAAAAAATCAACATAGGCTTTTTATGGAGAGTCTTTAATTGGCTTTCTGAAAATTGACAAATCATCTGTACCATAACTACTGTTATTTGTTTTACTGTGAGTAAATAATACAGTTCAGTGATCAAAATGTATCATTGCCTTGGGAATACTACATACTTTGATCTGGTTTTGTGGGTACACTATATTAAACTTATGCTTGTATTCATTCAAGTTATACCTCAAATGAGTCTGTTTAAAATACTTTATGTAGATTCCAACGTGCCCTATTATTTCACTAAGCTATTCAATAGTATTAGAGAAGGCACTGATTTATGGTGGCTAGAGTGTTGGGCTTGGAATCAGGAAGATCAGAGTAACACTTACGTACTTATGTGATCCTGGATAAGTCATTAATCTCTCTGTGCCTTAGTTTCTTCATCTGTAAAATGAAAGTATTGGACTCAACAGACTAAGTTTTCTTCTAGCTCTTAATAATGGCATGATCCTAAGTCACTTAACCTCTTTGTCCTGATGTGCCTCAGAAAATTCTGTTAATCTTGCATCTTGGAATTCCACAAGCTGAATAACTCATAAATGCTGAGCATCTCATAAAAGTTTCTTAAGATAATTTCACACATAATAATAATTTTTGCTGTTGTATGTTGTTCAGTCATTTTCAGTTGTGTTCAACTCTTTGTGACTCCTTTTGGGGTTTTCTTGGCAGAGATACTGGAGTGTTTTGCCATTTCCTTCTTCAGTTCATTTTACAGGTGAGGAAACTGAGGCAAACCGGTTAAGTGACTTGCCCAAGGTCACTTAGCTAGTAAATATCTGAAGCCAGATTTGAACCCAGGAAGATGAGTCTTCCACCTCCAGGCCAAGCACTCTATCCTCTACACCACCTAGTCACCCTGATAATAATAATAGCTAGCATTTTAAGGTTTGCAAAGCACTTCATAAATGTTAACTCATTTGATCCTCACAACAACTCTATGAGGTAGGTACTATTATTATCTCCATTTTACAGATGAGGAAACTGAGTCCAAGCAAGGTTAAATGACTAGCCCAGGATTGCACAGCTAGCAAGTATCTGAGGCAGGATGTGAACTCGGGTCTTCCTGACTCAAAGTCCTGTGTTCTACCCACTTTACTACTTAGCTTCCACTATATCATGTTAACTCAATGATAGCTAAATCCAATTACTCTTCACATCTGTGCTCCAGGTCCTTTCCCAACTGTTTCAGATGGGTGGAAACAAAACAAAGTAAAACAAACAAGCAAACAAAAAGTCAACCTTAAAAATTATGAACTGGTATTTTGTTTTTGTTTTTGCCTCACTCTTTATTTTGACCTATTGGCAGGAAGGAGGTACTTAAAGAGCTACGTGCATATCTAAAGCTATAAATTTCTAATCGTGGGTATATAGTTATATACAGGTCTCTTTAGTGGTTATCATCATCATCATCTACTTATTTCCTTAACAGACCCCAGTTTTGTGAATGTGCATTCCTTTTTCAGTCAGCCAACACAATATTTAGGGGATAATAAGGCAGACAAAACCTGCAGGAAATCAGTATTCTTTATTCCATCACTCACTCCCACCCCAAATCCCCTGACAAAACTATTACTGTTGGTCCTTGGCGAGTTGTGCAAAGCTTGCAGAATGTCTGCTTGCAATTTTCCAGTCTATCCTAAATGCCAAAACCAAATTAGGCTTATATAGGCAAATATCAATTCCGGTAAAATAGCAAGTTCAAATCTCCTTCTGTAACTCAGGGACAGGAGAGAACTGAACTCTAATAGAAAGCATTATAACAGAGTAGGAAAGATAAGGTGAGAGGATTAGCAAAGTAACATTCCCATATCCTTCTGGAGAATATTCACTATCTATCTCTAATTCTCTCTCTCTCCCTCTCTCTCTCTCTCTCTCTCTCTCTCTCTCACTCTCTCCCTCTCTCTCTCTCTCTCTCTTTCACACACACACAAGCACACATATACACACTTGTACATACATATGTATATTCACTGATTCATTCCATGGTCCCTACAAATACACCCAAATCATCCCCATCCTTAAGAATAACGCCACCCCCAAATCCTCGAATCTCTCCATTTCACCCTGCTTACTCTTCAATCTCTTGTCCTATGTATTATTTCTCCATGTTTCTCTTTAACAGCCAGATCTTTAGTAAAAGCCATCTACTATGAGAATGCACTTCTTTCCTTTCCTGTCCCTAGGGGCACAGTGGATAAGGTTTGAATCCAGCCGAGCTGTGTGACCCTAGGCAAGTCACTTAACCTTTGTCTGTTTGTTTTCTTAATGAGAACATCTAACCCCTAGGGTTGTTGTTTGAATCAAATGAGATAATACTTGGAAAGGCTTTAGCACAGTGGCTGGCACACAATAGATGTTTAATAAATGCTTGTTTCCTTCCTTCCTTCTTTTGTTTGCAAATATTGACGTGTGTAACCTCGTATGTTGTAGGATTTCACTAATCTGTTGGTTAGTTTTCTGAACTGACCCAGCCCCCCCTTCTTTTTCTTTAAGAGATAACTATATGAGAAAGTGGAGAGGAATATGTTGGGAAATGAAGGTAATTTAAAAAATAAAAGGTAACAAGGAAAGTGAAAAAGAAAATTTTCTCCTTGCCTCTTCTTTACCTCCTCCTCTAATCTCAATCCTTTGCAATAGAGCTTTTATTCTCACCAATGATCTCCTAATTGCCAACTCCACTAACCTTTCTCCAATCTTCATCCTTCTTGTCCTATTTGGAGCTTGACCTTATGGACCATCCTCCCTCCTAGCTACTATTTCCTCCCTCTGCTCCTTCAATTGCTCCCTCCAGGTTCTCCTAATACTTGCCTCATTACTCTTTGCTCTTCTTTGTAAGATCATCCCTACCCCGATCCCAATTGCGGGACTACCCCAGGCTCATCCTGGGCCCTCTTCTTGTCTTTCTGTACCCTCCCTTGGTGACTTATCAGTTCTTACAGGTTTAGGTAGCACGCTGGATAAAGTGCTAGACCTGGAGAAAAGAAGACCCGAGTTCAAATCAGGCATCAGACACTATTTAACCCTGAACAAGTCACTTAACCTTTTTCTACCTCAGTTTCTCCACCTATCAAGATAGGATAATAATAGCACCAGCTTCACATGGCCATTATAAGGATCAAATGAGGTAATATCTATCATTTAAAAACCTTAGAGCACTACATACATGCTTTTACTATTATTTTTGACATCTCTATGAAGATGACTACATATACAGACCTCATCTTTCCTCTGAACTCCATTTCAGCATTACCATCTGCCTGCTAAACATCTCTACCTATATATCCAGGTAGGTACTTAAATGCAATATGTCCAAGACAGAACTCACATCCCACCTTAAACTCTCCAACTAACTTGTCTATATCTGTCAAAGGAACTACCATCCTTGAAGTCACCCAGGATCACAACCTCACACTCTTCATTCTTTCTCACCTCTCATAGCCACTTGGTTGATAAGTAGTGTTGGTTCTATCTCTCTCTCTCAATCATTCTTTTCTTCAGGTTCTCATCCCCTCTTACTAGACTCCTACAATATCCTTTTAACTGGTATCACTACTTATAGTCTCTCGTCTCTCCAATCAATCTTTCATACAGCTGCCAAAATAACCTCCCTAAAGTACAAGTCTGGCACTGTCACTCCTGAGCTCAAGAAACAGCATGGTGCAGTGAGAAAAATGCTAAATTTAGAGTTAAGACCTTGGTCCAAATCCCAACACACTGCCACTTACCACTTCTGTGACTTCGGGCAAATCATTTCACCCCTGAGTCTCAGTCTCTAATTTATAAATGGAAGGGATTGTACTACATGACCCCAAGGTCTTCTGAGGTTTCCTGTGGCCTCTAAGCTAGAATATAAAGTCCTTTGCCATTTAAAATCTTTCATGATCTAGCTCCCTTTTACCTTTCCAGACCTACTCCCCATTACTTTCTCTCAAAGATCTGTCCAACAGACCTATTTTCTATTTCCTTTCTATGACATTTCATTTCCTGCCTCAGTGACTGTGGTCCATGCCTGGAAAGCTCCCCTTCTTGAAATTCATCTAGCTTTCTTAGATACTCAGCTCAGGTTCCACTTTCTACTTAAGGCTTTCCCTGATTCATCCTCAATTATTAGTGCTCTCTCCACTTAAAATACAAAATGTATGCAAAGCAATTTATTTATATATCCTTGACATCTCCATCACAGAATGTAAACTCACCAAGAGAAGGAATTAGTTCGATTTTTGGTCTTTGTACACCTAACACCTAGCCCACTGCTTTGCACCACGTAGACACTTAACAAAAACTTGTATAATTGAATAAGCTACAACCTCTGAGCAATTCTGAATCTTTTTTCCTCCAAGAGCAACTGGCTGAATGGATGGGTAGCATTTTGGAATCAGATCTCCCAACAGAACAACTCAATTCAACACAACAAATTTCTATCTTTGAATTAGAACCAAGTACTCTTTGTTTACATTTCTTTTAGGCACTAGTCAGTGTATTAATTATTACTATATTTATCTTTCCTAACCTCATACCAGGCACAGCTAGGTGGTGCAGTGGATAGAGTGCCAGAGTTGGAGTCAAGAAGATCTGAGCAAGTCACTTAACCCTTTTTGCTTCAGTTTCCTCATCTGTCACATGAGCTGGAGAAGGAAATGTCAAACTACTCTGTATCTTTGCCAAGAAAACCCCTAATGGGGGTTACAAAGAATCAGATATGGTTCAAATGACTCAACAACATGTCCATACTACATGGTGTTCCTAAAGTCTGGACACATAGGCAAAATGCTTATTTTCAGGAAATGAAATAAATGAAATTTTCAATAGCATTTTATTTAATTGGAATATTAACAAATAACATCTTCAATATGATTTCCATCATTTGTGATGCGAAGTTTGATGCACTTTGCAAGATTCACGTGAACGCGATGCAATAGCTCCACACTGCTGTCAATTTTAGCACATTCACTCTTTATGCATTTAATCAAGTATGTTGCATCTGTGATTTTCATTGATACACCTCCTTTAGCATACCCCAGAAAAAGAAGTCAAGGGGGCTAAGGTCTGTTAATATTCCAAATATTTCAAAATATGCATTTTTCCTATGTGTCCAGACTTTAGGGACACCCTGTAGACTAAGCTCTGAGTGCAAGCATTTAGCAAAGTGTTCTACACACAATAGGTATGAATAAATGTTTGTAGAATTAAATGAGGAAAAATAAAGATGAGTCGAGCAATCCAGGATGTTATCTTTAAAAAAAATTCCTATTTCAATTAATTCTTCCAAACGAATCAATGTGTCTGAACAGGACCACCATAGTATCATAATTTATCCTTTCCCCTACCTAGCCCCTCAATGGTTGTGCTTAAATTACCAACAATAATGACTGAGCTAATTAACTTTAATTTTCTTTTAGTATGGTGGTCTTCCATGGCTCCTTTCTTTCTTCTCTTATTAAATGTCAATTTCAATAGCCTTTTGATAGGATTACTTCTAATACTTAATACATAGAAATAAATAGGAATAAAGCCAAAAAATAAAAGAATAAAGCAATTGGGCCCCAGGCTCTGGGGAGAGCATAGGTGAGGTGTAGTAGTAGTTCAGGAAGAGGAAAGAACAACAAATGGTCTTTATCTTTACTAGATATAGATTAGAAGGATATATTTGCATGCCTTAGTTTCTAAACACCTTAACAGAATGCTAAACAATGGTCGTTTTATTGCAGGCAGCTGAGTTGAAACTTGCGTTTATCAGCTTCTTAATAAATGAATTCCTCCACATTTTGTGATATTATTCTTGTTAAGCCTCTTGACAAATCTCTTATTTTGTATTTCATGTTGGTGATCACCAGGAAGATTTACTTGCACAATATAGTTTCATGTAGTTTGGAGAGCTTGATGGATATTTGGTTTGATGAAAGCATGTCAACATAATTACTGCTGAGACACTTCTTTCAAAGCCTGGAGAAACAACTATGAAACTTCACATAGAGTTTCCCTCTTACATTTTTGGCTTTTGAGAGCCCAAATCTAAGCTTTGCTTGTGCAATTATAACTTTTTTTAATTCCTGAAGAATAAAAAAACATGCAGACACAAAACTATAACAAAAATCCTGTCCTTTATAAACAACATTATATTAGAAAGTTTCTTTGTTTTGCTTAGAAGTGTCGAGGTTACTCTATTTACTGCCAAAACATTTGTTTCTTCAGCATGAACTATTTCTCTCTTGTTAAATTTTTTTTTTCTGCCTAAATTGTTTTCTGACAAAACTTGGCTGCAGAATGTTACAAGTAACAATCGACAGAAAGAAAGTAAACATACCCATACAGCACACGGCTGTAAGAAAGGGGAAGAAACAAAAGCTTGAACAAAACAAGGGCTTTACATTGTTTAAAAAACACCTTAAACAAATGCCTATTTTTCCCTGCAAAGGAAAGAGGAAGAGCTGCAGAAAAGCAGCTGTGTAAGGCAAAGAGAGGAAAAAAAAAAATCAGAAGGAAGGAAGATCATGCTGGCCTTGTAGCCATTTTATAAAAAAGCACGTGTACATTTAAACTGGTTACAAAGAAACTGAATAAGAATCTCAAGATTCAAATCATTCTCTCCCCACCTTGACACCAAATCCCATGGGGCTCCAATAGAGGAGAAACTAAGAAAAGCTATCTGATCTAAATATGTTTGAGTATTACAATCACAGCAGACAGACAGACATCAGGTGACTGGTAATTGTAACAAAGGTCACAGACAGCTAACGTTCTGATTAAATTCACCATGAGAGACAATCTCATTTCTCTCAATCTGCCACTTTCCTTAACCAAGTCAGCACATTTTACCTCGAGCACATGAATTTTTTTAAATTACATTCCATTGCTGAATAAATCAAGGAATACATCCTGAATTTCAGTATGGTTGATGGCACAAAAGTATGTCACATTTCTTTTTTCCTTAAAGCTTGCCATTAGATAAAATTTCCCATTGTATCAAAATTCTAGGTAAACAATCTGTCTCTTTTACCTCACTAATGCAGGAGTCTTAAGGATCTTCCATTTAAATTTTAGTCTAAATTCTACGCATGGTGGGCCAACATCTACATTACTGTCCTTCACACAGTCTACCATTGTGTGAATTATTTAGGACAAAGTAAGATACTTAAATTTAGTGATCTATACAGTAAACCTTACAACTTTTTACCTCTTAAAAAAAATGCAAAATTGGAACACTAATGCATTGTTGGTGGAGTTGTGAACTGATCCAATCATTCTGGAGAGCTATTTGGAATTATGCCCAAAAGGCTATAAAACTGTATACTCTTTGACCCAGCAGTACCACTTTTAGGTCTGTATCCCAAAGAGATCATAAAAATGGGAAAAGGACCCACATGTACAAAAATATTTATAAGCAGCTCTTTTTGTGGTGGCAAAGAATTGGAAACTGAGGGGATGCCCATCAGTTGGGGAGTGGCTGAACAAATTGTGGTATATGAATATAATGGAATACTATTGTGCTATAAGAAATAATGAGCAAGCAGACTTCATGGAAAGACATATGAACTGATGCTAAGTGAAGTGAGCAGAACCAGGGAACATTGTACACAGTAACAGCCACAGTGTGTGATGACTGACTTTGATAGACTTAGTTCTTCTCAGCAATGTAAGGATCTAAGACAACTCCAAAAGACTCACAATGGAAAATGCTATCCACATCCAGAGAAAGAACTTTGGAATCTGAAAGCAGATGGAAGCATACTATTTGCTATCATTTTCTTTTGTTGTTTTGTTTTGTTTCTTCTTTCTTGCGATTCCTTCCATCAGTTCTAATTCTTCTTTGCATCATGACTAATGTGAAAATATGTTTAATATGGATGCATAAGTAGAGCCTCTATCAGATTGCATGCAGTCTTGAAGAGGGGTGGGGAGATGGAGGGGGAGAAAATTTGAAACTCAAAATTTTATGGAAATGAATGTTGAAAACTAAAAATTAATTAATTAAAAAAGGAAAAACATGCAATATGACTTCTTTTAAACATAATTATTTGTTTCACTCTATTTGGCATTGAGTTCATAAGACTGAAACATTCTTTAATTCCTTATTATGAAACTACTTATCATATTGGATATTAAATCTATCTTTGATGATTTATTTTTCAAGTCTAGTCTTAATTATAGCCCATAAATATTTTTTAAATTAAATTTTATTTTCAAATGAAGATTCACCTTCTATCCCTTCTGCATCCCCCACCCCTTTAAGAAAGCATAAAAATAAAACCCATTACAAACATGTATAGATACATTGACCATTTTTTAAAAGAAAGTCTCAATTTGTATTCTGAGACTACTAGCTCTCTATCAGGAGCTAGGTAGCATATTTCATCAGGAGTCCTCTAGAATTGTGTTTGGTCATTGTATTGATCAGAGTTGCTATCTTTCAAAGTTGATTTTATAATATTGTGGTCATTGTATAAATTGTCCTCCTGGTTCTACTTGCTTCACTCTGCATCAGTTGATACAAGTCTTCCTAGGTTTCTCTGAAACTGCTCCTTTCATCATTTATCATAGTGCAACAGTATTGCATCATATCCATATGCCTTACCTTGTTCAGCCATTCCCCAGTTAATGGGCACCTCTGTTTCCCAATTCCTTGCCACCACAACAAAGACTATTATAAATGTTTTTTGTACAAATAAGTCTTTTTCCTTTTCCTTTGATCATACTTTGGAGTATAGACCTAGTAGTGGGACCACCAAGTCAAAGGGTATGCATAGTTTAATATTTTTTGGGGGGGCATGTTTCCATATTGCTTTATAGACTAGCTAGACCACTTCACAGCTCCACCAACTATGAAATAATGTACCTGTTTTTGTACAGCTTCTTCAGCATTTATCATTTCTCTTTTTTGGTCATTTTTGCCAATCTAATGAGTGTGAGGTAGAATATCAGAGTTGCTTTGATTTGCTTTTCTCCATTAATGATTTAGATCATTTTTTCACATGGTTATTGATAGCTTGGGCTGCTGGGTGACACAATGGATAGAGTACCGGGCGTGGAGTCACGAAGACTCTTCCTGAGTTCAAATCTGGCCTCAGATACTTAACCCTGAGGAAGTCACTTAACCTTGTTTGCTTTAGTTTCCTCATCTATAAAATGAGCCGAAGAATGAAATGGCAAACCACTCTAGTATCTTTGTTAAGAAACCTCAAATAGGGTCACAAAAAGTTGGACGTGACTGGAAGAACAACTGAAACATTGAGAGCTTGGATTTTTCCTGTGAAAACTGCCCATTCATTTCCTTTGACCATTTATCAGTTGGGGAATTAGCCAATAGATTTTCAATAGGGTTTAAATCTGGTCATTGATAGGACATTGTAACATTTTTATCTCCACCTCTTGGCCAAACTTCTTAACTTTTTTGTGACATGTGACATGGTGCAAGGTCATGTTGTAGCGTCCATCTCCATTTGGAAAATTTTGTAATTCTAAAACAATTCTGCTTCTCAGCGTACTGACAAACTTACGAGATTTCATCATATCCTCAGTGAAAATAGAACTTCCAGGCCCACTGACATTATTTTGATTGATATTTTAAAATCCACAAGACTTTTTTTGGTTAATATTTTATTGTCTGATGAAGATTCTCAGTAAGTCTTACAGGCTCACCTGGACTTTTTCTGACAATGCTTTATATAATCTTGAATTAAAAAAGTGAGTTTAATTAGTAAAAATTGCCGTTTCCAAACTTCAGTGTTCCATCAATATTGATTTCCATCAGTTAGCAGCAGCTCCTTCTCCTCCTCCTCCTCTCCCTCCTTCTCCTCCTCCTTCTCCTCTTCTCCTCCTCCTCCTCCTTTTCCTCCTCCTCCTCTTCATTCTCCTCCTCCTCCTTCTCCTCTTCTCCTCTTCATTCTCCTCCTCCTCCTTCTCCTCTTCTCCTCCTCCTCCTCCTCCTTCTCTTCCTCCTCCTCCTCCTTGTCCTTCTCCTCCTCCTCCTCTTCCTCCTCTTCCTTTTCCTCCTCCTCCTTCATCTGCTCTTCTCATCATTCTTTTAACATGAATTGTACTATAGAAGAATACATAGCAAGCCTTTCCTTTCAGGTACCTTTGAAGGCCTTTGCTTGTTTTCTGAGGAGTCATTGGTCCAAACAGTTTGTCAATTATTTTTCATTTTCAACCAAAATTTGCCTTTGCATTTTGCTAAAAAATGAACCTGTTTTATCGTGGACCTAAATAATCATTGAAACTGTTAAATTCCCCAAACCAGTAGCTATTATAGTATATATGTAGCTAGAGGGTACAGCAGATAGAGTATTGAACCTAGAGTCAGGAAGAGCTGAGTTAAAATTCAAGCTTACTACCTATATGGCCCTGGGCAAGTAACTTAACATGACTGCCTCAGTTTTTCATCTGTGAAATGGGCATAATAATAGCACCCAAGTTATATGGTTGTTGTGTGGTCAAAATTAGATTTGTGAAATTCTTTGAAAACAAATCTTTAAGTGCTAGTTATTATTATTGCTATCCATACTTAAAGAAAAAACATAGATTTAAAAACACAACAAAAGAGGACATTTGCATATGGCACAAAATCTATCTGACAAAATCATCCAACAGACACCTTACTAAAGATGGGGAAGTGAGCTCAGTCCAGTTTCATCGGACCAAAGTTAAAGTGTTTTAAGTCTGCCTACAGTCAGAGATGTATACAGAAATGACTGCTGTTATTGCAAAATAAAAACTTATTAAAATTAGTGATTGCCCCAAATAATTTACACACTACTGTGCAATCTTGCCAAAAAGGCTTCCTTACTATTCCCCATGCCATTCCAAAGAGATAATAATTGTAAAAGTTCTCAGCATATAGTAAGCACTATGTCAATGTTATTATTATTATTAATCATCTCCTGGTTTTAGTGCTTTGCACAGCCTTTTCACCTATGCCTACAATATACTCCTCCCTCCCTCTGCCTCTTAGAATCTCTAGCTTCCTTCAAGACTCATCTTCAAGAAGACTCTCCCAATTCCCTCATTGTAGGTGCCCCACCCCTGCTAGAAATGACTTTGTAATTATTTTCTAAATATTTTGTATTTACCTGTATGTGGACATACAGGTAAAAGATGTGGATATTTAATATACTGATCTACTGTTGTTATTCATCCTATTTTTTCAAAGAGGACCAATGGTATCAGGAGGGTGATGTCTTGACTTACAAGTGAATGTCAAGAGAAGGGTTTGAAAGGCTTTTTTTTTGACAAAGATCTTTCAGGCCTCAGAACTGACATATTCATGTCCTCCCCATCATAACTCAATGCTGAATCTCAAATTCTATAAGAAAATGACTACAACCTCATGAACTGGGATTTATCTCAGATGAAAGTCGCTGGTAGGAAGCCCTAAAAGTTCTTCTGTAGAACACTACTTTTTGCACTGCTTTTATTTTTGTTCTTGTATCCCTAAGGTCTGGCATGGTACGTGGTGAATAGTAGGCATTTAATAAGTGTTTATTGAGTTGAATTCCTTCCATATATGATAGGTCCAAAAGTGTTGTCCTTTATTTACAAGGGCAACTTACATACTGTCAACAAGGCATGCATGCCGTATAAAGTGATGTTTGAGGTAGTGGTAGCTGTGAGTCACCCTCTACTATTTCCTGGACCCTCAAAAGCATGTTGGCATAGTATTTTTGCTAGCTCTTTGTTTTAATACAAAGCAAGTTATTTTTGCCTCTCAGGTCCTAGTTTCCTCATTTCTAAAAAGGAAATACTATTACCATTCTTATTTTTAAAATGATAAAATGCTACATAAATATGAACAGCTCCTATTATTAACAAATTAGTTTGTTAAAGTATGCAAGTCTTTACTTTGTGTCAAGCACTGTACTAAATGATAGTGACATAAATAGACAAGAACTGTCAACTAGTCAAGTCAGCAAGCACTAACAACATGCCAGGCACCACGCTAAAGTGCTGAAGATACAAAGAGAGGCAAAAGGCATTCATTCCCTGCTCTCCAATGTGGAACTATGCCCAAAGGGCTATAAAACTCTGCATACACTTTGACCCAGCAATACCACTTCCAGGTCTGTATTCCAAAGAGATCATAAAAACGGGAAAAGGACCCACACATGCAAAAATATTTATAACAGCACTTTTTGTGGTGGTAAAGAACTGGAAATTGAAGGGGATGCTCATCAATTGGGGAATGGCTGAATGAGTTGTGGTATATGAATATAATGGAATACAATTGTTCCATAAGAAATGATGAGCAGGTGGATTTCAGGAAAACCTGGAAAGACTTACATGAACCGATGCTGAGTGAAGTGAGCAGAACCAGGAGAATATTGTATACAGTATCAGCAAAATTGTGTGACGATCAACTTTGATAGACTTAGCTCTTCTCAGCAATGCAATTATCTAAGACAATTCCAAGACTCATGATGAAAAACGCCATCCATATCCAGAGAAAGAACTTTGGAGTCTGAATGCAGATCAAAGCATACTATTTTCTTTCTCTTTTTCCCCCTTTCTTGCGGTTTTCCCCTTTTGTTCTGATTCTTCCTTCACAACATGACTAATATGGAAATATGTCTAATATGAATGTACATGTATAGCCTACATCAGATTGCATTCCCTCTTGGGGAGAGGGGAGAGAAGGGAAGGGGAAAAATTTAGAACTCAAAATCTTATAAAAGTGAACGTTGAAAACTAAAAATAAACAAATAATTATAAAAAAAGATAGTCCCTGCTCATAGTCTAATGAGGGAGGCAACGTACAAGCAATTATGCACAAGCAAGACATATGAAGGATAAACTCTTGATAAAGTCAAGGCACCAAGATTAAAGAGGAAATTCTTCTTGGAGAAGATAGGACTTTAGCTGAGACTTGAATAAAGTCAGGAATTCAAAGCCAAGACAATCTGTTCTTGTCTCAGGAGCACAGACTCTAGTTTGTGGAGGGGGGTGGTTCTAGAGAGGGAAGTGGTGGAGATGAATCTTGCTGAAGATGGATGACAAAGAAGAGAGTTCAGTTGTAGAGAAGATAAAAAGGCCCAAGGTTCTTTAGTGTATATTAGTGGGTCACATGATAATGTCTGGGTATCTCTGGGGCTTAGGAGCAAGTCAGATGGCGAGGCTTGGAGCACCTTAGGATGCAGTGGTTGGGGAGATTATTAGTAATAATGATAACAGTTATTTATTTGGGCTTTAAAGTCTTATAAGTTGCATACATGTTAATAATCATGATAATAATAGTAGTAACGTGACTAGGCCACAGTGACTTTTGTTTTAGTTGTGAGTTTGCATCAGAGAATTCTTACACCTAAAAAAATAATCAGATATCCTGCACAAGACTGTATATTACTTGGGACACTTGTCCAGATAATATGTCACCCTGAAGCAAACACTCAAAATAGAATGTCTACTCATTTTTCATTAACAGTGTACTTTAATTGGTTGACTCAACAGCCCATAGAAAAAAAGCTGATTAATATAATGAGAACCAATTTAATAGAGTTCAGGGTTTGATATACATAAAGTACATCCAACTTTGAAAACAGAATGTTGAAGAAGAAATGGGTACACTAAGTATCTGTTGGAAGAAATGTAATAAGAAGACTAAATGTCTATTCCATTCCCTGCCAAGTCTCCAATTTAAATATCTATATTGCAAGGTATACAGTGAAAAGAGTTCTGTCTTGTTCCACTCTTCTGCAGAATCTCCCCTAAAAGATGAATTCTTTGGCGTATTTTGCTTTGCTCCTTTCAGACTTACGATCAGTCCAAATCCTACTTAGCCCAAAAATCTGGAGGAAAGGGTTCTGGGCAGAAGTATGCTGGAGCTAGTCAATTGTTAACATTTTAGAACGATCATTTTATACTTTGGAAATGGACAAATGTTAACAATCAGGGTTTGATTGTTTTGTTGATTGTCTAGACTTAAGAAAGTGATAAAGAAAATATTAATGATGCAAATTAAACCTAAAAGTGTGTTGTGTTTTTAGAGAGTTGACTATTAAACTATTTTACCAGCATACCTGTGGTTCCACTTCAATTCTAGAGGACTCCTGAGTCTATGTTGGTTTCAGCACTAAACTACCTAACCCTGAATTTTATTCCAGAGCAAGAATCTTTAAACACTGAGAATGAGCCAAGGCTTATGAGTTCTTAAGGATTCCTGGAGTACTTATCCTTCATTCCAGACCTCAATACAGGCCTGCATTCTAAGGGTTGAGAAGTGCCTTGCTTAGCTCCCAACATTGATAGAATGAGGCCTATTTAAATTGGTTTCACATGGTCTTAGATCTATATTTGGAGGAGGCTGCAAAGGCCATCTAGCCCACTCCACCTCGTTTTACAGAGGGGGGAACTGAGGGCCAGGGAGGCTAAGTGATTTGCCTAGAGTCACATAGGTAGTAGGGATTTAAATCCCATTAGAAATGAAATTTGAATTTAGGTCCTTTGAATGCAGAGTCAGGGCCCTTTTTCTATTCTAACATATTGCATACAAGAAGTAGTGTTCCACAAAAGAATTTTTAGGGCTTCCTAGCAGCAACTTTCACCCAAGATAAATCCCATTTCATGAGATTGTAATCATTTTCTTATAGAATTTGGGATTCAGTATAGTTACAGTGGAGAGGACATAATCACATCAGTCCTGAGGTCTGAAAGGTCTTTGTAAAACAAAACAAAACAAAAAAGCTTTCAAACCCCTTTCATGGCATTCACATGCAAGTCAGGACATCACCCTCCTGATGTCTTTGGTCCTGTTTGAGAAAGAAGGACAAACAACAACAATAGATCAGTATGTTAAACATCTTTTAAACATGGGCAGTTTGGGGGACAAGATGCTGCCAAGAACTGAGGAAAGAAACCAAGCATGGTACCTTGAGATCAGAGTATATGAGCAATTTATTCTAAAATGATTTAATCAATCCGAACCACAAAATACTGGTTAAACATACATCTATAAAAGTGCAAAATATTTTTAGGGTGGGCCTCTTCATCTGGGTTCTGTGAATTTGTTTAAAATATACATATATATCCACACACATATGTAAAACTATTTCAACATAATTGTTTTCCTTTGTAATCCTATGTGTTTTACTTTATGCTTTAAAAAATATTATTCTGAAAAGGAGTCTATGAGCTTTACTAGACTGTCCAAAGTGGTCTGTGACACCAAAAAAGTTAAGAACCTCTGCTCCAGAAGAAGTTACTTTGTTAATTATTAAAAATTTTATCTATAAGGAAAAAGTTTTTGCCTGAATTAACTATGCTTGAAAAAGATAGAGAGAATCTTTGCAGATATGAGGGCCTGTGGTTATATAATGTTGCAAATATTGTCATAGTGGTTTGATAGGCATGATATTTTTGCAGAACTACTTTTTCCCTCTTTATTTTTTTTTGTTAGGAGGATTTGCCCATGAATAGAGGAGGTGGAGTGATATATCTGGAAATGAAGGTGCTGTAACAAACAATATTAATTTTTAAAAGTAAAGAAATATGAGAGAAAAAAGTAGAGACATTGTAAAAGGGCAATTCTGGACCGATTAAATTTAGCCATTTAGAATAAAAATTATTTCATGTACACACTGATATATTTATACATAACCAACCACATATATTAGTTTGGCTTCCCCTGTGGACAAATTCCATTTAGGAATTAACATTATTCCACTTGGTTTCCAACTTAGACTAAGAAAAGGATATGGCAGGAAGTTGGAGGTTTTATAGGTTTATAGGTTTTAGGAGTGTTCAGGTTAAAGGTAGTGCTGGAAGACTGAGCTAATCCTAATAGCTAGGATTTAAATAGTGCTTTATGATTTGCAAGGCACTTTACAAATATCTCATTTTATTCTCACAACAAGCCTGAGAAGTAGCTACTATTAGTTTCTCCATTTTATAGATGAGGACACAGGTGGGCAGAGTCTAAGTGACTTTCCCAGGGTCATACAACTAGGTAGTAAGTAGAATTTGAACTCAGGTCTTCCCTGACTCCTGGTCTAGCATTCTATTTAGAGTGGAAGGGATTTTAGAAATAGGTGGCAGCATGTTAATTCCACCCACCACTTACAACACTCAGCTATGGAATGATATGGCCAGGAAATGAGAGGATGACCCTATGATACTTTGGATCTATCCAGATTTCAACTCTTACTTGGAAAAGGAAAAAAAAAAGTATTGTAAGCAGGGTTGCATAATGGATAGAGTACTGTCCTTGGATCTGGTTCCAATTCTGTCTCTTAACGCTTACTGGCAGTTTGACAAATCACATAACTTTTGAGCTTGTTTCTTTATCTTTAAATTTGGGGTGGGGGTAGGGTGTGGTGTTACTAGATGGCCTCTAATGTACCATCCAGCTTTAAATCTATGGTATTACCATGATCATAAGATTAGGAGTCGGAAAATACAGCTCAAAGTGTAACTATGACATTTATTAGCTTTGTGACCAATGTGTGGTGTGGTATGAGTCTAGTGAAAATTAATAGTGGATTTGTATAATCAGAGAGAATCCCAGCTCTGTTTATTTGGGTGACCTTGGGCAAATCATTTGGGGTCTTCAATTCCTTATCTATCTAGAAAAGGAAAGTATTTGACTAGCTAATCTTTAATGGACCTTTTGAACTCCAACATTCCAAGATTCCTTGATTGAGTGATCTCAGAGATGCTAACTAGAAACTCATAAGACAATTCTTTATATCTTTCACTCTAAAACATTCTACAAAGGAATAGGGAATTATTAGTGACAGTTCCTTTCCCTGTCTTTCAGGGTGGGTAGGCACTTTTCTTATGTTAATTCCCTGTGAAAGTGGCCAGTGTGGTGTAAACCTGTTCTCGGCTAGTCTGGTTAGGTACACAAGAGGCCTTAACAAAGACAATTGGCGTTCTTTTACTCTGCTTTTGTCCTGCAGCAGATCAGCTAGGAAAGGGAAGAGTTGGAGAAAGTTTGGGCCAATTGAATGTATATACAATTAAAGTAAAGGAGTAAGAAAGTGTCTTCCAAAGAGTCTCCCAACAATGACTGAGGATGCTTAGAAAGTGGGTAGCAAAACACGGAAAGAGTAGTTGAGTTTTCTATCCATTGATTCATACAATGCTAATAATTAGTCTTAGATTTTTTAAATGAGAATGAGTGTTTCTAAGGTGAGGAATTTCTAGAAAGATCCTCAGGTTTGGTTTCTCTTCCCTTTACTCTCTTGCATTGCAATGTTTGATTGATAACTAATAATACTAATAGTAATGCTAGTTGTAGTAGTAGTAAATAATATCACTCATATAACACTTTGGGATTTGAAAAGTCTTTTACATATATTATGTTATTTTAGCCTACAACAAAGACACAGATGAGGAAACTGAGGCAAACGAAAGTTAGTGACTTGCCCAGGTTACAAAACTAGTATGTACTTGAGTGAGGATTGATTTAAACTCAGGGCTTTCTGACTCTTTATCCACTGATTCACCTAGCTTCCCCTAGGTAACCAAGGCTAAGTCTAATTTTGTTTTTAATTAGGACTTTTTAATTAGGCCCTTTCAAGGATTGGTGAAGGCTTTACTGTCACTTCCGTTTTATGAATATTTATCTATCAAATGATTAAATTTCAATATTATGATTATAAATTCTAAGCTCTGTGCTAGGTACAAATTATTGATGCTGGGGACCTCTAGCAAGTGAATTATATGACTTCTATTCAAATTTTGCCTATAGTGATTTTTGAAACTTGCTCTAGAAACAGAATGTGCCCAACAAGTGAACCTAGAAACAAACCCCCAAATTTATTAGCCAACTGTTTAAAAATCCACTCTTTTTTTTCTTTTTGAAAGAATTTGTGTGTCATGCTCCTCCCCTCCTCCCAATTCTGGTCCTCTACTTCAGTCAGGTTAACATTCTTAAAAGTCAGAGGGGTGTGGAGGGGTGGTGATAGATTTTTATCTTTCCTCTTCTCCCTCAATGTTTTTCTTAAAATAAAATAAACTGAATTTCCTCTTTGTTGTCTAAAGCATTGCTCTTCTATGCGCAAAAATCCTTTTTTCAGAAGTTGTATTTATTAAATTTATCCTTAGACTTAGCACAATGCCTGGCACATAGTAAGTGCTACATAAATGCTTATTTCCTCCCTTTCCCCTTCTCTAGACTAGATAAGTTAGAAAAAAATTAAATGTATAATGACAAATACATTATCTTTCATTTACATTTTCTTCCAAATAATCATGCCAGGTAGATAGTACAATTATTACTTCTGAGACCGTGGAAACTTGATCTTGGGCCAGTCATTTAAAGGCAAAACAATAGTACTTCCCTCACAAGGTGGTAGTGAGGATCAAGTGAAATAATGTATGCAAAATGTATTGAAAATCTTAAACTACTATATTAATGTCAGCTATTATTATTATTCTTAAACCTCTAGGGACATCAGTTTCCTTAAATATAAAATGAGTTTTAAGGATGCATTCAATTCTAAATATGTGATTCTAGTTTTCAGATGAGGAAACTGAGGCTCAGATAAGTTAAATGACTGACCCATAGTCCATAGCTAGTGACAGAATCAGAATTAAAATTCCCATCTTCTGATTCTAAGGACAGTGATCTTTGAATAGCACCAGTCCCCTGCCCCCTCCTACTTCCAACTGGTTAAAACCAATGGTTGATTATCATGTCAACACTTTTTGGTTGGTGAAAACATTACTCTTACACCATTTATTTGGAAAGGTGTCCTTTTCAAAAAATATATTTCAGTTTATCTCCTCAATGAAATGATTAGGCTCGTGAAGATTAGCCTAGATTGTATAAAAAATACCAATATTCTCCCAGTGAAGCTATATAACTTTGAATTATTGAACTCTATGACCTCCAAAGAATTATAAGTTACACATGAACTCTCCACCCACCCAATGTGACTAATATAATACAATGGAAAGAGAAAATGAAGTCAAGAAAGCTATATGCATTAACAATCAAAAGACGCAAAAGATATTTTAATGTTTAAGACATGAGTTATAATAAAATAAAACATGTATACATTTTACATTGTTTATATGAACACCGAAAAAATACAATTGAAGACAAACTTATATTTTCAAATTTTGAAACCACATATGTCACAGCCAGAATTTTGACTTGAAAGTATCCTTTTGAAACAGGTTACTCTTCAGCGTGTCTTTTGTTTCCTTCAAAAAATTTCTCACATTAAATCCTACTCAATATCTAAAAGAAAATGATAGGTGCTTATTTTTTCATTACTCTGCACAATTTCATAGTTAGCATGGTATCTCTCCCCTCCTGACAGCTCTTTAATAAGTAGTCTTGGTGAGTTCTTTTCCCATGCATTTTCAAAGTGAAATTGATTGTAGCAAGCCTGCCTGATAATGAAACTTGATGTCCAATAACACAGGAATAGCTTTACCTGAAACAATTAAGTTCTGTATGGAGGGGCAATGGCAGTAAGGTTTTATGACTAATTTCAATAACCTCCAAAATGTTTCCTTTCTTCTTCTAGAGGAACAATAATTATCTCTAGCACAGGTACTGATGGACTTTTCCGTCAGCTTTTGGTATCCCAAAGTCCTGGAGAAGCAGTTGTAACCCCTTCCCTTAGGGGAACTATGAGAGCTGATTTTAGGATAAGTATAAAGCCAGGAACAGTATCTTGCCCAAATCAAATAAACCATGGCCAGAAAGGTCCTCTAAAGTTCCTGGCTCTCCTTGGAGAGCACACCTACATACAACCTCACAAGAATCCTCTCCTTTAGTCACTTGAGAGAACCTAGCCCACTTATCAGTGCCTGAGCTAATAAACCTTTTCTGAAAGAAAACACAAGGATTCTTGCTTTCTCTTACCTGAAGTGAAAGTAATGGACCAGCCTGGTTACTACTGTGACCATCTTTCCCAGTTCCACAACAGGCAGGGAGTGTCAAAATCAGAAGCAGAGAAGAAAGCAGAAATAATTCCAGTTCCCCAAAGGATCCTCCCAGGGCAGTTTTTTTTTGTCCTGCACCTCCTCTTCCCTCTCACTCCTTCATTAGACATGAGAGGCTAGTGGCTCTCTTTCCTCCATCTGGGTAGCAACCAGAAGCCTGTCACTTTTCAACATCATTATGGCAGCTACCAGAGCAGGACAGGGTTGGAAAGGGGACAGAGTCTATTGCAAGAGCTCTGAACAGGGGTCGTCTCTTTAGCTGTCTGTCTCTTCAGGCTGCTGCTGCTGCTGCTGCTGCTGCATAGGATGAGATTGCTGATGCTGCTGCTGCTGCTGGGGCTTCACTTTAGATTTCCAAGCTCAGATTAGCATCGGAGAAAGCACTGGGAGGGCTTTGCTTGCCTCGCCTCTGTCCCAGCTGCTAGAGTGCGGACAAGAGCTTCCCATTTGTGAATAAACCTGCCCTGTTTACTGAGCATGCCCAGCTTCACTGCTGGGGGCCTTGCTATGGGTGGCTTCTCCTCAACCAGGTTTGAGTAAATAAGACAGGGAACGGGGCCAGGAGGGAGATAGTCAGAGGAACTGGTTTAACGAGGAGGTTATAGCTGAAAAGGTGAAAGGACAAGCAAACACTTAGCCTGGTGATTTGAATGTAGCTGAGATTCAACAGACATTTGTTGACTAATCGATTGATGACTGATTGAAAATTGGCTCTGAGGAAAACATTAAGAGCATTTGTCAACCTCTGTTAACATGAATAAGCAAGATAGAACTGGGTCAATCACATGTGACTGGCCATAAGTAGATGTATGTTTATTCATCAGGCAACTGAGAAGCCACCACCAAGACCAAGTGGGGTTGAAAGGAAGCAGGGTTATTAATTTTGAAGATCCAGTCTATGTGCCCAAACCCTGTGCTATAAAAATCAGCTTTCATTTGTCCTGTTTTAATGGAGATCATATAGATGTCCCATTTAAAGGACTCCTTATTACGATAATGGGCATGGGTATCACTGACAATTGAAACAATTGATGGTGGCTTGCTCTCACTCAGCCCTCCCTACCCCACCAAGATCCCCAAATCCTTTTTTATCCTATGAACATCCTTACTCTTTTTTAATTCCCTAGTCTCTGAGGGGTTTTTTCCCCAATCAAGAAATTTCTATTGACCACTACTGAGTTAGGGATTGTAGTAGAAGAAACACAAGGTCTTCAGAAAGTCTTTGTAGTTTTAATTTAATTTTTTTTTTAACTTTAATACCTGGTCATGGTAGAAATTGAAAATTGTATATAAAGATCAAATTAGTTCTCTTTTCATTGATATTAAGGATTTAAACTAAACTAGCCATAGCACACAGATTGCCTGTTAATTTATGGACCTTTTTTTTTTTCCAGTTTCCATCTTTTTTTGACTTCTGTGTAGCTTTTGACTCTAATTGTTCCACTCTCAATCAGTCATGTCTCAAGTCAATCAAGGAACATGAATTTATTAAGCATCTACTATGTGTGAGGCACTATGCTAGGCATGGGGAATATAAAGAAAGAAGCAAAATAGTCCCTGCCCTCAAGGACCTCTTCAGGGACACAGCACATACCTACATAAAAATATACACAATTTTGAAACATCACTTTCTCATTTCTCCTCTATTCTTTCTAACTATTCCTGGATTCCTCATTTTCTCCCCCTGACTCCTGGATAAAGATGTTCTAAAGAGCCTGTCCTTGTCCTCCTCTTCTCTCCCTAGACCCTACCTTTTGGCAATCCAATTTATTCCTACAGCTTCAACACTGCTTTTATGATGATGGCTTCCAAATTTATATAATCAACCCTGACATTTTCAACTTCCTCCACTATATATTCTGTGATCCAGTAACACTGATCTTATTGCTTCTCCCAAAGGACACTCCATTTCTAGACCACAGGCATTTTTCATTGGCTGTGCCCATACCTGAAATTCTCTCTCTCCTCATGTCTGCCTTCTGGCTTTTTCACATCAGCTAAAATCTGATCTGTAGCTTTCCTGATCCTCTTTAAACTAGTGCCTTCATTATGTTGATTATCTCTAACTGATCCTGTGTGTAGCTTGTTTGTATATGTTGTTGTTAAGTAGTTTTTCAATCGTGTTGGACTCTGTGATCCCTTTTGGGGTTTTATATACATGTATACATGTATACAAATACATGTATAGGTAAATAAATGTATTTTTATATATGCACATATAAACAGTATTTTATATATATGCATGTGTGTGTATGTGTATACATACAAAGATTTTTGTTGTTCACTTGTGTCTGACTCTTCGTGACCCCATTTGGGTTTGGTTTTGTTTTTTGGCAAAGACACTAGAGTGGTTTGCCATTTCTTTCTCCAGTTCATTTTACAGATGAAGAAACTGAGGCTAACAAGGTTAAGTGACTTGTCCAGAGTCACACAACTAGTAAGTATCTGAGGTCAAGTTTGATCTCAGGTCTTCCATCCACTGTGCCATTTAGTTGTTTGCATGTTGTCTTCTGTATTAGATTGGAGCTCCTTGAGATCAGGGACTGTCTTTTGCCTTTCTTTGTATCCCCAGAGTTCATCACAGTACCTAGAACATAATAGGTACTTTATGAATGTTTATTGACTCACTTTCTGGAATTCCCAACTGCCTGCCTTCAATGACAACTCTACTTGAATATCTCCTACTACCTCAATCTCAACACATCAGAGATAAGTTTATTATCATTTACCTTAAGCTTATTTTTCCTTCTGACTTCACTATTTCCAACTATGGCACCACAATTCTTCTGGTATTCTATGGAGCAATTTCTATATTTGGCCTCCTCACCTATTGTATCCAATCAGGTCCATTGATTACATCTTCATGTCTCTTAAATCTACCCAACTCTGTTTCCACTGTCATCACCTTCTTGGTCCTCATCATCCACTTGGATTCCTACAATAGCCTCTTCGTAGGTCTTCTGTCTCTCTGCTTCAATCCATACTTTATATCATATATCTTATGAAGGAATCTGGTCATGCTTCTCCACTGCTTAAAAAAGCCTTAAAACCTTCTTAGTAAACTCAGACTCTTCTGCCTAATGTTTAAGACCCAGCTGTATCCTGTCTTTGGAGCCTTATATACTCTTCTTCATATACTCAACATTACAGCTAAAATAAACTATTCCCATCCTCCTCAACATGCACTGAGGTTTCACATTTCCACACCGTTGCTCACACTGTTCCTTATGTCCTTCCTCCCCTTCTTTATTAGTTGAATTCTTCCTTTCAAGCCAAACTTAAAGCCTTTTCTTGGATATCTTCCCTGATCCTTGAAGTTGGCAATGAGTTTTCTTCTAATGAAGTGGAGTTTTTTTGGTAACTTTTTAATGCATATCTAATATAATACTATGCATTACAGCTATTTATGTTGATGTCTTATCCTCTTAAGAGATTCTAAGCTCCCAGAGATCAAGAGTTGATTCTTATCTGAACTTTATATCACTCCCTATGCTTAGTTCAGTGCTCAGTCATAGGAGTAAGAACAGACATTTGTATAGGTTTTGAGGTTTCCTTTGCATTTCTGTGGTAGGAACAATATCCTAACCCCCTATACCAAGTTGGGCTGTTGTTTAGTCATTTTTCAGTCACGTCTGGCTCTTCATGACCCCATTTAGAGTTTTCTTGGCAAAGATACTGGAGTGGTTTGCCATTTCCTTCTCCAGCTCATTTTACAGATGAGGAAACTGAGGCAAGTGACTTGCCCAGGATCACACGGTTCCTATTTGAGGCTGGATTTGAACTCAAATTTTCCTGACTATAGGCCCAATGCCAACTGTGCTTTGATATACTGTGCCAACTAGATGCTACTCTTATATTAAGGAACTTCAACATTGTTTATTGATATTTCCTCAAGTATTCTAATCTCCAGTTTCTTCAAACTCCTCAAATCCCATGGCTTACTCCTCTATGCCGTGCATAGGAATGGTAAAGCCCTCTTACTCACCATAAAGAGAAGTGTGCTAAAGCCTGCTGGTATGGGCTCAGGAGTGCTAATTATTAGATAATCAGTGTGAGCACTTTCACTTTGGAAATCGCCAATTGCTACAAATCAAGATTTGACTTTTTTATTGTCCCTAAGAAAGTGATGGAGAAAATGTTAACAATACAGATTAAACTTAAAAATGCATCATGTATACATTTTTTCCCTCATGATGCTAGTTTTAAACACTTACCAGCATACCCCTGGCCTTTACTCACAAGGGTTCCATTTCCTTGATCAAAAAATGATATTCCTCTATCTAGAACATTAGCCTGAACATAATAAGATGAAATTCAATAAAACTAAATGTAAAATCTTTCACATGGGTACAAAAAATCAACTTCACAAGTATTTTATAGAGCAGCATAGCTAGACAGCAATTCTGAAAAACATCTGAGGACTTTAGTGGACTGCAATCTCAATATGATGTAGGAATATAAAGTGTTAGCCAAAAAGTTAATGTCATCTTGTGCTAAGTTAAGAAGGGAAATAGGAAAGGAATAGGGAGGTGATAGTTCCACCATACTCTGCCCTCTCTCTAGTATTACATAAGCTAGAAAATGTCCAGAAAAGAATGGTGAAGGACCTTGAGTTCATATCTTATGAGAATCAATTGAAGGAACTGGGTTGTTTAGCCTGGAGAAGAAAAGATTCAGGGGGACATTACATGTCAAGTGTTTGAAGGGTTATCATATGGAGAAGAGATTAGTGTTGTTCCATTTACTCCCAGAGGGAAGAACATGGAGTAATGGGTGGAAGAAGTCAACTTTGATTTGATGTCAGGAAAAATTGTCCCACCATTTAACTATCCAAAAGTAGAATGGACTACCTCGAGGCCCTGGGCTTCTTCTTCTTGGAGTTCATCAAGCAGAGGCTGGACAATGTCATAATGGATATAGTAGAGTGGGGATTCCTTTGATATATGAATTGTACTAGATGACCATTGAGGTCCCATCCAATTGTCACATTCTGTGATATTGTGATAATCACCTATGATCTCATCTCTCCCTCTGCCTCAACACTTCAACACCTTCTTTATTCTTATCACAACCTCTAGTTCTTCCACCTCAAAGTATTTCTGTCAAGCTATTACCCCTTTTCTGATTTCACTTTCTTCCCAATCTTGACCCTGAAGTTAAACAGATCAGCTACACACTTACTCCCATCTCTCATACCTTACTAAACCCTAGGCATAGATTACTGTCATGTGTCTCCTTCTCTACTCACCAGCTGCTGAACAGAACTGGTGTTGACTGGGTACACTACAAATTTATGTTAACTAATCTAATGTCACTGTGGCAAGACTATCTTTTTGTTCCTCCATAATTGATTTTCTTTCTTATTCCCTAAAGTAACTATTAAAATCTTCTCTTTTCTCCTCAAGCCTCTCCCAGTTCTCTCTGCCCACTCCTCTATTCCTAGCTGAAAAGCTTACCTTTTACTTTATGGCAAAAGGGTAGATTGTCCTGTATAGAAAATAGAGGCCATTTGACATGATTTCCCTCTTCTCCCTTTCTCATCATCTCAACAGCCCTCAACATCATCCTCTACTCTCTCCTCTTTTCCTCCAGTCTGTGATAATGAATTAATCCTTCTCTTTCCAAGGTTTACACTTTATGTGTGGTCTTAATCTCATCCTTTCCAGTCTTATGTAGCAATTTGCTTCTTCAACCATTCTCCCTCTCCTGGTCTTCTTCTTCTCTTACTATTTACTGGTTCCTTTGCTGCTGCCTTTAATATTAACTTTATAGTGTTTGTTATAATTATGTTTATATATGATTATTATAGTTAACTATTATTATAATATATTGTATAATGTAACTATTATAGCTAACTATTATTATAGTTATAATGATAGGAATTCAATATCAAGACACTTAGGCTAAGTAGTCCTAATGCTCATAAAACATATAAGGAAAGACAGCTGAAGTTTGTACTTTCCCACTTTTTTGATCTACATTAATTAACTCTGTATCAGGTAGATAATGCTCATAGTTTTCTGATTAGATGAAACTCTTGATGGGTTGCAAGGGTCTTAAATGATTCTTATTTTGCTGCCTTAGATAGTTAACTTAGTTTCTGGTCCCAATAAAGAAACTCTCTGTACCCAAACCTCACCCAAGCCTGATATCAATAAGTGACCTCGAGAACTTTCCCACCACATCTGGGTCTGATTAGGAATGACCTGTCCTCACATCTGGTACTGATTACCTGTTCTCAACCAAGCCCATTATTGGAGTATATAATTTTGCCACCTGAACCCCAACTTTGAGCAGGTTGACTTCCTAACATGTCTCCCTTCCCCTTCCTCTTGGAGAGTTTCTTGAATCCATGGGAATGAACCTTAATCTATTTAGAGTGTCATACAATGTAGATATAAATGCTTTTGTTTGCCTGCTTACTGTGCCACCTAATAATAAAGCTCTTGTTTGTATCCTTGTATTCATGTATGTACCATTAATGGTTTATGTAAAAACTTCTGTAGAATTAGACTAAAGTATGACTTTGTTTTATTCTTTGAGATCTTGAACGATGCTAATTTTGTTATAGTAGTGATGTGTGTGGTGTCAATGAGGACTAATGACCAGATATTTATAATATTAATGGTCTTTTTATTATGATTCTATTCACCTGGATCCTGAGCTGTTTCAGTTTTCTTACAGAGATAGTATGAGGCAATGGAAAGAGCTTTGGATTTGGAGTCATAAAAAGTCAAATTTTCTCTTTCCCACTTTATTACTGTAAGGTCATTGGGGAAGAAGATCTTCCCTGCCTATCAATAGGGCTCATGTGGAGCCCATTAAGGGAAGCTTGCTTGCTTGTAGGAAGGCTCCCACACCTTCTGTTAATTTCTAATTAGGCACTGAGCCTATCAGATGAAAGAGTATATATTCTGAGAGCTGAGCTTTTTGCTTTGGGGGCTCACTTACAAGAAGGATCTTGTGATTCCTTGGTGAGACTCTGAATAGTTGTATGTTCAGAGCTCCCAACTGCTCAGAGGTAAAGGCTCTCTCAATCCAGTGGTGAGTGTGAAGTATAAATTGCAGTATTGTTTTGATTCAGGCAGTAGAGCCCTGTCTGTTGGTCTTTATTTCTCTTCTCTGTATTTTTTATGTAATCAAAGAAGATTATTGACCCCTGAAACAGCTGTCTTTCCCAGTAAAGTAGATAAAAACACTTGCACTAGCAGTCATCCTAGGTGTGCCAGTGTGGTTGCCATTACAACTACCTATGTATGTGATCCTGGGTGAGTTATTTTGCTTGAGTCTTGGGTTTCTTACATGTAAAATGAGGGATGTCTAAATCTATGGACCTTAAGGAATGTCTTGGATTAAATTTTACTAGAGTTGGTTGTATTTATCCTCTGAGGCTTTTGAATTCTTTGTTAAATTCATTATATGCTAGGTTTTTTTTGTCTTATGAAATATTTTCTTATGTCATGGTAGACTCTCTACTCTCACTCATCATTTTATTTATTTATTTATTTATTTATTTTTAGTTTACCACACATGGTTCTACATAGTTTGAGTTCCAGATTTTCTCCCCTCCCTCCCCAAGATGGCATGGAATCTCATATAACTATCATGTATAACTTCGCATTGAATTAATTTATGCTCTAGTCAAGTTGTGGAGAAGAATTGTGATCAATGGAATGAATCATGAGAAAGAAGAAACAGAACCAAAAACAAAAACAAAAACAAAAAAAAACCCAAAACAAAAGGGAAGCAAAAAAGGCGAGCATGTAGTGCACCTCGATCTGTATTCAAACTTCACAGTTCTTTCTCTGGATGAAGATAGCATTCTCCTTCGTGAGTCCCCTGGAGTTGTCCTTGCACCTTAGGTTGCTGAGAAGAGCGCAGTATGTCAGGGATGGTCCTCACGGAATCCATATATCTGTGGCTGTGCACAACGTTCTCCTGGCTCTGCTCCGTTCACTCAGCATTATGTCGTGTAGGTTTTTCCAGGTTGTTACGAAGTCTGCATCATCCCCGTTTCTTATGGCACAATAGTATTCCATCACCTTCATATACCACAGCTTGTTCAGCCATTCCCCAATTGATGGGCATCCCTTTGATTTCCAATTCTTGGCTACCACAAACAGAGCTGCTATAAATAACCTTGTACATATGGGTCCTTTTCCCGCTTGTGTGATGTCTTTGGGATACAACTCTAGAAGTGGTATTGCTGGGTCAAAGGGTATGAACATACCTATAGCCCTTTGGGCATAGTTCCAAACAGCTCTCCAAAATGGCTGGATCAGCTCACAACTCCACCAGCAATGCAACAATGTTCCAATTTCCCCACATCCTTTCCAGCATTTATCATTTTCCTGTTTTGTTATTTTAGCCAATCTGACAGGATAGATGTGGTATCTAAGAGTTGTTTTGATTTGCATTTCTCTAATCAGTTCTCACTCATCATTTTAAGTGATAGGAAAATGCATCTCTCAGAATCTCAGAGGTCTTGGGAAAAGAGCAGAAGAATGGAGTATGTTGGGGCAATTATCCTTGATCTCTTCGTGTTTTTACATGAATGAAGTATGGCGTAGAGGAAGGTGAATTAGAGATAGCTGGGATCAGGAGACCTGATATTTTAGTCCCAGCCCAGCTATTCATTAATACTATGTGTCTCTTATTCTCTCTAAAGCCTTAGTACCCTCATCTGTAAAATGTGGTTTATAGTACCTATCTTACTTCTTAGTGATGTTGGGAGGAAAGAAATTTGTGGTATTTTGGAAAGAGTGCTGAACTTGGATCAGAAACCTTGGATTGATCCCTCGTTACCTCTGAGATATTAACATGTAGCTTTCCCTCTCTGAACCACAGTTTCCTCATCTGTAAAACTAAGGGAGTGAGACTAAATAACTTCCAAGATACCTTCAGGCTTTTAAGCTCATTAGAAATAGGAGGTTTTTTAAAAATCAATTTTCTACTTTTTTATTTGCAGGCATATTTTTCAGGAAAAGAGAAGGAGGAATTTGCTAGCTACTGATCTGTGGCAAGAAAGATATAGAAACCCATGCTTCTTAAAGGCACTATGTCTAATTCATAATATCCTTTTTTTAAACAAAGGGAAAACTTTTACTTGTCAACATAAGTAAAGCACCTAAGTACATAAGTAAAAGTATCTGTTGCATGCACTTCATATGATTGTTATTCTATATAGGATCATAGATTTAGACCTGGAAGGGCCCTTAGAACTCATTAAATTCAAAACCCCTTATTTTCAGATGAGGAAACTGAGGCTCAGAGAGTTTAAGTGACATGCCTAGGGTCACAGAACTAGTGAGTGTCTGAGGTGGGATTTGAATTCAGGTCTTCTTGACGCTTTATCCCATCTACCACCAACCTGCCTCAATGTCTCAGTTGATATGTTTGGGTCATGTTCAACAAACAGTGATGTTTAAGCTGACATGGCCATGCAGAGTACAAGATGTAGAGGTATCTACTGGACCTGTAGGTTGTATACAAATCATTTGTCCTCCTTTGTACCCATAGCCACTTAATTGGGAAAATTAGATCTAATGGCAGACAGCATTGTACATAATTGACCTGAGGAAGTGAAAGCCAAATGACTCATGCTTGGCCCTTTATGGTTTCTCAGAGTCTGTTGTCCTGAGCAGACTTCTGACAGCTCAGCTTATGCACGTTAGTGGAGTTTTTGCTGGGGTTGTCCCAAGGGAAAGTCCCTAACCACATATAAAACTCATATTCTTTTGAAAACAAATTTCCTGTGCATTAGCAGGCAATTAATTAGAAAACTGATAATTTTCTTAATGATGCCAAATTAATCATTTTTGGTGAAAGTTTACAAAAATTAACCTCTCAAATCAAGATATTCAAATCATAGAGTGATAGATCTAGGAGTAGAAGAGATCCCAGTGGCCATCTAGTCCAATGTTGTCATTTTTCAGAGAAATTAAGTAATTTGCCCAAGGTCACACTGGACAAAGGCAGAATTTGTACCCAAGTCTTCTGACTGAATAGCCTGGGCTCCTTCCATTTTATCATGTTACCTAATTATGGGTGATGGGATGCCCTAGCACATGAATTAGCAAGTCTCATTGTGGCACCAAGCTCCCTTGAGGATTAAAATTGGGTAAAATCCAAATTCCCTAATGTGACATTTCAGGCACTCCACATCCTGGGAACACCTTACCTTACCATTCCAGTCTTATCTCATAGCACTTTCCCTTTCATCTACTCTAAGCTCTAGAAAACCACATCTGGAGTACTTTGTTCACTTCTGAGTACCATATTTTACAAAGGGCATTGATAAGCAAGAGAGTATATGGAGTAGGGAAACCCAGCTGTTGATGTACCTGAATTTAATATTTTATGATATTTAGTTGAAGGAAACAGGATTGTTTCTTGAAGGGAAGATTTAGAGGATGCATGCTATCCTCAAGCCTTTGAGGGCCTAACTCATTAAGAGAAATTAGGCTTGTTCTGCTTTGCTTCAAAGATAGAACTAGGAGCAACAGAAGGAAATTCTGGAGACTTACGTTTCTGCCAACAATTAGCCCTATCCAAAAGCAGAGTTCTCAGGAAATAATGAGTCTATCCTAAGAGAGGTTTTAAAAAAATCAATATTTTATTTTCCCTCAATTACTTGTAAAAACAATTTTTAACATTTGCTTTAAAAAATTTGAGTTCCAAATTCTTCTTCTCTCCCCCCTTCCCATTGAGAAGGCAAATAATTTGAGATGGTTTATACATGTGAAATCATACAGAACATATTCCAATGTTAGTCATGTTGTGAAAGAAAACACAGACCAAAAAACCCCCAGGAAACATAAAGTATAGAAAAAGTGTACTTTGATCTGCATTCAGACTCCCTCGGTTGTTTCTCAGGAGATGGATAATATTTTTCACCATAAGTTCTTCAGAATTGTCTTGGACCATTGTATTGCCAAGAATAGCTAAGTCATTCACAGTTGATCATAAGATAATATTGCTGTTACCATATACAATGTTCTGGTTCTGTTCATTTTCCTTTTACATCAGTTCATGTAAGTCTTTCAGGTTTTCTCAGAGAGATTTTAATGAGAAATTAGATGATCAGTTGTCAAGGGAAGTAAGAATAGCTAACATTTATATACTGCTTACTATGTGCCAGGTACTGTGCTGAACAGTGCTGAAGACATTCCTGTTCAGTAACAAGGTTGGACTAGACCTCAGAGGTCCCTTCCACATATGTGATTCTAGGATTTTTTTTTCTGTGTTTAATTGGAAGAACATAAAATTACTAAAGCAGGTCATTGCCAGATTTATTTGGCTAGGAATTTTATGAATGGAGAAAAAGTGAATAGAATTATGCTGGTGCCAGTAATGACATAATAACAAACACATTCATGTGAGTACTTTATATTGTATAAATTATAAGGTCTTTCCTTGCACCAAACCAATGAGAGAGGCATTAAACTTACTAGTATCTCCATTTTATAGGGGTAGTGCAGGGAGAGGAACTGGACCTGTGATTTCTTTGACATAAGGAATTCCCCAGTGAGAAAACTCCTTTTAATACTGCAGGCCTATTTTACAGATGAGGACGTTGAGGCACAAGGAGTTTACATGACTTCCCTGGCAACTATGGAGTGTTGGAGACCAAGTATCTCCTCACTCCAAGGCCACTTCACCTTCCATTCTATTTCTCATACCCTCTCATTTGTCTTGATGTTGTCGTTTAGTTGTTTTCAGTTGCGTTTGACCCCTTTTTGGGAGGGGGCGGTTCTTGGCAAAGATGCTGGAGTGGTTTCTCCCTCAGTAGCTCTACTTGGCTACTATGAGGTTACTCCTTAGGGCCTCTCCCCTCCCCTTTCAACTTCCTTTAGCTAGTAAGCTCCTTGAGAGCAAGGACTATTTCTTTTTCTTGTTTTTATCCCCAGTGCTTAGTATAGTGCCAAGCATGTAGTGGAATATATGGGGGTGCACAGAGAAGACTAGCAGCCTTTTCAGGGCCATTCATCCACCTTTGGTGTTCACCTATCACCCAACTCTCACCTGTGGTTCCAAGAAGCAGTAGCATGGGCAATGGGCACACCTCAGGTAAACCATCTCAGCAAATGGCTAAACCAGGTTGGGGCACCAATAGGCCTCACCTGTTGGTGAATTAGGGGGATGTCTACCTCAAGTATGTGAAGATTTCTCCCAGAGGAATGAGCGTATGAGAACAATTTGTTTTTGTAGCCATGAAGGTGGCTGAAACAGGCACATAGATATTGGTCAGCCATTGAAGATGCCAAGGTCATCCATTGCATCCGCAGGCATTACCAGTCATCTTGGCTTTTGTCCTACCACTGGACTCCAATGACTCAGGAAGAGAGAGTGAGGCTGATGCCTTTATGTAACTCTCTCACTTAAATCCAATTTGCATGCAAGTCAAAACATTACCCACCACATTGTGGTATCTTTGGTCCTCTTCAAAAATGAAGGATGAACAACAACAACTGGAGTAGTTTGCCATTTCATTCTCCAGCTCATTTTATAGATGAGGGAACTGAGGCAAACAGGGGTAAGTGACTTGTTCAGGGTCACACAACTAGTAAGATTCTGAGGTCAGATTTGAACTCGGTCTTCCTGACTCCAACCTTGGCACTCTAATCTGCTTTGCCACCTAACTGCCCCCAATGACATCCCTGTAAATCAGGTTGAAGTAGAGTGATTATAAACACTAGCCTAGACGTCAGGAGACCTAGGTTTTCTCTGCTGTGTGACATTTAAGCCTTACTGAGTCTTAACCCTTTTTTTCCACATTGCATCTGCTGCTTTGCCTGGTTTCAATCCCACAAAACAAGATGCCCCCTGCACAGGGTATCCCCTGGGATCCCCCCCCCCCGACTTTCCTGTTTCTTTTTGTGTGTTGTCTTCCCCGCCCCCCATTGGATTGCTCCTTGAAGGCAGGGACCATTTTCATTTTTAAAAACTGTATTCCCAGTACAATGCCTGCCTAGCACATAGTAGGTGCTAAATAAATGTTTGTTGGATTGTATTGGATTATCTGTAAAAGAGGGGAGGAGGATAAGAAGGGAATTTAGGCTCTCTCATACCTAAGGTCCCTTCCAGTTATAACATTCTATAGCTTTATGGTTATTATTGATACTTTAACAACTGAGAAACAGAGATAAAGGAAAATGAACTGATAATCAAAATCAAGGACCAATCACTGACAAGCTGGAATAAGAATAAACAGTTCCATGCTAATTGTTATTTCTTGATCAATGGCCCAATACCACATTCTAATATGGGAGAATTCTTGGTTTGCCTTTTTATGTGTTAAAATTCAGTGGTATTAGTTGAGATAGGGCTTAGACCTGTGATTTCATTGGTGTTGGGGGTCTATCTCCTTATGAAGAACTTTTCTTTGCCAAAGGCATTTACTTTCATCAAAGAGAGGAAAAAAACATATTGAAATATTGAGCATGCAACTTCAAATAACAGTCTCAAAAGTTGGAAAACCTACGAATTAAAAAGAAACTCCAATTAAAAACTAAACTGGCAATCCTGAAAGTAGGAGAGATTAAAAAAAATTCAAAGCAGGTCAACAGCTTCTCTGTAACTTAAAATCTTAGAGTTTAAACTTTAAGTGATTTGATCAGGGTGACATAGCAAGTATGTGTTAATGGTGGGACTTCCTGGCTCTGAGGCTAGCTCTTCTTCCACTACGCTATGTCACATTTCGATAGTGGCATTAAAGGAAAAACATCCTCTTATATTAGGCAGAAATGAACACAAACATGTTAACCTCAAACTTGATTAAATAAAAATTTGCAAAGCACCTACTCCATATAAATCACAGGGCTAGATGTTGACCCTTCTGTTGATTATCTTCCAGTCATCTGGATCTATATCTGGCCACTGGACCCAGATGGCTCCAGAGGAAAAAGTGAGGCTGGTGATCTTTTACAGCCCTGCCTCACTTAAATCCAATTCACTTGCAAGTCATGGCATCACTTTCCTGATGCCATGGTCCTCTTGGAGAACAAAGGACAAACAACAACAGCAATCTTTCATATATCCTGTTTTTACACAGTTGTTTGCATGTTTTCTACTCTATTAAACTGTGAGCTCTTTGAGGCCAGGGATTGTTTTTTCTCCCATTCTTTGTGTCCAGGGTGCTAAGCGTGATGCCTGACCAACAGAATAAGTGCTTGTTGACTTGACTTGACTTGGAGGAATTATCAAGTTCAAGGAAGACACGATCCTTGCCTTCGTGAAACTTTTAGCCTTAAACATGTGGTTTGGACAAGGAAGCAGAATTCATCATGTACAAAAAATAATAGCTAACATTTATAAGGCACTTATTGTATACCAGGTACTGTGCCATAAGCACAGTTTGATCCTCCAAACAATCCAGGGAGGTAGGTGCTATTTTTATCCTCTTATAGTTGAGGAAACAGACAGATAGCGGTTAAGTGACTTACCCAGGGTCATACAACTACTAAATGTCTAAGGTTGGATTTGAACTCAGGTCTACCTGACTCTAGGCCCAGCATTCTAACCATTATACCACCTAGCTTAATCTCTTTATTTTTAGCAATGATAAATTAATGCATGGGGGGACCGGAGAAACCAAGAATACATACAGAGACTGGCAGGATATACAAAATTTATGTTTCCAGCTTTTCAACAAACTTTCTCAGAAATTTAAGTCTGTCTCACAACCCAGGTCTTTGTAAGATTGATTTTACATTTGTAACCCTGCAAGCAGGCCCATCTTTGAGAACAGGGCCACGTTCACACGCTTATGGTTGTCCAGAGGCTGTTTTTGTATTTTAAATTGAGCAATCCTCCTTTTGATCACTTAGGTGCTTTAAATAAGCCTGGTTCAAATGTCCACCCATGTCTGAAGCTCACCCAATTGGCTTGCGAGTTTCAATATTGGAAAAGAATACCTGCTAGCATTGGCCCAGAATGAAATAAAATGTCAAATTCCGCTCCAACATATTTTAGTTTCACCATGTCGGTGTTTTCCTTGTAGATCACATGGTCAAAAAGTGAAACCACAAGTCTGTATAATGACTCTCCACCTTAATGGAATTTGTAGTTGGTTTCAAGGAATTTTTCAAAAGTGGGTGAGTGGGGGAAGGGGAGGAGAAGATTCTGTCTTCAAAAGAAACTTCCTTTTCTGACCTAAGGCAGTTTGTATCACCTGAAAGCCCCTTAGATTTGGGGCACCAATGGTGTCATTAAGAGCTTTTAGGGTTTATGTGGGATTTAGGTGAGGTGTTTTCTGAATTTGAATGGATTTTTAAATAGGGATTGTGGATTTCAAAGTAGAAATAAACAGTAACCATGAGCCTCCTAAGATACTATTTTAAATGCATCTTTTTTGTCCAAACAACAAATGTGGTTTCTAATGTAATAGCATGGTGATCTAAATTTATACCAGAATGTGGTATTTATGCCATTGTTAACTTGTTTAGGGAAATGAGCAATCTCTTCATGTTTTTACTGGGCTTCCCCACACACTATAATTATTTGTAAGGTTGAATTTGCAGTGTGATAAGATAATACCTATAGATCCTAATCTTGTATGGTGTTTACCAAATAAAATAGGTTATATATACAATTAAGTCAGATTTGCATCCCCCCCCCAATAGTTTTCTAGGTACTTTTAGCTGCTTACTTGGTTGCTTTTGAAAAATTCATGTGATCGCTGCCTTTTGCCATTACATCCTAGTCGTTTCTGGAAACAACTCCCCCTCCTTCTCCCCGCCCCCAATGAATTCTTCCTTCTAACAATGAAGAACAAAGAAAAAACAAAACAAACAGGCCAACCAATGTGATAAGCCCCAGCAAAGTAAAGAACATTCTGAACTAGAAGAAACGTTCTGGATGCACACCCCCTTTATTTTCATTTTCTTTCACTTTTTCCTTTACGTGATTGCAGTCATTGTCTTTCGCCTCTTTTTGTATCCCTAGCACTTAGCAAACTGCCCTGGCAGGTAGTAGGTGCTTGCTGATTGATTACTGATTGTGTATAATATTCTTTGGGCTTTCCTTCTAACTGCTTCATCTTCAAAATGGGAATAAAAGCACTTATACTCTTTGCCTTACAGGATTGTTGAGACAAAAGGTTGTGTATGCTGTCAATTAGGCGGCAGCTACTTTGTGTAGCGGATAGAATATTAGGCCTGAAGTAGTCTTTTTGAGTTCAAATCTGGCCTCACTTACTAGCTATGTGACCCTAGGCCTGGTACTTAACCCTGTTTGACTCAGTTTCCTCATCTGTAAAATGAGCTGGAGAAGGAAATAGCAAACCACTCTAGTATTTTTGCCAAAAAACAAAACCAAACCCAAATGGAGTCACAAAGAGTCAGACAGACTGAACAACGAATCTTTGCGTTTATGCACAATATATGCATATGTATAAAATATTATATACATGTAAATATTTAAATACATGTATATATATGTGTGTATTTGTATATATGTATGAGTGTAATTAAATACAGTTGTCCCATAATGTTTGTGGAGTTAAGGGTGCAGGACTCCTGCAAATGTGAAAAACCATGAATAACTCTAGGCCCCATCCCAAACCTTTATTTTCAGTAATTCTGATCATATTTATTTACCACACAAAACAAAACACACTGCATCTGTAAAAAAAAAAGTTGCAGTTTCTATGAGAGATTAGTATCTCACACGCTATGCAGAGTTTTTGCAGCCCCTGGTATAGCAGCAGCAACTGCTTCAGGGATTTACTTTTTGTACTATTCAAGATATGAAGATCACTTCACGAGAAAATCACATGACAGGGTCTGGATGATAGAGAGACAAGGAGGATGCATTACTGAAGAGAGTGTAGCCTGTTGTCCTTTACTGCACTGAAACTTTTAGCAAAATTTAACCGTTTATTTTATATGTATATATACACACATACATATAACTATATAAACACGTATATACTATCATAAGGTAGCAAATGATAAAATAGGTTAATAATATATAGTATATGCATTTATGACTTGCTAATTTTTTTTACATAAGTGAATAGTCTTTGATTTTCCACATTACATCATAAATTCTCATTTAATTATTGATAGTCAACCCATGAACAACCAAAATGACCCCCCCCCCAAAGGAAAGAGCTGTAAGGTTAAAAAGTGTTTTATATTCGTTATCTCATTTGATCCTGACAGAAGGCTGTCCTGATGTTTATCTTGCCACTGAACCCAGATGGCTCCAGAGAAGAAAGTGAGGCTGGGCAATTTGCACAGTCCTCCCTTGCTTATATTCAATTCACTTGAATGTCATGGTATCACCTCCCTGATGTCATGGTCCTCTTTCAGAACGAAGGACAAACAACATGATTTCAAGCTCCTTGAGAGCAGGAACTGTCTTTTGCCTCTTTTTGTATCTCTACTTAGCACAGTACCTAGCACACAGTAAGAACTTAATAAATGTTTATTGACTGACTGGCCTTACAGGAACTAACAAAGGAGTGATAAGAGATATAGGAAGCAAAATGGATTATAATAGAATAGAATAAATGTCCTTAAAAGGAGTAATCATAATTACATTTATTTATTGCTCTTTTTCTTCTCCTTTCTACTTTCTACCCCGTGATCATTTGTCTATGTATGCGGCATGTCCATGAATTGGAGTAGAAAGTCCTTGAAATCATAGACTGTATCATTTTTAATCCTCGTATTCCTAGCCCAGTGACTCACAAAGACATACAAGATGATATTTTGGGAGGGAGAGTAGTAGCTTCTAAAAGAATAAGGAATTTCACGTAGAAGGTGGTCCTTGAGACGAACTTTGAAGGAAAGGAGAAATTCTAAGAGGCAGAAGAGGATGTGCCTTGCAGTCATAGGGGAAAACTAGTGCAAAGGCACAGAAACTGAAGTGTCACATGTAAAGAGCAGAAAGGCTAATTTTGCTGCACTACAGATTATGTTGTGGGTAGTAATTTTATATTAAGGCTGAAAAGGTTGATGTGAGCCAGGTAGGGAAGGACTTCAAATGCCAAACAGGAGTTTGTACTGGATTCTAGAAGCCGTGTGTTGATCAAGGCAACCAAAGTCAGATCTCCACTAGGGAGGGAACTACTTTCATTGGTCCTCTACAATCAATGGCTGCCTAAGCAGTATTTACATCAAAATGGGATGATCAAGGAAAGCTTCCTGGAAGAGGTGGGATTTAAGTTGTGTTTCACTGAAAATGTAATAGGAGTCAGACAACGGGAAACCTATACTTTCTAGTTTTCTGTATAACAGGCATATAGCTATCTAATTAGGAACTACATTTCCTGTGAAATGTAAGCACATATAAATCTGGGCTGATGTCAGGAAGTCAAGATTTTGGATTCCCGTGAGTCACTGGTAGATGAGAGAGTGAGGAGTTGGAGAAAAAGAAAATGGAGGGTTGACAAATTAAAAATATTGATTTGTAGGAGCCAAGATGTCAGGGTAACAGGAAGAAGTACAACTAAGATTCTGCTCACGACCCCTCCAAATAGATCTAGAAATTATACCAGTTTGATAAGGAAGTCCAAGAAGAAGAAAAAAACTTAGGGAATCATTTTTTCCCTAGCCCAGTTGGCCATAGGGAGACAGAGATATATGTGGACACTGGGGATAAGTATTTAGTTAGGAATAGCCATGTGGAGCATTCTGGGGCAGGGTGATACTGTGCACCAGGGGAAGAAGAGTTCCAAGTCCAACAGAAAGGGACTCAATTTTGTGCAAGGTGCAGTAATAGATGCCAGCTCCTAGCTCTGTTGTTTACTACCCAGTTTTGGGTCATAGATCTTGGGAGAACTAAGAAGGGAACCTGTTCCTATGGGTGACATTCTGAGGTAAAGAGTGGTCATAGGCCCTCACTTGTGGACCAAGCAAGGAGTAGGTTCAGAAGGAAGCAGTTGCTCTGAGGCTCTGAGCCAAGGAGCAATATGGAGTCTTTGCTCCAGCCTCTAGTACAGTTTTAATCTTGCAGAGGAGTAACCAGAGCAGGAATCTCAGACCAAAGAAGAGCCTACAGTTCTGTTACTTTGAACCAGTAGACCTTTATAGCTAGTGAACAGTGGCTAAGTTTAATAGCAATCTACTGAGACTTTAGCCATGGACAAGCCCACAGATGTGTTGCTCAGATCCAAACCCAGGTCAGAAACTTACAGAGTTAAAGTGAATAACTTCTGAAATTATACTTTGCCCTGGATCAAACCACTTTGAGAACATTGGAAGCTTTCAGGCCCCAGCTTGTGCTATGCCTGAAATCCTAGAATAACTTGATACTCAATATCCAGAGAATGCAGTAGGAGGACTAGCCCAGAAATTCCCTCTTTAAGAATGCAGAGTGTAGCCCTACCATAAAATCTGAAGCAAAAAAGTAAGTAGGAAAAAAAGAGAAAACAAAAAAAGCATCCCACCATAAAAAAAGGTATTACAGTGACAGGGATGCTCAAGACAAAAACCTTAAAGAAGAGAATGACTTCAAAATATCTACACACAAATTCTCGAAGAAAAATACAACTTGGTAGAATTTCAACTAAAATTCTTGTAGAGATAAAATGAGTTTTTTTTTTTAAATGAATGAAATGAGAGCTTTAAAGCAGGGCTTCTAGAATATGGCCCATGGGCCACATGTGGCCCACAGTGCAATTTTATGTGGCCCGCCTGTGGGTTTTAATTTTCATGAGCAAAAAAAATTACTTTGCCTGTATTAGATTTTTTTAATTCCATCACAAATAAATAATCTCATTGATGTTAATTTTCTTTGGTGTTCTTAAGCAGTGTCACGGACTGAACATATCGCACGGAATTTTCAGTCGATCTGTGGGATGCATTCCGCCTGTATGATGCAGACTAATCAGTACGCACCTACCTTTATACTGTTGTGTTGTTGCTTCGTTGTTTTGTGTTTGCTTTCACGCCTTCGCCTGTCTTATTGATGACACGCGTTCCCCCACTTTCTATTAGTGTACTGTATTTTTTATTCTGGGTGTGTCCCTCGAATAATTATTTTATTTTATGCGGCCCTAAGATAATCTAAGGTTGGACAGCTCTGCTTTAGAGGAAAGAAATGGAAAAAAAAAATAAGAGCTATGGAAGAAAGAATTGGAAAGGAAATTAACAACTTGACACAGAAGATGTACAAAACCAAGCAACAAACTTCCTAAGGATTAGAATGGAAAACAAAAGATAGTTTTAAAAAATCAAAGACTAGAGTTTCTAGAGCCAAGATGGCGGCTGGTAAGCAGGGACTAGCATGAGCTCCGCAAGAAGTCCCTCCAAAAACCTATAAAAAATGGCTCTGAACCAATTCTAGAACAGCAGAACCCACAAAACAGCAGAGGGAAGCAGGGCTCCAGCCCAGGACAGCCTTCATGGTCTCTGAGCGAGGTCTATCCCACACGGAGCTGGGAACCGAGTGGAGCAGAGCCCAGCCTGAGCGGCATGGACCAAAGAGACCAGGAGCCGGGCGGAGGGGGCCCTAGTGCCCTGAATCAGTGAGCTGCGGCAGTTACCAGACTCCTCAACCCACAAACACCAAAGACTGCGGAGAAGGTTAGTGGGAAAAGCTGCGGGAGTGGAAGGAGTTCGCAGTTCGGCTTCCAGCCCCGGGGGCAGCGGAGGTGGGGCAGCTACAGTTGTTGTTGCTTCTGGCCCCAGGCCCACCTGGTGGGAGGAATTAAGTGGCGGATCAGAGCAGGAGTGCACAGCCTGCTGAAGATCTAAGCCCAGTTCGGGTTGGGGGTTCTTGGGGAAGGAGCAGTGCTGGTGTGGCAGAGCCAGCATCTCCCCCCCAAATGCGGAACATAGAACTCTCTAGTCTACGAGCAGTCATACCCTACTGAAAAACACAAGGGTCGAGTTGGTTGGCTGGGAATATGGCAAGGCAGCGAAAACACACCCAGATTCAGTCTCAGGCTTTGCATTCTTTCTTTGCTGACAAAGAAGACCAAAACATACAGCCTAAAGAAGACAACAAAGTGCAAGAGCCTACACCAAAAGCCTCCAAGAAAAACATGAACTGATCCCAGGCCCTTGAAGAGCTCAAAAAGGATTTGGAAAAGCAAGTTAGAGAAGTAGAGGAAACATTGGGAAGAGAAATGAGAAGGATGTGAGAAAACCATGAAAAACAAGTCAATGACTTGCTAAAGGAGACCCAAAAAAATACTGAAAAAATACACTGAAGAAAACAACACCTTAAAAAACAGACTAACTCAAATGGCAAAAGAGCTCCAAAAAGCCAATGAGGAGAAGAATGCCTTGAAAGGCAGAATTAGCCAAATGGAAAAGGAGGTCCAAAAGACCACTGAAGAAAATACTACTTTAAAAATTAGATTGGAGTAAGTGGAAGCTAGTCACTTTATGAGAAATCAAGATATTATAAAACAGAACCAAAGGAATGAAAAAATGGAAGACAATGTGAAATATCTCCTTGGAAAAACCACTGATCTGGAAAATAGATCCAGGAGAGAGAATTTAAAAATTATTGGACTACCTGAAAGCCATGATCAAAAAAAGAGCCTAGATATCATCTTTCAAGAAATTATCAAGGAGAACTGCCCTGATAGTCTAGAGCCACAGGGCAAAATAGAAATTGAAAGAATCCATCGATCGCCTCCTCAAATAGATCCCAAAAAGAAATCTCCTAGGAATATTGTCGCCAAATTCCAGAGCGCCCAGATCAAGGAGAAAATACTGCAAGCACCCAGAAAGAAACAATTTGAGTACTGTGGAAACCCAATCAGAATAACCCAAGATCTGGCAGCTTCTACATTAAGAGATTGAAGGGCTTGGAATAGGATATTCCGGAGGTCAGTGGAGCTAGGATTAAAACCTAGAATCACCTACCCAGCCAAACTGAGTATCATGCTCCAAGACAAAATATGGATTTTTAATAAAATAGAGTACTTTCAAGCTTTCTCAGTGAAAAGACCAGAGCTGAATAGAAAATTTGACTTTCAAACACAAGAATCAAGAGAAGCATGAAAAGGTAATCAAGAAACAGAAATTGCAAGGGACTTACTAAAGTTGAACTGTTTTGTTTACATTCCTACATGGAAAGATGATGTGTATGATTCATGAGACCTCAGTATTAGGGTAGCTGAAGGGAATATGCATACATATATGTTTATGTATATATATGGATGAATGTGTATGTATATATCTATATGTATATATATATGTATATGTATATATAGAGAGAGGGAGGGGGAGAGAGAGTGAGAGAGCATGGATACAGGGTGAGTTGAAGATGAAGGGAAGATATCAATCAAATTAAGGGATGAGAGAGGAATATATTGAGAGAGGGAGATAGGGAGAGATAGAATGGGGTAAATTATCTTGCATAAAAGTGGCAAGAAAAAGCAGTCCTGTAGGAAGGGAAGAGAAGTCAGGTGAGGGGGAATGAGTGAATCTTGCTCTCATCAGATTTGACCTGAGGAGGGAATACCATACATACTCAATTGGGTATCTTACCCCACAGGAAAAAAGGAGGAAGAAGATAAAAAAGGGGGGGATGATAGAAGGGAGGGCAGATGGGGGTGGAGGTAATCAAAAACAAACACTTTGGAAAGGGGACAGGGTCAAGGGAGAAAATTCAATAAAGGGGGATAGGTTAGGAAGGAGCAAAATATAGTTAGTCTTTCACAACATGAGAATTGTGGAAGGATTATACATAATGATACACATGTGGCCTATGTTGAATTGCTAGACTTCTTAGGGAGGGTGGGTGGGAAGGGAAGAGGGGAGAGAATTTGGAACTCAAAGTTTTAAAAACAGATGTTCAGAAACAAAAAAAAGTTTTTGCATGCAACTAGAAAATAAGATACACAGGCAATGGGGTATAGAAATTTATCTTGCCCTACAAGAAAGGAAGGCAAAAGGGGATGGGAGGGGAGTGGGGTGACAGAGGGGTGGGCTGACTGGGGAACAGGGCAACCAGAATATACGCCATCTTGGAGTGGGGGGGGAGGGTAGAAAAAAAATAAAATGAATAAAATTAAAAAAAAATCAAAGACTAAAAAAAAAATAGAAGACTAGGTATCTCAGAACAAAAACAACTGACCTGGAAAACAGATTCAGGCAGCTAGTAACCACAGCAGGGAACGCATATGATCTAGCTACCACCATTATAAAGAAGTGGAGATTTTGGAATCTGTTATTCCAGGAGGCAAAACATTCAGGTTTGCAAAGAAGATTATCTTAACCAGCAAACTTGAGCATAATCCTATTTTTAGTGAAATAGAGGTCCTCGAAGTATTACTGATGAAAAGACCAGAACTACATAGTAACTTTGAAGTACAAGCACAGGAGTCAAGAGAAATACAACAAGGTAAACATAAGTAAGAAATCATCAGGCGCTAAATATGGATAAACTGCTTACATTCTACTATGGGGAGATGATACACATGTCCCCTCAGAATACTATCATCATCAGGGGGCAATGCCTAATTAGGCAGAGAGCCTGGAAATATTTCTGTTATGTTTGAGGATCTTAGAAGAATGGAAAAAGAGGGGGAAAAGAATACATTGGGGGGAAAATTGAAGATGAGGAAAATTATCTCTCATAATTTTGATACACAAAATAGAAGTCTATATAAATAAGGAGAAAGAAATGAGGAAGCAGTTGATACTAAAATTTTATTCTCATCTGAACTGGTAACAAAGATGAAAAAATATACACACACAGAGTTGAGTTCGCCCAGTAGAGAAATATAAGGGAAAGAGGAGAAGAGAAAAGAAGAAATTGGAGGGAGGGCATATTAAAGGGGAGGTGGGGGATTAGTCTTAAGCAAAACAAACTCTAATTGAGGATAACAAAAAAAATGGCAAAGAATTGGAAACTCGGGTGGGGGTGGCTATCAGTTGAGGAATGGTTGATCAAGTTACGGTATATCGATGTGATGGAAGCTGTGGAAAATGATGGGGGGAGTGGTTTTAGATAAACCTGGGAAGACTTGTATGAACTGATACAGAGTGAGGTGAGCAGAACCAGGAGAAAGGTTTATATAGTGACAAGAATATTGTAGACAAACAACTTTGAAATATTAGGAACTCTGACCACTATTCCACAGGATTCATGATGGGATACACTACTCACCTCCTGATGGAGAAGTGATGGCTACAGAGTGCAGTCTGAGACATATATTTTTGGACATGGCCAATGACGGGATTGTTTTGCTTGACTATACGTATTTGGGACAGGAGTTGTTTTTTCCTCTCTCTCTCTCGATGGGAGGAGGGGGAGAGCTGGGAGGGAGAGAAGGAAGATTTTCATGGATTGAAAAAATAGACTTTAATTTAAAAAATATTAATTTACATTTCTTTCACATAAATCTAGGCAGTGGTGCAGTGGGCAAAGTGCTGGATTTGATGTCTTTTTGGCCTAGGTTAAAAATTCTAGCTCTGCCACTTAATAGCTATATGAGCTCCAGCAAGTCTCTGGACTCTGCTTTGGAGTTTCCTCATCTTTAAAACGGACCAGAGGACCTCTAAAGTGCCTTTCAACTCCAATATAGCACCCTATCATCCTAGACATAAATTAAAATGATCATGAAAAGGAAATCCAAATTGGGAATAAAAAATAATGAAAAGGAAAATAAAAATAGGAGGAAAAGGAGAGTGGGAATGGAAAAGGAAGAAGAGAACTTAATATTTAAAATATCAACAATGATGATGTATGGCTTCAGAAAAATGCTTTGTAAGAGCAAACTAGATGATTATGTCTGACAGCTCTATTTTTTTTTTCCATTAGATACTCAAAAGAAATTCCTTATTTCCATTACAGCCAGGGGAGGATTGGAACATTACCCAAAAATATGCAGATACTTTGAAAATATACCTATCTCATTATATTTGGGCTATTCCTTAACACCATAACTATGTACAGTCATCCTTTGACATTCATGGTGGGGTTAGGGGTGCAGGACCCCTGCAAATATGAAAAACTGATAATAACTCCAGCCCCCACCCCAAACCTTTATTTTTAAATTCTGATGACATTTATTTAACACAAAACAAGTAAAACACACTGCACCCATAAAAAAATTTACAATTGTTTCTATGGGATTAGTATCTTGAAGACTATGCAGAGTCTTCACAACTGCTAGGATAGCTGCAGCAACTGCCTCATGGATTTGCTTCTGAAAAGCTCAAGATACAAGAGCATTTTGGGAGAAAATCACATGACCGAGTCTGGATGGCAAAGACAAAGAGGAGGCATTCCCAAAGACAGTGTATAGCCTATAGTTCTTTAGCTCACTGAAACTTTTAACAAAATTTAACTGTTCATAATAAATTTATATTTATATACTTATGATAGTAAATGATAAAATAGGTTGATAATATATAGTACTTATGACTTACTAAATTTTTTTCAGTTTTCTTTGCATATAGGTGTCATCTGTGATTTTCCACAATATACTGCAAATCTCCAAAAATTCCCATTTATTTATTCATGGCCAAACTGTGAATAACTGACCCGAGAATGGGAAGCCCACAAATGTAGAGGGATGACTGTGTTTACAAAATAAAAAGAAACAAAACAAAGACAACAACAAAAGTAACCAAAGCAACAGAATCATTATGATTCTCAATTTGCAAATCAGTTAAAAATAATTTGATCCAAACATTTTCCAGGTAGAGGATTTAATGAATCCTTGCCCAATGAAAATCAAGGTTGTATGATGTTTTCTTCTATGTACATTTAGAGGTCAGTCATACATGTAGTCTTTACCTCACAGAGAAATTTGAGTTATTGATAGGTGCTAACATGGGTGCTTTCAATTGTTATTTAAAGTTTGTACTATTCTATCAATAATAATTGCTGCTGGGTCTAAGGGCCTAGGACACAGTGTCCACTCCATTCTCCTCTATGAGCCCCCCCCCTCCCCTTTTAAACTTACAATCATATCCATTTATTTAATAGTGTTTTTTCAATTACATGTAGAGACAATTTTTAACATTCATTTAAAATTTTTTTTGAGTTCTGAATTATCTTCCTCCCTCCCTCATGACCTTCTCCCTAAGAAGGTTAGAAGTTTAATATAGGTTATAGGTAAAACATAGGTATATGGGTATAGGTGTATAGGTATAGGTAAAACAAATTTCCATATTAGTCATGTTGTGAAAGAAGAAACAGGACAAAAGAAAAGAACACACACACACACAAAGTGAAATAGTATGCTTCAATCTGCATTCAGATTCCATCAGTTCTTTGCATATGGATAGCATTTTTCATCATGAGTCCTTTGGGATAGTTTTGGATCATTGTATTGCTGAGAAGATGTAAGTTCATAGTTGGTCATCGCACATTGTTGCTGATACTGTGTACAATGTTCTCCTGGTTCTGTTCATTTTACTTTGCATCAGTTCATGTATTAGGAGGGCAGAGTTTATAATCTCAAAGAGGGTCATATATATGTCTGAAAGGTTCGGAACCGCTGGATATAAGAAATTCTCAAGAGGCAGAAGAATCAAAGCATATATTTAGGCTCCACAGTAACCAACCCATGAACCAGCATCCCCATTTTGACATATTGCTCAAAAGCTTCCAGGCCCAATAAGTATGCCGCACAAGAGTAACCAGGAGGCTACAGAGAAGCATGATGGTGTAAAGCAAAATCATGCTTCCCCCTCTATGGTAAAAAGATTACCCACTGGCCTCAAGTCCTTGTTCAGCTTCCTCCCATAGGTCAGCTCTGCTACTGGCAGCTCCTGCTTCAGCTTCGGCTGTGGCTGTAGCTGTAGCAGCCTCTGGCTCCAACGGAAGCTGTTTTTAACCATCTGGCTTCTGCGGGGCTGTAAGGTACGCCAGGGAAAGCACAGGTTCTTTCAATCTGCTTAAGCAAGGTGAAGGGGTTGACCAGGAAAGCACAGGTTCTTTCCATCAGCTTAAGCAAGGGAAGCAAGGTGAAGGGGCCAACAAGCTTACTCCAGTCCAACATACAAACAGCATTCAGTTCAGGGGAAAAAGCCAAACTAGTCAAGGGCACTTGTTGACTAAGTGCTAAGGAGCCCATTTTTGGCTGCCAACACAAAGCCTTTCCAGGTTTTTCTGAAATCTACCCACTCACCATTTCTTATAGCACAATAGTATTCCATCAGAATTATATACCACAATATGTTCAGCCATGCCTTAATTGAGGGGCATCCACTCAATGTCCAATTCTTTGCTACCATGAAAAGAACTGTTATAAATATTTTTGTACATGTAGGTCTTTCCCCCCTTTTTGTGATTTATTTTGGATACAGACATAGTAGTGGTATTGCTGGATCAAAGGGTATGCACAATTTGGTTGTGCTTTGGGCATAGTTTAAGGGCCCCTGTTGCTTCTGGACCCATGCATGCTGAAGGACTGGGTTCAGTTCTTGGGGAGCTTGACCACCTAGAAGAGGAGCTCTTCAATGTTTTTTGAGTATCATGTACTCCTTTTGCAGTCTGATGAAGCCTATGCACCTTTTCTCAGAAGAATGTTTTTAAATGTATAAAATACATAGGTTTACAAAGGAAAAATATATTGAAATGTGGTTATCAAAATTTTTTTTTAAAAGGCAATGAACTTCAGGTTAAGAACTCATGACCTAGAAGAGGGGTTGGACTCCTTTACTCATACTCTTTGTGCTCTTTCAGCAGGTTTGAAATAAGACTTAGGTAGATAATGCCTATAGAAATATTAACTATCATCATAATCCCCCATACTTAATTTACTGCAGTTTCCACCTAGCTAATTTTCCTTGCTTCTGTCATTTGTTCCATCCCAAAAGTTGTTGCCAGATTAATTCTCTTAAAATACTGCTTTAGTTACATTACTCTTGACTCATAGAACTAAAATGACATCCTATTGCCAACCTCATCAAGTCCATGATTTCCAGTCCTTCCAAAGTCAGATTCAGTGTAAAAAATTTTTGCCACAAGTTTCTCACAGATTAAGGCCTGATTTCCAAAGTATATAGAGAATTGATTCAAATTTATAAGAATAAGGGCCATTCCTCAATTGATAAATGGTCAAAGAATATGAACAGGCAGTTCTAAGGGGAAGAAATCTGTAGCCATATGAAAAAATTACAAATCACCAATAATTTGAAAAATGCAAATCAAAACAACCTAGAGGTTCCACCTTACACCTGTCAGATAGGCCACTACTGACCAAAAAAGGAGAATGACAAATGGTGGAGTTGCTGTGGGGAAACAGGTATGTTGTAGAGTTGTAAAGTGGTATGATCATTCTGGAAACCAGTTTGGGACTATGCTCTCAAAGTCGCCAAACTCCACATACCATTTGACTGATTCACTATTAGACCTATACCCCAAAGAGATGAGAAGCAAGAGGAAAAGGTCCCCTATGTGCAAAAGTCCTTATAATAGTTCTTTGTGTACTAACAAAGACTCAGAAGTTAAAGGGGTGCCCATGAATTGGGGAATGGATGGACAGATTATGGTATAAAAATATAGTAGAATAATGAATGGGATGGTTTCAGGGAAGTATGGGAAGATTTATATGAAATAATTCAGGATGAAATGAGTAGAATCAAGAGAAAAATTTATACTATAATAATAATATTGCAAAACAATTTTGAAAGCTTTAAATACTTGGATCAATGCAGTGACTATACATGATTCCAGAATACCAGTTTTGAAGAATGTTACCCACCTCTTGACATAGGGATGGACTAAATATGCAGAATGAGACACATATTTTTAGACATGGCCAATATGGGAATTTGTCTCACTTCCTCCAAGAAGGGTTTAGGATACCAGCCCACAATGATATTGTCTGCCATTAATTCCTTTGGCACTTAATTATCTATATAGTATAATTAGCCCTTCACTACATGCTGTTTTACTTTTTGTTTTCATAGGCAGTTAGGTGGCACAGAGGATAGGGTCCTGGACTCGGAATTGGGATGACTTGAATTTAAATCTAAAATTAGATGCTTATGAGCTGTGTGGTCCTGGGCAAGTTACTTAACCACTCCATGCCTCAGTTTTTTTTATCTGTAAAATAAGGATGGCTGTAGCACTTACTTTCTAGGACTGTTGTGAGGATGAAATGAGATGACATTTGTAAAGTGCTTTACTATAAAGTGCTATATAAAGTACCAGCTATTCATTGCTCAGTTTAGCAGGTAATTATATCAGTGTATCATGTCATATAGATTTCTCCTTCACAAGTTTTTTCCCCTGCAGATGTCTTACCCCTTTAAATTAGGCTGCAAGCAAATGTTTTTTGAATTAAGTTAAACTGAACTCAGAGGGCTGAGTTCTACTCTGCTATTTACTATACAAGTGATCTCTGGCCTCAGTTTTCTCAACTGTAAAGTGAAGAAGTTGTACTAAACAAATTCCAATGTCCATTTTAGTTCTGCATCCTAGAGGCTATGGTCCTAGGCATGTAGAAGGTGTTTACTAAATATTCCTCAATTGATTATTTAAAGTGTAATTATCAGTCATAATTAGGAATTGGGACACCTGGGGAAAATTCAGTTGAATGGCACTGGGGAGAGAATAAGCCCCCAAAGCCACTCACTGCTAGGAAGGCCAATGTACACTCTCATTGACTGATCCTGCATATTCCATGTGGTGCAGGTCTCCCTGTATATACCACTACAGCATGGCACAGGCAGTTCATCCTGATTGGGTACATTCATTCTGGCCTGGTGATGGAGAAAATTGGATCCTGGGAGAGGGATGTGATGGTGAAGGGTTACCAGGGGGTAGAGTGTGGGCCCTGGGAGGCGATGGTCATATTAGATCACATAGGGTCAACAGAAGATCCCTAGAGGAAGAAATCTTTCCTTTCTGGATGTCAGTGTTCTTAGACCAAACCCGGCATGGGTTAACAACTCTAGTGAGTAGAATTGCCTTTATTTTCTCATAATGGTAAGGAGTTTGTGCAAATCCATCCATACTTTTTCCTTCCTAGTTACCCTTATAAGCAAGAACATATAGTTGCATATAACCTCACCCCCTCCACCTTCCCAGTCTTCTTATACCTTAATCCCTGAAACATACTCTTTGATTCAGTGACACTGACCTCCTGGCTGTTCCACAAACAAGACACTTCATCTTTCAATTCTTGGTATTTTCTCTGGCTGTCCCCCATGCCTGGAATACTCTTCTTCCTCAGCTCTGCCCATTGAGTTCCCTGGTTTCCTTTGAGGTCATCTTTTACAGGAAATCTTTCCTAGCTCCTCTTAATAGTAGTGCCTTCCTTCAGTTAATTATTTCCTATTTATCCTGCATATTTGTATATATTTGTTTGCAGATTGTCTCCCTCATTAGATTGTAAGCTCCTCGAGGGCAGAGACTATCTTTTGCCTCTTTTTGTATCCCTGGTACTGAACATAATGCCTGACACATAGTAGGTGCTTAGTAAATATTTATTGATTATATGACAGTTTTAAGATGGATGGTGTAGGGTTATGGGTATGCTGGAGCCACCATCTCTAACAACTAGTTCATGAGAGTCAGTTGTTAAATTTTCAGAATTAGCGGATGCTATAAATTATGGATTGATTTATTGTTTTGTTGATTATCTAAAGAAAGTTGATGGAGAAAATGTTAAGAATATAAATTAAACTTAAAAGTCTGTTGTGCATACTTCCAACCCCCCCCCCACCCCGAGAGTTGGTTGTTAAACATTTGCTGGTATACTATAGATATGAGTATAGGTTATAAGTGTGAAAGTGAGCTGTTTACTGGCCTAAATAAGGACCAAAATCTAAACCTTAGACACATCGGCACTATGTTTTAACCAATTGATTTTTCACCACCCTCACCCCCAAATATACACACGACAGTATATTAACTGTTAACAATACTGTCACTTACTTTTCAAACCAGGGACATGATAACAACAAAACAACAACCATTTTCACAGAGTTTTAAATTTCAAAGAACACTTTCCCCATAATGGTTCCATGAGGTATGGAGTAAGAGAATTATCATTCCCATTTTACAGATTAAATAGCTAAGGCTCAAAGATATGAAGGGTCACCCCTAAAAAGGCATCAGCGTCAAGAATTTCTCTCAGGTTCCTTGACTCCAAGTTCAGTGTACAACACTGAAGACCAGGCAATCAGTAAATCTAAAGCATTTATTAAGCACCTACCATATGCCCAGTGGGCCGTTGCCATGCATTTTGACTTATGTCTTGCCGCTGGACTCTGATGACTCTGCAGGAGAGAGTAGGCTGAGGACTTTGCACAGGTCTGCCTCTCTTAGATCTAATTCACTTCCAAGTCAAGATATCAGTCTGACAATGTCATTGGCACTCTTAGAGAACACGGGATGCACAACGACAATATGCCCAATACTGTACCAGGTACTTGGTGAAGAGAGGATCAAAACATAAAGATGAAACATTTCTTGCCATACCGCTCCACTATTCCAGGATTTTTCCTGGGGCAGTATTCTCTGTGTTTTTCAAAGTCTATAAGGGAGGGTAAGAGTAACTTACTGCTTACTTGGCCCTCTTGGCTCCCAGAAGTTTAAAAAGGTGACTTTCAAACATTCAGTCTGTGGGCTAATAGCCCCAGGAGCAGCTGCTGCCGCTGCCGCAGGCCCTGAGCAAGACTGCCTTCTCTTTTACCCAGTTCTGACAGCCCCGCCTCTTGTGCTGTGAGGTGTGATTCAGTCCGCTGGGATCTGCTCTGGCTTTGCTATGGTCAAATCTGTGCTGGTGCAGCCTGTGCTCTAGACTGCACTCCTCTCCCAGCCCAGTGCAACAGATCCTTCCTGTCCACCTTCCAGGGTGTCTTGGGCTGGAAATCTGCCTTACCCTGTGTCTTTGTGGATTCTGCTGCTCTAGAATTTGTTCAGATTCTCTTTTTAGAGGTATTTGAAGGAGTTTGGGGGAGAGCTCAGGTGAGTCCCTGCTTTTACTCCGCCATCTTGGCTCCACCTCAGAAATGGGGATTATAAGAGGACAAGGTGTGGACTAGTGATCAGGCAGTACATTTTTTAAAAAGTCTTTATAAAAAAAAACCTCTGACCTTAACCAATTACATGAGTACAGCCTATAAAAGTTCAATTGCACTTCATCCTGTATCTGTAGGATAAAGTACATCTGGCCCTAAGGCCCTTGTCCTCAGCAAGAGAAGAGCAACACAGCAGCTGAGTTTCAAAAAAGGCAGTCTCATAGGGGGTTATTTTAAACGTGAGCTGTAATTCTTCTCATTTGTACCACTTTAATTTGAAGCTGCTTTGGGAGTTTGAATTCCTAAGGATTAGTATCTCTGCGGATTCTTAAGGCCTGGAACATTTTCAAAAGTGTGGTAGAATCTTGGAAATTGTTCTTCTTTCTGACTGCTCAGGCAGTCATTACCTTGAACTTCATCATCAGAGTTAGAGCTGCTCTTCGAAAAAGGTTGCTTCAATGATTGTTCCGTATTTCCAACTTCCAAATGAACATTTCCATTAAGAGGCCCTGCTATTGCTGCAAAAGCCAAGTCGGAAGCAAAATCCATCATCTTTCTCTACAGATCAAAGTCTTGTCTTTGATTCCCTTTTTCTGTCCAAGGGATCATTACCCTTATTCCTATATATTAAATTAGTCATCAAATACTGTTAAATATTACTTTGAAATGTCTCATGCATTTATTTGTCCTTTCTGCACTATTCCCAGTGCTTATAAGTTAATCCAAGGCCTCATCACTTTATGTCTAAATTCCTATACAACCAGGACCTACCTCAACTCTGGAACCCTTTGCTACTTGAGATTCTGGGATAATTTGTATAATCCTAATGATGCAAATAAATTTTAGACATTCCAGCACATAATGTATATAAACAGACCTCACAGAAGTAACAAATCAAAAAGGAAAATATTTAATTGAGGCCAAATTAGGAAAATAAACAATTGAACTATTCTCACTTCCCTCAAACCCTAACTCAGTATCCAGAAAGATGAGTATAAGCTCCTATAGGCTTGTAGAGAAATAACTAACGTCTCTTGATCAAGAGTCTACCAACTTTATGCCAGTAGAGAAGTAACTGACTCTGGGGGAAATGGAATTGGTGATAAAACTTGTAGTTGGTGATCAAACTTAAGTGGTGATGCCAGCATTAAAATATGCTACAGTCTTTTGGGTGAAGGCCTTGGTATGGCTCTGGACTTCTATCTTTGTCTATGTGAAGTCATTCTTAGCAGTCTCTTTTTTCCATAGCCACCAAAAAAAAAAGAAACAAAATCCTTATAACAAATATGCACAGTCAAGCAAAACAAATTCTCAAATTGGCCACATCCAAAAATCTCATGTCTAATTCTGCATATTTGGCCCATCATCTCTTGCCAGGAGGTGAGCGTCATTTCTTATCATGGGCCCTCTGGAATCATAGTTGTTTATGGCATTGATTTTCACAGTGTTGTTATAGTGTAAATTGTTTTTTTGGTTCTGTTACCTTTGCTCTTCATCAGTTCATACAAGTCTTCCCAGGTTTCTCTGAAGCTGTCATTTTAATAATTTCTTATGGTATGACTGTATTCCATTATATGTATATAGCACAATTTGTTCAACCATTTCTTCCACCTCTTGGCTTCGGGACTTCTCTCTGGCTCTCCCCAATGTCTGGGATGCTTTCCCTCCTCCACTCTGACTACATACCTCCCTAACTTTCTTTAAGTCCCAACTAAAATCTCACCTCCTACAGGAAGTCTTCCCCATTCACTCTTACTTCCAGTGATGTCCCTCTGTTAATATCCTTTATAGCTTGTTTTGTATATGTTTATTTGAATGTTGTCTCCCCTATTAGATTATAAGCTCCTTGAGGGTAGGAACTGTTTATTGTCTCTTTTTGTATCCTCACTGCTTAGCCTGGCACATAGTTAGTGCTTAATAAATGTTTGAAGCAGCTAGATGGCTCAGTGCATGAAGCACTGGGCCTGGAATCAGGAAGACCCCAGTTCAAATCCAGCCATAGACAAGTTTCCAGCTGTGTGACTCTGGGCAAGTCACTTAACCATTGTATGCTTTAATCCACTAGAGAAGGAAATGGCAAATCACTCCAGTATCTTTGCCAAGAAAACCCCATGGACAATATATTCCACAGGGTCATGAAGAGTAGGACATGCCTATGTTTGTTGATTCCTAATTCATGGGTACCCCCTTAAGATTTGCTGCAGACATCTTTCATGCATCTCCCTCTCTTTTACAACTTCCCTCATTAGAGTGTAAACTCCATGAAGACGGGGGATGGCCTTTCATTCTGCTTGTTTTTGTGGTCCCAGCACATAGCAAGCACTTAATAAATGTTTGTTTACTAACTTTGGCTCCTGATAGTACTCTTTTAATTTTTTCTTTTTTTTTCCTTATGAACTTTATAAGTATTAACAATAATGAACATTTTAATACAATTAAAAAATTAAAATGTGATTGTATGTGAAACTATAAGCTTTTGTTATCTATAGTTTATTTTTCCCCTACCATGTGGAGGTTTTTCCCCCATAAAATTCAAATTTAATATGTCAGTTCCAATATTACTCTGTTTGTCTCCTTTTCTGAATTTTCTTCTGTCTTTTAAAATGATTCACTCATGCTCTTTTCTTTTTTTTCCTTCCTTTTTTTTCAGGATCACAGTCACTATTCTATCCCTATTTGCCTGAAGGAAAAATAAAAGCCTTCTCTTGCAACAAATAGGTATAGTCATGTAAAAAATGAATCTCCATATGGACTGTTCATATTATTCTATGCTGCTAGATCAATCGAAGGAAAAAATTCCAATTCTTTCATAAAACAAAAAGGAGTATTCTTATATTTAGCGTGCTTGTCCTTCTATAGCTTCATCATTTTCCTTTTTTGTCATTTTTGCAAATCTGATGGGTATCAGGTGCAACACCAAAGCTGTTTAAATTAGCATTTTTCTAATTATTAGCATAAGTGGGTATGGGGCCATTAGATCCCAATTCTTTGAAGCGTGGTAGCATCTTCTGCCTGATACAATCTCCCTACATCCTGTATGACTGGGCTGCTTCCACGAATATATAATTGAGGAAATATTATTTCCTGACAACTAGCAGAGAGTGAATCTAAGGCCCATAGCAATTTTTACTCCTCACTCAATCAGCTAGGGAGGAAAAAGAGACAGAGGTCAAGTTATTGGGGCCTTTTGTATTCACAGCTATATTCAGTTCTGGCTTATCTGGCTTAGTCAAAAGACCCCTCCTTGCTCCCCAATATGAGGACAGGGAACAGCCATAGGATACCTTACACTTCCCTAGTATTAGACTTACCAAACACCTATGTAGGGGGATTATATCAGGAAGTGCATGCTGGTCGTTTTCCCAGGGTCTAGGCTTTCTTTGGCCAGTACCCCATGATTTGGAGCATTTTTTTCAAATAATTGTTGATAGATTGAACTTCATCCTTTGAGAACTGCCTATTTATCTCCCTTAACTATTTATTTATTGGGAAATGGCTCTTGTTCTCAAATATTTATATCAATTTTCCATACAGCTTGGGTAGTGAAACTTTATCTGAAAAAATTCTCAAAGATTATTTCATAGTTAATTATTTTCCTTCTAATGCTAACCGAATTGATTTTGTTTGTGCAAAAATGTTTATATTTTATGTGATCAAAATTGTCCAATTTATCGCCTATAATCAACTACATTCCTTGTTTTATCATGCACTTTGCCTCTATCCATAGTTGTGAAAGGTGTCTCCTTTCCCGAGCCTCTAATATGTTTAGGATATGATCTTTTATATCTAGGTTAAGTATCCATTTAAAGCTTTCTATGGTATGTGGTGTGAAAGGTCAAAGCCTAATTTCTCCCAGAGTGCTTTTCAATTTTCCTAGAAATATCTATCAAATAATGAGTCCTTATCTCAGTGGTTTATGTCCCTTGGTTTATTGAACACTATGCTACTTCACTCAATTTCTTCTGGATCTTGTGGACCTAATCTGTCTTATTGACCAACTTTTCTATCTCTTATCCAGTAAGAAATTGTTTTCTTGATCACTGCTTTGTAGTAGTTTAGATTTGGTACTATTGTGCCCATTTCTTTCCATTATTTTCATTATTTCCCATGAGATACATGTTTTTTCTCTCTACCAGTTGAATTTCTACTCCCCCCCCATTTTTGAATGCAAAACTTTAGTTTGATTAGTATTGCACTTAATAAGCAAATTAAGTTACATATTGTTGTTTTTATTATATTGACACAGCTCACCAATAAGCACTTAATATATCCCCAATTATTTGGGACTATCTAGTTGTAAAAACACGTTGTATTCATATAGTCCCTTGGTAGCCTTGGTAGGTAGCCTCTTAATCATTTTACATATTCTGTGGTTATTTGATTGGAATTTATCTTTCTCTTTTTTCATGCCAAAACTTGTGGGTAACATACAGAAAAGCTGTTGATTTTTGTGGTCTTAATTTATGTCTTCTTACTTTGCCAAAATTGTTACTTAAAAATTTTTTTTTTCTTTGGTTTTTTTTTTTAAATGCAATTTATTTATTTAACATATTTGGTTTTCAACATTGATTTTCACAACAGTTTTAATTACAAATTTTCTCCCCATTTCTGCCCTCCCCCCCCCACTCCAAGATGGCTTATATTCTGGTTGCCCTGTTCCCCAGTCAGCCCTCCCCTCTATCACCCCCCTCCCCTCTCATCCCCTTTTCCCTTCCTTTCTTGTAGGGCAAGATAAATTTCTACGCCCCATTGCCTGTGTATCTTATTTTTTAGTTGCATACAAAAACTTTTTTTGTTTTTGAACATCTGATTTTAAAACTTTGAGTTCCAAATTCCCTTCCCTCTTCCCTTCCCACCCACCCTCCCTAAGAAGTTGAGCAATTCAACCCAGGCCACACATGTATTATTATGTATAACCCTTCCACAATACTCATGTTGTGAAAGGCTAACTACATTTTGCTCCTTCCCAACCCATCCCGCTTATTGAATTTTCTCCCTTGACCCTGTCCCCTTTCCAAAGTGTTTGTTTTGATTACCTCCACCCCCATCTGCCCTCCACTCCATCATCCTCCCGCCTTTTATTTTTTTTTTTTATCTTCCTCCCTCTTCTTTCCTGTGGGGTAAGATACCCAACTGAGTATGTATGGTATTCCCCCTCAGGCCAAATCTGATGAGAGCAAGGTTCACTCATTCCCCCCTCACCTGCCCTCTCCCCTCCTCCCATAGAACTGCTTCCTCTTGCCACCTTTATGCGAGATAATCCACCCCATTCTATCTCTCCCTATCTCCCTCTCTCAGTATGTTACTCTCTCATCCCTTAATTTCATTTTATTTCTTTTAGCTATCTTCCCTTCATCCTCAACTCACCCTGTGTCTGCTCTCTCTCTTTTGCATATATATATATATGCACATACATACACATACATACATATACACATAGATACATACATACATACACATTCACTTATATATATACATAGACATATATATGCATATATATATATATGTATATATATATATGCATATTCCCTTCAACTACCCTAATACTGAGGTCTCATGAATCATACTCATCATCTTTCCATGTAGGAATGTAAACAAAACAGTTCAACTTTAGTAAGTCCCTTGCAATTTCCGTTTCTTGATTACCTTTTCATGCTTCTCTTGATTCTTGTGTTTGAAAGTCAAATTTTCTATTCAGTTCTGGTCTTTTCACTGAGAAAGCTTGAAAGTCCTCTATTTTATTGAAAGTCCATATTTTGCCTTGGAGCATGATACTCAGTTTTGCTGGGTAGGTGATTCTAGGTTTTAATCCTAGCTCCATTGACCTCCATTGACCTAATTTAACTCTCTAGGGCTCTCTTAGTTAACCATATCATCTGCAAAAAGTGATAATTTGATTTTCTTTCGGCCTATGCTTATTCCTTCAATTTCCTTTTCTCATCCTATTTATATAACTTGTATTTCTGACATTATACCAAATAATAGTGATGATAATGTACTTACTTTAACCCTGATGTTTTTGGAAAGGCATCTAATTGATCTCTATTGCATTAAATGTTGGTTCTTCATTTTAGATACATACTATTTAACATATTAAGGAAAGATACATTTATTTCTAGACTTTTAAAAAAGTTTTAATTTATTATTTTTTGACATTAATTTTTTTAAAAATGTTGAGTTCCAAATACTTCCTCTCCTTTCTATCCCTCCTTCACACATTGTGAAGGCAAGAAATGTAATCTCAATTCTTCATGTGAAGTCATTCAACACATATTTCCATGTTAGCTGTGTTGCAAAAACAAACAAGAAAAATAAAGTGAAAAAAAATTATGTTTCAATCTGTATTTAAATTCCATCAGTTCTTTCTCTGGAAATGGATAGCATTTTTCATCCTAAGCCCTTCAAAATTGTCTTTGATCATTGAATTGAAAAGAGTAGCTAAGTCATTCACAACTGATCATCATAGAATATTGTTGTTACTGTGTACAATGTCCTCCCGGTCCTGCTCACTTCACTTTGTATCAGTTCATATAAATCTTCCCAGTTTTTCCTGAGACCATCCTGACTATCATTTCTTTTTTTTTTTTTTGTTTAAATCATTATTTATTTATTTAACATTTTTAGTTTTCAGCATTAATTTTCACAAGAGTTTGAATTACAAATTTTCTCCCCATTTCTACCTTCCCACCAACTCCCAGATGGCATATATTCTGATTGCCCTGTTCCCCAGTTACCCTCCCTTCTCTCACCCCACTCCCCCCACCCCCTTTTCCCTTACTTTCTTGTAGGGCAAGATAGATGTTTATGCCCCATTGTCTGTATATCTCATTTCCTAGTTGCATGCAAAGACTTTTTTTGAACATCTTCTTTTAAAACTTTGAGTTCCAAATTCTCTCCCCTTTTCCCTCCCCACCCAGCCTCCCTAAGAAGGCAAGCAATTCAACATAGGCCACATGCAAAACCCTTCCACAATACTCATGTTATGAAAGGCTAACTATATTTCCCTCCTTCCTATCCTATCCCCCTTTATCCAATTTTCTCCCTTGACCCTCTCCCTTTTCAAAAGTGTTTACTTTTGATTACCTCCTCCCCCTATCTGCCCTCCCTTCTATCATCCCCCCTTTTTTATCTCCTTCCTCCTTCTTTCCTGTGGGGTAAGAAACCCAATTGAGTGTGTATGTTATTCCCTTCTCAGGTCAAATTGGATGAGAGCAAGAGTCACTCATTCCCCCTCACCTGCCTCCTCTTCCCTCCCAACAGAACTGCTATTTCTTGCCACTTTTATGTGAGACTATCATTTCTTATAGCTAAATAGTATTCTATCACAATCATATACCACAATTTTTTTCAGCCATTCCCCAACTGATGGGCATCCCCTTAATTTCTAATTCTTTGCCACCACAAAAGAGCTGCTATAATATTTTTGTGCATGTAAGTCATTTTCTTTTTTCTTTGATCTCTTTGTGATACATACCCAATATGGTATTGCTAAGGGTATGCATAGTTTTATAGTCCTTTGGGTATGGTTCCAAATTGCTCTCCAGAATGGTTGGATCAATTCTCAACTTCACCAACAGTGCAATTAGTATTCCAATTTTTCCATATTCCCTCCAAAATTTTTCATTTTTCCTTTTCTGTCATATTATGCAATCTGAAAGTTATGAGGTGGCACCTCACAGTTGTTTTAATTTGCATTTCTCTAGTCAATAGTAACTTAGATAATTTTTTTATATGACTATAGATAGCTTTAACTTCTTCTTCTGAAAACAGCCTTTGACCATTTATCAATTGGGGAATGACTCATATTCAAATAAATTTGACTCATTTTTCTATGTATTTGAGAAATTATGCATTTTCCAGAGAAACTTGCTGTAAAATTCCCCTTCCCTCAGTTTCTTGCTTTCCTGTTTTCCTTGGCTGCATTGGTTTTGTTTGTACCAAAACAACTTAATTTAATGCAATTGAAATTATCCATTTTATATACTTGTATCCTCTCTATCTTTATTTCTATGCTTTTAAATGATTTTTAACATTAGGGACTGCTGTATTTTGTCAAAAGTTTTTTTCTGTGCCTATTAAAATAGTTATATCATTTTATTGTTTGTAACTAACATAATTTTTGTCATTAATGTGGTACATTATGTTGGTACTTTTTCTATTGTACCTCCTGGAATTACTAAGTTAAATCCTACTTGTTCATAGCATATAATGACTACCTAATGGCTTGTCTATTTTATTGTTGTTGTTTTTTTTTAAAAACAGTTCCTAATTTTATTTATCATTTCAATGTTGTTGTTTTTTGCTTTCCATTTTGCTAATTTCTTCTTTGATATTCAGAATTTCTAGTTTGGTGTTTAGTCAGGATTTTAAAATTTGCTACTGTCTATTAATATTTATTTTTTGTGTCAATATTCATTAGGAATGTTTGTGCGTAGTTTTCTTTTTCTGTTTTGTCTCTCCTTGCTTTAGATAGCAAGACCATATTTACATTGTAGAAAAATTTTGGTAGGATCCTTCCATTCTTATTTTTGTACACAGCTTATGTAATGTTGGAACTAATTGTCCTTAGAATTTTTGAAAAAAAATCACTTGCAAATGAATGTATTCTTGCTTTAAGAGTTCATTTATAGCATGCTCAGTTTCTCTTTCTGAGACTGGATAATTTAAATGAACTATTTCTTATTCTGTTAATCTGGGCATGATTTTTTTTTCTTTGGTAAACCTTCATTTCATTTGTCCATTTGATTAGGATGTCCTTAGGCAAAATTGTTTCTAATATTTCCCTTTTTTCTTCTTCTTGTGTTATATATTCCTTTTCTTCATGTTTGATGCTGGCATTTTGATTTTACTCTTTTCTTTTTAACAATGACATAATGGTTTATTTGATTTTTTTTTAAAGTTTCTAGTTGTATTTATCAGTTCAATTTTTCTTCCTTCAGTTTTGTTAATCTCGGATTTCTGGAATTTCTATTTTTCATTTAGTTGAGATTTTTGACTTGTTAGTTTTATAGTTGATTGATCTATTTCTGTCTTAATATCTTCCTCTTTTCAAAAAATTAAAAAAATCCTTTCCTTGTTCAACAGTTTTAAAAAGGACTATGTAACTCTTTTACATTCATCCTTAGTTACTTGACCTTCCTTCTATCTTCTAAACATAAGTGGTGTCATCATAGCAGACTGTGCTGTTTAACACCCCCTCACCATTACATGCACCTTCTAAAACTCTATGTTGTTTTATAAGTTCTCTGTAATACCTAGACATACAGTGTGACAGTGACCACATGGCCACAGTGGAGCAACTGTTCTTAATTATTCCCCAGCAGACTATTAGGAACAGTGCCATTTAAGGCAACGTTACAGCCACACTTGGTGATGGTGATCAACAGACTGGCCCATGCAGTTGTAGGGAAACCACAGGGATTTTATTGTTCCATCCCAGCAAATTTCAGCTGAAGACTTTGAGACAGGGTCACACATCTAGATAGCTTCTGCCCCAGAGATGGTCTGGGCATTCTGCCCTATGTCCCCATGTGTGAGCACTTATAAATCCTTATGGTTTTCTTCAGAGAATTCAAAGACTAGCAAGTTTGTCTTCTGTATTTGTTTTAAGGGGAAGTGGGGTCCTTCAGGTCTGGGACTTGTTATAACACTTCTGTCTATGAGATGTGGAAATAAGTTAGTGAGTGGTTTGGCCATGTTTTTAGGTCACAGAGGTAATGAAGTTGGGAGGTGAAAAAGCCCTAGGCTCTGTCAATAAGTGCATTATGGAAAATATTTGACTGAGTCTTTCCCTGTTATTAACATAAAAATAACAACAGCTCACACTTTTGTAGTGCCTTAATGTTTATAAAATGAAGTGTGGATCTAGGGAGGCAAGTGGTGGCACCAGCCTCCTCAAAGCTCACAGTGGAGGTCAAGATAATGACATTGAACACCAAATTGGAAATTTATTTTTTTCTTGCAATGAAATAACATATTTTAAATACTAAAACCCAGACCTCAATTTTATTTCCACAAATCAGTCAGTGGTAAGCAATATCATCAGGTAGATAATGATAGTAGCTATAACAATGAATGGAAGAGAAAAACCACAGCTTGTGTTTCTGATTGGCAGAGGGAAATAAAAGGAAAGATTAAAGCATTAGTAGTTACCTGAACAGATGGAGTCCTAATCCAAGGAATAAACTGGCTGATGAAGTCATGCTATAGGAGATATAAAATAATCCAATATTAAGGCTGTTCTGTGCTTATGAAGAATCATATTCCTATTTTCTAGGGTAAATTAGTCTTCTTGGATTATAATTATTTCATTCATCATGATAATTTTCACTTAACAAAACTTATTTGGGGAAGTTTAGGATAAGAACAATGAGGATAAGAATTTCGGTCCATAATCTCACCATATTAGGGCCAGAAAGGCTCACAGAATCAGGTAATCTCAGAGCTAGAAGGTACCTCAGAGTCCAATTAGGTTAAAAAAAAACCAACCTATCTAAATGGTTATCCAGTCTTTGTTCAAAAACCTCTAAGAAGATGGTCCCTACTGCCTCCTAATGAAGCTTATTTATGAAGTCTCTACTATGTGTAAAACACTATGCTAGGCAATGGGAAAGATACAAAGATATGTAAGACTTCATCCTTACTCTCTTGGAGTTTACAGTGTAACAGTGGATGACATGTAGTAATATGCAATAACAACACAGTAAGTATACAATGGAGAGGCATCTTGGAGTGATAGAGGAAGACAACCTTGGAGTTAGGTAGTCTTGGCTCTGACATATTTTAGCTGTGTGACCATCAATGAGTAACTTTATCTTTTGGTGCCTCTGGTGACTCCCTAAAACAACTTAAAAAGTTTCTGATCTCTGATGGTGGAAAGAGAAGCCACACTTGGAGTTTTCTGCTCCAATGGGAGCATGCTTCTGGAATTTTAACATGCTAAGTGTGTATCAATAAGGACTGTGAATTTTTGCTATTGTGGAGAGTTCTGCCTCTACCTCCTAGGCCATTCTGAAGCTTCTGTTAATTTCAGAGTAATCAGATGATCAAAGATGAGGAAACTGAGGTTGCAATTTGTTAAGTTCTATTCAGCATTCTTGGTGGTGAGAGCTCTAAAAAGTGCCTCCTCCCTTGTATGTAGTACTATAGTAAGTAGTGCCATAGAGCCCAGTGAATCCCTGTTTCCTCTACCTAGCCTGGTTAAATACTATTCCTTATTAAACATCTTTTTTACTACCTATATTTATCTTCTTCACATTTCCCCTAACTGATGCTTCACCATTGGCCCCTGAGTTGTACTTATTGAAGATTTCCAGTCAGCTCTTCCTCTTTACCTCTTCCCAGGAGTCTCCTGTTCACCATCATGAATTAATTACTTTAATGCTGATCTAATGGGGAACTCCAATAGTCCGCCCTTGTCCTGTATGTTCTCATGTTAGCAAGTATTTCTTTCTTCTGACTATTTCAAGGCTAATCTGAAAGGATTTTCTTTCCACTCTGAGAAAACTCTTTGCTTGGTCAAAATGATAAACAAGTAATATCCACATTGCCTATATATCTTATTTCCCAGCTGCATGTTAAAAACAATTTTTAACATTCATTTTTAAAACTTTGAGTTCCAAATTCTCTCCCTTCCTCCCTCCCCACCCACCCTCATTGAGAAGGCAAGCAATTTGATATAGGTTATACATGTATAGCCATGCAAAACATTTCCATAATAGTCATGTTATGAAAGACTAACTATATTTCCCTCCATCCCATTCCGCTCCCATTTATTCTATTCTCTCCTTTGACCCTGTCCCTCCTCAAAAGTGTTTGCTTCTGATTACTCCTCCCCCATCCTGCATTCCCTTCTATCACCACCCACCGAAAGTGAGGATTTTTGATGAATGAATGGATATTTATGAATGGTCATCCCTACTAAGAAAACATCCCAGTTTGAACTCCCTACTAAGAAAAATGAAGGCAAACATCTGGCAAGTCCTGAGATTGAAGTAATATTTTTACCAGATGAAAAAGGAAATAACTACTGCTTTTAAGACAGATTGATTTGATTTGCCTCAGTTGCACTAAACCTGCAGCAAACTATCATTTCCTCTATCAAAATCATTCTCTCTGTACCTCCCTCTTTTTGTGGGGAAAGTGAGGGAGTATTGGTATAGAATGTTATATACACAGTGCATATGCATAATGCATAATGTCAATTAGTCTGGGGTTGATATGACAGTGCTGTTGAACTTTATTTATTTATTTATTTGTCTTTTTTTTAACAAGGAATAGATCACTGGTTAGATGAATTTTGGTATAGTAGAAAGCAATTGGCTCTGGAATCAGAGGACTTGAGTTCAAATACTGACTCTGCTACCTATTGTGTGACCTTGGGGAAGTCATTAGCTTGTCTTGGCTGTAGTTTTTTTTCAACTGAAAAATGAGGAAGTTGGACTAGACAGTTACTGGCATCTCTTCTAGAATTAAATTTCTGATCCTATGAATATGATGCAAAAACAAAAGGAATCAACAATACTTTAAAACAAAGACAAAGCTGAAATCATTTTCTCTCCATGACATGAACTCCACAACATATAGTTGGTCCATTGTTCATGAGCAATGTCTAGGACAGGAGTAGGGAACCTCTGGCCTCGAGGCCACATGTGGCCCTCTGGGTCCTCAAGTGCTGCCCTTTGACCAAATCCAAACTTCACAGGACAAATCCCAATAAATCCCAAATAATCCCAATAAAAGGATTCATTCTATGAAGTTTGGATTCAGTCAAAGGGCTGCACTTGAGGACCCAGAGGGCCACATGTGGCCTCGAGGCCAGAGGTTCCCTACTCTTGTCCTAGACATTGCTCATGGACAATAGGCCAACTATATATTGTGGAGCTTGTGTCATGGAGAGAAAATGATTTCAGCTTTGTCTTTGTTTTAAAGTATTGCTGATTCCTTTTGTTTTTGCATCATATTCATAGGATCATAGGATTTCTGTTCTTTTTATATTCATGTGCTGGGAATAAACTGAACTTTGTATATGGATATAAAAAGAGGTCAAGTACGGTATAAGTTCAATTCTGATACAGTGAAAATTAGATCTTCTAGATACTGAAGCAAGAGTCCCAGATGTTGTCTTAACAATCATCCAGAACAGAGTGGATAAAGTTGTCTTTGAATGACCAGTATGCTAGAGTCTGGCCTCCACATATCATTAAAACTAGGCTACAACCTGCAAACAAACAGCGAGGAAATTTTTCTGTCAACAACAGATGATGAATAATTCTTAGATGAGTTTATGAATGCAGAACAATAGCAAAGACCTGAGATAATACCTTTCAAACAGAGATTGTATTTTAAATAGAGCAGTAGATAATTTCTAGCTATAAGAAGATGGGCATCTGTCCTGAGGTTAATGAGTTTTGGCAGCCCAATAATTCTTTCAGGGTTTGAGAGCAGTCTGTCAAGTTAATAGAATAACTTGTTTTGTTTTTTAAAAAAATCTTATTAATTCATTTTGTCCTTATAACAGTCAATTTGGAGAAAGAAGAAAAAGACCTTTTACCTTTCCCCTGCCACTAGATTCGAATGTTCCTATGTGGCAAAGAATAATAATTGAGCAAAACATCTGATAATGTAAGTCACCTTTTGCCTAGTAGTTCCTGCCTCTCTGCCTTCCTTGTTTTGTCATTTACAGAGAGTTCACAAAACCTTTTTAGTGTTCTTTTCATTTATGTTATTATAGTCATTAGGTCATTCTTTTGGTTCTGTGTCTTTTGTTCTGTATCAGTTCATACAAATATTTCTAAGTTTTTCATATTATTTCTTATAGAACAATAATATTCCATTATACTTGTATACTATTGGGTTTTTTTAGGTATTATACAATTAATGGGCACTTACTGTGTTCTTTGATGCTACAAGCCCCCTCTGAATATTTTGGGCCTTCGGTTCTGTCTTTGATTTCCCTGATGCATGTGCCCACTAGGCTTATCACTTGGTCAATTGGCATAGATAGTTTTGTCACTATCTTTGTATAACTTCAAACTGATATTTTGGATGGTTATATTAATTCATGATTTTTTTCTAATGTAGTGGGGTATAGTTGAGATTCAGGAACTCAAAGACAATAAAGTCAAAACACATGGTTAAGATTTACAACTCTGGATTCTGATATCGGCCTCTTCATGACTTTCTAGCTGTTTTAAATAAAGTATTTTTGTGCTACACTGAACCAATAATATTGCTTTGTTTCTAATCATCAATCTGGCCTAAGTAAAAAGAAATCTGCAAGTTGATTAAAGTCATTGTTTGCTATGTGGCCTCCCAATAGGAGGGTCAAAGTTCATACAGGTAGAAGAATATCCACTCAGATGTGCTCTAACACTAGTTAATGAATTTGAGACAGTCAACCTACTGTCCTAGCAGTATCTTTTTTGCTATTGCAACTAAACTCATTCTGCTGGGCATCAATATGGTTGCTATTTGTCTTAGCTGACTAAAACAATAGAGAGGACAAGTTTTTTTTTAAAGTAAAATCCTAAAAAGAAGAGATTAGATGTTTTGTGCCTCTCTCCTGGAGCATTTCTTTTGGTTAAGAATTATTTGCATGTTTATTAATTAAGATTTTTGTCTCTGAAAAATCTATGCATCAGTATTTTCCACTTATATTTCTTCTATGTCTGTTGTTAAAAGTGAGAGAGAATATTGTTGGAGAAATTTATGTATCTAAAACTGAATCTACATGTATTGGAGACAGGGATCACTGAACTCGATGAATGTACTCATCTAATCTAAATAATTAAAAATGTAAAAAAAATACCAATTTTTCTTCAGTAGCAGAGTTTTTGCCTAAATAATTTAAATCATGGCTTGAACTTTCCATTTTGCTTGCTTTGTATAGACATAACCACTTGAGGTAATATGACACAAAAATCCTAGGAAAACCTGAAATATATCTATGGGGAATTTGAGTACAACTCTGAATTTTCATTTTATCTTCTTAGTAAGATTGTTAACAGCTTTACTAATATGGGAAATAATTTAGTGTCCATAAAGAAAAAAGAAAAAAAGGTGGTTTCCTGGACGCACACTTACGTAAACACATAAGTATAAATCAGTCTTATCAAGATGCTGATGAATCTAATGAATCTTGATTCCAGATTGGAATCGAATCAGTGTAGAGGATTAATTATGAGATACATCTCTTTCCTTTTTCTAGGGCATAGATGTGGAATGTGGCATATATGATCATCTGAGGCCAATGTGTTAGGATTTTATTTTGTTTTGTTTGCTTAACTGTACTTCTGATGTCAAAAAATCAATGACTTATTTTTAAAGGGTATGTTGGTTTTACCATAGTCAAATAAGTGGATGAATAGAAAAGAATATAATGATGTAGCAGAAAAGACCATTTGATTTAAAATCAGAAGACCTACATTAGAATGGCTTTGCTATCTATCTGTGTGACCTTGGGCAAGTTAATAAACCTCTCTGAGTTTCAGTTTGCATATCTGTACAATAATGGGGTTGGTTGAGATGTTCACTAAGGTCCCTTCTAGTTCTAAGTAGCAACCAGGGAAGGTTTCCAAAAAGAGAATGATGTAACAGTTGGGGGCATAGTGAGGTGTCACAAAAGCACCCCTTATTTCTCCTCATCCTTAAATCAGACAAGTGGCTCTGTCCCCCCCCCCAATAATATTTTATTTTTTCCAATTACATGTAAAGATAATTTTCCACATTCACTTTTATTCTGAGTTCTAAATTTTCTCCCTCCCTCCTTTATGTCTTCCCCAAGACAGTATGCAATCTGATATAGGCTATACATATACAATCCTATTAGACGTATTTCTACATTAGTGATGCTGTGAAAGAAGAATCAGAACAAAAGAGAAAAACCATGTGAAAGAAAAAACAAAAAAGCAGAAAATACTATGCTTCCAACTGTATTCAGACTCCATAGTTCTTTCTCCAGATGTGGATAGCATTTTCCATCATGAGTCTTTTGGAATTGTCTTAGATCACTGTATTGCTGAGAAGAGCTAAGTCTATCAAAGTTGGTCATCACACAATGTTTCTTTCTTCTCCTTCCTTCCTTCTGCCTTGCCTTTCTTTCCTTTTTTCTTTCTTTCCTTTTCTGTCTCTTTCTTTCTTTCCTTTTCTCCCTTCCTTCCTTTCTTCCTTCCTTCCTTCCTTCCTTCCTTCCTTCCTTCCTTCCTTCCTTCCTTCCTTCCTCCCTCCCTCCCTCCCTCCCTTCCTCCCTTTCTTCCTTGTCACAAATCTGATCACCCCTTGCCAAACCCCAACTCTAGATTTCTCCTGCCATATGCTCCTGAATCTGTACCGACTGGATTCACTATCAGTGTGTAGTATCTAATCTTAACTTGAGATTCCTATCTCAGAACTCTCGCTCTTGTTATTTCCCGTTTGGAATACATTTCCACACTCATATCTACCAAAATCATATCCATTTTCGAGGCCTGATTCCATTTTTGCCCCCTATATGAAGTTTTACCTCCTCAGATCCATTAGAAGAGATGTCTCTCTCTGAGGTCGTATTGCTTTGTGCTTGTCCCATCACATGAACTCTACACTGCTCTGTATCACAGCTGTTTGTGTACATTTGTGCAAATTTATTGTTTCATTTATGCACATTTGCATAAATTTAGATTGAATAAACCTAAAGGAGAAGAGGTTGCTTATCTACCACATTATATGCTTTTGTATCTCTCACATCACACACAAAGCGTATGCTCAGTAAACATTTTTTTATAGAATGGACGATAACAGCATTTTCCTTCTTTTTAATATGCCAAGTGGATCATTAAAACTGAGTGACCAGAGTTGCAGTACATTCTGATCTACTTTCCTTGGTTATACACAAAGAACATTAGACAAAGCTCATGTCTAACCAGAACTGCAAAATTGCCTAAAATAACAAAATTATCTTTATGCTTGGAAAAAACAGATGCAATGCACTTAAAAATAAGTGATTCTCATATTATGTAAATACTAAAGCCTGTTTAAAAAAACATCCAACTTTGCCTTGTGTAACAATTGGGTAATTGTTTCAAGTGGGTAATTATTTGAGCAAAAGCAAGTATGAATAAGGGAAGAGTATTCATGGTGTTTGCTTTTTCCTCTTTAGCTAAATTCCAAATTATTTTATGACAAAATAATTTGGAGGCAGGTTTTGTCACTAAATAGAAATAAAGACAAACAGAAAAAAATAACCAGTAACATATTTCTTGGGAAAATTTCCTCTTCTAAGTGTCTGTCATTTTATTAGGCTTATGGATTCTTTCCACTTTGGAAAAATGAGTGCTAGGGAAAACAGAATGTTAAGCCTGAATTGTACTTTTTATAATTAATCATGAGCTGAATTTGAATTGGATCTTTACTTTCAAAGGTCCCTAGTATTGTACTGCATCAGGAGAGATTAAAGGTAGACATCAGAAAGAATTTCTCAGTTGTGAGGACTTTTAGAAATTGAAATAAATTTCTAATAATATTGGAAATTGGGATTTCTGTGGGAAGGCATGTTGTGTTAGAGCAGACCAGAAAATAACACAGGACTATTTTTTCTTCTGTGAGTCCCTTAACCCCATCTATAGCTATCATCAATCATCCTGACACCTGGTGCAAATTCAGTTAAGGCAGGGGAAGGTCAGGATAGCACCCAGAGTATGAGAGGGATAACTAAGGTATGAGCACCGCTATGGGTATGGGAGGTAGACTGGAGGTAGTGGTTAGGGCAAATGAAGAGGTTAGGCATTCAAAGGGTATAGATTTTGGAGTTAAGAAAATGATGGTGAGCCAGGTTGGATTGAGAGGAAGTAGAGTGATTCAGAGGTCCATAGATGATGGCAACAAGATCTGGACAGACTAGAATGAATGTTAAAGAAAGAGAAGCTAGTCTTGGAGAGGGTTCCAAGAAGTGTCATGTCTTCTAGAGCAATCTAGGTTTCAATGAATGCCAAAGATAGTAGGAATCTGAGAGGAAGAGATTGATGATCATACTTTATAGCCAGAAGTGACCTTGGAGGTCATCTAGTTTAATGTCTTCATTTTATAGATGACATAAGTGAGGCCCAGAAAGGTAAAATGATCTATCCAAGGTCACATATGTCTTAAGATTTATAATAGGACTAAAAATTGTCTGACACCAAATCCTCACCAAAATAGAGGGAAGTTGTCATGGAAAAGAAGGACAGAATAGGGTAATGAATCAGGGAGGTTCTAGGACTGAGCTGATGTTAGTTGTGGGGCCTATGTGGCCAGTGATAAGCTTCCTTTGTGACTGACCCCACAATCATCTTAGTTATCACTGGTAGCCCCCAGACTATGTGCCTCATGGGTGGGGTTAGGGAAGTGCAATCTATCTTGTCACAGTGGATGAATTTGAAAATTATGGGGCCCTATGGGGATGGCACCATAGGGCTTATGGGGTTTTGCTCCATCTTATGATTGTATAAAACTGGTTAGTGATTAATCTGAATAATTGAAACATTTTCATAAGATGGCAAAATCTACTCTTGGAAAGTAACCACTCATTAACAATGTTCTGTTTTATTTTTAAGTGGGGTAAGGGAGTCCAAACCTGAACAACTATTTGTACCTAGAGCAATCCACCAATGTGGTGCCAGGGGAATTCCAACACAGCTACAATGAAAAAAAAAAAACCCAACACATTACATGCTTTCCAAAAATACTTCCTCCCAGCAGCCATAGCTACTGGAGAGCCAAAACAAAAAAGTTTTACTACCAAAATGTTTGGTACAGCCAAATGTTTCAGCATCAGAAATGAATACAGTTCTACCAATGGAAATGACTCTAAAGGAAATGTATTACCAAAGGCTTTGTCTCCATACCCTAAGGACTCCAGGCCCTTTCCATCTGACTCACAGCTGAAGCCTCCTCTATGTGTTGTCTCCCCTCTGCTAGGATGTGAGCTCCTTGAAATCAGAGATTGTCTGGCTTTTCTATTTGTGTCTCCAGTGCTTATCATGGTGCTTTGCATGTAGTAAGTGTTTAATAAATGTTTTTCATTCATTCATTTTGGTTGGAGTGGAGATCCCAAAAGATCAGGGATATTGAGGAGAAAACATTTTATAAATAGACAAATTGGGGATTATAGGGAGGGGGATTGGGATGGAAAGTGGTACAAATGGAAATGGTTTGCTTTAAGAAGCCTTCCTTCTTGCTTAAAAAAAAAATTACTGTTAAGTGATTTGCTGACCTTAAGTACAACCCGCCCCCTTAAGTCTCTATCCCATTTCCATCTTATGCGATAGAGAGAAGAATGACCTACCTTTTCAGTTTTATTACATACTGGTCAGTCACAGTCGGACACACTGAAACTTGGCTCTAGCATAGTGATATCATTTTAGTCCTCTTCAAAAACAAAGGACAACAACCAACCACATACTAGTTCCTTCATATATTCCATTCTAGCCAAACTGGCCAACTTGCTATCTCTCACTCACCTTGCTTTTCCTCTGGGCATTTCAGCATTCCTGGAATGCTCTTTTCCAACATCTTCAACCATCAATATAGCCTTCCCTTCCTCTTGGAGACTGAGGTCAAGTGCCACCTTCTTTATGAGGCCTTCACTATTCCTCTAGCTACTCTCATTTTTTTTTGCTACTCCATTTGGTCTTTTCCCATGGACACATAATTAAATATTGTTTATTGAAGTTATTTGTATATTGAAAGCCATGGTTGTATCTTTTGCACAACGAATGTATGTATAGTAAGTATGTACTTAATACATCTTTGTTGTTGCAATAACCTACTGCTTGATAAACCCAAGAACATAAATAATTTGGAGGTACAACTTCTTATTTGACAAGAACATCTGAGAAACTTGAAAGCATATTGGCAGAAATTAGGTTTAAACCAATGGTTTTTATCAAGATGCCAATAAGTTCAACACGGATAAGTGGTCAGAATATAAAAACCACACACTATTAAAAAAATTTGAAAACAATGAAATTGGTTACATTGGGAGAGAGGCAATCACAAAGGATAAAATAAATGATTTCAATTTCATGAAATTGAAAAGCTTTTTTGAACATACAAAAGATCAATGTATCTAGGATAAGAAGGGGAAATATTCATCGGGAAAACATATTTGCAGTAACCAAATATCTCTAACAAGAGTCTGCTATCCAAGACAAACAAGGAAATAGCAAAAATCTATAAGATCAAGCATTATTCATTGATATTCAAATGATATTAATAGTTCTCAAAGGATGACTTATAAACTATTAAGAATTATATGAAAAAATCATTCCATATAACCAATAAAAAGAGGAATGCAAATTACCAAGTCTCTGAGTTTTCGCCTCGTACCCAACATATTGGCAACTATTAGAAAGATAAAAAGGGCCAGTGTTGGAGAAGCTATCAAAAGACAAGCCCTCTACTATATGGTTGATGGAGCTAGAATTGGTCCCATCATTCTGAAAAGCAATAAACTATGCTAAGAAAGTGACTAAAATGTCCATATTGGTTGACCCAGAGATTTCACTGCTAGGCATATACCCCAAAAAGATCAAAGACAGAAAAGTCTCATATATACCAAAATATTCATAGTTGTACTATTTGTAGTGGTAAATAACTGGAAGTGTAATTGATGCCTATCAGTTGGGGAATGACTAAACGCATTGTAGTATGAAGAATTAAGATAAGCATAGGAAGACTTATATGAACTGATGCAAAATAAAGTAGGCAGAACCAGGATATATATGTGTTTATATGCAATACTATAATATTGTGAATATATACAGGACTACAATAATGTGAAGAACAAAAAAAAGAGAGCTAATACTGTATAATTGTAATGGCCAAACTTTAGGAAAGAGTTGAGAAAATACATCTCTCTCTCTCTCTCTCTCTCTCTCTCTCTCTCTCTGTCTCTCTCTCTCTCTCTCTTCCTCTCCTCCCTCCCTCCCTCCCTTTCTCTTTCCCCCTCCTCTCCCCCTCCATCACTCCCATCCCCCCTCTCTCAGAGATAAAGGACAATGGGTGTGGAATATTACATACAGTTTCAGACATGACTGGTGTGTTGTTTGGTTTTGCTGAATTGCTTTGGTTCTCTTCTTAAATACGTATTTTAATAAGATTTGGCTTACTGGGTAGGTGATGAGGAAGGTATATTTAGAAATCAAGGTGTTATAAAAATGAGATATCATAAAATAAGATGAATAGTAGTAGAGTTGGATGAGAATTTCAAAGGGAAACTGTCCTTAGGATGATAAAAACTCAATTTTGCATCACCTTCAAAAGAGGGAATAATTGTATTCATTCTTAACACCCCTGAAGGGACAGCTAGGTAGAGGCAGGAAGACTTGAGTTCAAATCTGGGTTTAGGCACTTATTAGCTATTTGACCTTGGGCAAATCACTTAAACTTTGACTGACTCAGTTTCTTCAAATGTAAAATGAGGATAATAATAGCACCTGCCTCACTGGGTTATTGTCAACATCAAATGAGATAATATTTTTAATTTTTTTACTTAATATTTTTAGTTTTCAACATTGGTTTCCACAAGATTTTAAGTTACAAATTTTCTCCCCATTTCTACCCTCCCCCACCCTAAGATGACATAAATTCTGATTGCCCCTTTCCCCAGTCTGCCTTCCCTTCTTTTACCCCACTCCCCCCATCCCCTTTCCCCTTACTTTCTTGCAGGGCAAGATAGATTTCTATACCCCATTGCCTGAATATCTTATTTCCCAGTTGCATGTAAAAACAACTTTTTTTAAACATTTGTTTTTAGAACTTTGAATTCCAAATTCTCCTCCTTCTTCCCTCCCCACCCACCCTCCTTGAGAAGGCAAGTAATTCAACATAGGCCACACATGGAGATAATATATTTAAAGCACTTAGCACAGAGCCTGGCACTTAATAGGTGCTTAATAAATGCTTATTAACTTCCCTCACTCCTTTGCCTATCAAGACTGAATTAAAGAACAGAGCTCCCCAAAACAGAGAAAATGAGTGGTAGAGAAACTGAGAAAACAAATCTCCTTCACCAATTTTTTGAAATTAATTTTTTTCAGTTAGCAAAAGTTCTCACCTCTCTCCCCCCCCCAAACGAGAAAGAAAGAAAAACCAAACACTTTTTAAAAACATGTATAGTCAAGCAAAACAAATTTTCACATTGGTCATAGTCCTGAGTTTTTTACTTCTCAGGAGGTAGCATGTTCCATTATTCTTCCTCTGGAATCCTGTTTGGTCATTTTACTGATCAGAGTTCTTAAGTCTTTCAAAATTATTTAGCTTTAGAATATTGGTATCACTGTACAAATTATTCTTCTGAGTCTGTTCACTTCACTCTGCATCAGTTCAAACAAGTCTTCCCAAGTTTCTCCTTCATCATTAAGGCACAATAGCATTCTATCACATTTATGTACCACTATTTGTCCAGCTATTCTTCATTGGTTTTTAATACTAAGTCAGCATAGGGAGACTTTTATATACTCATGGCATTTTGTGAAGTGATTGAAATAAAAAACAAGTTTGACAAATACATTTTTCTTCTTCTACTTATCAGTTTCTATACCCTAATCACAATCCTTGATTCTACTCCTGAAGTGAGCTTTCTCTTTTCCTATATTAGAAAGAAGGAAGGAAGAATGAGGGAACATGACCCAGTAGCCTAGTCTTGTCCCAGATGGCAAAATGGTGTATGATTCATTTTTAACCTAGGGCAAAGAAAGGAAAACCTCAGATCTAGTTCAGTTCTGCCCTTTAAGAAATTTTTCAAAAATTACTAGTAAGTCAAAACAACAAGAATTCCTCTCAATTTCCCCAGCCAAGAGAAAGTCTGGCACTTTGGGAGTCCAGGGCTAAATTGCTTGGCTCTTTCTCTATCTCAATATATAATGTAATATATTTATAATATATTGTACATATTGGTATATAATATATTTATAATATATAGTATGTATATAATATGTACTATATACTGTATATACAATCTAATACATATATTGTATCTTATAGATATACATACAATATACTATATATGTATACATATGTGTGTGTATATATCATGTATATATATATATATATACACACAATACATTATAGTTATTCAGTAGAGGGTAAATACAAATACAATCTCAACATAGAATATCCAAACACTGTTTCCCCTTGCTGTAGTCCCTAAATTTGCAAATAAGGCAACACACAGATCAACAGCAGTTAGATTGATTGGATTTAACTGACTGTCAAAAGAAATTCAAACTATTTAAATAGTAATTAGAAGAATAACTTCACAGAACAGAATAAACTTTGGGATTAACTTTGGGGAGACCATACTTCATAGTCTGGTGCCATTCTCCTAGATGCAGTCAACGGCTGCCATGCAATTCTGGCCACTGAAAGCAGTGAAAGCTGTCCCACTCTGGTCTGAGGCAGCAGTTCCAAAGCTATTGTGCTCTTTAGGTCTTAGCTCCTCTGGCTCTAGTCTCACACTCTGGCTACCATTCTCTCTTTTTGCTCACCACAGTACTTCCGCTGCCACAATGAACCATGTGTCCTCTTGCGACAGTACTAAGTTTGAGGACTCCTGGCATGGTGAAAGACCACCCTGCTCATGCCTCTGCACCATGTACTGCTTAGAGCTCACAATAGTCTCAGTCTCTCCCAGGGTGGGAGGAAAACCACAATTTGTCCAGGACTACATCTCTTAAAAATCTACACAGTCAGACTCTGAACTCTTCTCACTGCAAAAAGGAGCCTATTGTGAAAGCCAGTTAGTTACCTTTGAAATTTAATAACATAGTAACTAACAATTTTATAGTGCCTACTATGTGCCAGACACTGTGCTAAACACTTTACAAATATTTCATTTGATCCTTAAAACGATCCTGAGAGATAGGTGCTGTTATTATCCCCATTTTCCATATGAGGAAATTGAGTCAAACAGAGGTTAAGTGGCTTGCCCAGAGTCACACAGTGAGAATTAAAACACAATAAAGAAAAGGGGCTGTATCATCAGAATGAATTGATCTGTATTGAATGATTTATAAGCTTCATTTTTAGATATCATGGAGGAATAAAGATAACAGAGGACTGCGTTTTAAAAATTTCAGTCAGCAGTATCCATTCAATGATCACTTATTAAATGCTCATCACGTGCAAAGCATTATGCTAAGTACTGAAAATGAGGTATATGACTCTAAACAAGTCACTCCCCATTCTTGGAACTTTGGTTTCATCATCTGTAACAGGAAACTGTTGTTTGAAATGATCTCTTGAGTCCCTTCCAATCCAGTCTCTATGTCTATGAATCTACAGGACATAGCACCTGCGCTGAGATAGAATTATCAGTCTATTAGGCTTCCCTGGTCCCAATGATAGCTTATTGTGGAAATTAGTTCCTTTGTGTTGATGTTAAAATGTTATGCCCAGTGAATTGTCTAGGGAACAGATGAAATAGCCATTAATGAGATAAAGCTTCATCGACAGCTCATGTGAACTTAGACAAACTTCAATGTCTAATTGCCGAACATTTATAAAATGCTCATTATTTACAGGCTACAGACACAAATCTGTCAATGCTCCAAGCATCTGAAGGGTCAACATTTTAGTTCTTGTTTATAATGAGACTTTAAGACTAAAATGCTTTCAAAAGAAAGATCCATCAGAAAGATAAAATGAAAAAACAGTAGAGATAAAAACAAGATCCTTTTTTGTCACTGATACAGCCTTTCATTAAAATTACACTTTTTTCAGAATACATTAAATGACTGGTAAGTTCACATCATTCAAGAAATAATACATTCAGGTGGATGAAATATCTTTGTCAAAGCAAAAAATGTTAATGAATCTCATTCATGATTCATTTAATAACATTCATTTAACAAATATTTAATAAGTGACTATGCTGGGCATTGGGGGAGATACTCAGCAGGTATAAGACAGTGTCTATTCTCATGGTTCTTGTAGTCTAGTGTAGCCTGAAGGCCTTGTATAGACACACGCACACATTGAATCTGGCTTGCCCACCCCAATCTACCCTTTGTGGGAGTAACACTATTGCGAGGGGAATATACTCCTCTTGTTAGCCATTGTGCCTCCTGAGCTCCAATGCTGCTTCCCATTCACATGAAATCAATCAGTCATGATACTGGCACCATTTACTCTTAAACATAAATCTTTTACTTAGTAATATTCAAGAATAGCCACTATAGTTACTCAATAGAAGGCAAATGCATGAATAACCAAACCATCATAGACTACATATAAACCTGGCTCATAGATTCTCCCAGCAATACATGAGTGTCCATGGGAGTTGGTGGGTACACATTTTAAGAAAGTTAGCAGAGAAGCACCATGAATGAAGGAGGCACCTGTGCTCAGTGAAACTCACAACTCTGAACTGTGGGCCTTGATCACCTTAGTCCCTTTAGGAACAATCTGTACCACACAAAGCCCTTTCTTTGCCTGCTGATCTTCACTGTTCTCCTGATGGGCAAATCTGTTCTTCTGCTTTCGAGCTGATGAAGCAGTGACAAACTCTTAACTCACAGCCACCTTTAACAGAGCACTGAGAAAGTATTTTGTTGGCATAGTGACTAGTGGTAGTTCCCTTAAACAAGAGAACTGCAAAACTCCTCAGCTTAGCAATCTGGGCCCTACAGGGAATTCCAGCCAGCTCTTTCCTCAACAGAATTCTGCTTTATCCAATTAATTCTTAGTTATTCAAGCCTTTTCTCACAGAAAATCAGAGCCCTCAGTGAAATAGATATAAAGTTTGTTTTTCCCTTTTAAATCAAGCCAATGAGCAGATGTGATTCCATATACACAGTACTTTGCAAACCTTAAAGAGTTATATAAATGCTGGCTATTATTATCAAACCAGAGAAGATTGTACAGAAAAAACAGGTACCATGGAAAGATTTCCCCTTTCTCAAGTTTTAAATGGCACTGAAGAGCAATAGGGTCAAATAGCGGCAGAATTCAGCTCTCTTCCAATCAATGAGTTTCCTAGCAACTATCCTAGCCTTTTCTCTGTCTATTTGGCAAAGTGGTGTCTCTTCCTATCAGCAAGCTCCCAGCAAAATGACTGAAGCCTTCCTGTCAGCTTACATTCCTGCTGGTTTATTCACAAATTTTTTTTCCACACTTCCAATGGCTTAAACCAGAACCTCCTCATGGCTAATGACTCATCTTTATTTAAGATAAAACTCAAGACATTGACCTTTCTGTCAGACATGAACACAACAGTCTTTAATTTTCCTGTAGTCTCCAAACAGTTATTAGATTTGAAACTCTGTTGGATACTACTTTAAAACTCTAAAACAATCAAATGCAAGCGAACTGATTCTCTGCAGCAACTGTTATTTTAGTAAACTCTCTGCCTTCAAACGGGTCTTTTTATCTGAGGACCTTATACTAAAGAAACATATTATTAATTATACTAGTATAAGGTACTTTCCCTTTCATATATAAATAGTTAGGCTGCTTTAAGAGGCAGAAATACAAGCTTTTTGTAAAGAAAAAGAATGAGTTCAGCTCATAAAGAAACATAGCCTGTCAGATAAAATGGCGAGAAAAGACATGGATTGTTAGAAAGACTTGAGTCTTTCAGATCAGATTCAGATCAGACACTTACTGGCTGTGTGACCCTGGGCAAGTCACTTAACCCTGTTTGCTTCAGTTTTCTCATCGGTAAAATGAGCAGAGAAGGAAATGGTAAACCACTCCACTATCTTTGCTAAGAAAACTCCAAATGGGGTCATGAAGAGTCAGACAGGATTGGTGTGATATGGTCCACAGGGCCATGAAAAGATGGACATGACTACGTGTCAGTGTTACTTACCAGGCACTGTGTTAGGTACTGCAAATACAAAGACAATATCAAAACAATTCTTGACCTCATGGAACTTGAAGGAGAGACATTCCTACTATTACTACTACTACTACTATTCCTCCTCCTCTTCCTCCTCCTCCTCCTCCCCCCACTACTACTACTGATAATAACTAGAATTCATATAGTGCCTTAAGGTTTGCGAAATGCTTTACATAAGTTATCTCATTTGATTGTCACATCTGTGAGGTAGGTGCTACTATTATCCCTATTTTACAGGAGGGGAAACCGTCTGAGACAGGTTAAGTGACTTGTAAAAAGTCTCATAGCTAGTAAGTATCTGAGGCAGGATTTGTCTTTCTGTCTCCAAGTTCAGTGTTCCATCCACTGTGCCACCTAGTATATAAACAAATAAATATATAGCTATAAGAAAATGTCGTTGAAGGCACTAGCTACTAGGGGAAGCAAGAAAGGCATCACGTAGAGGGTTAGGCTTGAGCTGACCTTTGAAGGAAATTATATAAATTAGATAAGAAAATTGATACTGAGAGGTTGCGACTTGCCTATGGTCAGATTCAAGCCCAGCTCCCCTGACTCCAGGCCCAGTTCTTCTTACCTCATTTACCTACTACCTTTGTATTGTAGCTTAGCACTAACCTGGAACCCTAAAACTAGCCAATGAGTCAGTAAATCACACTTATTCAGTGTCAATCTTCCACTAAATTCTCCTCCTTGTAGGAGCCTCTAACCCATCCCTCTTCTGATTTGTGAAGCTTCCTTTGTCATCTTAAGCAATTCAGCATGTCCTGAGGAGGATAATGGCAATTATCCAATCCTCTAAAAAGTACACTAGAGGATATTTAAAAGTAACTATGAATGAATGAATGATTAAAAATGCATTTATTAGATGATCGCCATGTGCAAAGCTCTGTGTTAAGTACTGAAGATACAAATAGGAAAGTCAGTAGTTCCTGTTCTCAAGTCACTAGCATTCTTTTATATTTTTTTTATTTTTGTCTATTTTTAATAGTATTTTAATTTTTCCCCAATTATATGTCAGGGCAATTTTTAGCATTCATTTTTATGAGTTCCAAATTTTTCTCCCTTTCTCTTCTTTCTTCTTCCTAAAATGGCAGGAAATTTGATATAGGTTTTACATGTGTAATTATATAAAACATATCTCCATATTAGTCACAGTTGTGAAAGAAGAAACAGACCAAAAGGGGAAAAAAACATGAAAATAAAGTGAAAAATGTATGCTTCGATCTGCATTCAGAGCCTATCAGTTCTTTATCTGGATGTAGATAGCATTTTCCATCGTGAGTACTTTGTTCTTGTCTTGGATCAGTTAAGTCACTCACTTTCTAATGGGGAAAACAGCTGCAATTCAGACAGAAAGGCTCCTAGATTTTTAGAGTGAAGCAAAGCTTCTTTAATGCAACTTTCACTGATGAATATCAATCGTTTTCTAGTACTGAATTGTTTGAGAATGTCAAAGACCTTGGTGGTGAAAACTTCTTTTCTGAGTTTTCAGGAGCTGTGGCTGTAGGAAGCAACAGGCAGGCTGTATCTCCATAGATTGCTTCCTGGGATGATGGCTGCAGATGAAGGACCACATGTCTGGTATAGTCAGGGTGTTGCCATTTCTGGAGCTCTTGAGCTTACCTGCAAGTTGGCGGAAGCTGGTTTGCTTGCAGTCGGTGTTGGTGGTAGCCAGGAATGTGGGCCTAATTTCCACAATAATTCCCCTCAATGATATCTGTGAGCCTGGGCTGGAAGCTAGGGTGGTGGTGCTCTGAGGGCTCTGATTCTCCCAAGGCCCTTGGGTCTTGAACTCTAGGCTATCTCCCCTGGGGATTGAGGGGAGATGATAGTTGAGATAGTGGTGGTGATTTGACTTACTTGGCACATGGTTCCAATCTCTCCTTCAGAGTGTCTTGCTAACTCAGCTAGGCTGGCTGGCTTGTCTCATGGGTGGCAATTGGTTGCCAGTTGGTAGGGATGGACAATCCTTTCTCTACAGTCACCGTTCTTGATCCCACAGGACTGGGCTAGAATCATAGCAGGTGTTATGGTTACTGCCATTCTCCAGTCTCTTGAGTTCAGGGTTCTGGGACATCTCTATCAGTGTCTGAGAGGAGGTGCTAATCAAGGTTGTGGTGGCAGATTGATTTCCCTGGCACACGTGACCACTTGTATCTCACTCAGGGTGTTCTGCTGCTGTAGCCTATATCTCTACCTCCATTCCCAACATAGGCTCACAGTAGCCTCAATACTATATTACCATTAGTGTGGAACAGCAGATGTCATTGACACAATGCCAGAATGTATTATTTTTATAGAATCACTTTTCAGCAGTGTGAAAAGGCTCTTTTGGCCCTGCAATTTGACAGTTGCATATGTTCATAGACAAAGGGTGGCTTTGAAAACCTTTCAGTATTTGACTCTAGCTTACCTTTCCAGATTTATTTCACATTATTCCCTTTTACATGTTCTAATTTATTTATTTATTTATTTTTTTATTTTATACTCAAACACCAGAACACAAATACAGAATAGAGAAAAAACAAAAACATATAAACTTTAATATTGGAAGTTAAATACAAAGTAAGAAAGGGAAAAAAGAGCATGTCATATGCATAGCAAACATAAGAGAGGATTCAAAATATGTAACAATAAATTTTCATTTCACGAAAGCCTTTATGATAAATACTACTCATTGTGTTGAGAGCTGTCCATCTTTGCTTTCTTGTAAGTTTTCTTTTGTTCTCTGCTGTGTGCTTTTTAACTTTGTTTCCCCCCACCCCAAGGCTACAATTAAGTGAGGATATATTTCTCTATAGCTATAGATATATACATATACACATATACATACATATATAGACATATACCTTTTGTACATTCTGTTCAAACTTATTTATTTGTTGTTCCATGAACATGTCATTCTATGTCCTCACTCCTTGTCCTTACACAGGCTGATCCCATTCCTGGAATGTCTCTTCTCCAAAACCTCAGTTTCCTTCAAGGTTCAACTCAGATGCACTCTTCTTTGAGAAGACTGTCTGAATCTTCCTCTATGCTAGTTGTCCCCCTCCGCAAACTGTCTTGTATTTATTAATTATATTACATTAATTTATTTTTATTTGTAGCCCTATAGACTAAAAGTTCCTTGAAGCCAGGGAATGTTTTCCATTTCTGTCTCTGCTTCCTAGTGGCTAGGATAGTGATGAGGTACTTAAATGTTTATTGATTTGAGAGATTCAAAATAGTGTAAAGGAATGCACAAAATGGAATCTTCCTCACTGACCATTTGGAAGAATCCTGTGAAAAATCCACCATTAAAGAAAGGTCAAGGCTCTTAGTTTGCCTTTACATTTTATCCATGAATGAACAAGCCTAGATTATTCAGCAATAAATTTAAAAACCTATAACTAATTTCTCATATTTTTTAAAAAATTCTTGCAGTCCAGCTAAGAGGTATGAGACTGAAATTAAAAATCTTTTAGTGTAAGGATTTATTTACATCTTCCAACAACTAATATTTTGTTTGAGGAGACAAAGATTCAGACATGTCCAGATACTTAGTGTCCCATCACTAGTCTTCTGGCACTTAAACACAGACCTCTCCACTAGTCATTGACTATTTTAGTAGAATGTAATACACTCCTGGGCAGTCAACTAGGTGGTACAATAGATAGAGCACTGGGTTTGGGATCAGGAAAACTCATCCTTGTCAGTTCAAATCTGGCCTCAGATATTTACTAGCTATGTGACTCTGGCCAAGTCACTTAATGCTGTTTTTCTCAGTTCCTTATCTATAAAATGAGCTGGAGAAGGAAATGGCAAACCACTCTAGTATATTTGCCAAAAAAACCCAAACAAAAATCACCCAAATGTAGTCATGAACAACTTATATACAGAGTATATCACATGAAATGCCAGCCTGGATGAATCAAAAGTCAGAATTAAGGTTGCTGGGAGAAATATTAACAATCTCAGATATGCATATGATACCACTCTGACAGACAGTAAAGAAGAATTAAGAAGCTTCTTGATGAGGGTGAAAGAGGGGAGTGTAAAAGCTGGCTTGAAGGTTAACATAAAAAAACTAAGATCTTGGCAACTGGTCCCATCACTGCCTGGCAAATAGAGGGAGAAGAAATGGAAGCAGTGAAAGATTTAATATTCTTGGACTCAAGGTCACTGAAGACAATGACTGCAGCCATGAAATTAAAAGCCACTTGCTCCTTAGAAGGAAAGCTATGGCAAATCTGAACAACATACTAAAAAGCAGGGACATCACCTTGCCAACACAGCTCTGTATAGTCAAAGCTATGGTTTTTCCAATAGCAATGTATGACTGTGAGAGCTGGACTATAAGGAAAGCTGAGAGCTGCAGAATGGACACTTTCAAATTGTGGTGCTAGAGAAGACTTTTGAGACTCCCATGGACATCCCTGAGATCAAATCAGTCAATATATGAAGAAATTAATTCAGACTATTCATCAGAAGGTCAGATACTGAAACTGAAGCTTAAATACTTTGGCCACATAATGAGAAGATGGCACTCATTGGAAAACACCTTGATGTTGGGAAAGATTGAAGGTAAAAGTAAAAGGGAATGGCAGAGGAAGAGATGAATAGACAGTGGCCTGGAAGCAATGAACATGACCTTGGACAGACTTTGAGAGATGGTGGAGGATAGAAGAGCCTGGAATGTTATAGTCCATGAGGTCACAAAGAGTCAGCATAACTGAACAACAACAACAAATATACTTCTTGAGGGCAGAGTTTGTCCTTATTTTGTATGTATAAGGCAATGAGGGGGGCCACAGCGAACGTTGTGAGGGATCTGTAGCCAAGAAGACTTGAGTTCAGTTTTGGTCTCAGATGCTTATGATCTTATACTTATGGTCTCCAATACAAATACTATGTGACCCTATGTGATTAGCTGTGTTACCCTGGGTAAAGACTTTAATCTCTGTCTACCTCAGTTTCCTCATCTGTAAGGTGGGAGAGTAATAGCACTAACCACCCAGGGCTGTGAGGGTCAAATGAGATAATATTTGTAAAGCACATTGCAAACCTTAAAATGCTATGTAAATGCAAACTATTATTAGTAGTATCATATAACATTTTAATATGTTACACCATAGATTTAGAGCATCATTAGAGGCTATATAGTCCAAGTCCTTCATTTTACAGATGAGAAACTGAGGTCCAGAGAGGTTAAGTAAATTTGCCAAGGTCACAGTGGTAGAAAGTGGCAGAGTCAGGATTTAAACTCAGACTCTTTGCCTCTAAACCAACAGACTTTCCAAGTATCCTCAGTACCAGAGACATAGTAGGCACTTCATAAACTCTTGCTGATTTAGTGGCTTACTATATTTCTCCATGACTGACCCCAAAGACAAACATTTAGACAAACATTAAGGTCAAAGAAAACAGCCTTAAAAAAAACAACGCCCAACTTCTTCCCTCCCTTCTGTCAATACTTTCCTTGTCTTTTGTGCATCTTGTTAGCAAGGAAATACGCAGATGTACTCCGTGCTTATATGACTCATTCCCATAAGGACTGAGTCTTCAAAAGGCAACATCATATGAAGGGAGAATAGTATTTTATTCTTTCATTGGGTTGAATGCTTTCTGTACATCTTCCACCAAGTTATCTTATTCTTCTAGTAGTGGAATCTGTTGTTCACATAAAAATCAATTTTGATTCTGAATAATGTTCCTATAGCATATATGTTTGAGGAGGGTGGCTTTTTTTAAAGATTTCTGTTTGAAATTCAGCTTTCTTTGATCAATTCAGTTGGAAATGATCTTTCCTTTAGCTTTGCATGTTTGTTTCAATCTTATGTTCTTTTTATACTCTATTATGCACTATGGTTGCTGCACAGTATTGCCTATTTATATATGTGGTGTGTCTCCCCCTTGGTAGCTTATAAAGTGCCTGAAAATAGGAACTGTATAGTCATTGCCTTTGCACACCTCCCCTGGTACCTAGAAGCAAGCTTTGTAGAATAGTTCATTTAGGAAGAAAAGAAGGAAGGAGGGAGGGAAAGAAAGGGAATGAAAGATGAAGGAAGAGAAGGAATGGGAGAAGGAGAGAGGCAAGGAAGAATATATAAATTTGGTTTTATTTATTCAGCCAGGTCTAAGCTGTTAGTTTTTTCCCCCTTATCTCAAGAGAAAGATTGTCATAATGGATTTCAAAATAATTCTATTTTAGTAAAGCTAAGAGAACATCATTACTAAACTCTACTTCCTATCCTATAATGCTACATTTGACCTACATTCAATACAAAGATGCATATAATGTTTCTGTGAGCAATAACTTAATCACGTGATCATGTGTATTTTATAAGAATAAAGCTCTCTAATCATAAGAGGTATTAATTGGGGGTGGGGTGTTCTGTGATATACAGAGGACAGAGGGGGCAAGTTACATGCAGTGGTTTTTTTATTCATAGTACAAACTTGGTATATTTTTGGAGGAACTTAGTATTCCCAATTTGACAGAAATGAAAATTGAAAGAGAATTACCTTTGTAATTTGTGTTGAACCAGGAAGGATTTGTCTTGAAATCAAAGGGTGCCAGGATATCCAGCTTATTCATCCTGGAGAAATCACAAAAGGAGATGTTTTTACCATAGTAAAGGCAATTTCTAAGCCGTTTAATCACATAGATATATTCATACAGGAGGCTAAAAATCCATTTGCTACAGCTGAGCTGTGTTAAATTTCAAGTTTGGGTGCCCTGGATTGAAGCTACAAAGCTCTCTGAATGAATGACTAATCTCCACACACTGTGCTCAAACTCTCAGCTGTAACTTTGACAACCCCTTGTATCTGTTAATCAGTTTTATTCTCCCTTGTAAGCTTGGGAGAGACTCTCTACTTCAGCAGAGGTTAGGATTGATTGAAAGTGGACAGTCGTCCGGCTGTCACCTGCAGCTTCAAGCCTTATTCATGTCAGGTGCCTAAGAAGGAAACAGTCCTGAAGCTTCTTCACAAGAGTATGCAAGAAACTGGCCCTTGGTCTGCAGAGAGAGGCTACCAAATGGTCCCTAAAGACCACAAGACAGCAGCGTATTTATGCCTCTTTCTCCTCTGCTGCCCAGCTGGCCACACCTCCTTTCAAGACCGGGAAGCAGCTGGGACTAGGCCTGAGCACAGGCCCAGTTTGTAGTGGCTTGGCCTCCAACTACACAGAAGAGCCTCAGTATCCAGCTCAGCAAGCCAGAGCAAGGGAGGGTTTGTGCATTCATTTGCCAAGGGAGCCCAGAAAGGCCTAATTGAGAGTATGTGAAATGAAATTAATTAGTGCAACCTCCTGAAATTATGTTAAAACCTACGACTGAGGGAATTACACATAGAAATGTAATCATTTAATTAAGTCACTCATATAATGCCTTCCCAGGTTCTTGGAGTGAGAACTCCAAGTCATCAGTCCTGACTAAAGTGAGACAGAGAGCACTTTGACTGCTATGCCTAGAAAATAGTAACGATATCTTATACTTGAACAGTAATTTAAGCTTTTCATTGTATGTGTGTGTATATATTCTCTCTCTCTCTCTCTATATATATATATATGCACACATATATATCTCATAAAATAGGAAACACATATATGCATAATGTATCTATCATAGGCTGGGAAGTGTTAAAATGGAAGAAAAAAAATACAGCTAGAGAGTCAGAGAACTAGGGTTCAAATCTTGGTTCTAACATTAACTGCTTGTGGGACCTTGGGAAAGTCACTTAATTTCCTCCAGCCTCAGTTTCCTCACCTGTAAAGTGGCTGGGTTGGATTCTAAGTTCCCTTCTAACATTAGATCACAGGATCCTGCAATCCTAGGATGGTCCTGCTCTTCCGCTTATGGTATGGGGGTTCCATTCCATAGACACTGAATATAATATCTTTCTAGTTTAGTAAATGACCTTTGCTAGCCTGCTAATTAGCTTTCCGAGCTAATAGACATCTAGGAATCAGCAAGGGCTGAATTCAAATTCAGACTCAGATAGCAACTGTGGGTGACCCTGGGCCATTCACTTAACCTGTCTGCCTCAGTTTCCTCAGCACCTGCCTCTCAGGGCTGTGTGAAGATAAAAGGAGAGAATATTTTTAAAGCACCTTGCAAATCTTGTTCAAACTCCTACCTGAACTTGTCTAGGCTGGTCCTCATATGAGAGAAATGCAGTCCATCGCCAAGCTTATATTCTCCAGCTTAATAGAATTTCTAAAAGCTTTTGATCCCCTGGCATAACCTTAATAATAACAAAGATAATAACCACAGTGACTAACATTAAGGTTGGGAGAAGTTAAATGACTTGTCCAAGGTTACACAGCTAGGAAGTATCTGAGGCAGAATTCAAAATTAGGTCTTCCCTATTCCAAGTAAAGTAGTTTATCTACTATGTCACCTAGCTGCTCAAGAACTCAGGGTCATCCCCACATTCAAGTAAGACATCAGAATAGGACTTGAGCATGTGTATGTCTGTGTATGTGTACATATACACACACGATAGAATGTGTGTACACACACTCATACATGAATATACGTATATATACACACATGTGTATGTATAATGATATGAAAAATTATATATAATTCTCATTTTGTCCTCACAGGAATTATGGCATATTATTGTCCCAATTTAAAGATTAGGGAATGGAGGCCTAGGTAGTTAAGTGATTGATGAAGGTCATACAGCTAGTTAATGAGAGAACCAATATTAGAACCTAAATCTTCTGATTTGTAGTCCAGTGGTTCAAATGAGATATTTTAAAGTGCTTAGTACAGTGCCTGGTACATAGTAGGTGCTTAATAAATACATATTCCATTTTATTCAATAGAGTGCTCTTTCCACTACATGACATTTGCCAGGGCATGTTAAACACAGCCCACAGTTGGAAGTGGCCCAAAATACTCACAATAGGTATGGCCTAACCAGATTAAAATGTAACTGGGAAATATTTAACAAAATGAATAGAAATACAACAAAATAGATAATATTAATACACGGTTTCCAAGTCAATATGTCACCCTCAGGGATTCTTATGTATGGTTTAGTGGTTCCTGTTTCTATTTGAGTTTGACACCCTTGGTGTAAACTGACTCCTGGGCAGCCCAGACTATAAATTTTAATGGAAAATCATCAGGTACACTTCTTCATTATTAGTCTAGGGAAGATTTCCTTTCACTTTTGTGACATGAGAATCTCACCCACTCACCTGCCCTGCAAATATATTAGAGTTGAGATCCTTTCAGACATTTTCACCATTGCCCAAGGAGATATATTTGGTTATTTTTACTTCAAAAAGGGGCAAAGTACTAGACTGACAAATCTTTTGGTAGGGTTCCACTCCAGACTAGCAAAATGAAGTTCTAGATCTGTCACTCATAGGATTTTAGATTTTGAGCTAGAAGAGACCTTGGAGGTCATTTAATCCAACTCTGTTATTTTATAGATGAGGAGGCCAAGAGAACTTAAATGACTCACCTAAGATCCCATAGACAATAAATGAGAGAGCAAGGATTTGAACCCAGGTGCTCTGGCTCCAAAGGCACTGCTTTTTCTTCTATACCACAGGACCTCTGATTTGGTGTCTTGCTTTTTAGGGACCAAAGGCATACTTACAGGTTGACCATCTGTTATGGTAATTAGGGTGGGACTTTTTTACTGTTTTCTTTTTTGGAATGCTGACATAATCAAGTACCTTTGATGAGTCTTGCCTTTCAAACGTAATGGCAAGCAAAGTGGACTTTTTCATGTCTTTTGTTTCTTTGAATCAAGAGTCTTTGACCTGCTTAAAAAACAAGGAAGCCTAGTCCACATAGGTTTGAGTCCCATGGTTGTGACACCCCCCCCCCCCGCCCCCAACCCTTAGAAGGGTATATAACATCTGAGGTTGGCATTTTGTTTTGGGGCTCTCACTCACTGGAAAAGTGTCATGTGATCCACCAGACAAGACTCTGGATAGCCATTGTTAAGAGCCTCCGGACTTTGAAAATCCAGATGTTGGTGCTTCTCTTTTTGGTAATTATGTGTGTGATGTCTTGATCAGACAAAGCCTATATCAGGCAGTTGATCTGTTTGTAGTTTGTATTTGCTCTGAAGTTTGGGGTACTGACTTTTCCCCCTGAACTAAGTGAATGATATATGTATGTTTGATTAAAGTGATTGTAAACTCCTTAAAGTTGCTTTCCTTAGAAAAGCAAATCAAAGAATCTGTGCTAGCATTCTTCCTGTGTGCTTTTGTTGTTGGTCTTTCATCTCCACAACAGATGCTAGCAACATTGTTGTTACACCATCCAAAAAATGCTCAGAACCAAATAGTTTATGGTCTAGAAAAGAGGCCACACATATTTTAACAGTTTCAACAGAATGACCTGTGAGAGAGGACACAGAGTGAAACTGATAGCTTAACTCCTTCAGCTTTAGGGAACAGTTCTTAAGCACCTATTGCTTATACAGTGGGAGGAGCCAGAGATAATGGTCCCTGTCTTTGGGGAGCTTACAGTTTATAATGGGATATATGACACTTGAATGGATAACCATTGTCCAGATGATAAGTGGTATGTGCACAAGAAGGGGGCAAACAGGTGCTCTTTGAAGAAGAATTGTTCATTTAGGGGATGGTATATAGGAAGGGAAATGCAATATAACGTAGATATATATGTATATATACATACACATATTAATTATATTATATTATATCACATTATATTATATCATATTATATATTTATAATGCTACCTTGTTCAATAACCTTCAATGGGGTTGCTATTACCTGCATTTTTAAAAAAAAATTATTGCTGCCTCTTGTTTTTGAACCACAATCATTTCCCTTAAATTTGTCCTCTATTGAGGACAAATGTAGGGAGGCTGACTCTTTTCCATTGCCCAAAATACTTAAAAGCAGTCAGGTATACTTGATGACAGACAGGCATAATAAAAGCAAGATATTAATTTCCCTTTCATTTTGGGTCAAATTCATTTGCACTCAAGCCAGATAAAAGCTTGGAAGTATCTAACTCTATATTAGACAGTTATCTGTAACAGTGGACTTTGGTCCAGGGGTGGGGAACCTGTGGCCTTGAGGCCACATGCAGCCCTCTAGGTCCTCAAGTGCAGTCCTTTGACTGAATCCAAACTTCACAAAAGGCTGTACTTGAAGACCTTGAGGGACACGTGTGTCCTCGAGGCCACCGGTTCCTCACCCCTGGACTCTACACCCAGACATGGCCACTAAAAAAAAGGACTTAATCTTGTGTTGGTGTTCAGTTGGCCTAGATTTTGTCAGCTGGGTGTGATGGCTATTATTATAGAACTGTCAGCCAGCCATTATGAGAGGTATTTTAGTCACTATAGCCGAGCACAGTATTTTCCAAACTTTTTTGATTATGGAGTCTTATCAGTAAAAAGTGTTCAAGTATATACTACCAATATATGTATATTGACTTTCTCATAAATTATAAATGTATACTACCATAGTCATAAAACTTCAAAAATAGAGATTAAAAAGGATAAAATAATGAAATAACATTTGATCCCATAATCTATGGTTCTAGGAAGCCAATGGAGTTTATTGAGTAGGGGAATGTCATGGTAAGACCTGTACTTGAGGGAGCAAATATGAGAAGTCAAATATGAGGCTTTTATAGTAGTGAAGGTAAGAGGGATGAATAAGTGAGCTAGTGTGGGTTGTGTGAGTACAGAGAAGGGGACAGATGTGAGAGGTGTGGAGGAAGAAAATTGGTAATTGATTAAATGTGTCGATCAAGGGAAACAGAAAAGCTTAGGGTTATACTGAAGTTGTGAAGCTGGGTGATTAGAAGGATGATGGTACCCTCAAAAGAAACAGGGAAGTTTAGAAGAGGAGTGAGATTTTTTTTGAAGGGGGAAGGAAAGATAACATAATGAAACCTGCAATTCAAATCACAACTGATCCATGCCCCCTCCTGTTGTGTGACTCAAACTGTTTCAATGAAAATGAGGGAAAGGAGAGGGAAGTTCTTCCTTATTAGCCACCACCTTAGTTCAGTTCAGCATCTGCAGCAGCCATGAGGTGACTTGGAAGGCAAGGATGTGAGGACACTGTTGTGGGGGGAGTGGGGAGGAGGAATTTTGTTTTGGGCACCGTGGTCAGTTTTAAGTTAAAACCACCTTGAGATGCTAATGCCTGGGTGTTACCAAGGGGAACTAGTGATGGGAAAGAGAAGAGTGGGGGGTGTTGAGTGATCATGGATAAAGGGGCAGATATAGTTGTGTTAGAGTAAAGCCCACGATAGGCTAGTGACAGGAGAGTGATACATGATCCATCTTCTCACCTTCTGATGGGTGGTTCACCCACTTATTGGGATCCTTCCATGTTCTCCTTGGAGATGTCAGGGTCCCTGTGAGTACATGGCCCTTACTTTGAATAACCCAGAAAAGCTGAGCCCAGAATATAGTAGCAATGAGTATTGCTCAGTGAAAATTATTGAGGACTTCACTGGACCAATGGAACAACACCCCAGAGGAAGCTACATGTACAGCAGTCACATTTGGATCATCAGGAACCAGCAGACACTATAGGCTTAGCCATCAAAATGAGGCTAATTGTGATTAGCAGAGTCACTCAAAGACTTGGTGCATAGTAAGGAGCCAGCCCAATGAAAGCAATCAAATGACATTATTGGAAGATATCGTTGGTTTTGTAGAGCCAGGGATGTTAGTTACTCTTTTACACAGATAATATGGCCAAACATTCCTCATGTGCGCACTTTAAATGTGACTCTCCCCATAGATAGTGGATGTATTTGTGAAAGACTGTGTTCTGTATCTATGGGATAATGTTCTATTGTGAATAACCTTACTATTCTATTTTATGAAATATTTTTACTTTACGCTATTTTCTCTGGCTGACAAGAAAAAAAATAAACACACAGGAAAGGTCTAATGAGCTTTGTTTTTGAGTGGATTTTTCCCCACAGATTACTTTGGTAGCTATTCTTGGGTGAGTAATATGTAAGAGGAGAGGTCCTCAAATGCTATCTTTGTTTTTTTCCTGCTCATTTTTATTTATTTATTTATTCATTTATCTATTTATATCTATCTGTCTATTTTTAGTTTTTGACATTCACTTTTATAAGAGTTTGAGTTCCAAATTTTTCTCCTTCTCTGCCCTCCCCAAAATGGCATGCAATCTGATATAGGCTACACATAGACAATCATATTAAACATACCAAATGCTATCTTTGTAACCCTCCCACAATATTTAAGCAAAACAAACCAATGCAAAGTCTGACAACATATACCACATGCCACACCATACTCCTTGCCTTTCTCTACAAGAGGAAGAAGGTAACATCTATATTTTTTTCCAAATACTGTTTGCAGCAACTTTGAGATACATCTTGACAAATCTCTAGTTCCAGGTGACCATGGTGCTTAGCAATTTCACTGTGACATGTCAATTTTCAGCATAAGCTTATCTGAAACTACAGAAATGTACTTTGTTTTTTTTCTGTTCTTACATATTCATGTTTTACTTCAACAAATCCTTAAAAGTATCTGTGCCATCTGATGATATCTATGTTCAGAAATGGATCTGGGGATTCCTGGAGTTTTTCAACCCTGCTTTGGGTATTAGAAAGAATAAATGTAGCTACTGCACACACACACACACACACACACACACATAAATCAAGAACTAAAAAGTTTTAAAATACATTTATAAAAGAAATAAGAGTGGTAGAGGAAACAAATGAAAATGAAATGAAAGCTATGGAAGAATGAATTGAAAAGTGAATTAGTAGCTTGACAAAAGAGACAGAACCTTATGCAATAAACTCCTTGAAAATTAGAGTGACCAAACAGAAGTTAATGACTTCATGAGAGAGCAAGAAATATTGCAAAGTAAAAAAAAAACTGAAAAAAATAGGAGAAAATGTAAGGAATCTACATTGCAAAAAGAACTGACCTAAAAACAGATCACAGAGAGATAATTTAAAAAAAATTATTAAACTACCTAAAAATCATGGCCAAAAAAGAAAGGAGCCTACACATCATATTTCAAGAAACCATAAAATAAAACTCTCCAATTTTTTATAACCAGAGGGTAAAGTAGAATAGAAAGTATCCTCCAGCCACTTCCTGAAAGAAACCTCCAAATGAAAACTCCCAGAAACATTATATCCAAAATCTAGAGCTTCTAGCTCAAAAAAAATATTTCAAGCATTCAGAAAGAATTCAAGTACCAAGGAGATACAATCAGGATCATACAAGACTTAGTAGCTGCTATAAAGGAGTAGATAACTCGAAAGATGATATTCTAAAAGGCAAAAGAGATAGGCACAAAAACAAAAAATGCCCAGAAAATCTAAGCATAATCCTGCATGGAGGAAAATGGAATTTTAATTAAATAGAAGACTTCCAAACATTCCTAATGAAAAGGCCAGAGCTGAATAGAAACTTGTAAGTACAAACACAGGAGTCAAAAGAAGCACAAAGAGGTAAACATGAGCAAACACTCATAGGGTACTAAACAAGGAAGAAGTATTTATTTTTTTTTCAAATGGCATGATCATACAAGTGTCACCTCAGGACCCTAAAATCATCAGGGCTCAGAGAAGGAGTCAAAAGATACGGAGGGAACAGGCATGGTTTTGTTATATTTTGATGATCTTTTAAAAAGGGAAAAAGCAAGGAAGAATGCACTGGGGGAAGGGAAAGGAAGCACAGAGAGAAATCATCTAACAAAATTGGGGTAGGTAAATGGAAGTCTATATAAACAAGGAGGAAGGGTTGGTGTGAGTAAGCAATATGAACCTCACTTTCATTTGAACTAGTCAAAGGAGGGAAGAACACACAACTGGGTGCGTACATGCATTTCACTCAACATGGAAACAGGAGAGGAAAGAGAGGAAGGGAGAATAGATTTGGGGAAGGATTAGTCATAAGCAAAACAAAATCTAACCATATGATTGTGAAAAGAGGTTTAAAAGGAAAGAAAGGATAACCACCTGTGACTAGGCTCTGGGGCTAAAAAGAAAAGAAAGGTGAACAAAAGCAGATTTCATTAAACCTAGAGCAATGATGTTGAATACGCTCTTTTTTGCTCACTACACTCTTCTTCTTCTTTTTTTTAATAAAGAAAGGGTGGGTGATAAAGAGAGGGAAAAGTACCAAAGAATAGAAGGGAAAGGAGTACACAATTTGTGGCCATTATTCTGAGTAAGAATAATGAAGTCACTCATAAAACAAAATAGTACAGTGGAATGTATTGGACGGTAGAATCCAACAATATATTGTTTTCAAGAAACATACATGAAACATAAAGATTAACACAGAGTTACAGAATTTAAATAAAGTGCTTTAACAAAATTTAGTATGATTTGGTTGAAGCTAAAAAAAAAAGAGAGAGGAGCAATGATCATCTCAGATAAAGCAACAGCCAAAATAGTTTGAAATGAAAGAGATAAACAGGAAAACTTTATCATAACAAAAGATACCATAGACAATTAATCAATATCAATACTAAATCTATGTGTACCAAATGGCATTCTATCTAAATACTGAAAGGAAAAGTTAAATGAGTTACAAGGAAAAAAGATATTGTAAAATCATAATAGTGGGGGGACCTCAATGTACTTTTTTAGACCCAGTCAAAATTATCCAAAAAAAATAATAAACAAGAAAGAAATTAAGAACCTACATGGAATGATTAAAAAAAGTTAGATGTCATAGGCTTCTGGAGTATATTAAATAGGAAGAGAAAATATACCTATTTCTCATCTGGGCATGGCAACTTTACAAAAATGATTGTGTATTAGGGAATAAATTCCTCACAAATAAATGCAGAAATGCAGAACAATTAAAAACACCTTTTATGAGCCATAAGGAAATAAATATGCTATTCAATACAAGACTATTGAAGGAAAATTAAAATTACTTGGAGAATAAATAACAGTCCTAAAGAATAGATGGGTCAAAAAACAAATCATAGAACCAATTAATAATTTCATTGAAGTTAATAACAACAAGGAGACAGCATCAAAATTTTGGCACTGCAGCCAAAGCAGTACTCAGGGGAAAATTATACACACATATGCATGTGTATGTGTATATATATATGTATATACACACATATATACATATGTGTGTGTAATTACATACACATGTATGTATACACATACATATATGTAAATATATGTAAAACATTCATCAAAAAGAGAGAAATAACAAATCAACAAATTGATCATGCAACTAAAAACCCTTAGAAAACTAACAAAATAAAAAACCATCATTAAAAACTAAAAATGCTAAAAAATCAGTGAAGAAATTAGCAAAATTGAAAGCCTAAATGTCATTGAACTAATAAATAAAACTGAGGTTTTTTAAAAAATAAAACAGATAAATCATTAGCTAATTTTATTTTTAAAAGAGATGAAACAAATAACCAGTATAAAAATGACAAAAGGTGAGTTCACAAAAGATGAAGAAATAAGGAAAATTACTAGAAATTATTTCTCCACATTGTATGTGATTGTAACTGACAATCTAAGTGAGATCGATGTATATTTATAAAGGAATTTTAAATAGAGGGCATCAACAACTCAGTCTCAGAAGAGGAATTTGAACTAGCCATAAATGACCTCTCAAAGGAAAAAAATAAACTGCAGGACTAAATGGGTTTATAAGTGAATTCTATCAAACCTTTAAAAAATTAATTCTGATTTTTACATAAGCTACTTTAAAAAAAAGCAAAAGGAGGAGTCTAACCAAGTACCTTATATAATATAACTATGTTACTCAAACCAGGGAGAATCAAATCTGAGAGAGAAAACTATAGACCACTATCTGATGGATACTGATTTAAAAATTTTAAAGAAAATATTATCAAGGAGACTACAGCAACAAATTATAAAGATTATAGCCTATGACTAGATTAGATTTATGCTAGGAATGGAGGGCTGTTTCAACATTAGGAAAGTTATCAACATAATAGATAATATTAATAGTGTGAAAGACAAAAATCACATGATTATATCTATAGATGCAGAATGTTTTGACAAAGCTTTTTAAAAAATATCCCTGTTTAAAAAATACACTAGGAAAATAGGAATAAATGAATCTTTCCTTAATGTAATAAGAAGTATCTATTTAAAGCCAAGAGCCAGAATTACATGTAATTGAAATAAATTAGAGGCCTTTCCAATAAGATCAGGGGTAAAATAATGATCTCCATTTTTACCATTACTATTTGGTATAGTACTAGAAATACTAGGCGTAGCAATAGAGGAAAAAGAAATTGAAGGAGTAAGCATGGGAAAAGAGGAAACAAAATGATCATTTTTTTGCCACTGATGATTTAGAGAACCCTACAAAGTTAACTAAAAAATTAATTAAAACAATAACTTCAGCAAAGTTTCAGGACATAAAATAAACCCTAATAAATCATCAGCATGTACTTATATCATCAACAAAATCCTGCAGAAAAAACTAGAAAGAACAATTCCATTTAAAATTACTACAGTATATATAAAGTGCTTGGAAGCTTACCTTCTAAAACACTCATGGGAACTATATGAATTTAACTATAAATCATTCTTTACATAAATAAAGATGGATCCAAATAATTGAATAAATATCAATTGATCATGGGTAGACCAAACCAATATAATAAAATGGCAACTACTTAAATTAACTTACTTTTTCAGTGTCACATCAATCAAACTACCAAGGGATTATTTTATGGAATGAAAAAAAGAATCCTTTGCCTCAGCACAGAATGGGTTACAGCAACATTCAAAGATGCTGCGTGATTTCAGAAAGTGAAACCTTGCCAACTACAGGGGAGAAGTAATGGTACTTATCCTTAAACCTGCAGCTGCAGCAGCCAGGGGGTGAGAGACAAAATAGCAAATTCTCCACATTGTGATGCCTGCCCTTGGAACTATTCCTACAAGGCTGGAAAGCTCATGAGATTTCCTGCTCCAAGAATCCCCCAGGTTGCAAATATTACTTTCCACCTCCAGACCTAACACACCAGGATCTCATCTGTCACAGAATTCTCCTGAGGCGGTGAAAAGAGACCTGGAAGGGAATTCTTCACTGTAAGGCAGCCGCTCCTCCAACGCCACGGCCGCGGAAATGTGAAACGTCTTCTCATCAGACATATGTTATCCCTGCAGAATGAAAGCATGTCGATATCGGTAGGAAACATGCCACAACTGAGTAAAAGGGATTTGAGGCTCCAAGAAGCAACATCCTTGTGTTTTGAACGCTTAACCAGCAGTCATCAGAAGTGGGCTCTGTTCCCAGCTCTGGTACTGACTCACCAGGTGACAAGTTAATTAACGTTTTTGTGGCTTTGAATGTTTCCACCTGAATCACCAGCCTCTCTCCCATCCTGAAACAGGATGCAGTCGGTGGATGTTTATGGAGCACACCAGAGTCCTCCAAGAAAGTCACGATCATTATCACGACTAGTTTATTTTATGAGTCTGTGAATATCGGGGGAGAGTTTTAGACGTTCCTAGATGAAGGCTGATACTTCTGTCCTGTTTGATGTTTCACAAAGTGCTTTACATGTGTTATCTTGTTTGATGCTATCAGCAATTGTTTGTGTGATGTGTTGGGCCTGTAAATGAAAGGCACCATGGCCTAGTCAGCAGAGGGCTGGCCTTGGAATCAAGAAAGCCTAGGGTTAAGTTTTACTTCTGACTCATACAATACAATTGATCCTAGACAAATCACTTAATGCATCAGTGTTTCAAACAACTAGGCGAAGCTAGATGGTGCAGTGGATAGAGCCTTGGACTTAGAATCAAGAAGACTCATCTTTCTGAGCTTGAATCCAGCCTCAGATACTCACTAGCTGTATGATACTGGGCAAGTCACTTAAACCCTATTTGCCTCAGTTTCCTCATCTATAAAATGAGCTAGAGAAGGAGATGTTAAACTATTCTGACTGAAAATGACTAAACGGCAAATTTCAAACAACTCTAAGAATGACAGTCACAGAGGAATTGTAGACCTGTTACTGGAGGAAGTTTCACAGGAATTGCTGGGCCAGAGCAAGAAATGCACCCTTTGAGGTAGTACCAGAATTAATATATCTATATTACAGAAAAGTAAAAGTAAACAGTTACGAGGAATTATAGAAAACCTGGCTTACAACTTAATTGATTGCATTAGAGTTCATACTTGAGATACAACATAGATTGTTTTTTTTTAATATGAATAGATTACATTAACCATTTGTTTCAACAATCCAGCTAGCAGCTGTTGTGGGGGTGTAAGACCAATCCAAGCCCAACAACAAGAACGCTACCAGCACGCTGCAAATGCACAGGTTCTTTTGATCTGTTTAACCAAGGAAAGCTACGTTAAGGGGTTTGACAAGTTTACTTTAATTCAGTATACAAATATCATTCACTTAGTTCAGGGGAAAAATCCAGCACCCTGAACTTCAGAATAAAATGCAAACAAATTACAAGCATCAACAGGCAGACTTTGCCTGATTCAAATCCCAATACATAGCTACCAGAGTTTAACAGAGTCCCAACATCCGGGTTTACGAGCTGGAGGGCTTCTTAGCTAAGCTGCCCGGGAGTCTCCAAATGCCACCAAGAGTGAGAGCTCTGCGCAAATGGCTCTGTCTTCTCTTCTTATAGGGTTTCAGATGTCATCAAATGTCATCTGAATGACCAGAACTTGGGCTGCTGTGATTGGCTCTTGAGTTAGTACCTCCCCTTAGCTAGCCCCACCTTGGGCCCCACCTTAGTTACCAATAGACACCCACACAGGTTTCACACCTAATAGGGGTTTGGGCCTGGGACTTAGCACCTAGTAAGACTCAATAAAATACACTGAATTACTCAAAGGAAACAAAAGCCAAACTCTTCAAGGGCACTTGGTCGAACTAAGTGTTAAGAGCCCATTTTGCTTACCAACACACCATTACATTTTGAAATAGGTTCTAGTTATCTTAGTTGAAGAATGAATGTGGGTTGCCCTTGATGCCCTCAGGGTGGTTTCCAATTCTAAAAAAAAATCTGTGACCCTCTAACCTGTGGCTCCAAATCCAATGTTACTTCCACCGTGCCATACACATTTTCCTTCATACTAACCCTTTGGGATTGGCAATAAAAATATTATTATCCAGATTTTACAGGTAAAGAACTTGAGACTCCATCAAATTCAATCAGGATTTATTAAGCAGTTGCTATGTGTAAGGTACAAAACCAAAACTGAAACTCCTCCTGCCCCAGGGGAGCTTACATTCTCCCACAGTGACTCCCAAGAGTCACTCCTAGTACTCCAAGCCATAGTTCATATGCCACTCTTTTTCCTATACCACATGCACAGATCTTTAAGATTTTACGAGCCAAAAAGGCAAAGGACCCAAATGTACAAAAATATTTACAGCAGCTCTTTTTGTGGTAGCAAAGAACTGGAAACCAAAAAGGATACCCGTCAATTTGGGAATGACTGAACAAATTATGGTGTAAGAGTGCAATGGAATACTATTATACTGTAAGAGATGATGAAAAGGATTGTTTCAAATAAACATAAAATGACTTGCATGAAATGATTCAAAGTGACATGAGCAGAATCAAAAGAAAAATTTATATAATAATATCATAAAGACAACTTTGAAAGACTTAATCACTCTGATCAATGCAAAAATCAACTTCAGTTTCAGAAGACCAGTGACGATCAAATATTTCCTTCTTCCTGACAGAGAGATGATGGATTACAGATAGAAAATGAGATGTACATCTTTAGATAATGGAGGAATTTATTTTGCATGACTCTGTATTATTTGTTACAAAGGTTTTTGTTTTTATTTTTCTTTGCATAAGGAGGAGGGAGAAAATAAATGCTTGTTAATTGAAAAATAAAATAAATTTTAAGAAAGATTCTATGAGACTTATGACTGAAGAAATTATTTTCATGCAAAAATTTTTTAGATTTAAATTTTAAAATAAATCCTAAATTCCCCATTCCAATTAAGATGAGCTGGATGCGATGGTTCGTGCCTGTAATCACTGCCACAGTGCAGGCTGAGGTTTGAGTTTGGGAATACCAAGGTACAGTAGACTAAAATGATTGGGTGACCCAACTAAGTCCCACACCCATATGGTGATCCCCCTGGGATTGGGAGCCATCAGATTGCTTAAGGAGGAGTGATGCAACCCAGGTCCAAAATACAGCATGTCAAGGCTCCCAAGCCAAAAGTACTGGGGTCAGGCCCATGAGTGACTGCTCTACATTGGGAGGGGGCAGGGAGAAGACAGGGTGACTGTCTTTTCCTTAATAGTCTGTTTCTTCTCTCTAGTTTTTCAGAACACTAATGTTTTCTAGTTCTTCTACCTATCTAACTTCTCTTTCTCAGTATCCTTTGCTTGATCTTCATCTAGGTCATATCTAGGAAAAGGGGGTGTCCCATAAGTTCTGTCCTGGGCTCTGTCTTTTTTCATTTCATACTATTTTACTTGTTGATCTCTTTAATTTCCATGTATTCAATTGTCATCTCTAGACTGAAGATGCTCAAATCTACTAATGAGTTCTAACCTCTCTGTTATCTCTAGTCTTCTAACTATGTATGTATGTGTACATATATATACATACACACACACATATACAGAGTGCCTATATATTTATATAAATAATAAACATATATTCATATAAATATTATATATATGTATTTCCCATAGTTTAAGAAAACAACATGTTGTAGTAGCAATTTTGATTTGAAGATCTTTCCCACCCATCAATAGGCCACGTGACCAGCTTACGTCACAGGAAGCCTAAGTCACGTGTGGTGTGAGGAACTTCCTGCCAGGAAAAGGAAGTTATGACACAGAAAATGCTGAGAGAGAGAGAGAGAGAGAGAGAGAGAGAGAGAGAGAATATGGCTGCTGGTGGCAGCCTTCATGATGGTTAGAATTGAACAGGCTGACTTAGCTGTACTGTGAGTTTGTTTTGGGGAAGACCCCAGAAGGGGGTCAGAGAGGTTTTGGGATGGAGAGGCTCCGGGCTGTCATATTGTGTGTGGAATGTTTTACTGTTGTGGTAGACTGGATAAATGGCTTATGGGATATGGTTCTCTGGTGCCTGAATAAATGGTTCATTTCTTCTACCTTCTTTGTGGAGAGTCTCGTGTACTTTGCGATACAGAACTGTATGGGCATTTTGACAATTATCATCTATGTGGTTATTATTGCTTTACTGTTTCACATGTCCAAGACTTTCCCCCAAACCCATCCTTCTTCCACACTTTCCTATTATTATAGATATATGACTAACCTCCTGGGATGTGAGTGTGTTCAGGGAAGAATAGTACCTCTGGTGTGAGGTCTGCTTTCCGTCTTTGGTGTCCACTTATTCCACCTAACTCTAACCTGTGGCTCCAAGAAGCTGTACTATGCACAGGGGCCACACTCCAATAAACCATTTGTATTGTTAATGTATTTTTGCTTAATTTGAAGATCTTCCCATCCATTAATATTTAATGTGACCTGCTTAAATCACATGGAAGCCTAAGTCACATGTGGTGGGAGGCGTTGAACAGGTAGAATAGGAAGGGTGGAGCAGGAAGTTGGTCAGAGCAGTTAGAGCAGAGGGAGGGAGAGGATGCAGGCAAGCAGACACAGGGAAGACCTGAGCAGGGGGAAGTCTTTGGGGTAGTGTGGCTCCCTACTGTGATGATGTGTATTAACTTCGTGCTATAATGAATTCAGTTTTCTGGTGCTGGGATTTGGCTTTCTAGTGTCTGAATAAGCGTTTTGGTTCTCTCTTCCATATAGAGAGTAGGTTTTATTTTGCGATTCAAAACTATGCCAGCATATTCATAGTTGCTGTCAGCACTGTGAATATTGCATTGGCAATACACTATTTTGGCAGACAGACTAAACCAGGTTGAGGGTAACCAAGGAGTCTCAAATCCCTTGGTGAGTTAGAGGGCTGTCTACCCCAAGCATGTGAAGACTTCCCCTTCTGGAATGGGCAGATGAGAATAATTCGTTCCAATGGCCCTGAAGGCAGCTGAAGCAGGTGCTATGGAGTCCCTAGAGCTTGGTTAAACACTAAAGATGCTAAGGTCATCCACTGCATCTTGAGCCATCACCAGTCATCTTGACTCTGTCCTGCCGTTGGACTGTGATGACTCTGGAAGAGAGAGTGAAGGCTGATGATTTCGTGCAACTCTGCCTCACTTAAATCCAATTTATGCACAAATCAAAAGACATCACACATACCATTTTACCATTTTTAACTTTCTCAAAGTCCTGTGGCATCAGGCAAAAGATGAAGCAGCAGGTGCAGATACACTTGAAGCTGTAGTCACAACCCTGCAAACAGGCAACACAGGCCATAGGGTCATCTTATCACTGGAAGCAGCAGTGGGATTTGACAGCCCCCTCAGTGTCTGAGCAGCTTTTAAGGATTGCATTGCTTACCTCCTGGTGTGAGGAAAAAGGCTAGAAAAGGTGCTCTAAAAATTGTCTGCTTACCCAACCCTGGCCTGATTACTGTGGCAGGCAGGGATCCCACTTGGTGGTCAAAACACAAAAAAATGTACAAAAACTTCTCCAAAGATGATTCCACTCACCACTGGTACATGGAATGTGAGTACACTTATAGGTAACAAAAAGTCAGTAGACTTGAAAGATGAACAGATCTTATTGTGAGAGAACTCAGCAGGCATCACATCCAAATAGCAACCCTGAGTGAAACAAGACTGGCAAATGAAGGTCAACTTACCAAATTTGTAGCTGGATACGTGTTTTTCTGGACTAGCTGAAGTGAAGGGAAATGCCATCTAGGTTTTGCAGTCAAAACTAATCTAGTCAACAAGCTTATATGCCTACTCAAAGGCATGAATGAGAGACTCATGACAATTGCAGGGAAAGTGCCATGCCACTTTCATTATCAGTGCCTATGCTTCTTCCTTTACAAACCCTGATGAGGTCAAAGAAAATTTTTATGAAGACTTGTAGACCCTTATTATCAATGTGCCAAAAAGAACAACTTTATAATTCTGGGTAGCTTTAATGCTAGAGTAGGCTCAGACCACCAGACGTGGCAGGGAGTCTTAGGGAAGGAATGGAATTGGAAACAGCAACAGCAATGGTCACTTACTACTGAAGACTTGTGTATCTCATGAACTTCTCATCACCATGCTGTCTTCCATTTACCCCAACTCAAAAAAGCTTCGTGGACGCACCCTCACAGCAAACATTGGCATTTAATTGACTATGTGATTCTAAGGAAAGGAGACAGACAGGATGTGAGAGTGATAAAGGCAACGTGTGATGCAGAGTGCTGCACTGATCATAGACTTATTCTCTCCAAGCTAAATATTTGCATTCAACAAAAGGGGTAGCTCCAAAGGAAAATGAAGACCACAAGAATTAATGTCGACAGATTAGAGCACTTCCCTGAGCAAGCACAGTTTGTTGCTAATGGGGGGAAAGTTGAGCCAACACACAGTTGGCAACAGTGGAGCAGAAAAGGAGTGGGCAGCTTTCAGAGATTTGCTGTACAGCAGTGCATTTGCTTATCTGGGTCAGAACACATGCAAACATTAAGATTGGTTTGACAAAAATAATGGGGAAATTCAGAAGTTACTAAATGAAAAACGAGAATGGCACAGAGTTTACCAGCAGGATAGTTCATCCATCTCTAAGAAGGCAGCATTTAATTCCATCAAAAATAAAGTACAAGCAAAGCTTAGAGAAGTGTAGGATCCTTGGCTCAGTAAGAAGTCAGGCAGATGAAATTCAGTTTTATACTGAAAGTAACAATTCAAAGAGCTTTTATGATGCCCTAAAGGCAATTTACGGGCCTAAGACCTATGGTGCATCTCAGTTACTCAGTGCTGATGGAACCACACCGATTTGTGATAAGGACATGATCCTAGACAGATGGGTTTAACACTTTCATAGTATTCTCAACAGACCATCATCAGTCACTGCTGAAGCCACTGACCATTTACCTCAGGTTGAAGTCAATCCTTCCATCACTGAAGTTCTAACTGAAGAGGAGGTTTTGAAAACCATTAGGCTCCTTTCATGTAGCAAAGCACCTGGTGCTGATTCTACTCCAGTTGAGATTTACAAGGTAGGGGACCATTATGTATACAAAAGCTAACTGAAATTTTTGGGGTTATGTGGTAAAAGGAGGTCATCCTCCAGGAGTTCAAGGACTTCTCCATTGTCCATCTCTCTAAAGGTAAAGGCAATAGATCATGCTATCACAATCACAGAGGGGTCTCTCCCTTAGTCATTGCTGGCAAGATTCTTGCCAGAGTCCTGCTTAATAGACTGATCCTTCGTTTAGTAGATGGTCATCTACCTTAAAGTCAGTGTGGCTTCAGGAAAGGCTGAAGAATGGTTCACATTGTGTTTGTTGCCCAATGACTCCAAGAGAAATGCCAGGAGAAAAACAGAGATCTGTACACAACGTTTGTAGATCCGACCAAGGCCTTTGATACTGTTAGTCATGAGGGCCTATGGAAAATTATTTCAAAATTTGGTTGCCTAGAGAAGTTCATCAGTATTGTATAGAAATTTCATAATACATGCTTGCGTGGGTTCTGGATAATGGATGACACTCTCGTATTTTCCCAGTTACCAATGAAGTCAAACAAGGTTGTGCGCTTGCTCCCAAGCTTTTTAGCATGATGTTTTCAGCCATATTGTCGAATTCCTTCAATAAGAATGAATATGGCATTAATGTCAGCTACCACACTGATGGTAAATTCTTCACCTTGAAAAGGCTACAAGCCACAACCAAATTGGAGGGAGTGTTGGTGCATGATTTTTTGTTCTCAGATGATTGTGCACTCAACACAGCCTCTGAAGATAAGTTAAAACAAAGTATAGATTGATTCTCAGGTGCTTGTACTAATTTTGTCCTAACAATTAACACCAAGAAAACACAGATGCTCCATCACCCAGAACCACCCCATCCATATGTGGAACCATTGGTTACAGCAAATGGAGAAGTTTTGAATGCTGTGCATAAATTCAGTTACCTTGGAAATATGCTTTCTAGGGATGTACACATTGATAATAAGATTGACACACACACTGCCAGAGCTGCCTCAGAATTTGGGAGACTCCGAAGGAAAGTGTGGGAGAGAAGAGAGATTAGAGTGACTAGTGAACTGAAGGTCTATCAAGCCACTGTGCTGACCTCATTATTTTATGCCTGTGAAACATGGACAGTATGCTAACACCATGCCAGGAAACTGAATTGCTTCTATTTGAATTGTCTTAGGAAGATTCTGAAAATCACCTGGCAGGATAAGATACCAGACACTGAGGTCCTTTCTTGGACCAAACTGCCAAGCATTCAAACTCTACTGCAGAGAGCACAACTCTGATGGGCTGACCATGCTGTTTGGATGCCAAATGTATACTTGCCAAAACACTATTTTATGGAGAACTTACTCAGGGCAAGTGCTCACATGGTGGTCAGAAAAAGTGCTACAAGGACCCTCTCAGGTCTCTCTGAAGAACTTTGGAACTGATTGTGTGACATGGGAGACACTGGTACAGGACCACTCAGCATGGTACACTCTCATCAGACAAAGTGCTGTGCTCTATGAGCAAAGCAGAATTGTAATAGTTCAAAAGAAATGTGAGATGCACAAATTTAGAGAATTCACCTCAAATGTCCACATGGACTATTTGTGCCTGACCTGTGGTAGAGCATTCTGAGAGCTCTTATTGGTCTGATCAACCACAGTTGGATGTCCTGTAACTTGACTCTAACATAGTGATGTCATTTTAGTCCTCTTTGAGAATGAAGGACAACAACCAGCCAACGACCATCCTCCCAGTCACATAGGCCAATGACAAAGATATTGTCCTCACCCTCTTTTGCCCTTCATATCCAACCTATTTCCACTTGTCAAATACATCCCCTTCTCTTTTCTGACAGTGCAACCATCCAGGTGCAGGCCCCCATCAACTCATTCCTGGACTATTACAATCACCTGCTGGCTGGTATCCTTGATGTAAATCCTTCCCAACTCCGGTTCACCCTCCACTCAGTTGCCAAAGTGATATTCGTAAGGCATGTGTCATCCCCCTGCTCAATAAACTCTGGTGCCTCTCTATCATCTCCAGAATCAGATACAAAATCCTTTGGTGTTCAAAGCCTTTCGTAACCTTCCCATGCTTCTCCACTTTTCCAGTCTTCTTACTCCTTACACTCCTACCCTACTCTGTGATATAATGACACTGGCTTCTTTGCTATTCCTTGAACAAGACACTCCATCTCCTGGCACTGGGCATTTTCACTGACTCTCTACCTATTTACTGGCTTCCCTGGCCAGTAAATCCTTCAAGTCCCTTCTAGTCCCAGCTAAAATCCCACCTCATACTGGAAAGTTTTTTGATTTCCCCTTTCATTCTAGCCACTTCTCTCTGTTGAATATTTCCAATTTACTCTGCATATAGCTTGTTTCTATAGAGTTTGCATGTTGTCTCTCCCACTAGATTGTGAGCTCCTTGAGAAAAGAAACTGTGTTTTGCCTTTGTATCCCTAGCATTTAGGACAGTGGCTGGCACATAATAGATGCTTAATACACGTTTATTGGTTGACTGACTGTGTTGTGAAGCAACCTTATTTGCTGCAGCTAAATTTAGTTTCGGGTCGTGTTGGTTCAGAGATGACACAGAGTCTCAAGTCTGATATGTATATATAGTATTAATATTTATTAAAATAAATTTATTTTAGTAACAACAATAATAAGTTTCAATCAGTAAGTCCCAACAGTTATGTCACAATCAGTAAGTCTCAATAGGTACATCACAATCAGTAAGTTTCAATAGTTATTCAATATTACCACAATTGATCAGCACTGGTGGGGGAATTATCTACATATGGCTGGGGAGTCCTGGGTCAGCCTCCAGAGACCCAACAGGAAGGTCCAGGGCTATGTGTCTGTACCATGGAGGGAACTCCCAAAGATGGTTCAGGATTACCTGCCTTTAGTAGTTCCTTCTAACCAAGAAGGCATTTTGCCAATTAAATGCATGATTGATGGGAAAGGAGCTGTTCTCAAAACATCCTTGAGAGCATTTCTGTTTAGGAATGTCTGATTCTGGGAGGGGTGGCCAGTCATCCCCAGTAGCAGACATCATAAACAGCCCTTCAATGTCTGGCTAGGAATAAGATTAGTTAGAATCAGATTGCAGGCATATTGAGCAAGGTCAGAGTGTCCTAATGAATTTATGCATCACACTGACCCAGTCTCAAAAAAAGAGTTAAAACCAGTACATTTTTTTCAGTGCCTTTGTCTGACATACCTTTCTATACATGTTTGTGCATGCACACACACACACACAGTCCGCAATACTTTAAAAGATAATTAATTTCATCTATGTGGCACTTTCTTCAGCTGTTGCAAAATACAACCCCTCCACTCAGTAGATTGTTTTGTGAATTGTTGTAAACAAAAAAAAGTCATCCCTTGGTGGCCAACCTTTTGGCATGGAGCCTTTTCACGCTGAGCTAGGTCTGTACTCAAATGATGTCTTCCAGAGTAATCTCTTCTTTCTTCCTTAGCATAAGTAGCTTGTGTTCTACCCGCCTCTAACTTTTGTGAACCTAGGGTCATCTTCATGGCAAAATGAAATACCTTTAGTGGATACACACTATATAGACACCTATACCCCACTCTGTCTACATCTATGTTTATATATCTATATCATGTCTTTATATATATTAATTTTTTTGTTGGATCTGTGATTTCTTCTGTGTAGGAATTTTCTAAGGGGGAAACTCACTCTATAGATGCAGCCATGATGTGTCAAAAGTGGGATTTGAAACCAAGACTTCCTGACTTCAGGACTGGCTCTCTATCATTGTGGGTAATTATATATATATATATATATATATATATATGTATATATATATATATATACACATATATACATATGTATATATATATTTAATCTTATATTTAAGTTTTTCAAAATCTCCTGCCCTGCTTTATGTTGAAACTGGCCTATAAACCTTTGATTAGCTTTTTGGAATTTCATGCATTCCTGGGGATGAGGTGCAATGCCATGAAAATGATGACAACAAAAGGAAGGAAATATAGTTCTGATAGTCTCCTAAATCCTAAAACTAATAAAATACTAATCGTCTGGATCTGGGATTCCTTAAGCCTGGGGAATTCCTTGGTACGCCAATTCCTAAGCAACTTCATAGGATCCCAGAACTGGAGCTAGAAGGAACCATAGAGGCCACCTTTTCCAACCCCCTCATTTTACAGATGAAGAAACTGAGTCCCAAAAAGGTTAAATGATTTGCCCAAGGTCATATAGGTAGTAGGTATCATAGGTAGGATTTGAACTCATGCTGTCTGCAAGGACTCTTGCCATGCTACTACTCTCTTAGAAAACATGCTAGAGGGGCAGCTAGGTGGTGCAGTGAATAGAGCACCTGCCCTGGAGTCAGGAGCACCTGAGTTCAAATCCAGCCTCGGACACTTGACACACTTACTAGTTGTGTGACCTTGGGCAAGTCACTTAGCCCCAATTGCCCTGCCTTCCCCCCTCCAAAAAAAAGAAAACATGCTAGGACATGCTTATGGTCACACAACTAGTGTGTGTCAGAAGCAAAGCCAAGATCTTTCTTATTACAAGGTCCTGCTGCTTTTCATAGTAATCATTCAGAAGTTAAAACTTAAATTTTTAGGAAAAATTGAACTTTCCCAGAATGTAATTTCTCAGAGGCTTCATCAGAATTTTTAGGCCTCAAGCCTTGCTAATTTACACAGCTGCTTTAAGGCATTGGCTATTTCCAAATATTTTCTGTGCTTTGATGTACAAGGAGGTATTTTTACACTCAAATAAAATGCAATTTTTAACACGAACCTCAGGGAAATATAGACCATCAAACCTACACCTTAAATATTTTAATACTTTTCCTTTAAATTCTCCTCTGTTCTTTAGAAATAATAAACAACCGCCCCTGCAAAAAATCAATCAATCAATCCGGAGGAGCAATGATGGTAAGTTTATTTGTACAAAACCTTCAGGAAATGAGGGCAGAAGTGGAGATGTTAACTTAGAAAGTTTGTGGGTTGGTAGCTAAGTAAAACTTTGCAACTTTGAAGTGTTAGAAATTCCCTTACCAAGTATCTTTATACCCATGATTCTCCCCTTGGCCTCACAAAAATAGTACAATTATTTATGTTTTTACCCAACATACTGCCAAGTAGGAAGTAGGTCACCAGTTGGCTGATAGGTCATTGATAGGGTGATATTAATTAATGTGTCCATGAGTAATAACCTAAAAGATGCTAGAAGTAAACAATCTCTCCTTACCTTAGATTGATCAATTCTGATCTTGAGGGCCATGTATACCTCTCATATAAAGGGAGAGACGGAGCTATCATTCTTGTATCAATGGGTATGGTTGTTGCTCTTTGTTCTCCAAGAGGACCAATATGACATATGTTAGAGTCAATCTACAATGTGTCCCACTGTGGCTAATCAGACCAATTCAAGCTCAGAATGCTTGGCCACAGGTTGGGCACAAATAGTCCGTGTGAACATTTTGTGTGGATTCTCTCAATTTGTGCATCTCTTATTTCTTTTGAGCTTTGGAGTCAGGGGACCTTTATTTCAATTCCAGATCTACCCAATGTGCCTCAGTTTCCTCATCCATAAAATGAAAGAGTTGCTCTGGATACACCCTAAATTTGTGATCCTAGGATTATGACCTCTGTCTGATCTGGTCCAAAGAGCAAAGAAACTGCCTCAGCCAATAAACATTTGATCTTCTTTCTAAGCAGCGAGACATAGAAGTTAAGTTCAAATTTGTTTGTAAAACCCTACGGAAAAGATGCTGCCTGATCTGACAGTGAAAAACCAATCAAAACAAAAACAAATTTATAGAAAGCATGGCGTGAAACCCGACTGAGCCGCATCATCCCACAAACATAAAAAATTAAACTGGCAGGAAGACAACAAATAAATGGAAAATGAAGCAGATTTGTCACCATTTCTAGAATGATCTAATTTAATCATTGATAACAATGGAACCAACACATTTGGAACCTAACACTCCAGTCCCCTATGTGCTATAGGAAGAAGCTGAAATGGTACTTAAAAAGATGAAGTCAGGAAAAGTGAGCGGCTGGAGCAGACCAAGTACACGCTGAGGAAATCTGTGCTATGACAACGCCATTTTGAGTGCAGTGAGTGATTATTTTACAAGATACCTCAGGGAGGAGAATTGCCAAAGAAATGTCAAAAATCAGAAACAATATTTTTTCTTAAAAGATTGAGAGGGCGTCAGTAGCTAACAACTCATTTACCTACTTTTTCATCTTTCTAAAATCTTAATGAGAATCATCTATGTATCATTGATGAAAATATGAGAAGAGAACAGTTAGGTATTCACAGTTTGCTATAATAGACCACATCTTTACAGCTGCACAATGGGCTAAAAATTAAGAGAATACAAGATTGCGTTATGTTTGTTGTTTGTTGATTATGAAAATGCTATTTACTTTGGTAGAATAAAAATCAGCCCTAAAGTTCCTCTTAGAAAAAGAGCTTCTAATTCATATATTAAGGGCTCATAAGTTTCCTTGATAAATGTAACATTGGAGGTAACTGTTTAGCAACTCTTTAATTATTAAGGTAAAATAAGTCATAGAACAGGGCATTGTGTAATCGACAAAAATGTCTGTCACTGTCATGGAAGATGTCCTATGCAGTGTTCAAATGGAAGAATGGTTCCCTATAGATAGTAGGGACTTCTAATTACTTTGTTTGTGATTGAAATTGTCACCTTCTCACCTGGCTGCCCTAGGATAACTTCCTTTTATCCTGAAAGATCTCATTAGCCTTGATACTCCACCTCATCACTACTGCCTGCTTCTCTGATTGGAAAGGGGGACCATGAACTCTAAAACATCATTTAAGGAGAAACCTCAGTTCAGAATTCTCCTTACTTCTTGCTTGGTTGTACTTCCTTGGGATCTCTCTGACTGACTTCTCTACCATTTCCACATCAGATATTTCTCAGGTATCAACCCCTGCTTTTCAGCTTTCATCTTCTGTCTTCTGTCAGATTGTAAGCTACTTGAGGGCTGGGATTCTATCTCTCCCTCCCTCCCTCCCTTCCTCTCCTTCCTTCCTTCCTCCCTCCCTCCCTCCCTTCCTTCCTTCCTTCCTCCCTCTCTCCCTTCCTTCCTTCCTTCCTTCCTTCCTTCCTCCCTCCCTCCCTCCCTCTCTCCCTTCCTTCCTTCCTTCCTTCCTTCCTTCCTTCCTTTCTTCCTTCCTTCCTTCCTTCCTTCCTTCCTTCCTTCCTTCCTTCCTTCCTTCCTTCCTTCCTTCCTTCCTTCCTTCCTTCTTCCTTCCTTCCTTCCTTCCTTCCTTCCTTCCTTCCTTCCTTCCTTCCTTCCTTCCTTCCTTCCTTCCTTCCTTCCTTCTTTTTTCTTCCTTCCTTCTTTCTTTCTCTGTATTAGCACAGTGCCTGACACATGGTAGGCACTCAATAAATGTTTATTGAATTGAACTGATTGAATCGAGCCCCACAATAGAAATCATTAGCAAATTACATGAACTCAAAAGAGTAGCAATACATACAGAAAAAATTAACTTGATGAACAATGTCTATTGGCCACATGTGTGATTGCGAAGTTAGTAAATTGAGGTGTTACTCTTAAATATTCAAAAGAGTCTGTGATCTCATTGAATCAGGAGTTCCTTCCAAAGCAGATCAATGATTCAGAACTCATTAATGCTTGCCTATCCTGTACAACTCTTGGCTTTGTCCTTTTATGAGTTTGCCACGGGGGGCAAGGGGATTCTCTCAGTGTGCTAGAAAACTACTTTGCTTTCTCCTGATGTTGTGAAGGCACCAGTGGGCCCACTTGCCATCTTTCATTATTGCCAAATGACTAACCTACCATACAATTCCTTGATGGCATTTTTTATTCCTATTCTTCAGGGTTCCTCATTAGTTATTTGTTATAACCTCCTCATATCCGCCACATGCCTTTCCATTGCCCTCTGTGTCATATTTATTTTTAATCCTGAAGGGGCATTTATTTCCATGTCTTTCTACCACATAGGAACACTAGGAGAATGTTAGTACTAAAAAAGATGAATCTTTGCTTCCACGGGTAGCTTGTAGTCAGTAAAAGGGACTTTTGAAATTTTCAGAAGACAATTCATTCTCCTCTTTTTTAATTCTGGCCACAAGATTTGTCTATCTGTACTGTTGGTGACGAGATTAGATAGACAGACAGACAGACAGACAGACAGACAGATAGATAGATAGATAGATAGAAACATAGAGATATTTATTTATACATTTATTTATTAGATAGATTTAGCATTTAGTATATAGTTATGGACAAACTCTAGAGTGGCATGTTGATATTTGTGCAATAGATATTGTTCACCATTTAATCTTTACTGTGTGGATGGACAGGCCAAATTCCTTTGAGAGACTACAGGCATATTCTATGAGTTTTGGAAATATTCTGGGACTTAATGCAATCACCTCAATGTCCACAACAGGAGCATCTGGAGGACCTCAACATTCGTTGAGAATCCTTCTTCCACCTGGACTCTGTGATGCATCTCCTCATCACAGAAGTAAATAACTTTGGCAAATATTCATCTCACTGTTTTATGACTTATCTGATGCTATTGTCAGAGGTTAATTGAACAGGATTATTTCTTTTGCTACATTTTTCAAGGAATCTTGAGTGATCTCCATGTATGGATGGGAGATACCTTGTTGGAAAAGAAACTGTAAGGTGATATTTTGGTCTGCTGAATCAAAAGCTTCTTTGCTAATCAACAAACAACAAAACATAATGCTAACAACTTTGTTATTTGTGAAATGGCAAAGTTCATTTTTGGATATTGTTGACTATTTTTATCTTTGAAAATAATTTTTAATGCCTACTAATGGTGCCAAAAACATAAGGTTTACCAAAAATATTCTTATGGTGTATCCGTGGCACATTGCTGAAACTGTGGATTCATATGGACTGACTTTTGCTTGTGGATATTTGTTCCATATTTGTACCTTCATCAAAGATGCCTTTGATTCCTATATAATTCAATTCAATAAACATTTATTATGTGCCTACTGTGTGCCAAGCACTGTGCTAAGAGCTAAGGATACAAAAAAAGGCAAAAGACAGTCCCTGCACTCAAGGAGCTTACAATCTAATGGGGGGAAAACATGCAAACAAATGTATAGAAAGCAATTTGTGTGCAGGATCAATAGGAAATTATTAAGAGAAGAAAAGCACTGGAATAAAAGGGGCTAGGAAGGGCTTCCTGTAGAAGTTAGGATTTTATTTGGGCCTTCAAAAGATTTTATATAGATGGGAGAGCAGGCATAGATGTTGATAATTATTGCTGTTAGCTTGGCCTCTTTTTTTCAGTATGAATAAAGTCTGAGATTTTTTCCATGCCACTGGAATCTTTTTCCTCCCTTGTTGATTAGTCCCTCAACACCTTCGCAATCATTTCAACTCTGACATGGATCTTTTCTTTTTAGATTTGGTCCAATCTGGCTGCTTTTCCCATGTTTGTTCTCTTTAATACCATTTTTGCCTTCTCTGTTACCACACCCAGGACTGTGAAGTTAGGATGCAAATGTGGTGGTTCCAGTGTCTTTAAAAACTAAAATGATTTTTGCAAATCCCTTCTAGATGTAGTCGTCTTTTCATTTTCATTCTAGAAGTATTTGGAATGCCTTTGCTCAGTTGGATAACTTGCAGAACTTTTCTTACATGGGATTTGCCCTCCATTGCTTTTCTCCCTTATGAGTCAATACTGCTCATAGTCATTCATCATTCTTCTTTATAAGATTTTACAAATACATCTATATTTTAACTCAGTGTTGCCTTTGGGAGCTATCACTCTCCATTTAGCAACTAAGCCAGATGCTTGTTGACTAAGGTGCTTTGGGGACTCTCTTGGACTCCTTGTTGTAGCAATTAATTTATATTGGTTAAACTTTGGATAAAATTAATAGAATTAGTGTTGATGTAATTTCTCTTGCTCATTTTCAATTATTAGTTCAAAAAGTTCAGGATTATGTCACTTGTGTGTCAAACCTTTTTCTCATTATTTCTTGTTTTCTTCTTTCTTCTTCCTCCAGCTTTTTTCTTCCTTCTTTTTTTCTTGTCTTCTTTTTACCAATTCTGATCTTAGCTCTGATGAGACTGTGGTCCGACTGTACACAGATGACTCAGGGGTAGCTCCCACATCAGAAACAAGTCTTTGCATTATATTTAAAAGCAATCTACATTGTTATTCATGGTATTGAATTTTTACCATGTTAGGCATCTATGAATTCTTTTCTTCAAGAAAGTGCTCATGATATAGAATCATGAGGCTTTTGTATAGTCTACAAATCTTTGACCTCTCACATTGCTTCTTCCTGTTTCATGTTTTCCCAGATATTTCTCCCCATCCTCATCTTTCCATTTCCCATCTTGGCATCTAAGTCACCAAATATTAGACTTTATATTGATTTAATCTAGGGGGTATTATGAAGGTTTTCATAGAAATTTTCGACCACTTAATTCTCATGTATCGGTGTTGGTTTATAAGCTGCAATTATTTTCATGGTGATCATTTGCAGATACTTAGCGTTAGTACTAAAATAAGTTATGGTTAAATATCCCATAAAAGTATGGTTCTTGTTGCCCTTGGTAGTACCAATCGCCCTGGTCATTCAGGCGGCTCTTGATGATGTCAAAAACTCTATAAGAGGGGAGAGGACGGCTTGAAGAGCCCTCTTTCCTTTTCCAGTTGGTGCGGGAGCAGTGGCAAGCGTGACTCTGGGCCAGCCCTTGCTCTCGGGCCGAGCCCAGATGTTGGTAACTATGAATTGTATTGGGTCTGTCTGTTGATATTTGTAATTTGTTTGTATTTTGGTTTTGAAGTTCAGGGTACTGGTTCGTTTCCCATGAACTAAATGAATGTTCTGAACCTCAGGGTGCTGGCTTTTTCCCCTGAAGTAAGTGAATGAATCTGTATTTGGTCTGTCTCTTGATGCTTGTCTCTTTGCTCCCCTGAACTAACTGAATGCTAACTGAATGCTGGCGTTTTCCCCTGAACTAAATGAATGTTGTCTGTATGCTAACTGAATGCTGGATTAAAGTAAGTTGGTCAACCCCTTCACCATGCTTTCCTTGTTTAAGCGAATAAAAAGAACCTATGCTTTCCTGGCAGCCTCCTGCCTGCCAGCAGCCTCCTGGGTGCTGGCTGTGGGGGGATCTTACTACCCCACAGGAGCTGCTAGCAGGAGCTGCTAGCTGGATTGTTAAAACACTGTCCTGGTTCCTGGAACATAGTAAATCCTTAATAAATACTTGTTGCTTAATTTATTGACCTGGAGATCCCACTATTGACCATATAGCCTGAAGAGAGCAAAGTTAGGAAGAAAAGTGTCATACTCATTTCCCACCTGGCTGCACTACTTTGGACTCCTTCATTGATGCACCTAGGAACCTCATCCATAGCAACCACATCATCTTGCAAGATGCATCAGCCTTGATACTCAGCAGTAGTCTCAATACTCTTTGCTTCTCTGATTTGAGGATGGAGTGAAGAGCTCCTCCCCAAGTCTCCAGTGAAGAAGAGGCTTCATTCATTTACCTGCTCATTTCCCAACTGGCTATACTCCTTTGGATTTCTCCATCATGCACACTGCCTTTTGGGCGTTGTCTTCCTCCATTAGATTGCGAACTCCTTGTGGGCTGTAACTGTCTGGTTGGTATTTATATCCCCAGTGTTTAGCATACTGCCTAGCACATACTAGGTGATTAATAAATGTTTATTGGTTGACTTACTGATATTAACAAAAGTGCTCACAGCAATACTTTTTTGCAATTTTGCAAAAAACAAAAATCTGCATCAAATATGACTAATGTAACTCTACAAATATGACAAATAGAGCAACTCTACCTACTTGTCAGCATAATTCCTAATCTATTCCCTAAAATTACTTATAATGATATTTTATATTCCAAGTGTCCATATCTTTACATTAATTACCACTCCAGTTCCATGTGAGGCAGGGACTGCCTAATCTCTAATTTTACTTAGCTGAAGTAAGTAATAAAAGAGTAAGTGTCCCTTGAATCAGGTGGGTTCAAGTCCCACCTCTGACACTTACTAGCTGTTTAACCATTGGCAAGTCACTTAACTTTTGCCTTTCAAAGCCCCAGTTTCTTCATCTGTAAAATGGAAAAATACCTGTTGTATTAGGGGCAACAAGGTGGGCAGCTATGTGGCACAGTGGATAGAGTGAGGGGTCTGAAGTTAGGAAGACTCCTGTTCCTGAGTTCAAATCTGGCCTCAGTTACTGGGTGTGTGACCCTGGGCAAGTCAGTTATCCCTGTTTGCTTCAGTTTCCTTATCTGTCAAGTGAGCTGGAGAAGGAAAAGGCAAACCACTCCAGTGTCTCTGCCAAGAAGACCTCAAATGGGGTCACAAAGAGATAGACACGATTGAAATGAATGAATAACAATAACCCTATATCACAGCATTGCTATGAAACTCATCTGCGTCTAAGTATGTAAATTGTTCTGAAGATCTTAAGAGTGCTATATAACACTTGATGAGTGGTTGATTGAGTCTCCTTTCCTTTGCTCTTACACCTAGTCTTAAATTCTTAAAAGGTATTTAGGAATTCTCCACATCCCCTTAGGAGTTAGCAAACCTGCCAAGAAGTGTTTTACAGGATAGTGTCATTTTCTAACCTTTTTGGAAGACTAATAGATTTATTATGAAAAAAAGGGACAACCTCAGAATACACTGAAACAATGGCCGGAAATATTGATTAGACAATTGGATAGCCTTTAATCATTAGGAAGCTTATTCCAGGCATCAAGCTGAAATTTGCCTCTTGGCAAGTTCCTAGCAATGCTCCTAGTTTACCCCTTCCGGGGCCAAAGAGAACATGTCTGATCCCTCTGCTATTTGGGAGTGCTTTGGACGGTTGATGTAGTTATCTTATCCCTACTGTTTGTTTTTCTCCAGACGAAATGTCCCCATTTGGTTCAATTGGTTTCCTGTGGAGAAAAGGCCAACAACTGCCAACTGATCACCAACCAAAGGACAGGCAAGCCACCTTAGCTAAAGCAGCAAGGCACCCTGAAGGAGAGACAGTAGGCAGCATGTGCCAGGCAAGTTAAACTACCCTACCACCTGGACCATCCATCACCTACTCTCAGACCTGGTGAAGACAATCCAGAAACCCAAGTCCAAGAATCCTTGAAATAGCAGCAACATTCCACCCCCAACATTCTAAATGGTGCAATAGAGTCAGGAAGACCTGAGTTCAAATCCCACCTTGGATACATACTAGCTCTTTGGCCTTGGGCGAAGTTACTTAACCTCTCTCAACCTCAGTGTTCTCCTCTGTAAAATGGAGCTGATAATAATAGTACCTACCATACAGGGTTGTTAGAATCAAATGAGTTAACTATGTAAAGGGAAAGGGGAAAGGAATGAGCATTTATATAACACCTACTATGTGCCATACCTGCACTAAATGCTTTTATAAATATTGTCTTATTTGATCCTTACAACAATCCTGCAGGGTAGGTCCTCTTATTGTCTCCATTTTGCAGTTGAGAAAACTAAAGCTAAGTGATTTATCCAAGGTCACACAGGTAGTAAGTATTTGAGGAAGAATTTGAACTCAGGACTTCCTGACTTCAGGTACAGTGCTCTATCCACTGGATCCCATCTCTCTTAAGTACTTTGTAAATCTTAAAGTATTATTTATAAATGCTAGCTATTATTACAATTATTGTTATGACCCAGAAAAGAAAATTCTTGCCACCAAAGTCCTTGGTACTTTCAAATGTTTCAACATCAGAAAATGATATTGTTTTATTGAAGAAAATTATAATAAAAATATGCATTACCATCTGCTTTATCTTGATACCTTTAGGAGTATGGGACTTTCCCATCTAACTTACAGAAACTTCCTAAATATGTTGTCTCTCCCATTTGAATGTGAGCTCCTTGAGAGCGGCTATTGCATTGCTTTTCTATTTGGATCCCTAGCACTTAGCATTGTGTTTTGCACATAGTAAATGCTTAATAAATGCTTTTTTCATTCACTCATATGACAAACTGGAAGCTCTTCACCCTCCTGGTCACCATCTTCTGTGTGCTCTCTCATTTGTGAATGGTTTTCCTAAAATGTGTCACTCAGAATTCAGCAATATGATATTCTAGATGTGGTGTACCAGGTCAGAATACAGGAGAACTCTTCACCTACTTATTCCTGGAAGTGCTAGATGACGTTAACCTTTTCTAGTTGCTATATAATACTATTGACTAATAATGACTGTAGTCTACTAAAACCACATACTTTTTTTTCCAAGCAAACTGTTGTCTAGCCATACACCCCTTTTAGTCTCATACTTGCTTTAGAAATTAAATGTAAGAACTTCATGCTGCTACTAAATTTTATCTTTTGGCCTAGCAATACCACCATATACCCCAAAGACATTAAACATGGAAAGAAGCCATTCTTACCAAATATTCAATTGTAGCATTTTTGTGGTAGCAAAATCTGGAAATGAAGTGGATGTCTTTTTACAGTTGAACAAATTTTGGTTTATGAATATAATGAAATACAATAGAAAAACTTAAATGAAAAGATAAATGCAAAGAAACCAGAGAAACCTGGGAAGACTTGTATGAACTGTTGCAGCAAAGTGAGCAGAACCAGAACAATATAAATAACAATGATGCAGAAAATAATGATAAAATGTAGCTACCTCTGATTAATTGCAATAACTAATCTTGTCCTGGGGAAGAGATGATGAGATATACTTCTCTTCTTTCAGTAGGGATATGGGGGACTGATGAAGCAGAATTTTACAATATGTTATCAGAAAAAAGACTTTTGTCTGAGGGTTTTGCACTTAGCACAGTTCCTGGTACCTAGTGGGAACATAAATGTTTATTGAGTGAGTGAGTTCTATGGGGAGTTTAGAAGAAAAACATTTTTTTTTAATTCCAAAAGATTTCAATAAAATTTAGAAAAGAATGAAAACCAAGTGCTGTACTTCTTTAGAACCTTTTTTTCTTCTCCTGCTGATCACAAATCCTATACTCTTCCCACTATTCCTTACCACCTCTGGAAATCACGTTTTATACACTCCAAGTTTCCAAACCCTTTCCCTTGAGAAAGGATTGGATGAAAAATAATAATAACTCACATTCATATAGTCTTTGGACTCTCAGCTCAGTTTCTGGCCGTGGAAAGCATATTGAGAACTTTCTGAATAAAAACTGTGAGATCCCTAAGATAGGGAACAGGTGAAAGGTAGAGAGCATGGCTATCTCTACCAGCGAGACAGAGAGAATAAAGGAGACAGATATGGGTGACATGGGACTCAGGTTAGTACAAAGAAAGATCAACAAGTGATTAGTACCTGATTCTACAAATCCACTGCTTTCCAAGAGCAGTCTCTGAGATGGAAAGTTCACTGGCAAAGATAAGACTTTATTTCTTAATTATTGTTAAGTACCCAGGTGCTGAGGTGTTGGATTTCCACGTACATATAAATTATTTCTCTAGCCTAGCATATTTGTCGAAATCTAAATGAGTAGTGGTTGCCATTTAAAATTTAAATAATGCTCTTGAGAGAATGCCAACCAGATTGCTTCAGTTAGAAGTTAGTGTGTATATATCCTCTTTGTCTGTCTGTCTCTGTGTCTCTCTGTATTTGTGATTTGTCAATGTGTGTGGTATCTTTGCATAGGCAAGCTTTTTTCTTGAACACTAGAGGTCTAAGTAACTTAATAGTTACAGCTGTGAAGGTCCTCTTAAAAAAGAACGATGACAAACACATGAACACAATGTTGCTGAACAGATTATAACGATTCAAGACTTGGATAAAGCAGCAGTCTTTCCCTGGAAGATAATTTTTTTTTTTTCTGAGAGTTGCCACTGTTATTTAGAAAGGCCTTGGGACATGACTTAGCTTGTAGCCTTTTGAAAATGGCAGGTTCAGATCCACTGTAGGACAAACTGCCTTGAAGGAGTTCCCTCACAAGGAGGCAAGTCTGCTTACAAACTCACAGAGAGGATGGGGGATTAAGGAGAGGAGTTTGGCTTTGTCAAGCAGGCTCCCACTGATTGAGTCAGCCTTATTTCTGGCAAGACAGCTGCTGGACAGAAATGTGCAGTCATTTTACATTCTTTATGTTCTGATTGGGGCTTGCTTCTAACTGGAATATTTGGAAACTAAACTGGGGAGAGAGGAGAAAAGAAACCTCAGTGAATTATCTTTTGAGGTTCAGATAATGTTTAATACTTACAAAATGTAACTTCCTGGTTCCGGGAGGGGTGGGGGAGTGAGACTAAAAACAGATTATAAAAAGGGCCCCTAAGGTTTCTTGGACGAAAAATAGTTCTTTCAAAACAATATGATGAGTTAAGAGTAAATGAATCAGAAACATACGGATTAAATTTCCCCCTGAAATTTGCATGGATTTAGAAGTTAATGGAGAAAAAGAGCTTGGCAAAATTCATTTGGGATTTTACTGAACCAGAAATGTTTGAGAAATAGTTTGAGGTGCTTTACATACACACACACACACACACACACACACAAACACACATGATGGGGAATGAGGAGGGGGAGATACGAAGTCTCATAGTTATTTGATTAAAATATGAAATGTTCCTTATACAGCAACCAGTAAGCTCTAGGTGCTTTTAGCTCTCACAGAAATATAAGTCTCTATTTGGCACCTGAAAGAAATTAGACCAGCTTTGCGAGTAATCAGGCTGTGGGCAGCTAAGAGTAAATAATATAAGCTGAACTAGTACCAGAGTTCTTCAGGCTACTAAGGCTTCTTGCCATTAGACATATCAGCATCGCAACCAAAGTATTCTGGTAATATTTTATGGTCTAGGAAACTATGCCCCCTCCTTTCCCCCCAAGCTAACAATGCTGTTTTGTGGAAAATACATTATGATATTTATCTCTATTCATTATTAAGTTTTTTTTTTAAATACATGGGTGTGTCACTGTGATGCTGCCCTCACCTCCCTGCCAGAGCTCTGTTGTTGAGATTGATGCAGTGGAGTACTTGCATTAAACGCTGGCCTGTGGGGCAGGAGATCTGAGTTCTAGTCCTGGCTGGGTCACTAACTATCTGTGTGATGTTGGACAAGTTGCTGGTGTTTCTGGGCCTCAGATTTCTCATTTGTGAAATAAAGAAATTGCCTGATTAGCAGCTTCCTGCCCTGGGGGCCCATGGAGTTTTTGCAAAGGGTCTGGGAATCCGTATGCCCACCAAGCATTGTCATATTTATTTTATTTAGCACTGATAAAATATGCAAGGAGAATGCAACTATTGTGATGCCTGTGACATTTTGGCAATATTAAAAAAGGTCTTTATATGAAAAAAAAGTGAATTGCTGGATTAGAGCCTTTCACATCTGAAATTCATAGGATCATAGGATATAAACCCAGAAAGGATCTTAGATATAATCTAATTCAACCCCTTTCATTTTACTCATTACAAAACTGAGATGCAAAGAAATTAAATGACTTGTCTAAGGTCATACAGGTGGTAAGTAACAGAGCCTAGATTTGATAGTGTAGTAGAGCTCAATAGGATCACCGATTTAGGCCCTCAGAGATCATCTAGTTCAACCTTGGGGGCAGTTAGGTGGCTGGATAGAGTACTGGGTCTGGGGTCAGGAAGACTCATCCTCCTAAATTCAAATCTGACCTCAGACAATTACTAGCTGTGTGGCTCTGGGCAAGAGAATTAACCCTGCTTGCCTCAGTTTCCTCATCTGTAAAAATGAGCTGGAGAAGTCCAACCTCATCATTTTATTTGACAAGCTCAGAGAAATGAGGTGACAGCTATGATTCTCTAAAAAGGTTCTTCCAGCACACCCAGTAACCAAATTCCATGGACCTGTTTGAAACTAAATTCTGTGCCTCTGCCCGCCTCAGTTTCCTTATCTGTAAAATGGGATTAATAATAGCACCTACCTCCCAGGGTTGTTGTGAAGATCAAATGAGATATTTATAAAATGCTTAACAAAAGGCCTGGCACATAGTAGGCGGTATTGAAATGTTAGCTGTTGTTATTACAAAGTCAGGGCGAGGCTCCAGTGCATAAGTTTCAAGAGTATTTACACACATATGAAAAGCCTTTATTAAGCACTATGATTTAAATTGGCAATGTATAAACTAAAAAATAAAGACCACCTTCACAATCCTAATTAGGCTAAACAAAGTTAGATCCCTAAAGAAATTTTAATATGAAAGAGAAGAAAACCTTTTCCCCAGTCTGTTTGTGGGTGGTGTGGTAGATTTAGAGACCCAGGTACACCAGAATTCAAATGCTGTCTCAGACACATACTAGCTGTATAATGCTGAAGAAGTTAATTAAACCTTTCTTAGTCTCAATTCCTTATTTGTATAATAATAGCACCTGTACTTCAGGGTTGTTACAAGGATCCAATAATTTCATAGATGTAAAGTGTTTTGCAACCTTACAGCACTATACGAATACTAGGTATCATTATCATTATCATTATTATTATTACTATTATTATTATTACTAATTGATGTTTTTTTTAAAATTTTTTAAACAGCCTGTTGCTTCCCAATTATTGACTCCTTCTCCTCAGCTCCTCCCGGTAGAAAACAATCTTATAACAAATGTAGTGACTGGGAAGCCTCCAGGGGTATGCTGGAGGCAGTTCCTACCAGTTCATGGGAGCCCATAATTAAATTTTTAGGGTGAGCATTTACACCTGGGAAATCAACAAGTGCAACAAATCAGGATTTGATCTATTGTTTTGTTGGTTGTCTAGTCTTAAGAAAGTGATGGAGAAAATATTAATAATGCAGATTAAATTTTAAAATGCTCCAGATTTTTCAATCGGCTTATTGTTCTTAAGAAAGTAAAGGAGAAAAATATTACTAAAGGAGATTAAATTTAAACTCGTGTCAGGCTTTTCAATGAGTTTGTTGTTAAATATTACCAGCACACCCCTGAATACCTCCTAATTCAAACATCACTACTTCAGGTTGATTCAAGGTATACTCTGGGTCTATATCTACTCAAAATCATAATTCATAAGCCCTAACCAATGTATTGACCTCATTTTTTCAGCTGGAGGACACCTTTCAAAATAAAGACATTTAATGAAATAGGTGGCACAGTGATTAAAGTGCCAGGCCTGAGAGTCAGGAAGACTCGTCTTCCTGACTTCAAATCTGCCCTCAGACTATCTAGGTGACCCTGGGCAAATCAGTTATCCCCATTTGCCTCAGTGTCCTCATCTGTAAAATGAACTGGAGAAGGAAATGACAAACCACTCCAGTATTTTTGCCAAGAAAACTCCAAATGGGGTCATGAAGAGTATGACTTGACTAAAATGATTAAATGACAATGAATTAGAATAGCAAGAAAAATATTAATAAAACACCTTCTCTCTAATCTTGCAATACATTTTCCCACAACCACAGGCACAGTAAGTGGAAAGAGTGGACTCACAAAGAGAATGCATGTGAAGCCTGGCCCTCAGGAGAAATCAGGATTAGACATTTAGATTTGAAAATCCCATAGAATCTCCAACTTGGACTATCTAGTCAACTATCTAGTCATGCATCTATCTTGTCAAATCCGTGTCTGCATGTTCCAGAATCCCCTCTATTACATATCTTTTATGTACTCATCCAGATTTTGCTTAAAGATCTCCCAAGATGGCCCATTGTACCAGTAAATGTTTAACAAGGGGGAATGTTTGCTTACACACTTTTAGGTTTAAGCTGTAGTAGTAACACTTTCTTAAGTCTGCAGAAAATCAACAAAACCCAGCAATCAAGTCCTGATTTGCAGCTGTTAAGGATTTCTGAGGTGTAAAACTCAACAGTGACAACTTAAGAAAGATGTTTAGAGCCAGCTCCTGCACACCCCTGGTTTTAATGTTTAGGAAGGTTTTCCCCAGCTCAAGCCTAAATCTGACTTTTTTCAATTTCTACCCATTGCTCCTAGCCTTGTACTCTGGGGACTCAGAAGAGTAAATTTGTCTCTCTTCCATATGACAACTCTTCTAATCTGTAAATATAATTATTGTGTCTCTCTTTCACTCCAAGTGTCTTCTCTAGGTTAAACAATTGCAGTTCTTTCGACAGATCTTTGTGTGGCATTAACCCAAGGCTCTACCCGGTCTGGTTACCCACCTCTAGATTTTCTGCCCTTACCAATGTCTTTCCAAAAATGTAGTGCCAAATGCCGAGCCTAATATTCCAGATACATTTTGGTCAGAGAAGAGAGTACAGTGGGACTATCATATCCTTATTCCAAGAAAATATGCCTCTCTTAATTCAGCCTAAAATGACATTAATTTTCTTAGCTGCCCTATCCCACTGCTGACTCATACTGAACTTCCATTCTACTAAACATCTAGATCTTGCTCAGATGAACTGATCTAGGACTTGGGAGGCAGTTGGATGGTGCAGTGGATAGAGCCCTGGGCTTGGAGGCTCATCTTCATGAGTTCTAATCCAACCTCAGATGCTTACTAGCTATGTGACCCTGGGCAAGTCACTCAACCCTGTTTGCCTCAGTTTCCTCATCTGTAAAATGAGCTGGAGAAAGAAATGGCAACCCACTTCAATATCTCTGCCAAGAAAATCCCAAATGTGATCACAATGAGTCAGACATGACTAAAATGAAGAAATAACAACACTTAAGTACTTGTGAATTTGATTTTCTAAATCCAAGTGTAAGACATTTATTCCTATTAATTTCAGGTTATTGGATTAGGCCCAGTATTCTAGCCGGTCAAGATCCTGAATCCCACCTCAGTCATTTAAGGTGTTAGCTAACAGTCTCAGCTTTGTGTTCTCTGCAAATTTGATATGGACGCCATGTATATCTTTATCTAAATCACTTAAAAGTTGCTAAGCAGTACAGGATTAAACATATATTCTTGAGGGCACATTTTTGGAGACCGCATTCCAGGCTATCAAACCATTGATGACTACTCATTGGGTCTAGCCATTCAACTAGTTTTGAACTCATCATTTAGCACATCTGTCTTTCTTTCCCCTGACATGTCCCATAGGAGAGACTTCGACAAAAGAGACTTTGCTAAAATCTAGCCAAAATTATCAGCAGCGCTGTCAGACTTAGGGGCAACTTTATAAACCGTACATAAGGATTCCTACTGACAGCACATTGACTTAGAAAACTACTATTAACATTATCTACGTTTTGTTGTATTTTTATTTATTTGAATATTTCCCAATTACATTTTAATCTGATTCAGGCCATACTGTGGAATATTGTGGTCCACATGAGGCTCACAGGCTATGTGTTTGACACCTCTGATCTACAGCACCTCTCTGACCTGCCAATAACAGAGCTTATGTCCATGCCCCATTTGATGAGCCACAGGCCCTGTGTTTGGCATTGGCCTCACCCTTGAAGTTGAGCCAGTAGAGAAAGAACTAAAGATTTGCTGGGGCATAGAAATAATGTGAAATACTGGGAGCAGAGGATCAAGCTGGTGAGGAGGGAATGAAGGAGAATTTCTTACCATGCCTGGTCTACCCTCAACTCCACTCTGGTACCCCACTGAAGATGAAATCTCAGCAAGTGTGTATTGAAGTTCCATTCAGCTCACCAATTAGCCAATAGCACTGAGAAACAGAAGACAAACCAGCAAATTGAAAAGCAGCAATAATAGGAGACAAGGATTTTTGTAGTTCCTCTACCCCAACTGGACCTTGATCCCTTAGGGGACCACAAATATGAAAACAGATTTTTTTTTTTTGTGGGTAGGGCACAAAGATTAACTCCAACACTGGGGACACCTGCTAGCTTCTGGTGGGAGTGTTTGAAAGAGAGGATGAGTCTAAGCATTTGAATTAGGAAACATTTGAATTTGGGATATGCCTATAGACTGGTTAAAGACTAGGTCTAAGAGAAAATATAGACGTGTTGAATTTTAATATATTTTTCTTATTCATTCTGCTTATATAAGTATAAATAAAGACTATATATAATTAAATCATGCATGTGTTTGTGTGGGTATAAGTAAAGACTATAATTAAATCATACTTGTATGATTATCTTCATTATAACATGTATATGTGATTGGGGCCTAGTGAAACAGGAAAGAAAGATGTAGGAGTTTCCCAGTAGATGGAGACATGAGTCACAAGACTAATTAGATAAATCCATGTGATCCATATCTCTAGAGAAATGAGGTGAATACTGCCATCAAGGGAGGGACAGAGCTGGGGGATAGAGGTAGCTGCTTACTGAGAGCCAGAAGGTTTGGCATTTGCCAGGAGTGCCCCCTGGTGTTAAGAGGAACATGTAACAATCTGGGTAGAATGGCAATTACCAGTCCCGGAGGCCCTTCATCATAGTAAATGGACCCAATCCATATGGGTTGAGTGACGGTCTAGTAACCCTGTCCAAAACAGAAATGAAATCAATTTGACACAACCTGTTCTTGAAGCAATAGTGGCCCTCTGTGATCACTGTTTTTTTTTTCCTCCATTGGTCAGGCCTTCAAATGTATATTCTAGAATCTTGCCAGGAATCATCAAGCTCACTAGCCTGTAGTTGTAAGGATCCATTCTCTTCCTTCTTTTTTAAAAAAAATCACAACATCTATCTTTATCCAGTCCTATGGTACCTCTCCCACTCTCTACAATCTTTCAAGGTCATTGACAGTGGCTCAGTTGTCATAGCTACCAGTTCTTTTAGCATTGTAAGATGGACCTTTGGACCATATGGCTTGAATTAATCAAAGACAGCTAGATACTTCCTTACCTATCTTATGTATCCCTATTAACTATTTTAAATTATAATTAAAACTATTCACTATTTTTGTTCTGTTCTTTCCAGTCCAAAGATCATTCTCCTTGGCAGAGAAATGGAAGCAAAATAAGAGTCAAGCAGCTTCATGCCGGAGATGTAGTGGTAATAATTGGACTCTTCCCGTCCTTGAACTCTGGGCTCCTGACTGATGGGAGTTGTCCTATTTAGCCTAGGCCCGTATGTACTATGCCATTAATCCACCATTTCCATTCCATAACTCCCAGCTCCAGCCTCTACCTCCTCTTTCTTGGTGCTCAAGCTCCTGACCTGATGAAAGATTACCATAACCTTCCCAGACCTGCCATGGTGCTCTTTGGCCCTATTTGTCCCATGACACCAAAGGAGCAGACCTTTCCCTTGTCTTCTCTCCCTACTTCATCCCCACTACTTTAATACCTCTACTTCTGTTAAAAGTAATCAAGACAAGTCCATCAATTTCCCCTGGCTCTACTCATCATCACTGTGATATCCCAGGTCAAAATACTACTCCCTGGTCACCACTGCTATATGTGTATTGTCTTTTTCTTTTAGAATGTAATCACTTTGAAGGAAGTGATATCTTCTTGTGTTTGTATTGCCACAGCTTAGCACAGTTTCTGGCACATACTAAATGATTAATAAATGGTTTTTTAAAAAAAAATTATTTATGGAAGCTTGTGAGATCACCAATAAAAATAATAGTAAAAACTCACATTGTACTGTGCTTTAAGTTTTTCCAGAGTGATATCACAACAAGAGGGCTAAGCTCCAAGTTTTGGAAGATACCCACTCTCAGCACTTAGGGTGTGGGAAGAGCTAAAAAGAAGTTGGTAAAGGAAATAAAGGGAATGACCTGACAGGTAGGAGATTAATCAGGGTTTTCGTCAGCTGTTCCACATATTTGGAGTATTCTCTGTGCTCATTTCCACCTTCTGGCTTCCCTGGCCTCTTTCAAGACTCAGCTCAAATTTCACCTTCTGCAGGAGAACTTCTCCCTCCCCAGCCCCATCTCTTCTCCCTGAGAAAACCTTTCATTAACTATATGTAGTGAATATATGTATGTATATATAATATTATATATGTAATACATTACACATATGTAAATAAACATATAAATTATATATAGTATATTACATATGTAAACAAATCTGTTTCTATAAATCTTGTACATACAAAGTCATTTGCGTATTGTGTTCCCTGTTATGAGTTCCTTGAGATCAGGGATCATGTCTTTTGCCATTCTTTGTATCTCCAGGGCTTAGCCCAGTGCCTAGAACATAGTAAGTGCTTAATAAATGCTTTTTGGTTGGCTGTTGATTTACTGACAAAAGTCAAGGGAGGAGAGTATCAAGGAGGAAGAAGTGGTAAATGGTATTGCTGAACAATATAGAAAACTCAAGGAAAATGAACAGTGGAAAATGGATATCTTTTCTCTAGAAAGATCCAGAAGAGGTATTAAAATCAAATGTCATCCTGTCTATAAGAGCCAAATAAGCAATACAAATAGCTCAGAAGTGAATGTTGCCCACTAGATGGCACAATGAAGGTTGAAGACCTGAGTTCAAATCTAGCCTTAGAAACTTACTAGCTATATGACCCTGAGCAACTCACTTAACCTTGTTTGCCTCAATTCCCTCATATGAAAAATAAGCTGGAGAGGGAAGTGGCAAACCACTTCTGTGCCAAGAAAACACCAAATGGGGTCAAAAAGGGCCAGACAACCAAACAATGAACAATAATATTGTCAAGGATTCCTTTTCCCTACCCTCACCTTAGTTGTAGGAGGAAATCTTTGTCAGATAATTTTTGAGTTATCTGCTATATAGTTAGCCTAAGGATTACTATCAATTCTCCACTCCTATACTAATTGCTCTCAATAGCAAAATTAAAAGAAAAAGCTATGTCCAATGCTCCTGCATTAAAATTTATTAATACATACATATAAACTTTAAATAATAGTAGTTTTGACAGGTAAAATAACCAAATTGTTTTATAGGTCAGGAGAATGTGATTTTTTTCTATTGCAGAGTATTTAATAAGACTGAATAGAATATCATAGAATTATCACCTGATGGTTGAAAACATGCTGATAATATGGAGACTTTTGGGTGTGGTTGTTTTATGCAGGTGCCCTTATAAACTGCCACACTAAATCTCACCCCTATCTGTGACTAGCTCAGCTCCTTATTTATTCTCTTTTTTTTCTATAAATCCAAAGGCAGACTAGTGGGTATGTTCTGGAATAATCTCAGAAATTAGCACAATAACAGAAACTTTCTAATCATCTTATCCCTTACCCCATCTAAAACCAGGGAACTCTCTTTTTTTAATGAGTTGATCTCTCCCTTCTTAATCCTGAACCATTAACTTAAAGGTTTGGACAAAAACATTTTTAATTGAAATTTTTTATTGAGCCAAAAGAGAAGAGTGTCAGGGAAGAAGAAGTTGTATTAATATTACCAATATCAAGTAACAAAAATGATATAATATAGAAGACTGGGAAACAACCCACGTGGGTATGAATAACTGTTGAATGTTGTTAACAACTGCCTTAACTTACACAGTTGTTACTTTGATCTAGTCTCAGCTTCATTCCATTCAGGCCATATACTAGTCTTTGGTTCTCTCATTCCCTGGTCTCTGTATAATTTCAAGTTCATGAGCTCCTCCATTGGCATCTCACTTTTGCCTCCCTACCTCCATTCACAGTTTCCCAAAACTTGCATATAACTCCCTTACTAGAAACCAAAGAACTGAGGTCTCCTAAAATGCCTTAGAACAGTATAGCTCAAACTTCCTCTAATCTCCCGCAAAGATGCTCCAAATTGTCTGTGACTCAGGTGACTCTCTATGTCCAGGAACTGCTTCCAAAGTCTCTATGACCCTAAGTCTTGGCAAACAAAGGCTGTAATTAATACCTCAAAGTATGTAACACTGATATTAGCTGAACCTAAAAATTCTAAATCAGAGTGGGGAACCTACGGCCTTGAGGCCACATATGGCCCTCTTGGTCCTCAGGTGTGGCCCTTTGACTGAATTCAAACTTCACAGAATGAATCCCCTTAATAAAAGAATTTGTTCTGTAAAACTTGGACTCATTCAAAGGGCCATACTTGAGGACCAAGAGGGCCACATGTGGCCTCGAGGCTGTAGGTTCCCTATTCCTGTTCTAAATCCTCTGGATAATCTATGCATCAGAAATCTATTGCACTTGGTCATCTATTTTAAAACAGTTCAATCCAAATTAACTACCATTTATAGGGCATCAAGGATGTTCAAAACAAATATGTAGAATAATTACTTTTTTTTAACCAAGAAATTTCAGAAGGCCATCACACTTACCATAGACTGCTACATGAATAAATAAAGTAACTCCAAAAAAGAGTTTGGAACATTTTGAACCATTTCCTGACAGGTTTCCACTGTTCCTTCCAGTACAAACCCACCGTCAACACCAGGGGGGTGAAAGGATTTTAGCCATGATTTGAATAATTGCTAGGTTGAGTGTTCAGCTTGTTTTTGAGTTAAAAAGAAGAAGAACCAACCCTACAGGCCATCAAATATATGCAGACTCATGTTAAGTGATGGTTTGGCAATGAGTTCAATATCTGAATGCTGACCTTCAGTTCCTTCCCTATGCTTGAAAATTAAGACCAGATGTCTCAAAAAGGGTTGATGGTAAGAATGAGGGAACAGGTTTTTTTAAACCAAATTTAGAGCCCATTTGAAAGCCTCTTGGGCTCTAAGTTTAGAAGGTACTAAACTCTTTCCAAATCTTTCCAGGTTTAATTTTGTTTAGTGCTAGAAAAAAAATATCTTCAATAAAAAAATCAAGAAGGAGGCTCATTAAAATGGCTTGTGCAGAAACTTGGATGTGAAACAACTCACATGAAATAATGTTTTCATATCTTAATTGTAAATTCATCATAAATACAGGGGAGGGATTCAGTTCTCCCTTAGGGTATGCATGTTTTAAAAAAAGAAGAAAAAAAAGTTTGGCAAAGGACCTTTTGAGTTTTGCCAAACCAAGAGCATTTGAAAACTAGTTGGAGATAAATGAACCCAAACTACTACTGGGCTTGGAATGGATGCTGTTACAGAATGGAGTATATTTAAAGTTTATGAAAGGAAAGATTCAATAGCCATGCTTCAAGCTTGCTTACTTCCAGGCAGGTGTTGCATAAATCAGACCGATAAGTTCTCTGGAGGTACTTCCAGCTGGACCTAGCTGTGATTCTCTGATATGATGGCTCTCTTTTCTGTCCATCCAGGCAGACAGGAGGGAATACATTCCTTTCCCCTGAAAATTGCTCACATGGTTGTCTCTGTGATTAAGATGGAATATTTATGTGGACTACAGACAATATGACATTCCAGAATATTCCAGCTTTGCCCTAGACCTGCAGACAGATGTTGATTAAACACTCTGAGCTTGAACAAATGTTGATGGAGAGAATCCTGGCCTGGGAATCCAAAGACCTCAATGCTAGTGCTGGCTCTGCTGCTTCACAGCTGTGGGAACTAGGGAAAGTCACTAGACCTCTCTGAACTTCAGCTCCTTATCTATAAGATGGCAAGAATAAGATCTGTATCATCCGTCTTATAGGGCTATTGTGTAGGTCAGATGAAATGATGTATTTAAAGCGTGTTGTAATGCTGATATCTCAACCTTTCAGTGGATCCCTGATCTCTTTCACCTAGGCTCTCCTTTCAATGGTGAAGATTATGACCCATTTGTCCCTTCTCCCTGCCCCAAGCCACTTCCTCCCCCATTCTTACACATGTCATTATGAAGATCCATTATGGAGGATCTACCCAATGTGCAGGAGGAATTCTTCTAATCTTTTAACATTCCACAGATACCATAGCAGCATTTGGGTTGTTGAACCACTATTCATCTTGCATTATTTAGCTGTTAGTCTCACTCTCACTATGAACTTTCTTTTCTTTTTACCAGACCTGTAATTTGATTGGTATAGAGAGCTCACAGGTAGGGGAGGCAGATAAACACCTTCTCTATAACTTAGCAACTTAGATAGTCGCTGGAGGGCAGGGATGGAAAAGTAAGACAGGAAATAACTTTGCCCAGGAACTTTGTTACGATAAGTAACACAGCCAATATGTGTCAGAAGTGGGACTTGAACCCAGGTCTTTCTCACTCTAAGCCCAGCTCATTATTCACTCCAGAAGGCTGTTTCTCACTAGCCTTTTCTAATAATATATTCCTTATATATTTATATATAATATTTATATGATAACATATTATTATATAAATTATGTTATTACAACATTATCATTATATCATATACTATATTTATATAATAATATAATATATTTATATAATAATATATTTTCCTAAAAATATATTCTTTTATGCCATTTCTCAAGTCATTTGGACTGGATATAATTTGGGAGCCTGTATACTGCTTTAAACAATCCCAACATATTCCCTGACACAAAACCCCATCTTTGTTTTAACACCAATATTCTCCCTGTACTGCTATGAGGTTGCAAATCAGAGACTATTAGTTCAGAAGCCTGGTCATTTGTGATGTGTCTCCATTTATTTGGTCACAGTTAACTTTAGACATTCTCTGAAGAATTAAAATTGTGGGTTACCCAAAGAGCAATATAGATGCATGGTAAACATAAATAGGTTTCAACACATTGCCAAGGATACCGTAGCACCAGAAGTGAAATAAAAGATATTATCTGAGTAAACAGGAGTGCCTATGTAAATGTCAGCTATCATTCTTCCTAGGTATAGACGCTAACTTCTGTTATGGGAAATGAAACTTATTTGACCAAAACTTAAACCCCACAAAATTAAAACTATTTTGATAGATGTTCAAGAAAGATCTACCACAAATAAGTGTGCCATGTTCAAGGACATTAAAATACCCACCACTGATGAAAGTTCAAACTTACAAAATAGATAAATCAGGGTGTATTTTTTTCCAGTATAAAGATTATTTTTTGCCTTTTTTTTAGTTAATGAGCTCTTCTAGTACACTTCATTATCTCTTCAGGTCATTAAGTATTTGACAGAGGTTGGGAGATGGGGAAAAGAGGATGAAAGCAGAATATTTCTGAACCTCTGACAGCTGGAGATCAAACAGGGTTCTATAGATTTACACTTCTTAATAATCCCCCAAATGCTGCATAAATATTTGTTTATATTTCTTCCCTGAAGTCCTACTTCTGATGTCTTATCTTCATGTGCCAGTGACTTTGGTCTCTCGAATACCATAATAATAGATGACATTTACATATTTCTTTAAGGTTTGAGAGGAGGAGCCCCCACCCTTAACATAAACTCTGTGAGGCAGATACTATTATTATCCCCATTTGACAGACGAGGGAACTGATGCTCAGAGAACTTAAGTGACTTACCCAGGGTTACACATCTAGTTGAGTGTTGCCAGCTCTAAATCCATTCTTCCTAAACGCTAAGTTCAGTGCTCTATCCATAATGCTGTATTATCCTAGGACAACACAAGGTCTGGCAGGCTCTACAGCAAGAAATATCCATAGACTCAAGACTAGGCTAGCTAAGTTTGCAGAGGCTGATCACTCATACTAGAGCCCAAGTGATTAAAAACCTTTGGCTATGCTTACTCCTGCAACTGTTTATTAAGGCCTGAAGAGGCTGTGATTTGTGTCTATGTATATCAATGAAGTTACATGTTATGAAGCACTAAGGAAATACTATCATTGCTATATTAATGACATTATATTATTATTATTATCACTATATTAATGACATCTATTATTATAACACAATATGCTATAAATGTATTTTATGGATCTATATGATATGATAATAATAAAAAGGCAGCATGTAATAGTAGAATTAGCCTTGGAGTGAGGGAGAGTTTAGTTTAAGCCCTTCTTGAGAAATAACCTGAATTCAGGACCCTGGGCAAGTCAATTAACCTTTTTCTGCCACCAGATAACTATCTATGACTATAACTTACAAAACAGCTACTAATCTACATTGGTAGTAGGAGTTTCCTTACTAGAAATCAAGGACTTTTAAAAATAAAATAAAATAAATTTCAAATTATAGTGTAAATCAGTGGAAAATATGATTAACTTACAAATATTTAGCTTGCATGCTTTTTTGGAACATTATATATCACACTTATCATGTGTATGTTACAGCATAGTAGAACTATCCTACGTTATATTACATTTATGTAAGCAAAGCATAGCTGTACATAAGAATAAAACTTATATTATAAAGTACTTTAAATTTTGTAAAACACATTACAATATCACATTTTGTGCTTTATAAAAATTTTCTATTCCTGCTGGTCTATGCTCACATAATAATTAGTCCAGAATCCTGGTCATTTTAGATACGTCTCCACTTAGTTGGTCGTAGTTAACTTTAGACATATCACAATGAGAAAAGATGGTCTATGCTATTCCTTGGCATTGATTCAAAATACACTTAACTCCTTAAAAGAATAGAAAATTATTGCACTTTTTCTTCCTCTCTGGCATTTTAAAAATGATTACCCTACCTCTCCCACCAAAGTGCACCATTGTGCTGTGGAAATCATGACCACTATTTTATGCTACTTTAATGTGAACATTTTACAGAACCTCAGAAATGAATATATTACCAATAGGAGAGCTGGGGTGGAATGTTAAGTGGCATAAGGTAGGATGAATTACATTTTATCCTGGGACAGAGGGAGATTTATTGCTTGCTGACTTGTTCAAGTTCATCTAAGGACAGTAGAATCAGACCTTGTGTATGGTCCTACTCATCAGCAGCATAGCCCTTTTAAAGGGGCAGAGCCACTATCCACAAAAGACCTATTTGTTGAAATGGATCAGTCGGTAAATTATCTGAATCAGTTGACTTTCTCTCAGCTGATTTTTAGTCTCTCTGTTTTACCTGAAACTTGTTCCTACTTCCCATCCTCTCTGCATGTAGTCATTTATTTATTTTTTTTTCTTTTTGGTCCAGACCTGTGATTTTACTGGTATGAGCAATTTCTGGTGAGGAAAATTCCTCTACCTTGGGAGTAGGAATGTTTCATTTTTTGTATTTCTATCCTCAGCCACTTAGTACAGTGCCTGGCCTGTAGGAGATACTTACATAAATGTTTATTGATTGATTACCAAAGCAAATCACAGATCAGCAACTGTTCTTCAATATATAGTCTTAAAGAGATTTCTGGGTCACTGAATTAATTAATTGAATTGAATTAATTAATTGAATTAATTAATTAAATTACTCCAGGGTCAAAAGCGGAACTTGAATTCAGGTCTTTCTGATGCCTGAGAGTTCTGTATCCACTATACAATGGGTGTGAATGTGTATATGTGCCTGCATAGATACATCTGTGTGATACACATACATACCACACATCCATCCATCTCTCTCTCTCTCTCTCTCTCTCTCTCCCCCTCTCTCTCCCTCTCTATAGGCTTGGGCCCAGCCTGTGCTTCTCTGTGTTATACACACACACACACACACACACACACACACACACACACAAATGGGACAATAATAGATACCCTTCATTCAATATGACCAAAATTGGAAAAGATTGAAATATTGAATAGTGTCCTAGGATCTGGCCTAGGAGGGGTTCAGAATATATAGGGATGTTCTGATTGTGCAGAACTTGGGAGGGCAAGGTTCGGGCAATGAGTCTCTTTTATCTAGACTAAAATTGATGGTGTGAGAATTTTATACACACAATACATACACTTACATACATACACACATATATGTATATAAACATGTATATGTATCTATGTATACATACATAGATACATATACATATATATATATATATATATATATATATATGAACATCCATACCTATACATATGTAGAGACAGAGAGAATGAGAAAGAACACTGTAATAGCAATTTAGATTTGAATATCTTTCCCACCCATTAATAGGCCATGTGACCTGCTTGCATAACAGGAAGCCTAAGTCACACATGGTGGGAGGAGCTTCCTGACAGGAAAAGAAAGTTATGTCACAGGAAATGTAGAGAGAGAGAGAGAGCAGTTATGGCTGCTAATGGCCGCCATCAGACTGTGACTTAGCTGTACTGTGAGTTTGTCTTTGGGAAGACCCCAGCAGGGGGTCAGAGAGGTTTTGGAAAGGCGAGGCTCCATGTTGTGATATTGCATTTTAAGTTCCTTGCTGTTATGATAAAGTGGGCTAACTGGCTGTGGGAGCTGAACATTTCGTTATGGGATATGGTTCTCTGGTGTCTGAATAAATGTCATACTTCTACCTTCTTTATGGAGAGTCTGCTATACTTCGCGATACAGAACTACATAGGCATATTCACGATTATTGTTGATGTTATGTTTATTGTCTTACTGATACAAATACAGACAGGAGTGAGCATATAGGGATTAAATATACACACATACAGGATTAGAATATAGGGATTATATATACATATATATAAAAAAATTTAATACTTTTTATAACTACAAGGTATAACTTAATTTTCTTCTTTTAACAGAGAAAGGGAGAAGGGGTAAGAAAGGTGCCCAAAAAATTGTTTGCTTTACTTGGCCTGCTTTCTGCAGCAGGTGGAGATCCTTTCCTGTGATCAAAACACGCAAAAAAGTACAAATTTTTTTGCAAAAATGATTCTGCTCACTATTTGGTACATGTAATATGAACATGCTCATAGACAGGATGAAATCAAGACCTGAAAGACGAACAGCTCTTGTTGTGAGAGAACTCAACAAGTATTGCATACAAAATGCAGCCCTCAGTGAAACAAGGCTGGCAAATGAAGGCCAGCTTTCTGAAGTTGGAGCAGGATACATATTTATTTAGATTGACCACAGCGATGGGGAATGCAATGAAGCTGGCATAGAGTTTCACAATCAAAACTAATCTAGCCAACAAGCTTGTATGCCTCCCCAAAAGAGTGAACAACAGGCTCATGACAATGAGATTGCCACTTGCTAGAAAATGCTGTACTACCATCATCAGTGTGTATACTCACACCATAACAAGCCCTGAGGAGGTCAAAGAAGAATTTACAAAGACTTGGAGACTCTCATCAAATATGCCAAAAGTGGACAAGCTTGTTTTTCTGGGTAACTTTAACACTAGAGTAGGCACAGACCATCAGGCAGGGCAGAGAGTCCTTGGGAGCAATGGAGTTGGAAACAGCAGTAGCAATAGTCACTTACTTCTGAAGATCTGTGTGTGACTCATAACCTTCTCATCACCAACGCTGTCTTCCATTTACCTAAATGCAATAAAACTTCATGGATCCATCTTTGCAACAAAGATTGGCATTTCATAGACTATGTCATTGTAAGGAGAAGAGACAGGCAGGATGTGAAAGTAACGAAGGTGATGTGTGGCTCAGAGTGCTGGACTAATCATAGACATCCTCTCCAAGCTAAATATTCATGTTCAACAGAAGTGGGACCCCAAGGCAAAAGGACTACCAGAACACTTAATGACAACAGAATAGAGTCCTTCTCCATGGGGGAATGTATGAATAGTTTGTTGTTAACTTGGAGAAAAAGCTGAGCTAACAATGGTTGGTAACAGTGGAGTAGAGGAGTGGTCACCTTTCAGAGATTTACTTATCTGGGCCAGAACATTCACAAACATCAAGATTGATTTCACAAAAATGAGGGGAAATTCAGAAACTGCTAAATGAAAAATCAGAACTCCACAGGTTCTGACAGCAGGATAGTTCATCTGTCTCTAAAAAGGCAGTGTTTAATTCTATCAAAAGTAAGGTGTAAGTGAAGCTTGGAGAGATGCAGTATTCATGGCTAAGTAAGAAGGCAGATGAAATTCAGTTTTATGCTGATAGTAAAAATCCAAAGTGCTTTTATTGTGCCCTGAAAGCTATTTATGGACCAAAGACCTATCTTAACTACTTAATGCTAATGGAGTCACATTGATTAGTGATAAGGAAAGACAAGATGCTGAAGAGATGGGTTGATCACTTCCATAGCATTCTCAACAGACCATCATCAACCAATGCTGAAGTCATTAAACATATACTTCAGGTTGAAGTCAATCCCTCTCTAGACAAACTTCCAACTAAAGAAGAATTTTTGAAAGCCATTAGGTTCCTTTTATGTGGCAAAGCACCTAGTGCTGATTTCAGTTCCAACTGAGATTTGCAAGGCAGGGGGTACACTGCTCATAATAAACCTAATAGAAATCTTATGGATTATATAGAAAGAGAGATTATACCCCAGGAGTTCAAGGATGTCTCCATCGTCGATCTCTATAAAGGAAAGGGAAACAGTCATCCTGTGACAATCACAATAGTCATTGCTAGCAATGCCAGCCTCAATAGGCTGATTCTTCATCTGGAAGATGGTCATTCACCTGAGAGCCAGTGTAGCTTCAGAAAGGGCTAAGGAATGGCTGATATTGCGTTTGCTGCCCTACAATTCCAGGATAAATGCCAGGAGCAGAACAGAGTTCTATACACAATGTTTGTTTATGTGACCAAGCCTTTGATACTGTCAGTTGTGAGGGCTTGTGGAAGATTATGATAAAATTTGGTTGCCTGGAGAAGTTCATCAGTATTGTATGCTACTTCCATGATGGCATGCTTGCAGAGGTTCTGGTTAATGACAGTGCCTTTGAGTTTTCCCAGTCACCAATGGAATGAAGCAGAATTGTGCGCTTGTTCCCATGCTTTTTAACATGATGTTTTCAGTGATCTTGTTAGATGCCTTAAACAAGAACAAAAATGGCATCAAGGTCAGCTACCTCACTGATGGTAAATTATTTAACTTAAAAAGATGAAAAGTCAAGACTAAAGTGTAGGGAAAGTTTGTCTGCAACTTTTTGTTTGCATATGATTGCGCACTCACTGCAGCCTCTGAGACAGAGATGCAACAGATCACGGATTGATTCTCTGCTGCTTGTACTAATTTTGGCCTAAAAATTAACATCAAGAAAACAGAGGTTCTCCATCAGCCAGCACTGCACCATCCATATGTGGACCCATCAGTTACAACTGATAATCATTTAATATCAATTTAGTAACTTCAATAAGGGTCAGAGCCTGAACTGATTAACCAGAGGAAAAGCTTAAACTGATTAACCAGAAGAAGAGTCTGAACCTAACGATCTCTTTGTTCTCTGAGTAAACTCAGAGAATCCCTCTTCCTATGTCAACAAGGCCAGCTAGGGCTGACTAAGAGCATTCTTTCCTCTGTCTATTAGCCATAAAAGATGAGACCCTTAACCCAAGAAACTGTCTTGCCTAATATTTTATGGGCATATACTGTGTTATGGAATGTTAATGGTAAATTAAACACAGAAATGCTGGGTTGTAGTTTCAAATGACCCTTGTTAACTCTCTTATCTTATTGTATTTACAACCTATTCAATTTAGAAAAGTCCTTTTCTTGTATCATGGTTAAACATATGTGGAGATCATAAAATTGAGTAACATAGACATGCTGAGTTACGACTGTTCTAAAAGTGTATTTAAACCTTCTCATTCTTCTGTTCAGGCAGTCAGATTTTGTCTGGCTTCATACATGTATGTATCCTCTAGCTTTAAGGGAATAAACAATATGGATTTACATATCGCCTAGCCTGTTTGCCTCCTTTAACCAAACTTTCAGGTCGACACAACAAATGGGGAAACTTTGAATGCTGTCAATAAATTCAGTTACCTTGCCAGTATGCTTTCTAGGGATGTCCACATAGAAGATGAGGTTGACACACATTGCCAGAGTTAGCTCAGTGTTTGGAAGACTCTGAAGGAAAGTGTGGGAGAGAAAGGTTTTAGGCTGCCTACCAAACCGAAGATCTATAGATATGTTGTGCTAACCTTATTGTTGTATGCCTGTGAAACCTGGACAGCTTACCAGCACCATGCTAGGAAACTGAATCACTTCCATTTGAATTGTCTTAGGAAGGCTCTATCATTTGGCAAGACAAGGTACCAGATACTGAGTTCCTTTCTTGAGCTGAACTTTCAAGCATTCAAACTCTATTGCACAGAGCACAACTCCAATGGGCTGGCCACATTGTTCAAATGCCAAACATATATTTGCCTAAAAGACTATTTTATAGAGAACTTACAGAAGGCAAACATTCACATAGTGGTCAGAGGATGTGATAGAAGGACATTCTCAAGGTCTTACTGAAGAACGTTGGAATTGCTTTGTGACATAGGAGACACTGACAAAGGACAACCCAGCATGGTGTGACATCATCAAAGAAGGTGCTATGCTCTATAAGCAAAATAGAATTGCAGTAGCTCAAAAGAAATGTGAAATATGCAAATTTAGAGACATCTCCATTCCAAATGTTCTTATGGACTATTTGTGTCCAAATTGTTAGAGCCTTCTGAGCTCATATTGGTCAGAAATTAGTCAAATATAGACACACCATAACTTGACTCCAACATAGTAATACCATTTTGGTCCTCTTTGAGCACAAAGGACAACCACCTTGTAAATCAAGGACAGTAATATCTATAGTACTTATGTAATAGGGTCATTGTAAGGGTCAAATGAAATAATTGTAATGGTAATCAGGGCAGGACTTTTTGCTGTTCTTCTCTTTTGGAATGTTAAGGCTATCAAGTGCCTTTAATGAGTCTGGCCTTTGTTTGAATGGGGCAGGTAAAGTGGGATCTTTTTTGTCTTGGAGTGTTTCTCAGCACTAAGACAATTGGGAGTCATTGATCTGTATATGATGCGGTACTGGTGGTTGAAGAACTTTCCCACACCCTGGTTTCCCACACCTTAAATGCTAAGTTGGCCCCAGACCTCAGGGTCCTGAATAGGGTATATGTACTGGAAGGTTAGCTTTTGACTTTGGCGGGGTATACTCATTGAAAGAGTGATGAGACTCTGGGCAAGCCATTGAAACAACACCCCCAGCTTTGATAACCTAGATGTTGGTGCTTTTGCTATGAATAGACTAGTTTGTGTTGGTTGATCTGTTTATAATGTATGATTGTAATTTCTGTTTGTGTTTGCTCTGAAGTTCAGGGGACTGATCTTTCCCCCTGAACTAAGTGAATGATGTATGCACGTTTAATTAAACTGAGATTGCTAACGCCTTAGAGTTGCTGTCCTTAGAAAAGCAGATCAAAGAACCTGTGTTGGCAGCCCTTCTGTGTGCTCTTGTTGTTGGTCTTACACAGCCACTGTAGCTGCTAGCAACATTGTTATTGCAATAATGTATATGAAGTGGTTTTGCAAACTTTAGAATGCTATTGTTCAGTCATTGCAATTGTGTCTGACTCTTCATCACCCCCATGTGGGGTTTTCTTGGTAAAGTGGTTTGCTATTTCCTTCTCCAGCTCATTCTACAGCTGACGAAACTGAGGCAAACACTGAGGGTTAAGTGACTCGCCCAGGGTCACATAGCTAGTAAGTGAACTCAGGAAGAGGAGTCTTTCTGGCATTCTACCCATTGTACCACCTAGATACCCCCTGAGAATTCTATGTGTCAGTTACCATTGTTGAGAGACTGCATAACTGAACTAGGTGTGACCTTCAACAAGTCATTTCACTTTTGAAGGCTTCAGTATGCTTGTCTATAAAAGGAAGGGATCACACAAAATCAGCAATATGGTTTGGGGATACTTAGGGGATCCCTGAGAACCTTTCAGGGAATCTGTGAGGTCAAAACTATTTTCTTAATAATACTGAGATGCTTTATGAGAGGCAGCTAGGTGGTGCACTGGTTAGAGTCTGGGGCCTGGAGTCAAGTAGACCTGAGTTCAAATACCATGTCAGACACTTACCAGCTGTCTGACTCAGAGCAAGTAATGTAATGTCTGTTTACCTCAGTTTCCACATCTGTAAAATGAGGATAATCATAACACCTATCTCCCAGGGTTGTTGTGAGAACAGAATGAAATAATAATTGTAAAGCATTCAGCACAGTGCCTGGCACATAGTAAGCCCTATATAAATATTAGTTATTATTATTTCTAATATGGTAAATGTTAATAGCTATGACCCACATAAACAAAAGCTCTTTGAGGGGGATGTGCTCAATAATTTTTAAAAGAGTAAAAAGAAAGGAATGCTGAGATCAGAAAGTTTGGAAACCACTAGACTGGATAGTTTTTAAAGTTTAAGAGGCATTTGGGTGTAGTGGCTAAAGAAGTAGCCTTGGAGTTGGGCAAATTTGAGTTAAAGTTCTGCCTCAGACGTAATGGCTAAGTGGCCCTACTAATCATAACAGTTCACATGAATATTGTGCTTTACAATTTGCAAAACCCTTTATGTACATTACCTCATTTGTTCTCTGAGACAAGAGCCATTATAATCCCCATTTTTCAGATGAAGAAGCTGAGGCTGAGAAAGGTTAAATCAAAAATTTTTTCTTCAAAAAAAAATCTTTCTTCTCTATTCCATTCAAAACTGTATCATTCTGTCATCCTGTTTCTGGCTTTGGCACCACCCAAGAGTATTCATGTACTTTCTTCTAAGCTTGTTACTTCACTTATTAATGGAGAGAATAGGGTGCGGCCTACTTCACTTAAAGTAACGTTGTGAGTATCAGAGGAGAGAACTGATGTGAAACTACTTCAAAATTGTAAAGTATATCCAAATGCAAGAAATTTTTACATAAGATATGCTAGTATGATATTACGTAAGACATTATGTATCCTAAGCTCTGCTTGTTTCTTTTTTTCCAATTGTATCTGTTTGAGTTATGGTATGAACCAGGGGCAGACTACATCTGCCTTCTAAGGAGCAGCATGGCTAAGGATTCTGTGGTTAATCCCCAGAACGTCACCACATGATGATATGTCTTTGGCCATAACAATCCAAGAAAAAAGGAATAATACAAAATGTTCCCCTGTCCTCTGTGGTCCCTCTACTTCTTCAGCGATGGCAGAGAGTCTGAAAAGGAAACAGTGACTAATAAGATTTGCAAAGTTTTTAGACCATCTATAAACATTAAACTGTAAGAAGCAATAGGGGGAAAGTAGAGGCTTATAGAAAGTGGAGCAGACACTAATTCAAGGAAGAAGCTGGAAGAACAACAAATAGACAAAAAGTTGCTATTGTTGTGTTTGTCAGTCATTCTTGAAGAGGACCATGATATCAGGGAAATGATGACATGACTTGCAGTTGACCTTGATTTGAGTGAGGGAGGGCTGTGCAGGGTCACCAGCCTCACTTTCTCCTCCAGAGCCATCTGGGTCCAGTAGCCTGATATTCACCAGGATGACTGGAGATGGCCCAGGATGCATTGGGAGACCCTGGCCCTTTCAGGCAAAAAGTAGAAAACATATGTCAGCGTTTCTACAACAAATTCTTTTCTCCATTTCTGATAGGTTTTAGCAACAAGTTGTTAAAGAAATGAAAATTATAACCCCCCAAAATTAGATGGAAAAAGCAGTCGGACTAGACTATATCTACACAGTGATGGTTCATACTGGAAGTGACACTTTTGTGAGTACTGAGGGATCAATTCTTGAAATTTATCTGAAAAAGAGAAGTTTACAAAAGAGTTTAGAAAAAAATCATAGACTTACTTAATAAAATGTAGTAAGAAAATAGTCATGACTATCAACTCCTGTGCCTACTTTCCCATATTTACAAAATCTTTTTTCAGAATAGCAGAAATGTATCCAGGATATTTTTGATGAAGTACCCTCTGCCCCTGGGGTTCCTTCCTCTGATTGGAGGGCAGAATGAAGGACTCCAATCAGAACCTTTATTTAAGTAGGGCACCCAGGCCAGCCATCTCTTCATTTCCCATGCAGCCACATTCCTTTGAATTTCTCCATCATGCTTTTATGACTGGTACCTTTCTTCTGCCAGCACCCTCAGCCTTTCAGCTTCTTTTTATGTATTGTCTTCTTCCGTTAGACTGCAAGCTCCTTGAGGTCAGGGACTGTCTCTTTTTGTATTTCTATATCTATCACTTAGCATAGTACTTGACACAAAAGCTCTTAATAAACATTTATTGATTAACTGATTCACTGGCAGTATAAGGAAAAGAACAGTTGAACTTTCACAAGTGATATTCTGTAATAGACATATCTTCACAATGACATAGGTGTATGAAAGGTGAAGAAAATGCTTATCTTTTGTTTATGAAAAAGCTTATCATTTGCTTATCATAATGTTTCTTATTTGTTGGCTAATATTTAGTTCAATAGAGCAATGTGCCTCCTGATGGCCCTCCTCTAACAGTGTGTGTGTGTGTGTGTGTGTGTGTGTGTGTGTGTGTGTCAGAATCACACAACATTCATTGGAAGATGTAAGAACAGAGATAATTTTGTTCAGCCACTCTTAATTAGTATCAAGTGAGTCATAAAACAAGGAGACACATGCTGGCCAAACATGTTCACTACTGTCATGGCAGTTGTCCAAGCACAGTTTTCAAATGGAAAAGACTCCCTATAGATGGTAAGATCTTTCAGATGATCTGATTTGCAGATGACATTGTACAGAGTATGGAAGCAAAAATATAAGCTTCCAGAGGTCACATTACTCTTTCACATTGTACCTCTGTAACTTTTCTACCTAGCACAGTACCTTGCACTTAGTGGGTGCTAAATAAACAATTGCATAATTGAATCCCTGGAAGATTATAGAACCTCCTCAGTGAGATATCATTCAAAAGAGTTCTACTATCCATACTTAAAACAAATACAAAATCAAAAAAAAACCCAAGTAGGTGAAGAATGCTTTTTGTCCATACTGTATATGCAATTTATATAGACAAATTATAGAGCCAGGCCCTCATTGTGTACATGCATATACACATGTGTGTATACATGTACATGCATCTCTCTGTATGTATATTTTTGATGGACATTGTGAACAGAGAAAGGACTGGGCTCATGGTTAAATAGGAGAGAGTCAGATAGATAGGGAATATTACATAGTGTGTAAGTATAGGTAAATTTTAGAGTGTTTTTAAATGATCCCAAGCTCTTTCTGAAACAAAGGCCCATTTTCTAAATGTCAATATTCTTCAGATACTGGCTATGAGTTAAGGAATACCAGAATTTCCAAAGAATTAAATTTGCAGGTCACCCAAAGTGCCATTGAGATGGGCGCTACGGACTTGAGTAGGCTATAAACTATTACCCATAAAAAACTGCATGGAAGAAATGTCATGTAGAATATAATATAATAGATAAATCATTAGTAAAGGAAGTGGAATGGTCACTCATGGAGAGCGAAAGATAACTGACAGATAGCTCTCAAACTCTTGATATTCACACAATATTAAAATATATGGAGCATGTTGGTTGACCCCTTGTAAAATATTTATAAGAGAAATGAGCAAAGATCATCACACCAGATGATAGACCATAGATGGGTTGTGATTTGGAATTTTGGAAGGAATATCCATATCATTGAGATCACAGATTACCATGAGTGTTGAAGCACTAAAGCTTAAGGTTTTTATCATAAGTAACTGGACTTTGGTTTAGGTGAGAAGGCATTTCCTTTCATTGAAAATGTAATGGAATACTATTGTGCTATAAGAAATGGGGATGATGCGGACCTCATAACAACCTGGAAAAACCTACATGACATAATGCTGAGTAGTGGAGCAGAGCCAGGAGAACATTATGCACAACCACAGATACATGGATTCCGTGATGACTAACTCCGACAGACTTTGCTCTTCTCAGCAACACAAGGTGCAAAGACAACTCCAAAGGACTCTGATGGAGAATGCTATCTACGTCCAGAGAAAGAACTATGAAGTATGAATGCAGATTGAGGCACACTTCATGCTTGCCTTTCCCCTCCGCTTTTTTTCCTCTTTTTTGTTTTTGTTTTTGGGTTGTTTTTTGTTTTTGTTTTTTTTTTTGGTTCTGTTTCTTCTTTCTCATGGTTCATTCCATTGGTCATAACTCTTCTCCACAACTTGACTAGTGTGTAAACTAATTCAATGCAAAGTTATACGTGGAAGTTATGTGGGATTCCATGCCATCTTGGGGAGGGAGGGGGAGAGGGAGGGAAGAAAATCTGAAACTCAAAATTATGTAGAACCGAGCATTGTAAACTAAAACTAAAACTAAACAAACAAACAAATAAATGAAATTCTCCCCCCCCAAAAGAGGAAAAAACAAAAGAAAATGTAACCCTTGGCTCAAAGGTCCAATCGCATTGGACTTTCTCCTCATTGGTGGAGAGTGATTACTCAGTGCCCCACAACTGTGTGAAGGGCAGGCAGAGTTGGTGAGAACTAGAGAAAGAAAGATCATTCCCTTGTGGCTTTGTTTTGAGAGACAAGATACACCAGTCCAACCTCTCTTTAGGTCCCTGAAAGGAGAGGAAAAAAATCTGAGAAGAATCCAACATGTAGATGAGTTGGTAACCTCCATACTGTCCTTATCTCCAGCTTGCTACACTAAAGAATTTAGGAATTCATCTTCGGTAAGATCTTAGTCTCTCTTGTCTGAGGTGAGTTATCTCACTCCCAACAGGATAGCTTATTCACTCTGGGAATTTTCTGGTATATAATCTCATACATATACATATGAATATATATATATATACTTGATTTTTTTTTGATGAATGGATTTGCTATTTGCTATGCATGTTCACCATGCAACTAGCATCTGGTAGGAAAAGAGTCAATCCTTGGATATATAGCTTGGGACCTTTCTTTTCCATTAAGAAGGAGTGATCAGAAGTACAATTTCTTTGTTTTTTTGGAGGGGGAAGGCAGGGCAGTTGGGGTTAAGTGACTTGCCCAAGGTCACACAGCTAGTACATGTGTCAAGTGTCTGAGGCCGGATTTGAACTCAGGTCCTCCTGACTCCAGGGCTGGTACTCTACTCACTGCACCACCTAGCTGCCCTAGAAGTACAATTTGAACCTTAAAATTATCTCCCCTAGACTAACAATGCTTAAAGTAGCAGATAGATATAATTCTAGTCCTGTGCCCCCTCTCTCTGAAGAAAGCAGAGTGGCTGTCCTCTTGTCCCAAACTCCTGCTTCCCCTCCTGTTAGGAATCAGTGTCTTTCAAAAAAGTGGTGGGGATATGGGAAAGGAGACTCTAGAGATATTATTCTTGCCTCTGTGTGAGCCACATCTAGCCAAGCCTATGTGAACGTGCCCTACATGGGCAAAACAGCAGTGTACACACACACACACACACACATACACACACACAATGACAAAAATAAAAACTGTATCTGTATTGAAGCACTGACTCAAATATTTTGGTCAAAATTTTTCAAATGGCAACCAATTGAAAATGCTTTCAGTACAACCAAATGTTCTTGAAGGTGGACCCTTCTATATGTTAAGAATTTTGGATTCGTTGATCAAAGCTTCCTATGTTCTGAGAAAAGTCACGGTGTCTGTCTAGTGAAATACTTTGTGAATATCTGCTGCAGTCCTGACACAGGTCCTAGTGTGGAAGCCATGCCAGCTGCAATTCATTTGGAAGAGCAAGGTAAAGCAAGACTAGCTAGCCCTACATCCCTAAATTGAAAGTATGCTGGGAATTCAGCTTACTTAATGTAATAGATTGTGTAACTTATTTGAGCTTTTATTCTGTTTTTTTGTTATGTCTGGTGTTCAGATTTTGCTGACATGTTGGTTGTGTATTTTTGATTCTGCCTGTTTTCTTGGGTCCCAATATGGCATGTTGTTTCTTATTTTGGATGAGGTTGGGCATAATCCTCTTGCCTCTGACCATTTTCTTGGGTTCTGCATCTGCTTGTCCAATCACCAAGCTTCTTTGTTACTTTTATAATTTGACCCTTACGTCTAGCCCTCAGACTTTTACTACTACCACTGGAAGTACAGTACACCCTCTTAGCACTAAACTCCACAAGATCTGAGGGCACACTGCTGAAGACTTTTTTGTCCCAACACAACAGGGCTAGGGGGAACAAGATGTAAGTGGTTATGTTTACATTATATTTAAACACACATTAATTCTTTTATAAAGAACCACTCTGTTACTTTCATCATTATAGTGGCCATTAAGGAGCAGAAGTAAACTTGATGCTGAAATTTCATATAGGTCTCCTGTTTACCATTACCCCATTATGTCCTCCCTGAGTTCTAAAGACATAAACAATAGGTACAGGTGTGGGGGGTAGAGAAGGGATTTCATGTAGGCTGCTCCTTCAAAATAGCAATATTCCATTTCAAAATTTGGGGCAAATTAACTCATCAATTCCTCTATTGTTTACATTCACCATCTAAGCCTGTCACCTCCAATCTACTTCCCTTATAGTGGTTTACCAATCCTTGTGATCCAGCTTTTGGTATGAACTGCATGTTCCTACTACCTCTTCCCAAGTTTTCATCCTTATTTTTATTTATCTAACTCATCTCTAGGTTGGTTTCCTCTGCTATAGCCATCTCCTAGCCTGTTTCACTGTGCCATTTGAAACCTATACTCTATTCTCAACATATTCCTTCTACCTTCTCTCTTTAAGTGAAACCTGTCTTCCTGTACCTGTTGAGGGTGGACTCTTCTATATGTTAAGAATTTTGGATTCATTGATCAAAGCTTCCTATGTTCTGAGAAAGCAGAATATTGCTATCCCTTGCAACCCTCTTCCTTGGAAGTCATTACAACTGTATTCCTAAGAGCTAGGAGAAGTCATTAATGTGACTCGATCATTACTGTTACTTGCAAAACATTCTTCTTTATCAGTCCTACTAAATGATATCAGGATGGATGCTCTAGCCATGCATCACTTTATTCCCTGGCCATCTTCTTGCCAGCCACTTTGTTGCCTGGACCAGAGATCATGCCCTTGAGGATTTAAGGTCCAGAATTCCTGTCCTGAGGACCCTAAAGTCCTGATTGATGAGTGTCTTATGCATGGCCCACTATATAGGGTTAGCTGCCCCAGTCATGTTTCCCTTGACTACCCCATCTTCATATGAGCCTACATACAGTGTAAGCCAACCTCACGGGTTTCCATTTCAGAAATCACTCATCTGCACAGCCAATGAGTCCACTTACAATCAGTTCTTTTCAGGTTCCTTCTATTACTGCCTTGTATATGAGACCCAGAATATACACTGAATCTCTCTCACATCAGCCTGACCCTTCTCCCTTTCCAAACATAGTCACTCTGTAGAAATGAGGTGTTTTCTATACCAAACCCATAATGGTTTCTATCTATTCTTTACCCAATTAAATATGCTGGAAAATCTCAGGGAAAAGTGTGCTCATACACTTTACATGCTTCCCAGTATCTCTCTCTCTCTCTCTCTCTCTCTCTCTCTCTCTCTCTCTCTCTCTCTCTCCCTCCCTCCCTGCCTCCCTTGCTCCCCAACCTGGGTACAGAGCCCAACTTTAGCATAAAGTTCAAAATCACGAAATAGTCTGGAGAAATGAGCAAACAACAAAAAAGGAACTCCATGATAAAAAGTTACTATGGTGACAGGGAAGATCAGGACACAAAAATTTGAAGATAATAATGTCAAAATAGATACAAGCAAAACCTCAGAGGAAAAAAAATGTAAATTGGACACAATCCCAACAAGAATTCCTAGAGAAGCTAAAAAAATGATTTTCAAAATCAAATAAGAGAGGTAGGGAAATTGGGAAAAGAAATGAGTGATGCAATAAATTTGTGAAAAGACAGTTAATAGCTTGGTGAAAGAGGCACAGAATGTACTGAAGAAAATAACACTTTACAAAACAAAATTGTTCAAATGGTAAAAGAACTACAAAACTTTACTGATGAAAATAACTCCTTAGAAAGCAGAATTGACCAAATGGAACATGAGGTACAAAAGCTCACAGAAGAAAATAATTCCTTTAAAATTATAATTTGGCAAGTGGAAAATAATGAATTTATGAGGCATCAAGAAGCAATGAAACAGTCAAAATGAAAAGAAGAAAAGAAAATATGGAACATCTCATTGACAAAACAACTAACATGGAAAATAGATTGAGGAGAGATAATTTAAGGATTATTGGACTGCCTGAAAGCCATGATTAAAGAAAAAGCCTAGACATCATGTTTTTGATAGATTATAAAGGAAAACCGCCCTGCTATCCTAGAACCAGAGGGTAAAATAAAGAATGAATGAATCCACTGATTACTTTCTGAAAGAGGTCCCAAAATTAAAACTCTGAGGAATATTATGGTCAAATTCCAGAGCTCTCAGGTCAAAGAGAAAATACTTGAAGCAGCCAGAAAGAAACCATTCAAACATAATGGAATCATCTTCAGGATGACACAAGATTTATCAACTACCATGTTGGAGGGCTTGGGATGTGGTATTCTGGAAGGCAAAGGAGGTGGGACTACAATCAAGAATAATCTACCCAGAAAAAAATGAGTACAATCCTTCATGGGGGAAATGGATATTTAATGAAATAAAGGACTTTCAAACATTCCCTGTGAAAAGACCAGAAATCAATAGAAAGTTTGACTTTCAACATGAGACTCAAGAGAACCATATAAAGGTAAACATAAAAGAGAAATCATAAGAGATTCAATAAAGTTAAACTGATTACATTCGTATATGGGAAGATGATACATGTAACTCACAAGAATATTAGCATTTTTAGGGCAGTTAGAAGGACTCCACATAGATAGTGGGCATGGGAGTGAGTCAATTATAATGGGATGATCTCCAAAAATTGGAGGGGCAAGGCATTGAGAGAAAGGGGAATAGATAGGAAAATGGGGGAAATTATCCCACATAAAGTAGGTATACAAGGTAGAGCATTTACAGTAGAGGGGGAAATGGTGGGGGGGGGAGCAGGTAATGCTTGAACCCCACTGCCATCTGAATTGGTTAAAAGAGGGAAGAACACATATATGCACTCAATTGGGTGTATAAATCTATCTTACCCCACAGGGAATTAGGAGGGAAAGGGGATAAGAAAAAGGGGAAGTAGTGATAAAAGAGAGGGTGAATTAAGGGAGGCAGTGGTCAGAAGCTAAACAAACTTTTTGGGGGGGGTGGGGGGAGAGAGAGAGAGAGAGAGAGAAGGATAAAGAGAAGAGGATGGAGGGAAATGCACAGGTAGTAATTATAACTGTGAATATGAATGAGATGAATTCACCATAAAACAGAAGCAGATAGCAGAATGGATTAGAATCCAGAATCTAACATGTTATTTACAAGAAACACACTTGAAACAGAGAGACACGGGCAGTGTTAAAAACAAGGGGATGGAGCAGAACGTATTATGCTTCAGTCAAAGTAAAAAAAAAGGCAGGGGTAGTAATCATGATCCTCAAAAAATGCAAAAACAAAAATAGACCTAATTAAAAGAGATAAGCAGGGAAACTACATCTTGCTAAAAGGCACCGTAGACAATGAAGTAATATCAGTTCTAAAAATATATGCATCAAATGTCATACCATCTAAATTCTTAAAGGAAAAGTTAAATGAGTTACAGGAAAAAAAAGACAATAAAACCATACTCATAGAGGATGTCAACTTTACCTTCAGAGCTAGATACAAATATGTTTTGATACCTAAACCAGTGAGAGCAAAAACAGAGAAAGAAAGCTATATGCCAATTTCCCTAATGAACATTGATACAATTATTTTAAATAGAATGCTTGCAAGGGGATTATAACAATATATTACAAAGACCATACAGTATGACTGGGTTGTATTTATACAGGAATGCAGGGCTGATTCAACATTAGGAAGATTATAAACCCAAATTGACCATATCAATAACAAAACAACTAAAATATTATGATTACATCAATAGACACAGAAAAAGCTTTTGACAAAATACAACTCCCATTCCTACGAAAAATACTGGAAAGCACAGGAATAAGTGGAGTCTTTCTTAAAATGATAAGTAGTGAACATTTAAAACTAAGAGCAAGCATTATCTATAATGGGGATATACTAGAAGCTTTTCCAGTAAGATCAAGGGTGAAGAAAGGATGTCCATTATTGTCACTATTATTCAATGGTGTATCAGAAATGCTAGCTATCACAAGAACACAAGAAAAAAATTGAAAAAATAAAAGTGGGCAATGATGACAAGACTATCACTTTTTGCAGGTGGTCTGATGGTATAGAGAACTCTATGAAATCAACTAAAAAACTCATTGAAACAATTAACAACTTTAGCAAAGTTGCAGGATATGAAATAGACCTACATACATCATCATAATTTCTACATGTTACCAACAAAACCCAATGGGAAGAGATAGAGGAATTCTATTTAAAATCACTGCAGACAATATAAAATCCCTGCAAGTCTACCTGGGAGTCTATCAAAGGACTATATGAAGAAAATTATTACTTTTAAGTTAAATTAAATTTATTTTTTGTTATACTTTAAGTTTCAAACTGTCTATTTTCTCCCCTTCCCACCTTGCACTAGAGAAGGCCACCACTTGATGCAGATTTCATAAATATATGTAAAACCATACTACTATGCATATTTCCGTTTGTCAGTTCTTTCTCTGGAGGTGAATAGCATCTTCCTTTATACGTCCTTTACATCTGATTTGAGTATTTATGGTACTCACAATGACTTGGTTGTTCACAATTATTCTTTGAACAACATTGTTGTTACTATATACATTGGTTTTGCTTACCTCAATTTTCATTATTTCATGTGTGAACAATATTATAAAGCACTTTTCACACAAATAAAGATAGAATTGGAGAATCATTCACTGTTCATGGATAAGCCAAGCCAATATAATAAAAACAACAATTTTACCTAAATTAATATTCTTATTCACTGACATCCCCACCAAACTACCAAAGGGTTATTTTATAGAGCTAGAAAAAATAATAAAATTCATCAGGAAGAACAAAAAAATCAAGAACATCAAGAGAATCTATAAAAAATGTGAAGGAAGGTGGCCCACTTGTACCAGATTTCAAACTATATTACAAAGTGGTAATCATCAAAACAATCTACTACCGGCTCCGAAATAGTGGTGGATCAGTGGAATAGATTAGGTACGCAATATACAGTTGTAAACGACAATAGTAATCTATTGTTTGACAAACCCAAAGATCAAGCTTTCGGGGTGAGAGCTCACTATTTGACAAAAATTTCTGGGAAAACTATAAAGCAGTTTGGCAGAAACTAGGCATAGACCAAAATCTAACACAACATACCAAAATAAGGTAAAAGAAAGGGTGATGCCATAAGTGAATTAGGGAAGGATAGAAAAAATTGCCTTTCAGATCTATGGATAAGGAAAGAGTTTATGACCAAACAAGAGATAGAGAAGATGACAGGAAGGTAAATGCATAATTTTGATTACCTGAAATAGAAAAGTTTTACACAAACAAAATCAAATGTAGCCAAAATTAGAAGGAAAACAGGAAAGTGAGGAAAATTTTTTACAGCAAATTTCTTTGAGAAAGGCCTCATTTCTCAAACACATAGGGAACTGAGCCAAATTAAAAAAAATAATTGAGAAACATTCAAAGGATATATATAGGAATTTTCAGAAGAAATCAAAACTACCAATAGTCATAAAAATTCTCTAAATCACTACTGATTAGAGAACTATAAATGAAAACAACACTGAGGTACCACTTTACACCTATCATATTGGTTAATATGATAGAAAAGGAAAATGAGAAATTCTAGAGGGGGGTGTGGAAAATAAGTATACTAATGTGCTGTTGGTGGAATTGTGAACTGGTCCAACCATTGTGGAGAACTATTTGGAACTATATCCAAACTGTGCATACTCTTTGGCCCAATAATACCACTACTAGGCCTGTATCACAAAGAAGTCATAGAAAAGGGAAAGGTCCTATGTGCACAAAAAATATTTATGGCAGCTCTTTTTTCTGGTGGCAAAGAATTGGAAGTGGAAGGGGTACTCATCATTTGCGAACTGACTGAACAAGCTGTGGTATAAGATTGTGATGCAATACTATTGTGCTATAAGAAATGATGAGCAAAATGGTTTCAGAAAAACCTAGGTAGATTTATATGGACTGATGCAAAGTGAAGTGAGCAGAACCAGGACTACATTGTATACAGTAACAGCAATATTATAATGAAGATCAACTGTGAAAGACTTTACTGCTCTGATCAAGACAATGATCCATGACAATTTCAAAGGACCCATGATGAAAAATGCTTTCTACCTCTAGAGTGAGAATTGATGAACTTCACGTGTATAATTGATATTATGTTGTATGCCTTCTCAATGGGGGGGGGGGTGCCTGGGGGAGGAAAAGAATTGGGAGCTCAAATTTTTTTTAAAAGTTAAAATTTTTTTTTTAAAAAAAACCTTCTGCTTTAAAAATTTATAGATCCATGTAAATTTTTTAAAGTACTGTTTTTTTCCTCATACAAATTGAAACCTTGCTCTAAGGCCACTATTACAGCATGAAAGTGAATATAATGAAGGAGTTTGTCCTAGATTTCTTTCCAAAGGACTTTTATGCAAAAAAGTAGAAGGAAGACCTCAATGTAATACGGGGTCATACATAAATCTTCTATCACTTCCTGGAGAACAGTGTGTTAAGAAATCTTATGACTTGAGTTCCCTATTCAGAATCTAATAATGCATCTTTAGTTCCCGTCTGATCATTTTACAATTAACAAAAGTATCAACATAAATGCATACATGGAAAGGAACATTGTACTCTGAATGTAAAATATTTTTCTATGTCACTGAATGAATTCTTTCAGGCATTAAATGGCCCCAAAAGACATATTTAACACCTTTTGCTGGGTTTCAGAGGTAGAAAAGGCCTGAGAATAGAACAAATACAAAAGGTAGAAAAGGCCTGAGAGCAGAACAAATGCAAAAGAAGTCAGTGCAAGAAGTTTTTTCTTCATCAGCTGAGAACTGTGGAGGTCACTTTGTGGAAATTATGAATTTTCTCTGGGTTTCTGGAATGAAGAAAGAAAGAAAGGGAAGAAAGAAAAAAAGGAAAGGAGCAAAGGAAGTAAAAGAGGAAGCGGAGATGGGGAAAGGGGCAAAATGAGAAGAGGGTAAGAAGAGAATGAGAGAAGGAAGGAAAACAGGAAGGAAGAAGGGAAGGAAGGAAGGAAAGAATGAGAGAAAAAAGGAAGGAAGGGAGGAAGGAAGGAAAAGGGAAAAGAAGGAAAGAGTGAAGGAAGGAAGGAAGGAAGGAAGGAAAGAAGGAAGGAAGGAAGGGAGGGAGGGAGGAAGGAAGAATGGAAGGCAGTCTGTCTAGTTTACTGGAAAATCCATTTTCTTTTTGTTTTCAGATCAGCGCAGCCTCCCTTGAATACACAATGATGTCCATTTTTAAGGTGGATTATTTAAGTTTTCCAAAATCTAATTCTTAGCTTAACCCTAAATTAAAATATGGCTTGTAGCATATATTTTTTGCCTTTCTTCTCATACTATACATGGAACTAATGTTAAACTTAAGATTTTAAAATGACCAAAAATATATATATATTTTTAAAATCCTAGTAACAACTAGATAGATACTAACATCAAAATATCTGATGAGGGTAACACCTCATCAATTTGAAGTGTTTTCTCAATTGGCAAAGTGATTGGATGCCATCAGTTAGAGGAACATTTCAACCTCATTTTTTGTCAGCAGAGCTTAAACTTAATGTCCTCCTCATAATGCTTTCATGTAATTCAAACAGCCCAATTTTGTCCAAACTAAATATAAAAATAAATTGCATTTGAAGTTCAAACATTGATAGTTTTAACTTGAAAAGAATGTGATTTGTCACACTGGGTCAAACCAGTTACAGAGTCAAATATATTTATAAAATGCCCTATGTTCTCAGGCTGGAGTGGGGTAGAGATCCAAAATGAAGCCTGAAACAAGACTCCTGCTCTTAAGGAACTTGGTAAAAGAAGTGGGCTAGATTGGATGAGTTTAAGGTCTCTTTTAACAATAACTAGACAGAAAACCTATACACCAATGGCATTTACAAAGGAATTTATGGACAACTTTGTACAAAGCTGAGGATGGGGTTTTACTCCTATCCCAATTCATCACATAAGGCCTAGATGTCTTGACTGAATAATTCCATTAACCAAAACCATAGATTATGGGTTAACCACTTAGATACATGTGCTCTCTAAAGTTTGAGACTGTTCTCCGTGGAGAACTGATGCGTGCAAGGAGAGAGTGTGTCCCCAGTTTGGAAGGGGTGGTTTTGCAACAATTCTTCTTACTATACCTACTTCTTACCTACCCTTTCTAAAAACTAATTAATTCCCACTGATAATCAATGGGGATTATGAATAATACTACTAGAAAACCCCACACTCTCTCAGTATTACCCCCAACACCCTGAGTGGAAGGTATCAGACTCTCTTTGGGGACTTGGTTTGCTAGTAGGGGTAGGTGTTGGGGAAGTAGCTCTTTAGAGGATGCTAGATATTGACAGAAATAGTAAGGGAATTCAGACCCATAAGGTTGGGTTAATGAATAAAAGAAGGCTTCTTGGAAGAAGTAAAGTTTAAGTTAGATGTTGAAGGTGATGGTGGACAAGAATACACAGAGATGATTGGGAAGGGCACTTTGGTAGAGAATCCTCTATGATAGGCACAGATGAAGGAAGCATCAAATCACATGGAGGAGACAAATAGAGCTTTATTGTAGCAGAAGATTTAGGTATGGTGACAATAGAAAGCACACTTTCTTCTGGATTCAGATGATCTGGGTTCAAATACCATTCTAATACTTACTACTTGTGTGATCTTGAGGCTTGCCTTTCTTCATCCACAAAATGTGGTGTTTAACCTAGATGGCCTATGAGATCCTTTTTAGCTTTAGATCTATGGTCCTAAGTCATCAAATTTGCTTTACTACTTAGGAAGCAACTATATTGTAATAGTTGATACTTCAACCCATTCCAACTCAATTAAACAAATATTAAATTCCTACCATGTACAAGGTGTTGGTGACAGAAAGACAAAAGCAAATCAAAGTAATAAACAATTTCAAGAGGGATGCAGTACTAACAGTTGAATAGAAAGAGGAAGGGTTAAAGAAGGAATTAGGAAAGGTCTCCAGGAGGTAGCACCTGACCTGTGTCTTCTGGAAGTTAGAAATTTCAAAAGAAAGAGGTAAGGAGGGAATATTTGCAAAAGCACAAAGGTGGATGGAAAATTATGTACCAGGAATAGCTAACAGGCCAATATGACTGAAAGGAATACATGTCACCCCTCTTAAGTCCTCTCTTTGTTCCATGTTCTCAAATCTCCATATCCTCCCCTTGCTATTCCAGTCAATAACTCCTGCTACAGCCTCCCCTCACAGTCTTGATTACTTACAGGGGTCCAACTTAACAATCATAGCCGTGCATATATTATCAGCTCTTATTACTCTTACAGCTTACCTTTGCCTAGTCACACTCTGACCTGGGTTATCCCCAACATTTGCCTCTTCTGTTCTCAACAACTATGGTACTGAACGCCCTTGAAGAAAGTCATGAAATTTGGCCAACCGGCTTCATTACAAAATTATGTTGTCCAATTTCTACTGAGTCTTCTCTGTTGCATAGCCATCCTTTCACTTTTCCCTTATTGACTCTCTATTACTCTGTTCCAAACTTTTTCTCTCCTAAAAGCTCCTATATCACTTGTTATCCCTACTTCTTAGCAAAAGATCTGATTTCCTCCTTTACCAAGATACTGAAGGCCTTCTGCCCTCCTTTTCTTGCTCAATTCCACATAAAATGCCTCTTCAAAATTCTCTGTTCTCTCCTCGTTTGTTCCAGTCTTGAACAAGCTGTGAGCCTTCTCTTGCCAATGCTATCCCCTCCACCTGTGTTCTTAATCTCATTCCCTTCCATCGGAACTGGGTTCAAATTCTGTCTTATACCTTTGCTATTGACCATGAGTAAATCACTTAATTTCCTCAGTTTCCTCATCATAAAGTTGGAATAATTCAAGAATATACCTGCTACAGTTGTTATAAGGATTACATGAAAAAAACTGTGTGTAAAATATTTTGCAAACCGTGTTGCTATCATCATTGTTATAGTTATTGTGGCTTTCTTGTATGGGATGTTTGATATAAAATGCAGGGTGTGAACCATGGCTTTCTAGTGCTTTGGGAAACAAACACCAAGCTCCCACCCATCAATCTGCAACTCTCCCTTTCATAGGATTCAAAAGCAATCAAGGACTGTGTTCTGTGATTACCTCAGAATTTACTAAAAATGCAAAATCTCTCTTTAATTTTTTAATTAACAAATTAGCTTGAATGCCCATCCCAGTAAAATGGGGAAATTTCATTAGTTATATCTTCTCTGTCAGTATTAGACCCTGAATTTAGAAGCTTAGAAAAAACCAGCTATTGGTCATGAGATTTATTAACTAAGTATCAAGTAATATAAAACAGAAATATTTAAACAGCATAATAGCTGCGAGGAGGCTCACAGCCAGTTGCTTCATCACTCTGGGAAAGGAAGGGGAAAATAAGCTGCTGAATAGAATTCCTCTTACCTCACATCAGTTCCTAACTTCACTTGCTGATCATTCATTTCTTGTTAGAATGTACTTAACTCAGTTCCTAACATTTTACACTTTTCCTCAGAAATGTCAGTTAACTACTCTCTTTTCACAGAATAAGATTCAACTTAATTCAGTCCTCATCAGGAATGAAAAACATTTAAACTCACTCGTTCTTCTCAGAATACCCTCTCCACAAGCACTTAACTGTCAGTCTCTCACAGAATATTTCTCCAAAGGTAGTTAACTGTCATGATCCTTAGGAATGAAAGTCCTATCTCTTTTCAGTGCCTCACACAGACTCTATGAATCTTCAAAGATGACAGCTAACTATCAGCCTCCAAGAGTCTTCCCTCTCTCTTAAAGGTAAAGTAACCATATCTAAATTCTCTGTGAAATGGGCGATCGAAGTTGAAGTCATATTGTTACCAGGGTGTATGTGATGTTCAAGGAGGATTAGTGCCCCTGGTGTGAGGACTTGCTGAGCCCTTTTCAGGTCTGCTCATCCACCTTTGGTTTTACCTTCACCCAACTCTCACCTTCAGCTCCAAGAAGCTGTTGTGTATGTAGCGGCCAAACCATCTTGGCAGACAGACTAAATCAGATTGAAGGTAACCAATAAGTCTCAAATCCGTTGATGAGTTAGGGGGATGTCTACCCCATCCGTGTGAAGATTTCCTCTGGCAGAATGGGTGGATGAGAACAATTTGTTCTAACAGCCATGAAGGCAGTGGAAGCAGGTACTGTGAAGTGCTTAGAGCTCAGTCAGAAATCGAAGACCCCATGATCCATCCGCTGCTTCCCAGGGCACCTGGGACTTTTGTCTTGCCATTGGGCTAATGACTCTGGAAGAGAGAGTGAGGCTGACAACTTTGTGCAACTCTGCCTCACTTAAATCCAATTCATGCACAAGTCAAGACATATCCTGTGATGTCATTGGTAGTCTTTGAAACAAAGGATGAACAACACATTATTATCTCTTTGGGAAACTTGTGCCCTTCATCATTCTGTCTTTCTCTTATCTACAGTTCCTCCATTTTCACTGGCCACATTCTCCCCATCTGACAAATATGTTCAGGTTTTCTCCTCTCTTAAAATGCTTATTTGACCTTATCATTCCCTCAAGCAATCATACTACCTCTTTTCTCCTCTTCATAATGAAGGGATCTAGAAGGGATCATCTATACTCACTGCTTCCACTTCCTCAATTCTCATTCACCTTCCAGTCATTTGAAGTTTTTCTTCTAATCCTATAAATTGACTAATATTTCTCTCTTCAAGGGTAACAATAACCTCTTAACCACAAAATCCAACGGCCTTTTCTCTAGCCTCATTCTTGGAAATTTTTTACACCATTGACTGTCCCTTCCTTCTAGACATTTCTCCTTTGGCTTTCATAACCCTCTTCTCTTTTAGCTTTCCTCCTTTCTTTAGGCCCATTTATTCTCTTTTGCCAGGTCATTATACTTTTCTAGCCATCTAAGTATGTATGGGTGTCTCCAAATGGCCCCCTGTCTCTTTTCTTTCTATGATCTCTTTCTTGATAATTGCTTTAGCTATTATTAATTTTTTTTCACTTCAATGCAAATAATTAATAAATTGATATAGCTAGCCTTTTTCTCTCTTGAATTCATCTCCTCCAGTACAAACTGTTTGCTGGGCATCTCCCTCTAGAAGTCTAGACATTGCAAAACCAATACATCAAAAACAGAACTCATTAGATTTCACCCCAAATCTATCCCTCCTCCAAAGTTCCCTATTTCTGTTGATGGTGCTACAATCTTTTTTCAGTTACTCAAATTCACAACATTGGAGTCATCCTTGATTCTTCTGTGTCTCTCTCAATGCAATACTCAATGAAATCTGTTGTGAAGTTTTGCTGGTCCTATCTCTACAACATCTCTCATATCTATCTTTTTATTCATACAGCCTCTGCCTTAACTCATGTCTGTATCACCTTTCCCTCTGAACTATTGACTTAATTGGTCTTCCTGCCTCCAGGTTCTCTGCTATCTAATCCATCATAAATTGATATTCCTAAAACAAAGATTTGAAGGTGCCACTTCCTAGTCAAGAATCTTCAGTGGTTCTTTATTGCCTCTAGGCTAAAATACAAATTCTTCAGTTTGACATTGAAATTCTTCCACAACCCAGCTCTCACCTTCCTCTCCAATCTTATTTTATATTATTCTCTTTCATAAAGTGTCTGTTTCAATCATACTTGCCTGCTAATTGATCCTGTGATATAACATCCTATCTCCCACCTCTGGGCCTTTGTATAACTGGTCCCTCATGTTTGGAATGTACTCCTTCCTTATCTCTACCTAGTATGATCTTAGATTCTTTCAAAGAAGTTTAGGTGCTACCTCCTACATAATCTTCCATAGTTTTTAGTATTTTCTCCCTTTGTATGTATTTTTACATTTAATTGCTTGTGTAAATGTTATATTCTCTCACTAGAATGTGAGCCTTTTTGATGTTCTTCACAATGCCTTACAGAGTATGCGCTTAATAAATTTGTACTGAATTGAATCACCTTGAATCCTTAGATTTATTCCATCATTCTAGCCTGTTGATGTATCTTTGTATGCTGTCTCTGTCAGTCAGTGTGTTACATGTGCCTTCAAGCTTCATGTCATTTGCAAATTTGACAAGCATGACTTTTTATGACTTCATTCAAATTATTGATAGAAATGTTAAAAGGATAGCATAAATCCAAGATAAGTGAGAAGATGGTAATGCAAAGTGGATAGAGACTTTTTGTTCTGGTGGTTGGAATGTAAGCCAATGTTTACCAGCTCCACATTTCCTCCTCTAGGATTATTAAGTACTTTTTGAGGATTACTGTCCATTTCAAGACTACTTGCATGGCCATAGTCCTAGCTGCCAAGGATATGAAAGGGCAAAATGAAAAGAGGTGTGTGTGTGTGTGTGTGTGTGTGTGTGTGTGTGTGCGTGCGCGTGTGTGTGTATATGTGCATGTGCGCCAGCTTCAGAAAGAAGCTTTGGGGTGTTAGTCTACATGGAGGTCACATAACCTGCAACCTCTGGCAAGAAAGAGATCAAAGGAATTTGTCTGCCCTGATGGGCTTTTTTTTTTGAAGGGAACAGAGTTGAAAAGGTCTTGACAACTACCTGGCTGATTCTTTTGTGTATCAGTTAAGTATATTATATATTATATAGGACTTTCAAAAAAAGAGCTAAAATATGTTGGTTGAGTTCTAAGGCCCTGATATAGTATTTTTTTTAATTTGAGGGAGAAGCAATCAGAGGGTAAGTGACTTGACCAGGATCACACACTAGTGAGTGTGTGAGGCCAAGTTTGAACTCAGGTCCTCCCAGCTCCACGGCAGATGCTCTATTGCTGTCCCCCGCCCCATAGTATTAAAGAAGAATAATAACACTTCCTCTAAGGAAGCGGGTGACAGATCTGGAAGATGACCAGTAGCAGTTTGATAGAGGAGAAAGAAACGGTAACTTTGAAGACAGAGAAGGGGAGGGAGAAGGGAATAAGCATTTATATAGCACCTACTATGTGCTAAGCACTTTATAAATATTATCCCTTTTGATCTTTACAGCAACCTGTGAGGTAAAATGCTATCATTACACCCATTTGCAATTGAGGAAATGGAGACAGATTAAATAACTTATCCAGGATCACACAGCTAACAAGTGTCTGAATCCAGATTTGAACACAGGTCTTCCTCACTCCAGACCCAGTGCTCCATCCACTGAGTCACCTAAATGCCTCAGAGAAGAACATTATCTTTTAAAGATATGTAATATCAGCAGCAATGGTACCTGAAATGAGGAATTCCCAGGGAAAGAAATGCCTCCTATATGCAGATGAATGTCTGTTTTAACCATGACAGCTAGTTCTTTTTGTGAATATCTCTAGAAGTAGAGACTACAGATTATTTTGGTAGCCCCTTGCAAGCAACTGAGAAATTAGAAAGCACTTTTTGGATCTCTATTCTAAGTAAGGCTATACTGGGTATTGTGGAGGAGGGAGGATGTTAAAGAGAGGACATGTTACCTGCCAACTGAGGTACACAAGTTCTGAGAAAGTAAAGCTTGAGTCCCTGTGGTGGGGCACAAAGTAAAGCTTCAATGACCATATGCAGGGAGATCTCTTGTGAAAGTCAATCAGCCAACAATCATTTATTAAACATTTACTGCATGTTAGTCACTGTGCTAAGCACTGGAGATACAAATAAAGACAAAAAACACTATTCCTGTTCTCAAGGAGTGTAGATTCCAATGGGGGAGACAACATGTAAATAGCTAGATATATAAAATAGGTAAAGACAATATAGAAGGAAAACTCAGAGGAGAAGGCAACTAGTGACTGGGCAACCAGAAAAGGCCCTGTGCAGAAAGTGGGATTTGAGCTGAATCTTGAAGGAAGCCAGGGAAGCTGAAAGGTGGAGAAGAAGAGAAGAGAGAATTACACGGGGGACAGCCAGTGCAAAGACAAAGAGATGGGAGGGAGAGTGTTGTCTTTGACAGAACAGCAATTGGGCCAGTATAACTGGATCATAGAATTTGTGAAGGTGAGTAAAGCATAAGAAGATTAGAAAAACAGAAGGTGCCAGGTTATGAAGAGCTTTAAATTCCAAAACACAGGACTTTATATTTGATCCTGGAAGTAATAGGAAGCCACTGGAGCTCAACCGGGGATAACTTGGTTAGACCCCCTAACGTAGAAAAATTACCTTGACAGCTGAGTGAAAGATGGAATGAAGTTGGGAAAGGCTTGAGAAAGACCAGTTAGAAGGCTATTGCAATAGGGCAAGCAAGTGGTGATGAGGGACAGAACTGTATGAGTGGAGAGAAGTATATACATATATATATATATATATATATGTGTATATATATATATATATATATATATATATATATATATGAGAGATGTTATAAAGATAGAAATGAAAAGATTCAGCAACAGTTTAGCTTTGAGTGAGAGAGGACTTGAGAATGACACCAAAGTTGAGAGCATGGATAATTGGAAAGAAGTAGTACCCTTGGGGGAGGAATAATGGGTTGTTTTGGAGATGTCTGTGGTTCATCCAATTTGAGATGTCTGAGAGCCAAGTGTGGATGTGCAACTAGCATAGAGGGAAAGATGAGGACTGGATATATAGATACGGGAATTATCTGCATAGATAGATGATTGAACCAATGGGAGTTGATGAGATCATGCAAGATAGCATAGAGCAAGAAGAGAAGAGTGCCCAAGAGAGAGCCTTGGGGGATGCCCATGATTAGTGAGCATGAGTTGGATGAAAAAACTACCAAGGGAAAGTGAAGAACAGCACATAGAGAGGACAAGAGCCAGGAGAGAGTAGTGTCATAACAACCTAAAGAGCAGAAAGTATCCAGGAGAAGAAAGTGATCAATAATATCAAATGCTACTGAGATGTCCATAGGGATCAAGATTGAGAAGAGGTCATTAAATTTGGAAATTAAGAAACCATTGGTAATTTGAGGGAGAGCAATTTCAATTGAATGATAAGGTCATAGCCAAATTTGGGAGATTTATAAACTAATGAAAGGAAAAAAAATGGTGGCACCAGGTGTAGATTGACTTTCTTCATATATATATATATATACATATATATATATATGTATATATATATATGTATATATATGTATATATATATGTATATATATATATATGTTTTTATCCTCCTTTTACTCTTTTTTTTGGATTATTTATTTATTTGATATTTTCAGTTTTCAGCACTGATTTTTCACAAGAGTTTGAATTACAAATTTTCTCCACATTTCTACCCTCCCTCCCACTCCAAGATGGCATATATTCTGATTGCCCTGTTCCCCACTCAGCCCTCCCTTCTGTCACCCCATTCCCACCCATCTCCTTTTCCCTTACTTTTTTGCAGGGCAAGATAGATTTCTAATGCTCCATTGCCTGTATATTTTATTTCCTAGTTGCATGCAAAAACTTTTTTTTGAACATCTGCTTTTAAAACTTTGAGTTCCAAATTCTCTCCCTTCTTCCCTCCCAACCCACCCTTCCCTAAGAAGGCAAGCAATTCCACATAGGCCACAAGCGTATCATTATGTAAAAACCTTCCACAATACTCATGTTGTGAAAGACTAACTATATTTTGCTCCTTCCTATCCTATCCCCCTATATTCAGTTTTCTCCCTTGACCCTGTCCCTTTTTGAAAGTGTTTGTTTTCGATTACCTCCTCCCCCATCTGCCCTCCCTTCTATCATCCCCCCTTTTTATCTCCTTCCTCCTTCTTTCCTGTGGGGTAAGATACCCAATTGAGTGTCTATGTTATTCCCTTCTCAGGTCAAATCCGACAAGAGCAAGATTTACTCATTCCTCCTCACCTACCCCCACTTCCCTTCCTAGAGAACCACTTTTTCTTGCCACTTTTATGTGCGATAATTTACCCCATTCTATGTCTCCCTTTCTCCCTCTCTTGATATATTCCTCTCTCAGTCCTTAATTTGATTTTATTTTTTCTGATATCATTCCTTTATTCAACTCACCCTGTGCCCTCTGTCTATATATATATATATATATATATATATATATATATATATATATATATGTACGTATATTCTCTTCAGCTACCCTAATACTGAGGTTTCATGAATTATACACATCATCTTTCCATGTAGGAATGTAAACAAAACAGTCCAACTTTAGTAAGTCCCTTATGATTTCTCTTTCTTGTTTACCTTTTCATGCTTCTCTTGATTCTTGTGTTTGAAACTCAAATTTTCTATTCAGCTCTGGTCTTTTCACTGAGAAAGCTTGAAAGTCCTCTATTTTATTGAAAATCCATATTTTGCCTTGGAGCATGATACTCAGTTTTGCTGGGTAGGTGATTCTTGGTTTTAATCCTAGCTCCATTGACCTCTGGAATATCGTATTCCAAGCCCTTCAATCCCTTAATGTAGAAGCTGCTAGATCTTGTATTATTCTGATTGTGTTTCCACAATACTCAAATTGTGTCTTTCTGGCTGCTTGCAGTATTTTCTCCTTGATCTGGGAGCTCTGGAATTTGGCGACAATATTCCTAGGAGTTTTATTTTTGGGATCTTTTTCAAGAGGTGATCGGTGGATTCTTTCAATTTCTATTTTACCCACTAGCTCTAGAATATCAGGGCAGTTCTCCTTGATAATTTCTTGAAAGATGATATCTAGGCTCTTTTTTTGATCTTGGCTTTCAGGTAGTCCAACAATTTTTAAATTATCTCTCCTGCATCTATTTTCCAGGTCAGTGGTTTTTCCCATGAGGTATTTCACATTGTATTCCATTTTTTCATTCTTTTGGTTCTGTTTTATAATATCTTGATTTCTCATAAAGTCACTAGCCTCCACTTACTACAATCTAATTTTCAAGGTAGTATTTTTTTCAGTGGTCTTTTGGACCTCCTTTTCCATTTGGCTAATTCTGCCTTTCAAGGCATTCTTCTCCTCATTGGCTTTTTGGAGCTCTTTTGCCATTTGACTTAGTTCATTTTTTAAAGCATTATTTTCTTCAGTATTTTTTTGGTTCTCCTTTAGCAAGTCATTGACTTCTTTTTCATGGTTTTCTCGCATCACTCTCATTTCTCTTCCCAATTTTTCTTCTACTTCTCTAACTTGCTTTTCCAAATGCTTTTTGAGTACTTGCGTGGCCTGGGACCAGTTCATGTTTTTCTTGGAGGCTTTTGATGAAGATTCTTTGATTTTGTTGACTTCTCCTGGCTGTATGTTTTGGTCTTCTTCATCACCAAAGAAAAATTCCAAAGTCTGAATCTGAATCTGAGACTGTTTTTGCTTCCTGTCCATGTTCCCAGCAAACTACTTGACCGTTGAGTTTTTCATTGGGGTATGACTGCTTGTAGAGTATAGAATACTTTGTCCCAAGCTTGAGGGGTTGTGCTGTTGTTTTCAGAGCTATTTCTACACAGCAAGCTCTGCCACACCAGCACTCCTCCTCCCCCAAGACCCACCAACCCGGACCATGACTCAGATCTTAAGCAGGCTCTGCACTTCCACTCTGATCCATCACTTAATTCCTCCCACCAGGTGGGACTGGGGACAGAAGCAACTGCAGCTGTAGTTCTGTCCTCAGAGCTGTACCACCTCTGCTGTCCCCGGGGTGGTGGCCGAACAGAGAACTCCTTTCACTCTGTCCCAGGAGCTTTTCCCGCTAACCTTCTCTGTTGTCTTTGGTTTTTGTGGGTTGAGAAGTCTGGTAAGTGCCACAGCTTACTGATTCAGGGCGCTAGGGCCTGCTCCACCCAGCTCCCGGTCTGGCTGGTCCGGGCGCAGCCCACGCTGGGCTCTGTTCCACTCCACTCCCAGGTCCATGCGATTGACCTTACCCAGCAACCACCCAGGCTGTCCTGGGCTGGAGCCCTGCTTCCCTCTGCTATTTCATGGGTTCTACAGCTCTAGAATTTTTCAGAGGCATTTTTTATAGGTTTTTAGAGGGACCTGGATGGGGGGTGGAGCTCACGCAAGTCCCTGCTTTCCAGCCGCCATCTTGGCTCTGCCCCAAGTGAAGATTTTTTTTTAAAGGTGAAGGGGACATGGGTATATTTTCAGGCATCAGGAAGAGGACAGTAGATAAAGATTGAAGAGCCAGTGGGAACAATTTCCTGGAGAAGGTAGGAGGGAATGGTATCAAGGAGGTAAAAGTGTCGGCCTTGGCAAGGATAAGAACGACTTATTCTCTTGAGACCAGAGTGAAGGAGAAGATATTGGTGGGGAAGATGTATGAGTGAAGTAAGATGAGGAGGTGGGAAGAAGGCAGAACTCTCCTAGAATGGTTTCAATTTTTTTCAATGAAGTATGAAGTAGGGTCCTCCGTTGAGAGGCTAGGGAAAGAGGGTGCCATGGAATACTTGAAGCAATATAAGATGGTTTGTAATAGCCACTCTGGGAGGTGGTATGGTGAAACAATTAGGGAGAAATAGAACATTTTCCCTGCTGCAATGAGGGCTGAATTGCAATTAGATAGCATGAATTTTTAGCCAAAGTTGTCATCAGTGGTAGGAATAAAAAATATGTCATCAAAGATCTTGTTACCTTAATCCATTTGTCTTTGAATCAACTCCTTGGGACAATTATAAGTCATCCTGACTCTTTTCATAACTTATCACTTGCTTTTGTAGCACCCTGCCTAGATAAGTATTTCCCTGATGCACAACCTTGAGACAATGTAGGTGGTATGTGTGGTAGGAGACATGATTCCTGATTGGCTGAAATATCTCAGCTTGAAAAGAAAAAGGAGAAGCTGAGGGAAAGAAAAGAGAAGAGTTAAAAAGAGGCAAGGAATGAATTTTGAATGTTAAAGGAAGCCATTGGCCTATGAGAAACATCCACACTCTAATATATCCTTTGGTTCCAAATGTACCTGCATCCCCAGAGACTGCTAAGAGCAGACTTCTTGGGTGAGATTGTTCTCTTCCTGGGTAATCTGAGATTTGCTCTCATACCTGAGTCATAGGGGAATGACCATAGCTATTCTCTGATTCCTGTGTGTTTAATTCCTCTGATTACTATTTTACTGTTTGCTTGGATAAATGTTTACTCACTATCCATGATTTTTGTCATAAGTGTATTATGAAAGGGGAGTTAACACAGCTGATATTAAGCTAACTGGCACCTCCCAGCCTGGGGTGAGGCTACTTGATATTTAGAGTGACCAGGGGAATCCACTTTTATCCTGAAGCCCCAAAAAACGTCATACCCCTAGGATGCAAAAATCTGGTGTGTAATAGCCATAATTCTATCACTAATACCATACCCCTCTAGAAGATAGGAGGGTAAAGGAATAATCATCCTGTCACAACCATCCTCCCACTTTTACCGGAGGTGGAAATCAGTCTCACTTGGAATCATGGAGTGGGACATTCTAGTTTCCCAGATCTTTCTATAAATCCATGCTATTCCTAGAGTCCCTGAGGCCCCATTAAAACTTCTCTTTAGTTTTTTCCTTCTCCCTGTCCCATCCAAGTATACACAGTTGATGGTTACCCTAAAGGTCCCAGCACTATCCATTGTCTTCCCTGCAGACTCAGGGCATTGGAATGTAATATTTCGAATCCTTTCCAATTGCCTTCGCTCACATTCATCTCTGTACATTACTCTCCAAAGAGACAATATATTTACTTTGGACATGAAAACGAGAAGTAAAAATAGTATATGGAGAAGAAGAGAATAAGGTTTGGAGGAGTGTCACCCTGTTCCATTGACTCTAGGAAGCAGGGTAGCAATGGTATACTGGAAAAAGGAGGTTTGGAGGCTCTTCCTAGTCTCTGCTTTGCCACCTTCTGATGCTCTCTGTATATCTTCAATGGAAGGTGTGGCCCTTAGGGCAGCCCAGGGCCTTGGCTATACTATCACAGTAGGTGTGGGGATGCTGCCACATTCTAGAGGAACATTTCTCTTGACCCATTCTCTTCCCCTTAGGGAATCAAGGAGGGGAACTCTTATCTTAGACCTATTTCTGAGAATGGCAGAGAAATGGATTGTTCTTGTGCTTAGAGCAAAGACCAATAGAAACCCCCCCCCTCCTCAGTATGTGTCAACAGATACCCAGCCTGCTCTCTATGCATAGCGTAAGTGTCATCAGCTTCTATTAGTGAATTTTCACTTGTGTCCTGAATTATCCAGTTTGTCTGACTATGCAGCCCCTGTCTTAGATAATTACCCACTCTGTGCTTCACTTCATTCTGCATAGTCCTAGACAATGTTGTAAAAATCTGCAGGTGAAGTGATTGACTCTTTATAAAAGGAAATGCCCTCTCACAGGGAAAAAAACATTGTTGCCTAGAGGGAAACAAGTTTATTTCTTGATTTTTTAACAATTATTCAATCCTTAGCCCTTTCGGAGTTTTAGGCAACTTTGAATACATAATAAATGAATTAAGAAATGATACCGCAATGGTATCAGGTTTTGCTGTTGGATTGTTTTCAATGTTGTCCAACTCTTTGTGACATTATTTGAGGTTTTCTTGGCAAGGATACTGAAGTGTCCTGTCCTTTCCTTCTCCAGTTCATTTTACAGATGAAGAAACTGAAGCAAACAGGGATAAGGGATTTGCCCAGGGTCACAGAGCTAGTAAGTGTCTGAGGCCAGATTTGAACTCAGGAAGATGAGTCTTTCTGACTTCAGGCCTAGCAGTCTATCCACTGTGCCACCTAGCTCCTGATACCAGGTAGCAGAGGCAATCATCTTGGATCTTCAATCATTCTGACTAAAATGTGTGGTGTGTAATGCAGTGAATTTAGCTGGGGGGAGTATTTTGCCAAGCAACGATGTATCCAAATTCAGAAGATGCCGTGTTGAAAGAAAGAACCAGTAGTATTTGCTAAAAAATCGAAATGCCAAAATATGTTATACCTGTCTACACTTCTCCTGCAACTAGAAATGCTATCCTTGTAAAGCGTTTGCTCTGTCATTGACTTAATCATTAATTGTAAACAAAACACCCCACTTTGTGAAACATGATTTTTTTTGCAAGTTAGCGAGAACAAAATAATGTCTTTACCAGAACATTCAAACATTTTATGATGGTAACTTTTTCATTTCTTTTCTTGTTCAGAAAGAGTCATGTCAAACTCTAATTAGGATTACTTATGTATTTAAATAGATTTTCGAGTTAAAAACAACTGCCACTAGGTGGCAAACAATCTACACATAGGACTGCACACACAAAAAAGAATTTATAAATACATTGTGCATCATATACATGTATTTGCTATCCTAGATATTGAAGAATAGCTATATATGATAGAAAATTCTCTCCTATATATAAATTATGGTATTAGCACTTGGTAACACAAATGTAACAATTCAGTTCTAATGGGAAATCTCCATGTGTGGTAAGCATAACTTTTGTTTGTCTCAAGTGAATTCTTCACGTTTTTTGTAGCTCGTGGGGGTGGTAGACATTTGGTTCTAAGAGCTGTACAATTAACTGAAATTTATTGAGTGTTATGGTTGGACTGGGGCATAGATCATGATAGTATTTTCCTGATGTATCCTCTTCAAGTGGAGCCTCTCTTCAGGGCTGAGACAAGAACTGGGCTTGAAACACTTTGGGATTCAGAAAGAGCCTCAACATGATGCCGTGGTCCCTCATTTTAGAAGAGCTAATTTTTTTGCAGGATCATTATTCTTGTCATTTCTTTCTCCCCTACATCTCTAACCTTCCTCCCTTATTCTCCATCCACACAGCAATCACACTCACACCTAGTTCCTAGGCTATTGCAATAGACCTCAAATAGTTGTTTCTAGTTGATTCTACTTACTAGCCACTGCAATCCATCTCCCAAATCACTGCCAAAGTGATTTTTCTTAAGCACAGATGTGACTGTGCCCTTCGTCCATACAACAAACTCCCATGGTTACATATTAACCCTAAGAGAAAATATAAACTCCCCTGTTTGTCATTCAAAGCTCTATACAACTCACCTTCTTTTCAACCTTATTACGTACAACCTTTCCATGAACTCTATGTCTAGTCAATCTGCTCCGCTCACTATTCCTCATGAATGGTACTCCATTTTCTAGGCCTTTATATTGGTCATCTAGACATGCTACCATACTTCTCCCTCTTAGATGTCTAGTTTCCTTCAATACTCAACTTAAGAATCATGTCCTACAAAAAAACCTTTTATTTATGCTCCTTAGCAGCTTGTATCCTTTTCCTTAAGGATCTATTGTATCTATTATATCTACTAAACCCATTTTATCTATTACACAATCTTGTATTTATTATATCTATCTTGTGTCATATACCCTCTGGAGTTATTCTCTTAAATCCCACTCCCACCGGCAACTTGGGTCACGAGAGGGGTGACCGTTACCTTGGATTATAAGGTTAACCCTGTGGTGACACTGTAGGTAATGAGCCCCCAAAAGTGTGCTTACCACTGATAATCAGCTAGTAGACTAAATTTGCTCTTTAAAAATACATTTGCTCAAATGACATAGCAAGAACAATTGTTACAATGCATCATTCCTCAAATGTGGTATACACTTTTTTACAAATCCATGTTCATGGTGGGGAAGTTGGCACCAACTTAAATTCATAATGGTAGAGAGGCACATGGGTGGGGATATAGGTGGTTGGCCAAGGCAATTCATAACACCATAACTAGGAGTGCCTCAGTGTCTTTTCTTTCTCCAGAAGGTTCCTATGAATTTTATTATGACATATGATGTCAAAGTTGGCAGTGGATGGGTGGTTTATATACTAGTATGGACTATATACACATACACATATACATATGAATATATACATATATATACACACACATATATATGTATATATATAGATATATACAAATTTACAAACCTTAAAGCACTATATGTGTTAGCTCTTATTATGGTTGTTATATGACTTGACTGAGGTCACATGAGGTAGTATGTAGCAGACCAAAGATTTGCATATAAGTCCTCTAATACTAAATTCAGCTTTCTTCCCATTCTACAACACTGTTTCTATCCTAATGAGAGTTACATTTCAGTGAGTAAAAGAGTGGGGAAGCAGATAGCCCTTAAGGCTCCATGAAGCTTGCCCAGAGACAACTGTTATGACACAGGCATGAGCCTTTTCAGCTTCTTCAGCTTTTTGTGGATAACGGTGAGAATTGGCCCATTGTTAAGCCCTGGCTGGAAGAAGGGACTCCTTTTTTGACCATTGATTGACCTGCCTACGTACTGGGAAGTTCCTATGTACCCAATATCTGATTTGGTCAGCTACATGTAGGGTTATAAATGCAAGGTTAGTAAACCATCAGTTTAGCAAACTTAATCTAATTCAGATATGAAGATTATCAAACTTTCCTAATCATAATACCTTTGTGGTTAATTGAGTGCAGTGGGGGAAGTGCAGTTCTAGACCACCTTCTCATTGACTGCCTCTAAGGTGCCTCTCCCACTCAGTTCTTGGATATGCCCAGCAACAACAATCAGACATAGGAACAGAGACCTAGGAGATCTGGTCTCTCAATCAGGGTACTCATGCCATGTATGGCCAAACCACTGTTTCTTCGGGTGCCAGGGGGGACTCTAGTGCTGTGGATCTACATGTGTACATGCCTATGAGTAATGAACTGCCTGAATTGTGAACCTTTGAGCACTTACATTCTTTCTTAGTACCCTTCCACCAAAGATCTTCTCATAGTAAGTACCCCTAATGTTATACCTCCAGGGAGAGCAATCACCCCTTCATGGAGGGCCTGTGTTTCCCTTAAGGTATCTACAGTCTGGTCCTATATTTCTTGGGATCCTGAATACAGAGTTCATCTCAAAGGAAATCTAAATAGGACTGACATGTCCTACAGATTTGGCCTCAGAGTCTTGTATCTGATCGTTCATGTGTGAGCCTAGTCCCTTGTTATGGGGAAGATTGCCCAGAGGTGGGCATTTTTCTGACAGAATATGACAGTAGAGTTAGGGAGGCCCCTTTGGGCTTGAGCTGGGAGGAGCTGGTGTGAGGCAGAGACCTGCCTCCCTCCATTGCTGCCCCAGATAATTAGTTTGGGCTGGAACCTTTTTGTTGGCTGAGAGTTCATAGAACCAGATGAAAATGCACTGATGAAACTATGAAACTAAAATGGATGGAAAAGAAACTTCATGATTTGGTGCTTGGCTATGTAGCAAGTGCTATGGGAGTCTGGTAGGGGATGATATTTTATTTTATTATGAGACCTGCTGACCGTCCATATCAAGGTGGCCTATTCTATTTTGACAATTCATTTTCCTGCAGAATATCCTTTTTAACCACTTAAGGTTACATTTATAGCAAGAATTCATAATCCAAATATTAACAGTAATGGCGGAATTGGTCTCATTATTCTATAACATCCTAATGGTGTCCTGCCTTAATGTTATTAGAGAAATCTCATTTTGAAACATAACTCAAAATTCTCCCAGGGTAATTTTCCTTTTAGTAAAGAAACTGTCTGCACAGTCCAGTGTGTGTGGGGGTGGGGTGGGGGGGGAAGAGAGAGACAGAGAGAGAGAGAGAGAGAGAGAGAGAGAGAGAGAGAGAGAGAGAGAGAGAGAGAGAGAGAGGGAGAGAGAGAGATTTGGCAATTATCCCATTAATTTGTGCCTGATTTATTCCTCGTGGCTATCTACATTGATCAATTGTCTGTTTTACTTTGAAATGCACAAACCAAATTTTCTTTAGTGAGCACTTATCTAACTCTACAGTTCTCCACATACCAACCAAACATCTCAGCATCCTGCATGTTTTGGTAATTATTAAAAATATAGTTATTAAAGTAATGATTGCCCTCATCCTCCTAAAAGAGCTTTCCTATTTCCCTTTCAGGTATAATTGAGGTCTGACTTAGGGATGTAGTGGTGGGTTGTTCTTGTGGGATCGACTAATTCTGTATTGCTTAGAATATTCTTGGAAATGATGGTAAGGCAAACCAAAATTGCTAAGTAACTATCTTCTGTTTTCATGTGGAACCTGATTTAGTGTTTGACTTTAGTTGCTTTTTTTAAAAGGGAATCTAGATGGATTCTCTGTCTTATGTTTTTAAACTTAAAATACTAATTATTTAAAACATTTCTCCTTTCCTCATTAATATTATTTATATTTTGTATATCGCTTAAGTAAGGCAGTAGAACCAGAAACCAGACTTCAATAAGTTTTAGTCTGCTTTTCCTTCACCACGAGTCAGTGCTGTGAGTAATGGCTATGTATCACTTTTTCAAGTTCTCAAAGTTCTGCTTAAGAAAAAAAACTGCCCTCAGGGCTCATACCTAGTAGAATGCAATCTTTTTGAGGCCAGGTGCTGATTTTGGCTTTGTTGTTGTGTTCCTAGCACCCAATGTCATACCTTGTATATGGTAGGTACTTAATCAATGCTCCTTGGATTGTTTATGGATGATATTCTTTTATAATAATGTCTTTCTGGTATCCTATGCACAGAGGTAGTCTGATCCAAGAAAGGCAACTTAGTGGAATGGAAAGAACATTTGAGAAACAAGAGACAAGGGTTTGAGCTTTGACAGTCACTTGATCATTGCTTATCTTTGGGAAAATAATTTAACCTTTCTGGGTCTCAGTTTCCTCATCTGCAAGATGAGGGAGTTGAACTAAGGGATTATTAAAGTCTCTTCTCACTCCAACATTCCTAATGTCCCAGGATTCTCAGATAATAATAGCTAACATTTACATAGTGCTTCATGTACATGATCTCATTTGATCCTCAAAACAACCCTGTGAGCTAAGTACTGTTATTATTATTAATTATTCCCACTTCACAGATGGGGAAACTGAAGGTCAGAGAAGCTAAGTGAATTAATTGTTCATAGTTACATAGCTAGTGAGTGTCTGAGGGGGTATTCGAACCCAAGCATCTCTTCTTGAAATGCTTCTAATTTACTAATGGATCTTAAGTTTATGAGATCTGTGTTGTTTTATAGCAAGACTTCAGAGTTTATGTTGAAGTTAAAAGCTAATAGTGTGTCTTACTTTAAGACCTATCAGAATGTTTTCTTCTAAAACCTATCTTTCAGCTGTAAATCACATTTATTTTATTTACAGGCTCTAGGCACATCTGTCTATGACACTTGAATTAAGTTTATACATTTTCTAAGTTAGTCTTCTTAACACTGTTTTGGTTGGGTTTCCATCACTGATGACATTTTTATTTAACCTTCATGAAGTCTCTGTCCCTTCTCTGGTTTGTTAAGTGCTTTACAAATAACATAAAGAAGGTATATGATGTTATGAACAACTTCTAAAACTTTAGCCACAGTAATCTTTGGATTTATAGCTGTGCGAGTGTCAATGAAGATAACAATTTTCAAGTGATTCTTTCAGTAAATGGTACCTGTCTGGACATTTTCTGGGGTATCATTCTTTCCGAACTTTACATTTTTAGCTTTGAGCACACAGTAAAAGTGGTCAGAAAGCCTGAAGGCGTCAAAGTATCTGAATTTGGCTTGAAAACAGAATCCACTGGCTAGACTTTACTTCTACTGTTTTCACATAAATGCAATAGGTTTAAGTTTCATTACCTTGGAAAGGTTATTTTTAACAGGAGACTATTCTTAGTAGTATCTTTCTGTTGTTGTTTTGTTCTTACAAATTTTAAAATTTATTTTAAACTTAAATATGCAGTAGTATCTTAATTGATCTCTTGGCCTTGAGTCTCTCCACTCTCCAATCCATTCTACACACTACTGCAAATAGAACCCTACCTTCATTATATCACTTCCTTACCCCAAATCCTTCAGTGTCTCCCAGGATAAAATCCAATTTTCTTAGCCTGGCATTCAAGGCCCTTCAAATTATACTTCCAACCTACCTTTCCAAAATTATCTCTTACTACATTAGTCTGCTTGTTGTACCTGAACATATATCCCTTCCGTTAACAACGTCTTCCATGTTGATTTATCTATTTATACGCAAGGTCTTTAAGTTTTCTTCCTCCTGAGATCTTTGTTAATTTCAGTGTTTTTTTTCCCTATATATTTCCCAACTGCTCTTTTTTTTCTTTTTTGACCCTTTGACGGCAGTTTTTTTGAGGGATAGACTTCAAAGCTGTGTCAGTCTCCCTGACATTTGGGAATTCACATTTTACCACCTCAGTCTCTGCCCTAACTGACTTCTGGTGAGACAAAACTAGCCACAGCTAGATGTTAGTTCTCTTTCCTAAAGGTCCAGTAGAGGACCACAGGTACTCAGGTGCTCTCCCCCAGCTGCCTCATATTCCTCAGGTATCTGGCTGCAGTCCCAGTTAGAGGAAAGTTCTGCCTTTAGATCTTCTGTGGTATTGGGGCTTAAAAGAAGGCAGGGTTGAGTTCTGTTGCAAGCCTGTGGATTTGCCTGATAGAACCTGGTGGCACAGAAGGAGGGGTGCTGATTGTAAACACTATGCTTATCATTAGTTCTTCAGGTTCTTACCTCATTATGGCTCTTAGCATCTTGAACTGTGGGGACAGCTGAAATTGCTTTCTCTCGTGCATAATTCTTATTTTGAAGAGGTTTGATAGGTTATGAGGATCAGAGAAAGTGTCCAGTTCTCCATCTTGTAGGTCACATGACCAGGGGAATCCAATTCGATAATTGTTTGAGTGGATGCTATAGGCTGCTGCTCAGAACTCAGTCTCTGAAATTTTCTTTCCCATTTCTTACTGAGCACAAGTCATGTATTTTTAAGAATCTGATAAAAAGCTATTGATATTATAGTAATTTATAGCTTGTTATAATTCAAAGTGCTAATATTTAAAAATCCCATGCTGCAAATGAAATTAGCAGGCACATTTATTCTATTAGTTATAAGGTTTCATTTCCCAAAGCTGATAATATGACATTTTCCCTAAAGGATCATTACCATGCCTATCCTCACATCGTCGACCATTTTCTACCTTTTGACCTTCAGGGAATAATGTGAAACATGCCTTTTTGTTTTGTTTTGTTTTGTCTTTCACTAATGGATAGGTAGGATTTTGTGAGGCAAGAATAAATTATAAACCTGGTCGTGAGACTCTCTTCCTTTGTGACTCTAGGCACCTGCTGCTAAAAAGGTTACCTTTTAAATAAATCTCCAAAGTAAATAAATGTAAAACTCAGCTCTCTTTTCTTGCCAAATAGCTTCAGGTAAACAGTGACATGTCTTAAAAGCTCAATGACCTCCAAGGAGCCAGCCATAATACTCAAATGCTTAATTGTGCTGAACACATCTTGCACTTGGCTTGTGTCAGTAATATACTGTCCAAATATCTTTTAGATTGGGGCTAAAAGAGCAAATTAAGGTTGGGAAAATAGAGATGATTACTTCACTGCTGGGCTGTCATATTTCTGGCTAAACATGGCCAGATGATGGAGACCTGGCTTTCCATTCCCCTCTACCATTTATTGGCAAGGTGATCTTAGACAAGTCACTTAACCTCTTAGGATCCCAATTACTCAATTGTAAAATGAGAGCAATAATACGTACTATATCTGACCAGGACTCTGAACCAGATGATCCCCAAACCCTTTTCAACTCTAATATGTATGATTCTTATTCAAATGTAGCAAAGGTCCTACACATCTCAGAAACTCCTTGGCAGGTTAAGGATGGTTGTTTGGATGGTTGTTAAGTTCCATTCAGTAATGGAACTTAAAACTATTCTAGATGTTCTTATTTCTAGACCTTACAAGAGTCACAAAAACCTAGAAGTATGTAATTAAAATATGAAAGACATGTAAATAACAAGAAAGGAACCACGTGGTAGAATTACTCATTGACACATATACAAACGAGTGCTATTTCCTGAACCTCCCAAATAGAGGGATGGGATAGAAATCTTCTGGAGACAACTTAAGAGAAGGAAGGGAAGCTGTCAATTAATCATCATCTTTTCTCAGCAGAGTCTTAGTGGGCTAACATCTTAGGGTCGTATGCTAAAGACTTTCAGCTTGGCTCTAGGGTCCATGGCCATATCATTGCACTGACTTCACTAATTCTGGGAGTTCTTTTTCTTTCTCTCTCCTAGTTCGGCTCACCATTCCCTTCTGAGGTGCTTCTCAGAATTCCCTGGATACCAAATCAAGATACTGCTCTATTTCCCCAACTGATACTTCCTTTTCCTTTGTTTTTATTACTTCTTCCTTTCTTCCCTTCTTTTCCCAAGTTCCATTCATCTGTGTGTCTTCAGTAGACCCATTTTAAAACCTCTGTTCAATAAAATATAAATTCCTTGAGGGCAGAGACAGTTCTATTTTCATATTTATATAACCAATGCCTTATTCAGTGCCTGGCATATAATGAGTGCTTAATAAATGTTTGTGGTGGTGGTGGTTGCTCCACCTTGTAGAGACTCCATACCAATTAGATGCCTCACCTGATGATGTCACCATTCTGTAACTCAACATAAAGTATTTTGGAAAACAGTACAAAAAATTTCCATTAATTTTCTTTTAGCCCCAAGGCTATTGAAATTTTAGTCTTGGGGATTTTTCCCTTTTGTTATGCCTGTTAAATTCTTCCTGTAACAAAAATTTACCACCCCTACAAAACTTATCATATATACATGTTAAGGTTACATGTAAAGTATACATTTTGGAATATGTATAATATTCAGTATACTTTATTCAATTGTGTGCACCAGCTGTCTACATGCAAAACTTTTTATTCTGCAAGTCCTGGGGCCTGGTCACTGGTCAGATACCCTGACTCTTTTGTAGTGACCTGCTATCATTTATGTGCCCTTGGTATTCTTCTACTCTTTGTTTTGAAATCTCAATTTTGAGGCCATGGGTAGCTCAGGCTTTCTATGTCTTCATCCCCTAATAAGTCAGGCTCTATAGGTGTTTTCTAAATCCTTGGCACTTACACAGCTAGCATATTAGGTAGGCAAGAAGATTCAGCTGTCCCCCTACACAGTCTTGGACAGAGATACCCTACAGCTTGGCAGGCTTCCCTTTTACTCAAGAGGATGCCAAAATGAAGTCTCTTCATCATGTGAATAGTGAACTAATAAAATGTAAGCTCCATGAGGGCAAAAAAATTTTCATTTTTGTGTTTCTATCCCCAGTGCCTGGCACATATGTATTCATTGGTGGAGCTGTGAATTGGTCTAGCCATTCTGAAAAGCCATTTGGAGCTATAATCAGAAAGTTACAAAACTGGACATAGCCTTTAAAAAAATTAAATTTTATTTTATTTTCAGTTTTGAATTCTCTCCCTCTCTCTCTTCCATCCATTGAAGGCAAGAAAAAAAATCCATCATGAAAATGCATAGTCATGCAAAATGTTAGCTTTATTAAAAAAAGAAAGAATAAGAAAGATAATAAAAAATATGTTTCAGTTTGTAGTCTGATTCTACCAGCCCCTATTGGAAGGTAAGAGAGCATGTTTTGTCATGAGTTCTTTGCAATTGTTATTGTTCATTATGTTGGTCAGATTTCCTAAATCTTTCAAAGGTCACTATCTTTACAATATTTTTGTTATTATGTAAATTATTCTTAGTTGTCTGCTCACTTGACTTTGCATCAGTTCATACAAGTCTTCCCTTGTCTTTCTGAAACCATCCTGTTCACCATTTCTTATAGTACAATAATATTCCCTTAAAATTATACATTATAATTTGTTCAGCCATTCCCCAGTTTATGGGTGTCCCCTCAGTTTCTAATTCTTTGCTACCAAAAAAAAGAGTTTTCTCTTAATATTTTTGTACATTTTGTCATCTTTCTTTGATCTCTTTGGGATACAGACCTAGTAGCCATATCTCTGGGTCAAATATGAGTATTCCCTTTTACCCAATTATACCAGGCCTGGGCCAGTGGCCAAGGAAGGTTAAAGAAAGAGGAAAAGGATCTATATGTGCAAAAATATCTGTAGCAACTCCTTTCATGGCAGTGAAAATTTAGAAAGAAAGGGACTGACCTACTGGAGAATGACTAAACAAATTTTGGTATATGAATGTAACAAGACATTATTGTGCCATAAGAAATAATGAAATGTACAATTTTAGAGAAATTGAGGAGACTTTATGAACTAATACAGAATGAGACAAGAACTAGCAAAACAATTTATACAATGATTACAACTTTATAGAAAAAAGCAACTTAGAAAAACTTTAGAACTCAATCACTCCAATACTAAAAACCATGAGTCCAAAAGATTAAAGATGAAACATGTTATTTACTTCCTACCAGAGAGGTGATGACTTTAAAATGCAGAAAGTGAATTTTTCTGGACTGTATATATATATATATATATATATATATATACACACACACATATATATACACACGCAGAGACACATACACATATATCTATATATGAATTTGTTTTTCAGGGTTAAAATATTGCTTTTGATGGTAGAGGAGTAGTGGGAGAGATAGATTAATAAAAATATAGTTGTTGCTTGAAAAAATGGGAGTTGTAAATCTCTTATAGCAAAAAGTCTGTTGATTTATTAATGATTAAGAACCTTTTCCATCATATGGTACATGTAGTCATCATGTGGTACATGTGTGATACAAAGGAAAACACTAGAGGCAGAAGTTCCGGGACCAAATCTTGACTCTGACTAACTTCCTGATTGTCCTTTAGCAGATATTTCCACCTTTTTGAGTTTCATTGTTCTCGTCTATACAATGAAGAGGTTGTCCTCAATGACCTCTGAGGTCATATGATCTTATAAACATGTATCTGCAACTGGTGAACAAGCCCTTCTAACCACCTGTATTCCCAACACTCCCAATTCTTATATCTGCTGACTTGGCTCTAATATTTCCTTTTCTATCATTAAAATACCAAGTTCTGCTTTCTCCATTCTATTTTTCAGACTTCTCTACTTTATTAGACTTTCCTACTTTTTGTTCTAAGCTGTTAATTCCCTTTCCAAGTTTTTCCTTAATAGCTACATTTGACTTCTAGTATCTTCTTTCTTTTCTTACTTCATTTCCTTTAATAATCCTTCAACCCACTTTTGGGATACTATGGCCAATCCATTATCTCTTCTAGCATTCTATTTGCAATTATTGGAATTTTTTACAATTTTATCCTGGGTTTTCTTAACCTGAAATTTTTCCTCATTGTATTAAGGATTCCTGGTGTATGTGGGTTTTTTTTTCTTTAACTCCTCTACTAGGAATGGCTAGTGAGACTGCCCCTACATTGTTCTATTATTTCTTCCCAACTTCCCAACTCTGCAGTTGCTGGAGTTACCATTAGGCAGTTCCATCAGCATTGTCACCAGAGTAAGAAGAAAGCTATAGTCACATAGGTTTCTCAGTCTTCAGCCTAGATTAGGCCATCCAATACATCTGGCTACTAGTAGATTCTGTGTCTTCCCTCTACAATTCTGGTTAGGGATGCTGAGTCAGAGACTGTAGTTTCATTGTCCTGCCCTGTTCTGCAGTCCTAGATAGGAATCTATCTCAGGATCGTAATCTCTTGGAACTGTCCTCTCTGGCAATTTTGGTTGGGACCACTGACTACTTCTTCCCTCTTTGTCTCACCCCTCATCCTTACTCAGAATTTCATTGGTTCAGAGTGAGACAGCCATGACATGGAGCAGATATAGTGGTCTTTTATAATTTCATCCATCAGGTGTATTGATTACCTTAGTGGAGTTCCCTTCTATCATCTCTTTTGATCTTTTACTTTTTGTGATATAGTTTCTAAGTATTCTTAACATGGTTTTAGATAGGGCACTGGCTTTGTCTGGAGCCTTTCAACTGATGGTGTTTCCCAGAATACTCTTCCTTATTTATCCAAACAATTAATCCTCAATCAACAAACATTGTTTCTGTCTCCTGGGGCATAAGGGAGACTGCTGAACTCCTCTAGGGTCAGCAGGTGGTTTCAATGAATCATCAAGGAGGTAGAGTGTTATAGTGGAAAAGAGTACCACTTATGTAATAAAAGTAAATGTTTATGCTGTTTCTATTGGTTGGCTTCTGCTAATTTGCACTTCTGCCTTTATCAGTGCTATACTACCACCAATAGGGTGTAGATTGTATTCAAGGAAGACTAATACCTCTGGTGTGAGGGTTGCTGAGTCCTCTTCAGGGCTGCTTTTCACCTTTGGAGTCCACCCATTCCACCTAACTTTCACCTGTGGCTCCAAGAAGCTGTGTCATGCACAGCAGTCATACCCTGGTAAACTGTTTCAGCAGACAGGCTAAACCAAGGTGAGGATAACCAAGGGGTCTCAAACCCATCGGTGAGTTAAGGGGGTGGCTACCCCAAGGATGTGAAGACTTCCCCCTGGTGGAATGGGCAGATGAGAACGATTTGTTCCAAAGGCCATGAAGGCAGCTGAAACAGGCTCTGTGGAGCCCTTAGAGTTGGGTTAAACATTAAAGACACCAAGGTTATCTGCTGCATATTGAGCCATCACCAGTTGTTTTGACTCTGTTCTTCCACTGGACTGTGATGACTCTGGAAGAGAAATTGAGGCTGATTAGTGCAACTCTGCCTCACTTGAATCCAATTCAACATAAATCAAAAGATATAACCCATACCATTTTATTATTTTTACTTCAAAGTCCTATGATGACAGGCAAGTGATGAAGCAGCAGGTATGGATACACTGGGTGCTGTAGTCACAGGCATCCCAGACCATAGGATCATCTTCTTACTGGAAATAGCAGTGGGATTTGGCAGCCCCCTGGCTGTCTGAGCAGCCTTTTAAGAATCACACTGCTTACCTCCTGGAGTGAGGAAGGGGCTGTGCCCTAAAAATTGTCTGCTTATCCAAATCTGGCCTGATTACTACAGTAAGTGGGGATCCTACCCTCTGGTCAAAACAAAATAATGTACAAAAACTTCCTCAGAGATGATTCCACTCACCATTAGTACATGGAATGTGTACACACTTACAGACGCCACAAAATCTAATAGACCTGAAAGATGAACAGCAGCTCTTGTTTGAGAGAACTCAGCAGGTATCATGTCCAAATAGCAGCTCTGAGTGAAACAAGGCTGGCAAATGAAGTCCAGCTTACTGAAGTCGGAGCTGGATACATGTTTTTCTGGACTGGCTACAGTGAAGGGGAATGCCATGAAGTTGGTGTAGGTTTTGCAATCAAAACTAATCTAGTCAACAAGCTTGTATGCTTACCAGAAGCAGTGAATAATAGGTTCATGACAATGCAATTGCCACTTGAAGGAAAATGCCACGCCACCACCATCAGTGCCTCTGCTCCCACCATGATGAACCCTGATGAGGTCAAAGAAAATTTTTACGAAGACCTGGAGACCCTTATCATCAATGTGCCAAAAGAGGACAAACTTATGATTCTGGGTGGCTTTAATGCTAGAGTAGGCTCAGACCACCAGATGTGGCAAGGAGTCTTAGGGAGGAATGAAGTTGGAAACACCAACAGCAATGGTCACTTACTACTGAAGACTTGTATATCTCATGACCTTCCCATCACCACATCTTCCATTTACCTAAACGCAATAAAACTTCATGGATGTACCCTCACAGCAAACATTGGCAGTTAATGGACTATGAGCAAACATTGGCAGTTAATAGACTATGTGATTATAAGAAAAAGAGACAGGATGTGAGAGTGATGAAAGTAATGTATGGCTCAGAGTGCTGGACTGATCATACACTTATCCTCTCCAAGCTAAATATTCACATTCAACAAAAGTGGCAGCCCTAAGGCAGAATGGAAACCAGAAGATGTAATGTCAGCAAACTAGAGCTCTTCTCTGAGTTGACAAAGTTTGTTGATAACTTGGGGGGAAAGTCGAGCCAACACACAGTTGCCAACAGTGGAGCAGAAAAAGAGTGGGCAGCTTTCAGAGATTTGCTGTACAGCACTGTATTTGATCATCTGGGTCAGAAAACATGAAAACATTAAGACTGGTTTGACAAAAACAATGGGGAAATTCAGAAGTTGCTAAATGAAAAATGAGAACTCCACAGGATTTACCAGTAGGATAGCACATCCATCTCTAAGAAGGCTGCATTTAATTCCGTCAAAAGTAAAGTTTAGAAAGATGCAGAATTCTTGGCTCAGTAAGAAGGAAGATGAAATTCAGTTTTATGCTAAAAGTAACAACCCAAAACATTTTTATGATGCCCTGAGGGCTATTTATGGGCCAAAGGCTTATGGTACATCTCAACTACTCAGTACTGATGGAGCCACACTGAGTAGTGATAAGGACATGATCCTAGAGAGACGGGCTGAACACTTCTATAGTGTTCTCAACATACCATCATCAATCAATGCTGAAGCTATTGAGTGTTAACCTCAGGTTGAAGTCAACCCCTCTCAAATGAAGCTCCAAATGAAGAAGAGGTTTTGAAAGCCATTAGGCTCTTTTTGTGGAGCAAAGCACTTGGTGCTAATTCTATTCCATCTGAGATTTACAAGGTGGGGGTCCATTGCTCATACAGAAGCTGACTGAAATTTTCTGAGTTATATGGCAAGAGGAAGTTATCCCCTGGGAGTTCAAGGATGATTCCATTGTCCATCTCTCTAAAAATAAAGGAAATAGATTGTCCTATGAAAACCATAGAGGGGTCTCTGTCTTAGTCATTGCTGGCAGACTCTTCACCTGGAAGATGGTCATCTATCTGAGAGCCTGTGTGGCTTCAGAAAGGGCTGAGGAACAGTCATTATATTGTTTGCTGCCTGAAAATTCCAGGAGAAATGCTAGGGGCAGAACACAACATTTGTAGATCTGACCAAGGCATTTGATACTGTCACTCATGAGGACTTATGGAAAATTATGTCAAAATTTGGTTGCCCAGAGTTCAGCAGCATTGTATGCCAATTTCCCGATGTATGCTTGCCCAGGTTCTGGATAAAGGACAATGTCCTCTTTCCCAGTCACCAGTGGAGTGAAACAAGACTGTGTGCTTGCTCCCATGCTTTATAACATGATGTTTTCAGCCATGTTGTCAAATGCTTTTAATAAGGACAAACATGGCCTCAAGGTCAGCTACTGCACTGATAGTAAATTCTCCAACTTGTAAAGGCTACACGCCACTACCAAACTGGAGGGAGTTAGTGCATGATTTTTTTGGTTTGCAGTTGATTGTGCCCTCAGTGTAGCCTCTGAAGCTGAGATGCAACAAAGTATGGATTGATTTTCTGCTGCTTGTGCTATTTTTGGCCTAACAATTAACATCAAGAAAACAGGTCCTCCACCAGCCAGCACCACACCACCCATATGTGGAACCATAGCTTGAATGTCAGGCATAAGTTCATTTACATTGGCAATATACATTTTAGAGATGTACACATTGATAATGAGGTTGATGAACACATTGCCAGAACTAGCTCAGTGTTTGGGAGACTCCGAAAGAAGATGTGGGAAAGAAGAGGCTTGACTACGAAACTGAAGTTCTACAGAGCTGTTGTGCTGACCTCATTGTCCTATGCTTGTGAAACCTGGATAGTCTACCAGTGGTGTGACAGGAAACTGAATGGCTTCCATTTGAATTGTCTTAGGAAGATTCTGAAGATCACCTGGCAGGATAAGGTATCAGATACCGACGTCCTTTCTTGAACTAAACTGCCATGCATTCAAACTCTACTACAGAGAGAACAACTCTGATGGACTGGCTACATTGTTTAAATGCCTGACATATGCTTGCCAAAAAGACTATTTTATGGAGAACTCACACAGGGCAAGCACTTATATTATGGTCAGAAAAAGTGATACAAAGATACTCTCAAGGTCTTTCTAAAGAACTTTGGAATTGATTGTGTGACATGGCTGACTGGCACAGGACCAGCATGGTGTGCCCTCATCAGAGAAGGTGCTGGGCTCTATGAGCAAAGCAGAATTGAAGTAGCTCAAAAGAAACCCGAGATTATGCAAATCTAGAGAATCCACCCCAAATGCTCAAGTGGACTATTTGTGCCCACCTTGTAGCAGAGCATTCTGAGCTTGTATTGGGCTGATCAGCCACAGTCAGACACAATATACATAGTGATGTCATTTGGGTCCTCTGTGAGGGACAACAACCAACTACTATCACTAATTTTATTAACAGCTAGCTTTATTCCTCAGCCGATCTGACAGTTTTGCTCTATGGAATGATTTCAAAGGGTAAAGAAAGGGGAAGGAAAGGGTGGGGGGGGGGAAGCTTTTATTAAGTGCCTACTATGTGCAAGGCACATAGTGCTAAGCACTTTACACATATTATCTCATTTGGTTCTCACAACAAGAAGTAAATGCTGTTATTAAACTCATTTTATGGTTAGGGAAAATGCTGCCTACAGAAGCTAAGTGACTTGCCCAAGGCTATGCAGCTAGTGTCTGAGAATGCATTTGAATACAGGAGTTCCAGACTCTGCTCCAAACTGTATCCATTGGTCCACATAGCTACCTCTAAGAGGCTGTTTCTGTAGTACCTAATTCCCTTTGCAAACCTTCCCTACCTACTTGTAGATTTTTGAAATTTTATGGTTAGAGATTCATTTCTTTATCTTAACACGTTAATCCCTTTTAAAATGTTAAGCCCTCAGAGAAAGCTAATATTGTAAGCTATTACCAACCCTTATATCAGACCTGCACAACTTGGCAGTAGGTAGGGGCCAAAAAATCGGCTAAACTTCCAACCCCAGATAGGTTTTTAGCATCTTTTTCCAAGTAAAGGTATAATTAACGATTAAACTATTTTGCAGATAAACTATATTTTAAAAAAGGAAAATTTCAATTAATATCAATTAATTATATTTATTAAGATTTTTTGATTAACATGAAATCACATTAATGTTTAAAAAATTACTTTGCTAAGCAGTACAAGTTTTAATACATTTTCAGGTTTTCTAACTATTTACATTTAGTAACAATCAAAAATGCAACCAAGAGATATGGCTCTCACTTCTCTCAAGAGAAGGGATCCTGTGATAAACAGGAGAGAGTTCCCAATGGCAACCCCCCCTCCAAGTTACCTGACGGGCACAATAGTGATTAGTGGAAGGCTGGTTAAGGGGGGCACAGATAAAGCACTCATTACCTCTTTTCTTTCTTTTACATTCTCTACATTCCTTGTGGGCCACCCAGCATCCTTAGGCATCCTGCAGGCAGCCCACAGGCCGTATGTTGTGCAGGCCTGCTTTATATGTATGTCTTTTTAGATCCTTCCCCCAAACTTCTATTTTGTTATTAGAAAACAGGAATCATTATGCACTTACTATCCTCTAGGCTCACTCTGGGGATACAAAGGAAAGCAAGGCAGTCTGCTCTCCAGGAGCTTCAACTCTAATGGGGAGACAACCTGCAAACAGTTATGTAAAACAGTTGTATACAAGCTAAATTGGAGATAACAATTGAAGGAAAGCATTAGTATTAAGGGGATCAAGAGAGGCTTCCTGAAAAAGGTAGAATTTTAGCTGAGACTTGAAGGAAGCTAGGGGTAATGGGAGAAAAAGAAACAATACAGAAAGTTCCTCAGTTCTCTGTTTCAGTAGTGGCGCTGATGAATGGTAGAAAAGGGCAGCCGTGAGTACTAGGAATAATGGTTTTTAGACCATTTATAAACATTAATTTAGCCCATCCAGGAACATTAATTTAACTACTGCTATTCTAATGTGCCCAATGTCCAATGACAATATATATTGGAGGAACTGAACCACATCACTACTGACATTCTCGCTCTAAAAGGAATCAGAAAACATGAAGAAATTGTATCTCACTTGAAGGATGTCTTGCAGGCTCTCTTATCCAAAAAAAAAACCCCACAAAAAACCCAACAAATTAAGGAGGTGTGGAATTGATTTAGTCTTGTGGCCCATAGGCACTGAGAAGCTTCATTTCAAGGGTTACCTGGCCATCATGATTAGCAGTGGTGCTCTTGAGATGCATAAGAAACTGGCCACTCTAAAGATAATTGCAGCTTATGTACTAACATAAGCTGCTGTGGATGAATTAATAAGGCCTTTCATTTAAAAAAATTAATTAATGGGTACCTGTTGTTTTTTACATCACATTCATGTTTAAATATATCCCTTCTCCCTCACTACCCAAGGAAATTTCCCTCAGAACAAGGATTATAGACAGAAAAATATTCAGCAATACCAATTATCCCATAGTACACAACCCCTGTCTGCAACAAAAGGAGGGAGGTCCATTTTCTCAACTCTTCTCTGGGGAGGGGAAGGAAGCTCAGTCATCATAATTATATAGTCTCCAGTTTCCTTTTCTTTTCTTTTTATTTGCATAGTTGTAGTGACTGTGAATATAGTTTTCCTAATTCATACTACTTTGCCCTGTATCAGTTTGTATAAGTCTTCACATGTTTCTCAGAATTCTCCATATTTACTGTTTCTTGCAGCCCAGTAATATTCTATCACATTCATGTGCCACAATTTTAACAAGAGCTTTGAAATCAAATCAACATATTCCTTTTGCTTGGTGATTTCAATGTAAAAATGGGAGGATAAAGAAAAGAAAGAGACCAAAGGCTGGTAGACTACTTAAGGGCATTATAACAGTAACTTCTTATCTGCTAATGTATGGCATTGTTATGGTAATTAAGGTCAGACTTTTTTTTTTTTTTTTTTACTGTTTTCTCTTTTGGAATGCTGAAGTAATCAAGCACCTTTGATGAGTTTTGCCTTTCGAATGTTGGGTAGCAAAGTGGACCTTTTGTTGTCTTTGTTTTGGAGTGCTTCTCAGCATTAAGGAATCTTTGATTGAATCAGAAGTCTTTGATGACCTGCATCAAGGGAAGGCCTAAGTCATGTGGGTTTGAGTCAGGGTTGTGACGCCCTTTGACCCTGAAGAAGTGTATATAAACTCAGAGGTTAGTGTTTTGTCTTTGGGGGCACACTCATTGGAAGAGTGTTGGTGATAAGACTCTGGGTAGCCAAAGAAGCCCTGTCCCCCCTCTCCTGGCTTTGGAAACCCAGATGTTGGACAGACAGCTAGAAGCCTGTCCACTGGTTTGTGTTATTTGCTCTGTTTATATGATTTCTGCTTGTAATTTCTGTTGTGTTCTCTCCGAAGTTCAGGGTGCTAACTTTTTCCCCTGAACTAAGTGAATGATATATGTATATTTAATTAAATTAAGATTGTAAACTCCTTAAAGTTGCTTTCCTTAGAAAAGCAGATCAAAGGATCAGTGCTAGCAGCCCTTCTGTGTGTTCTTTCACCTGCATAACACTGCTAGCAACATTGTTACAGGCACCCTCTGAAGGGCTACTTCCACAATTCTCATTCACACTGGTGGTCCCCAGAGAGTAAGTAACAACCTGATCTCTGGGATTGCGGGGCCCCATCCCCCAAGGGAGAGTGTTCTTCATGAATCTTTACCAGTGTTATACTCGTTGATAATCGACTAGTCGAACCACATAAGCTTTTAGAGAATGGATTTTCTGAGAACGTATAGCAAGAATAGTGGTTACAAAAGCATTCCTTCCAACCTAGGGATCCCTCTTTCCCTATGCACACAAGGTGCCCAAAGAGAGTGTACTCAAACTTAAAGTAAAGAGGGAGTAATGGGGGTAGACAACATGTGGGGCAAAGGGACAACACTGGGAGTCTTTTTCCTCTTTTGTGGAGTCTTCAGGAAGTTCCCCAGTGCTCTGGATGAGCAGGTGCTGTCAGTTACACTTTGCCACATATATTTCTTAAACTACAATTATGGTGGTCTCAGTTTAAGCTTCCCCCTCCCATGGAGGCTGTATTTATCATAATTGAGTGAGCTAGGTTCTTAGGAAAATGGTTTTTTATTAATTTTCTTTACCATGTTATCTGAGAGCAACAGTCACTTCCCTCTGGAGACCCAAACCTGGCAATTTGGACAGAAGTTGGGGATTTCTTCTTCTTCTTCTTCTTCTTCTTCTTCTTCTTCTTCTTCTTCTTCTTCTTCTTCTTCTTGCTCTTCTTCTTCTTCTTCTTCTTCTTCTTCTTGCTCTTCTTCTTCTTCTTCTTCCTCTTCTTCCTCCTCTTCCTCCTCCTCCTTTTCTTCTTCTTCTTCTTCTTCTTCTTCTTCTTCTTCTCCTTCTCCTTCTTCTTCTCCTCTTAATCTTTCTCCTTTTCCTCCTCCTCTTCCTCCTCTTCCCTCTCCTTTTCCTCCTCCTCCTCCACCTTCTCTTCCTTCTTCTTCCTCCTTCTTCCTCCTTCTTCCTCCTCCTTCTTCCTCCTCCTTCTTATTACTTTCTCTTCTTTTTCAAAAAGCTGGGACAATTTACTTTTGTCCTGTGTGGTAGTTTTCATTTTTGATTTCTTGATATATAGCTCTGAAAAGACAGGCTCTTAAAAGCCCATTGTGTTTTACAGCTTCAACCCAAGCTTCTGTGCTTCATTATTTAGGGTCTGATGGCTTAGATAGAGTGTAAATAGCAATTATCTACTCTTCTGGCCAGAAACTTTCCTCTCCCAGACTGATAGCTTTGTGATGATAAATTGAGCCATCTTTTGTCTTAACTCTTACCCAGCCCTTAGTTACTGAATGGGCATCATCTCGGACAAGCTGAGACCTGGGAAAAACCTTAACTTAGAAAAGTGAGGCCACCAACTTCATCCGGGGCCATCACCAACCATCTTGACCTTTGTCTTGCCACTGAACTTCAATGACTCTGGAGGAGAGAGTGAGGCTGATGACTTTGCACATCTCTGCCCCATGCATATCTAATTCATGCCCAAGTCAAAATATCACCCTTTGGTGTCATTGGTACTTTTTGAGGACGAAGGATGAACAATGACTGCTCTGTATACTACTTTTGGTTACTAATGGGATTTCTCTTTTTTTAATAGTCATTTAAGTTGTTTTTAATTAATTAATTAATCAATTTTTAGTTTTAGTTTACAACATTCAGTTCCTCAAGTTTTTGAGTTTAAGATTTTCTCTCCCTCCCCACCCAAGATGGCATGCAATCCAATATAGGCTCTACGTAAACCTTCACACTAAAGATATTTTCACAATAGTCAAGTTGCAAAGAACTACAACCAATGGAATGAACCACAAGAAAGAAAGAAGAAATAAAACAGAAACAAACAAACAAAAAACAGGGAGTAAATAGTTTGCTTCAATCTGCATTCAGGCTCCGTAATTCTTTCTCTGGATATGAATGGATTTTTCCATCATGAGTTTTTTGGAGTTGTCTTTGAACCTTGCCTTGCTGAGAAGAACTGCTCCTCATTTCTTATAGTACAATAGTATTCCATTACATTCATATACCACAACTTGTTTAGCCATTCCCCAATTGATGGTATCCCCTCAATTTCCAGTTCTTTGCTACCACAAAAAGAGCTGCTATAAATATTTTTAAACATATGGATCCTTTTCCCACTTGCATGATTTCTTTGGGATACAGCCCTAGAAGTGGTATTTCTGGATCAAAGGGTTATGCACATTTTTATAGCCCTTTAGGCAAAGTTCCAAATTGCTCTCCAGAATGGTTGGAGCAGTTCACAACTCCACCAACAATGCATTAGTGTTCCAATTGCCCCACATCCTCTCCAGCATTTATGATTTTCCTGTTTTGTCATGTTAGCCAATCTGACAGGTGAGATGTGGTTCCTAAGAGTTGTTTTGATTTGCCTTTCTCTAATCAATAGTGATTTAGAGCATTTTTTTCATATGCCTATAGATATCTTTAATTTTTTCCTCTGAAAACTGCCTATTCATATCCTTTGTCCATTTATCAATTGAGGAATGACTTGTATTCTTATAAATTTGACTCAATTCTCTGTATATTTGAGAAATGAGGTCTTTATCAAAGACAGTAGCTATAAAAATGTTCCCTCCAGCTTTCTGTTTTCTTTTTTTAGAAAAAAAAAGAATTTTTTTAATTAAGATTTTTAATGTTAGTTTACAACACTGAGTTCTGCATGATTTTGAGTTCCAGATTTTCTTCTCCCCCTTCCCCACTCCCTCCCCAAGATGGCATGGAATCCGATATATCTGCTACATATAACTTCACATTCAACTTATTTACACAATAGTCAAGTTTTAAAGAAAAATTATGACCAATGTAATCAATCACGAGAAAGAAGAAACAAAACCAAAAAAACAAAAACAATAACAAAAGAGGAGAAAAAAAACAAAAGAAGAAAAAAAAGGGAGAGCAAATATTTTGCCTCAATCTGCATTCAGACTCCATAGTTCTTTCTCTGGATGTAGATAACTCTCTTCATCATGAGTCCTTTGGAGTTGTCTTTGCACCCTGTATTGCTGAGAAGAGCCAAGTCTATCAAGGTTAGTCATCACAGAATCCATATAGCTGTGGTTGTGTATAATGTTCTCCTGGTTCTGCTCTGCTCACTAAGCATTATATCACGTAGGTTTTTTCCAACTGATGGGCCTTCTAATGGCTCTTATGGATCTTCTAAGCTCGTATGGTCTCTTAACCACTCCTCTGTTCACCCAATAGTGGTGAGAATATCCCTCTAATCACCTAAGATTAGGGGCTAGTAAAAACCAAATAACTCAAAAGTTCCATGTGTTCATGAAAACATAACTTCATAGTTGATAAGGTACCCTTACCCTCTCCCCCGCCACCACACCCCAGATCCCAAAAGTCTTTCCCTTTTTCTCTACCAGGAAGAGAAAGAGACTGAGAGATTGATGGGTTGTCCCTTTTGTGTGGGCACTTAGTTCCAGCTCAGAGACTTCTGAGTCCTTGTTTCAGCTCTGCAACCAACTAGAAGACTTTTCATCAACATAAATTTTCATTCACTCACCTCCATGTATAAGTGTAAATTTCCAAAGTTCCACATGTTCAGTTGGAATAAGGCAGGGAATATCTGCTCATGCTCTGTATAACCCACCAGAAAGCTCAAATCTATGCATGCTAAGACTGGGCCCTCATTGGCAAGTCCCACTATTGCACTAGCTAATTGAATTTTCTGTGGTGCTATCTGGAGTTCACCACATCTAATACCTTCCTTTTTACTCTCCTTACATAAGGAAAGAGTTATAAGTTATATATGTGTGTGTGTGTGTGTGTGTGTGTGTGTGTGTTATATGTATACTAGACATGGAAAGCACTGAAAAATTTAAAAATAAATCTGACTATGTTTTAAGAGGAAGGAAATAATTGGTGACTGATAAAGAAGTCATTTCAGAATTCATGTGTGTGTGTGTGTGTGTGTGTGTGTGTGTGTGTGTGTAATTAAACTGTTGAATACTTGTAGCAGAGATCAAAAAAATAGACTTGGAAGAAAAGATAAAGATGAGAAGACATTGTGGAAATTCTAATAGCTCCAACTCAACCTACTTAAGTGAGATACTGATTTTGAAAAATTAGAAATAAATAATAGAAAAGATATGACTTGGAATATTACCTTTTGCTCAGAGAAGTTCAACTGATATAAACAGTTGGCACAAAGAGGGGACCTAAAGAATCCAGAAACTGAGTCAGTCAGCAAATATTGTCTTGCAAAGGACAGAATCACTGTAACCAAATGAAATAGTCTTACAGTAGAGGCTCATCTGCAAACTACTATGGAGGAAGATGGTTAAAGATTTTGATCACTATTACCTCATAAAACAGAGAAAAGTGGTGGTGGGGGAAATGAGCTTGCAGAAAGTTTGGCAGAGACCCAGCTAAGAAAGATAATTCAAGGATATTTTTGTATAGGCGAAAATGAAAGGTGTACTAAAAATAGACACAATATAGAGCAGATTTTCCAGTTTTTATGGTCATATATTGTCATTGATGATGATGGTTGAGTCGTAAGATTTGGACTCTAACATCTCAATAGACGATGCGTTTCATAAGGAAATGGAAATGCCAGGTAACATGAAGTTAAGAAGCATAGTTTGGTTTGCCCAGGTATACACAGAAGAAACCCATGTTGGAGGTAATAATTTTGAAAGCATTCAGAAATTAACTTTCAAGACACAGGATATTAAAAAAGGTAAGAGTACCAACTGAATACAAAAAAAAATTGACTATATTGTCATGGAATCACAGAACAACAAAGTTAGGATAATCTCAGAGGCCAGTTAGTCCAACCTGTACCTGAACAGGAATTGTCTCTGCAACATAGCAGACAAATGATCCTCCGGTGTTTGCTTTATGACCTCCAGTGAGGAGTAACCCACTAGCTATGGGATGACTGTAAATAATAAAAAAAAACATTTTTCTTACATCAAGACTTAATCTCCTTTGGAATCTCTATTGGTCTAATTTCTACCTTCTAAGGCCAAACACAAGTCTAATTCCTCTTTTACAAGACAGTCTTTGAAACAATTGAAGACTGTTTTCATATTCTTCCTATTTTTTCTTTCCTTCAGGCCAAATATTCCCAATTTCACCAACTATCATACTTTATCGTTTCACCGTCTTACATGCCTTCTTCTGAACTGAGTCCAGTTTGTTTATCCTAAAACCTAGCACCTGGCATTGAAAATAGTATTTCAGATGTGGTCTTTTCAGGGCAGAGGGCAAGGGTGCTATCAATTCCTTCATTCTTGACACTTTGCCTATATTAATATAACCTGGGATAGCTCATATTGAGTTTGTAATCCACTAAAATCCTGAGATTTTGTTTGCATAAAATGTGCTCTTCTTAGACCTCCCTCTCTCCTGTACTCGTAAATTTAATTTCCAAAAATCCAAATGTTAATCTTTATATTTATCCTTTCTTCAATTGCATTTTATTAGATTCAGTCCATTGTTCAAATCTATTGAGATCTTTTAGGATCCAAACTCTGTCATTTCTCTTGTTAGCTTTCCCTTCTAGACTAATATCATCTGCTAACTTGGCAAGCATATCTTCTACAGCTTCCTTCAAGTTGTTAACAAAACAAGGTGAACAGCACTGTGCCAAGGCCTGTCTTCTGGAGCACTGCACTAGACACCAGTCCTGAAAGTTATTGTAACCCATTATTACCTAAAAAAAGCTAAAGGGAAAACATCTGAAAACAGAAACAACCACCATTAACCCCACATATCTGTACAAAATCTTTATGAAAATAATCTAATAGACAGTTTGCTGTACTAAGAGCCAGGAAGACCTGGGTGAATTCAAATCTTGCTCTTGATACCAATTAGTTTTTAAAAATATATAATATCCATATCTATCTATCTATATCTATATATCTATATCTATATCTATATATGCCCATATATCTTTTTGGCAGGGCAATTGGGGTTAAGTGACTTGCCCAAGGTGACATAGCTAGTACATGTGTCAAGTGTCTGAGGCCCCATTTGAACTCAGGTCCTCCTGACTGCAGGGCCGGTGCTCTACTCACTGTGCCACCTAGCTTCTCACAATTAATGATATTTTCATGGGAAAATAACTCAATTTCTCTAAATCTCATTTTCCTCAGTTATAAAATAAAGGTAATAGCAATATTAACTACACTATTATATTATAGTATTACTGTTTTATATGTAATAACATAACTATAACTATATTTCTATATGCCTATAGTTATATATTCCTATATGTCTATTCTCTATAACTATAGTTACATGTTTCTGTATAACTATAGTTATATATTTCTCTATAACTATAGAGAGATAGCTTAAAGGTTTGCAAAGCACTTCACGTATATTATCTCATTTAATGCTCTTAACACCTGGGTTCCAGTTCTGGCAAGGCTGCTCAGTAGTTGACGGAACAAACAAACCACATACCAGTCTGGGCCTTAATTTATTCATCTGTAAATTGAGAGGATTGTACTAAATGATCTCTCTTCTCGAGGTCTGAAATTCTGTTGTCCTATGTTTCTGTGACATGCCATAATAGGCTAAATGAGACAGTAGTGAATGATCTGACATCCAGAGGGAAGGGAAGATTATGAATGCCTGATGATATATATATATATACATATATATATAAACTACGATAACAATAGTGCCTATACTGCCTGCCTCATGAGGCTGTAAATTGTAAAATAGTCTATAACCATAACTGACTACAGTTTTATATGAAGGGATGTTTTATGTTGTTTTGCAGCTGTGATTTCATTGAAAACTCCCTCCTCTGAAGAAGATCTGATAACTTAATCTCTGAGAGTGTAGCCTGAAGTACTAAGAGGTTCAATGAACTTCACAAAGTAATATGTCAATGGGAGGACCTGAATCCATAGCTTCTTGCCTCCAAGGCTAGTCTTTCTCTCTGTCCACTCCCTCTTAATGTCTCATTACTAAATAGTATATTGCATAAAATTCTATGCCAACCAGGGCAGGCATGTAGCTATAAATCAAACTGGAAGAAATAGTTAATAGGTAATCATGGGGGTGATATTATTTCTGCAAAGGGACAGTGGCATCTACTCTGTCTTACTTTAAGAATCCCTTTTCATTTTTAGCTCCCGAATTCTAAATTACCTGGAACAAAAACTAGACTGCAGCAGTTACCCTAATCAGTCACTGGTGGTAGTAGAAGGGTTTAAAGCACGATGGCCCATTTTTGTTCTTTCCTCATTCAGCTTTCACGTTGGTGCTGACAGATTCATTACTGTTCACTAATGATGTTGGCATCCACCAGTTACTGGTCTCAGGAAGTTGATTTGGGTTTGTTTTTCATCTTCTTTCCTCTCTGTATTCCTTATGCAAAGTTCTTCCCCCTCCCACCTCCCATCATTGCCTTCACCTTTTAAAAATGGCCTTGTTTTCAGTGAAACTGTGAGAAATTCGGAAGAGTGATTGCTAATTAGGTGGATTTATGCTCTGACTGCCACTATGCTGCCTATCTAACTACTACTATTGCTACTATAGCATGATTTTTAAAGTTTCTCACCCTTAGCTGTGAACGGAAAATCTAGACATTTTTGGGAAAAAAAATTAAAAGAAAACTTTTAAATGGTTGTTGTACTTTTTCTTCAATTGATTTGCTTCCTTTTCATTAAATTGAGTAGCCGGGAAGGCAGGATGCTGGTCATGTATAAACAGCTGGGTGTCTGTAGGACATCCAGATATTTCCCTGTGGGTTTCCTGTAGAATCACTTTTACAGAAGAGAGAATCCAGCATTTCTACAGAGAGCCAGAGTCAGCAATAAAAAGCACACTGGGCAATGTTCTCTACTTTACTTACAGGATGCTGCTGGTGTTTTTTTACCTTACACTGGCCCCAGGGCCCCTGAGGCTCAACAGAAGCCTGCCATGAAACTTTTAGAAAGTGAACCTCTCTTAGTGAAGCTCTTTTTGGGACAGCAAAGAACTGGAAAATGAGAAAGGTTGCCCATCAATTGAGGAATGACTGAACAAATAATGGTATATTAATGTAATGGAAAATTTTGGAGACATAAGAAATGATTTAGGGGATGAAACCCCTTCTAGAGAAACCTGGAAAGACTTGCATGAACTGATGAATGGTGAAATGAACAGAGGTAGAAGAACAAATCATACAATAACCACAACACTGTAAAATGGATAAATTTAAAATATAAGATTTCTGATCAACACAAAGACCAACCGTGATTTCTGAGGACCAATGAAGAATGCTACCTGCTTCCTGAAACAGATATGATGTATTCAGAATTAGACATACATTTTTAAATACAGTCAACATGGAAATTTATTTTCTTACACATTTTCTCTCTCTCTATTCACACACATATATTTTATTAGGATTTCTTCTTTTTTAACGTGGTGGGAGAAGTGGAGAGAGAAAAATAAATGCTTATTAATTGAAAAATAATTTTTTTTTTAAAAAAGACAGCAAACCTCTTGCAGTGATTGCCAGCATGACAAGTTTTAGAGTCATTTTTCAAGGATGAACTAAGGAAAGAAAACTTCTCTTCTAAGAACCAAAGCTGACCACAAAGAGAGAGATAATCATGGAATACAAAGAATGTCTTTCTACCACAATGTATTTTCCTTAGCTGATTCCATTACTTGCCTCTTTATTTGCACCTGCATAGGGGATAAGAACTGGATCTGTGATTTCTTTGAGAAAGGGAACTCTCAGATGAAAACATTCTCTCTATCCATGCATACTGGAACATTCATAGCAATTTAGAGTCTTAGAGATCTACCCTAAGCACTGACAAGTTATATGTGACTACCCCAGGATCATATAGACAATGTGTGCCAGAAGCAATTCTTGAACCCTGGGATTTTTGGTGTCAAGGCCAACTCTCCATTCACTTTGCTACCTGCCTTTTTAAACTACATGTACATGAAGGTTTTTTTTTTTTAAAAAAAGCATTTTAATGAATTATGAGGAAAAGACTAAAAGATAGCATCACTTTTAATTAAATGAAAATATCTATAAGAAGAGCAAAGCTTTAACCGTCTACTGCTCTATTTTAATACCATACATCTGTTTATTTCTTCGATAGTAGAATGATATTAACAAATAAAGCCTCATAGAATCAATGAATGGTTCCTCAAGCATTTATCAAGTTGCTAATATCTGCCACGCACTGCGTTAGATGCTGGAAACACAAAGATGAGAATGGAATACTATTGTACTGTAGGAAGCGTGGGAAAAGATGATTTCAAAGATACATGGAAAGACTTGTATGAATTGATCTAGAATGAAGCAAGCAGAACCAAAAGAACAATTGATACTATAAAATCAATATTGCACAAATGAACAATCCTAAAAGACTTAAGAACTCGGATGAACTCAGTGATCTACCATGACTCCAGAGATTGGATAAAGAAGAGTGCTGTCCACCTCATGACAAAGAGATGATACAGAATAAGAAATTCACCTTTGGTTGTAAACAATGTGGCAATTTGTTTTGCTTGACTGTTTATGTGCTAAAGGGATTCTCTATTTGTTTGTTTCTTTCTTTCTTTTTAGTGAGTCAGGGGAGATGGAAGGGAAAATAAATGAATGCTTTCTAATTGAAAAAATATAAAATTAAAAACAAAAAATGAACACTCCTTGCCTTCAGGGAGCTTATACTTTATCAGAAGAGACATGTACACATGAATATACAGAATAAATACAAGGTAATATAGGTAAAGCATGATCTTTTAAATAAAGTTTTTCTTGACCCTTTTGATTTCTAGCGCCCTCTTTCTCTAAAATACTTCCTTTTTATTCTGTATATACGTGTGTATATATTCCTTCTGCTAAACATGAGTGAAAGCTAAGTTTTGTTTAAGTGATATCACCTATATTTCTTTTTGGGCATTTGAGTGTAGTAAATCTGAGATAATGAGAAAGAGCCTGATTCTTCTTTTGCAATGTTAACTTCCCCAAGCAAGAGCAGGGGTGGGGAACCGGGCCTGGGCTGTGGTCTTTTGATTGAGTCTAAGTTTTACAGAACAAATCCTTTTTTTAAAGGGATTTGTTCTGTTAAGTTTGGATTCAGTCAAAGGGCCACACTTGAGGATCTAGAGGGCCATGTGTGGCTTGGAGGCTACAGATTCCCCACCCCCGCCCAACTCTGAACTCAGTTGGTATGAGCCCAGAGATCAGGTTTATTAGTGAGGGAGGGAAGGTCTACTCCCGTGGGCCAGAATGTCTCATAATTATACCTGTGAGCTTCTTCATCTTGACAACTGTTGCTTCAAAAAGTTGAGGAAAAATTAATTTCCCATTATTTATTTTATCAGGATGATATTTTCTTACTTCCTTTCCATTTCTTCCTTGAAGATACTTCTCAGTCTCAGGAACAGATGGAAATTAAACTTTTCTGGTCCGTGGATTAATTTAGAGTCAGTTCTGAAGGTCTGCCTTTAAGTTCGTGATTTTTTCGTGAAATCTATCTCAAGCCAATACTTCAATTTGAGAGCAAAGGGAAGGATATTAAAAAATTCAGAAAATATGATTTGGGGTAGAAAAATGAAAGAGGATAGAGGCCTCTAGGCTACTCAGTAGCCCTGTGTGGGAAGGCAGTGCAGTGAGAAGGCTAGATTTTAAGCCAGAGGAATTTGGGTTCAAATTCAGGCTCTATCATTACTTCTCTACTTTTGTGACCCTGGGCAAGGCCATCTTCTTCTAAGGGCCTGATTATCCTCATCTGTTAAGTGAGGGGGTTGAACCCGATGCATTCTAAGGTCTCCTCTAGCTCTAAATTCTAGGATGTGAGCCTGTATACTTTGAACATTTTTAATAAAAGCACTGGAGAACATGGGGCATGGCAAGCACTGAGCAATGTCATTTAAAAATGGATTATATTTTAAAGAGGAAATGGCAGATTACTGTTTATAAGTCATTTCAGACTCAACCGTCTATGTGCAGTCAAATCATCAGCTAGAGCGGGCAAAGGTCAAAATAGACAACAGATTAGAAATAAGGATACAGATGAGAAGACAGCCATTACAGCAGCCAAAACTCCACCTGTTTAAGGAAACTCCTGACTGAAATGCAAAATGAAAGAAAGAAGGCTACTAACTTATTTCTTTAAAGAAACAAATGAGTTTAACCCACTAAAACAGATCACTATTATTCTAATGGGGGAGGGGGAGGCTGTGAATTAATTCAACATTTTCTGGAAGGCAATACATATTTTCATAATGGGTTCTTTAAAAAAAAAGTAAATACTCTATTCCTTAATGGTCTCATGACTAGGACTACACTCTCCTGGGCATTATTGACAAGGAAAATAAAATAGGCCCATTATCATCATTATTAACATCATAACTAACATTTGTAGAGTACTTTAAGTTTTGCGGGTGCTATACATATATTATCTTGTTTGAGCCATGCAAAACTATTCCTTGCGGGACTCTTTATGTGAGCAAAAACTTGGATACAAACTAAGCGTCCGATGGTTGGTAAATAGCTGAAAAAAATTATATTACATAAATATAATAGGATATGATTTACCATGAAAAAGAATAAAATAAAAAATCTAAAGAAATATGGGAAGACATATGAATTGATTCAGGGTGGAAAAATCAGAACCAAAAGGTTAATGTGATGTACTAAAAACAGCTAATTAAAAACAACAGTAACAGAAACAAATTCATGTTCAATATATATATAGCCTTGCTTCTGCCTAGCCTTGGGGCAGACTTATAACCTGTTCATATATAAAGGGCTTTGACTTCTGATTGGCTGAAGGAATGCTAACCCAAAATGTTGCTTCGGATTGTTGGAGATATTCTTCAAGAGGAAGCTGGTTGAGAATAGAAACTATTGAATGGTGGACTGGAACACTCAGAACCTTGGATAATTTATGAGAGCTAGACCCATCATGTTCCTTGACCTATAAGGCTTACAATTTTAGAGACTGCTGAGAGTGGACTTCCCCTGGGTGAGATCATTCTCTTTTCAGGTATGAATTGCGATCTTGTCTTTCACTCAGCTGAAGAGCTCATTTACTCTTATGTATTCTTTGTTTTATTCCAATCTATAAAACTTCTATGTCTGTTTGCTGTTTTATGCTTTGATAAATAGGTTGACTCGCAATTGCTATTTGTGATAGTCTTTGGTGTTTTCAGTCTTTGGTGGGAAGAGGCTAAGCTGGTGAGTATAATAAATAGGGTACTTTCTCTCTCAAGAGTGATCATATAGAGCTTTTGTTGTAAACCTATAGTACGTATAGCCTAGAGATATTTGAATGGTGACAGATATAATTCTTGCCTAATACCCCTCTTGGAAATAGGAGGGATGACCTAACCTCAACAGATCTCTGTCCTACTTGACCCTCTTCTCCACCCAGATTAGTGGAAATGCAGCAAAGATCCTCATTTTACCTTCCATAGTAGCAGGATAGACTTCAGATTACAATAATAACCCTTAGGACAACTACTTCAAGCTTGGACAGGAAGGACGGGTGCATAGAGTGTAGGCCAAGTACGTCTGGGTATGATAGTATATTACCATTGACCTTTCTTTCCTCCTGAAGAGAGAGCTAGGTACAACTTTGGTCCATGCTCTATGGATATTTATAATTGTTAGATCTATATTTAAGTTAATACATACATATTTTGGGTTGAAGATAATCAGCAAGTAACAGAAGTATATGAACATATGTATGTGATCACTTATTATCTCTTCTCCTCCTTTTGGGGTTTTGGGATTTTAAAATTTTTCTTGCTTTCTTTTTTTGTTGTTTATATGCTTATGGGTTTGTTTGTATGTCTTGTTTTTTAAGTAATATTTTATTTGACCAAATACCTACAGAAGAAACTCATGCTTGAAGTGAGACAAGTTTAAAGGCACTTAATTTCAAATGGGAAAATTTTTTTTAAAGAATGGAAAACAACTGATGATGCTTCTACTTCTCCCACAAGTGGTTGAGAAAGCACTAGCAACACACAGACATTCCTGATCTATACAGAACCTTGGTGAGAATGGTCTATGTGTTTAAGAATGGTCTGCTTGATAAAAACATAAGAAGGGAAGTTAAACATTCACAGATGGCTTTCTCAACCAAATTACATCTCTATGGTTACACATCTGCCTGAGAGGTATAGATATTATTAGATCTGGCTCTTTTTCTAATTTATCAATTAAAAAAAGGCATTTGATCTAACAGAACAAGTGTACATATTCATACACAAACATATAGAATAGAGGCTCTTTAGGATCAGGATTGTTTAATTTTTTATTTTCATACTCCCAACACCTAGCATAGAACCTAGTACATGGTAGGTAATAAATGCTTATTACTTGCTTGAATATGTAATATGCATATGCAGATAAGAATATGTAATATACATATATGTGTGTTTATAAGTGTGCATATGCATGCCTTGAACAAACATTGCAGAAGTATAATTAGCTATGTCTAGAGTAGCGGAGCAATTGAGACTGGCTGATGTTTGGGAAACTATACCCAAACTGTTTAAGGCTGTGGTTTCTAAATTTAAAGAATGATATACTCCTGGGGGAAAAATGGTCATCCCTGCCCTTTTCTTAAAATGGTCTACTTAAATAATTTTCTGAGCTTGTAAAAATCATTGGTAGACAAAGCATAATGCAATTTTCCAGTTCAAACACCAGTTTCAATGAACTATCACATGACAAGTCTATTAACCATTGTTATTCAGTGGAAGTAAGATCAAATGTATGATGGTTGTCCATGGCAAATGGGTTCTTTATTGATTTCTATTTAGAGATAAATAGATCTTTGAAATAAATTGAGAATTATTTCAGTAGATTAGTCAACTGATTTTTCTATTTAATTTGCAGAGAACATACTTTTAAAATTAGGAAACATAAAAAATTCTATTTTGTAAATTTGTTCTTTATAACTCTAAATGTTTTCGCAAATTCAGTTACCATGTCTTTCTAGATCAGAGTATAAAATTAGGGAACTTGCATTGATGTATTTTGATTACCCAAGCTTTAAAAAATATTCAATAAATATTCAAGTTTCAGGAGCAAAGTTTTTATTATAAAATAATTTTTGATATTGTTATTATCAGTAAACAAATAGTAATTTCTTCATTCTTCTCAATCTATAAAGTACTTTGGCCCGAGAAAACCAGAATGTTTTGCAAAATTATAGGAGTGCCAATATATGCTCTTATATTATCACCTAGCTGTATAAAAGCCTTTCTTTTAATGGATTAAATTTTTAAAAATTCTTAAAAGTTAATATTAACAATGTAAAAATGCATATAGCATGCTCCTTTAAGATTAAGGGAAGGTCCTTGCTACACTTGAAATCTCTCAATCCAAATGACTGTCTGTGAAGCATGCAATGTGTCCAAATTGCACAAGGAGTAGCTGTATTTTTAATTAGTATTTATATAGACCTGTGTTTTATCCTTGACATTGATTGAACTCCATCCGTTCAAAGTCTGATGCAATTCTCCCATATTATATCATTTTTATTAAAAATTCCATCAATTATATTTTCTCTTGATGTGACATTGCTATCAATAAGTCTGCAAAGTAACAAATCTTCACTAACATTAATTTCAACAACATATCATACACCTGTAATCAAATGAATTTCTTTGACTACACATATTGCTTTATGCTTTTGCAATGCAAAATAGGATGATTTTAGTTTCTCAATTAATTGATTGCAAAGGTCTCTAGACATGGGCAATTTTCTGTACCACTATATTACCACAAGTGGAACAATCCAAAACGTCATTGCTCATGCAATGAAGCCAAGCATATTTCAACCATTCAAATGGTTCTAAGAAGTGACGTTCCTCTTATCAGATGAAATTTTTACACTTAGAAACTCTTTAAGTCATTTTATAAGATTCAAACAAGGCTTATGATGTCAGAGCCATTTTTAAAAAGTTGAATTGTATATATGTTATTAATAGTATGATTATTGTATATCAGCCCTGTGATTACATTAGTATGGAGAGCTTCTAGTAAGTAAATTCTCTCTAGCAGGGCAGATTAGCATCTGCTCTACAATTTAGCTCGCGGCAGAAGTGCTTAACCTGTTGTCCATATATCCCCAAGGGCAGTGGTGGGATTCAAATAAATTAACCACCTGTTCTCCAGGGACCAAGATGAGGCATAGCTTCTGCTGCTGATGTGGCGGGAGCAGGCACCGCCCCCGCTAACAACCAGTTGGCCAAACTCAACCTAAAATTAGGTACCAGTTCTGTGGAACCAGTGTGAAACAGCTAAATCCCACCACTGCCCAAGGGATATAGATTTCAGGGAGTCCTTGAACTTGTTTTAGAAAAAAAAATATTGTATTTTTTACTATGATCTAGCTGAAATTCAGCATCTACTTCAATTTTTTATTTTATTTTATTTTTAAAGATTGTGTTCCCATCTCATCCAAGCTGGAACTGAAGCACCAACTAATGGCTATCCCACTACTGTTTGGCATGGGAGCTTTGACTTGCTCTGTTTCTCATCCAGGTCCCTCCTTTTTAAGAAATATTGGTGAGCTTTTTAAGAAATGTTGGTGAGCTTCCAGGAGTTCACCAAATTAATGCTGAATTTAGTAAAGACACCTCATTGGCATAGCCCACTCAGCACTCCTGAGTTGAAAGGATCTGCCAGCCTTACGTGCTCTTGTAGCTGGGATCACAGGTGTATATTACAATGGATACTTCCTTTGATTACTTTAAAAAGAGAAAAAATACTATTCTGAAAATGGGTGTGTAGTTTTTACCAGGCTGCTAAAGAGATCCATGGCGCAAAAAATTAAGAACCTTTGTTTCAAAGAGTTGCTTTAAATAGTATGTCAGAGGTGGGACCAGATTCTAAGGTCCTGACTCTAAGGTCAACTCTATCCCTTATACCATACTGTCTCTTTTTCTCATTAAAAACATCTGATTTTCTTTGGAAAAATACTCTTGTCTTCTCAACATATTTTGCATGTACATTTCTAGGATGCCATTTTAATTTCTTGGATTTCACGGAATCTCCAGCTAAATCATTTGAACAAAGCAAAGACTTTCCTCTCTATAAATAAGAGTATTTATGGAACCTAGTGATAAATATAGTAGATGACATTGTTTTAAACTTAGGCTTCTTACTTTGTGTTTCTATATTTCTGTGACTCAAACTGTCTCTGTTGTCTTTGCTTATACTAGCTTTAGCTGCTCTGGGGGATTTTTCTATTTAAACATTTCACTTAAGAAACAGGAGAGAATAAAATATTCAAGACAACTAAATTTAAATTTCATTGTTTGGATTTCAAGCAATTTTCTGTAACCATTCTTAAGTTATTTCAGTTTTTTAAACTTTGTAGTCTTTTGAGAAAACATTATTGTATTTTATTTACCAAAATGAAAGATATTGAGAAATACAACATATATGATGCTACTTTTAACTTCCTCACAAAGATTGTTTTAACTTTTAATTTGAACACTCCACATCCCCATCCAAATGCAGCAAGCAGCAAAATAACACAACTCATCTGTGTCATGAACTCAACATGTCCCTCATGGACCAAGCTCTGGGAAGTAAAAGCCCTGAATACTTTGGGGGTGAGGGATGCTAATCCCAAAGAGAAGGTCTGATTCTTTCTCTTTTTCTGCCTCCAAACTAGAGCCACTCCAGAGAAATCTCTCAAACAAAACAGAAATGGCCCAAGTCTAGGGTCTCTCTGAAATATGAGTGACAGAATCCCTTTTAGAAAAAGTATTCAACATATACCATATTTCCCCAGATATAAGATGCACCTTTTTTTTTGAAAAATTTGGGGTCTAAAAACTGGGTGCATCTTGTACAGTGTAGATTTCTTTGCTTGCATTTCCTGCTTTTTCGCGCTTGTTTTTGCTCTCATTGTTGTAGATTTTTTTACTTGTATTTCCTGCTTGTTGTCTTTGCGCTCATTGTTTCTCATTTGTTACTGGTATATTAGGTTACATTTTGCCATGTTCTGCCCAGAAATGGCTCAGAAAAGATTCTCGTACAGTGCTGAATTCAAGTTAAAAGTGATCCAGTTTGCAAAAGTGAATGGACTTCATGCTGCTGAATGTAACTTTGGTCCTCCTCCAACTTAGGAAACAATCCGAGACTGGTTACGGGAAGAAGAAACCTTACTGAAAACACCACAGTAGAAGAAGGCCATGAGAGGCAAGAGTGAAGAAACTAACTATAGGAGAAGTTTGTACCTGGGTGAAAAGATCCTGGGATAATATCAAGAGTGAGATCGTTGTCAAGTCATTTCTCTAAAAAATTCATTCATTCATTCATTCATTCATTCATTTATTCATTCATTTATTTATTTATTTAACATATTTAGTTTTCAGCATCGATTTTCACAAGAGTTTGAATTACAAATTTTCTCCCCATTTCTACCCTCCCCCCCCACTCCAAGATGGTTTATATTCTGGTTGCCCTGTTCCCCAGTTAGTGCTCCCTTCTGTCACCCCACTCCCCTCCCATCCCCTTTTCCCTTCCTTTCTTGTAGGGCAAGATAAATTTCTACACCCCATTGTCTGTGTATCTTATATTCTAGTTGCATGCAAAAGCATTTTTGTTTGTTTTTGAACATCTGTTTTTAAAACTTTGAGTTCCAAATTCTCTCCCCTCTTCCCTTCCCACCCACCCTCCCTAAGAAGTCAAGCAATTCAACATAGGCCACATGTGTATCATTATGTATAACCCTTCCACAATACTCATGTTGTGAAAGACTAACTATATTTTGCTCCTTCCCAACCCGTCCCCCTTTATTGAATTTTCTCCCTTGACCCTGTCCCCTTTCGAAAGTGTTTGTTTTTGGCTACCTCCACCCCCATCAGCCCTCCCCTCCATCATCCCCCCCATTTTTTTTATCTTCTTCTCTCTTCTTTCCTGTGGGGTAAGATTCCCAATTGGGTATGTATGGTATTCCCTCCTTAGGCCAAATCTGATGAGAGCAATGTTCACTCATTCCCCCCTCATCCACCCTCTCCCCTCCTCCCACAGAACTGCTTCCTCTTGCCACCTTCATGCGAGATAATCCACCCCATTCTATCTCTCCTCATCTCCCTCTCTCAGTATGTTCCTCTCTCATCCCTTAATTTGATTTTATTTCTTTTAGATATCTTCCCTTCATCTTCAACTCACCCTGTGTCTGCTCTCTCTCTCTCTCTCTCTCTCTCTCTCTCTCTCTCTCTATATATATATATATATATATATATATATATATATATACACACACACACACACACAGATATACATAAACATATATGTATGCATATTCCCTTCAGCTACCCTAATACTGAGGTCCCTTGCAATTTCTTTTTCTTGCTCTTTTTCTTGATTACCTTTACATGCTTCTCTTGATTCTTGTGTTTGAAAATCAAATTTTCTATTCAGTTCTGGTCTTTTCACTGAGAAAGCTTGAAAATCCTCCATTTTATTGAAAGTCCATATTTTGCCTTGGAGCTTGATACTCAGTTTTGCTGGGTAGGTGATTCTAGGTTTTAATCCTAGCTCCATTGACCTCCAGAATATCGTATTCCAAGCCCTTTGATCTCTTGATGTAGAAGCTGCCAGATCTTGGGTTATTCTGATTGGGTTTCCACAATACTCAAATTATTTCTTTCTGGCTGCTTGCAGTATTTTCTTCTTGATCTGGGAGCTCTGGAATTTGGCGACAATATTCCTAGGAGTTTTATTTTTGGGATCTTTTTCAAGAAGTGATCGGTGGATTCTTTCAATTTCTATTTTACCCTCTGGCTCTAGAATATCAGGGCAGTTCTCCTTGATAATTTCTTGAAAGATGATATCTAGGCTCTTTTTTTGATCATGGCTTTCAGGTAGTCCAACAATTTTTAAATTATCTCTCTCGGATCTATTTTCCAGGTCAGTGGTTTTTCCAGTGAGATATTTCACATTGTCCTCCATTTTTTCATTCCTTTGGTTCTGTTTTATAATATCTTGATTTCTCATAAAGTCACTAGCCTCCACTTACTACAATCTAATTTTCAAGGTAGTATTTTTTTCAGTGGTCTTTTGGACCTCCTTTTCCATTTGGCTAATTCTGCCTTTCAAGGCATTCTTCTCATTGGCTTTTTGGAGCTCTTTTGCCATTTGAGTTAGTCTGTTTTTTAAGGTGTTGTTTTCTTCAGTGTAATTTTCAGTATTTTTTGGGGTCTCCTTTAGCAAGTCATTGACTTGTTTTTCATGGTTTTCTCGCATCCTTCTCATTTCTCTTCCCAATTTTTCCTCTACTTCTCTAACTTGCTTTTCCAAATCTTTTTTGAGCTCTTCCATGGGACCAGTTCATGTTTTTCTTGGAGGCTTTTGGTGTAGGCTGTTGCATTTTATTGACTTCTTCTGGCTGTATGTTTTGGTCTTCTTTGTCAGCAAAGAAAGAATGCAAAGTCTGAGAGTGAATCTGGGTGCGTTTTCGCTGCCTGGCCATATTCCCAGCCAACTAACTTGACCTTTGAGTTTTTCAGTGGGGTATGACTGCTTGTAGACTAGAGAGTTCTATGTTCCACATTTGGTGGGGAGATGCTGGCTCTGCCACACCAGCACTGCTCCTTCCCCAAGAACCCCCAACCCGAACTGGGCTTAGATCTTCAGCAGGCTGTTGCAGTCCTTCTCTGATCTGCCACTTAATTCCTCCCACCAGGTGGGCCTGGAGCCGGAAGCAGCAACAGCCGTAGCTGCCCCACCTCCGCTGCCCCTGGGGCTGGAAGCCGAACCGCGAACTCCTTCCACTCCTGCAGCTTTTCCCACTAACCTTCTCAGCAGTCTTTGGTGTTTGTGGGTTGAGAAGTCTGGTAACTGCTGCAGCTCACTGATTCAGGGTGCTAGGGCATGCTCTGCCCGGTTGCTGGTCTTGCTGGTCCGTGCCACTCAGGCTGGGCTCTGCTCCACTCCGTTCCCAGCTCCCAGCTCCCAGCTCCGTGTGGGATAGACCTCACCCAGTGACCATCCAGGCTGTCCTGGGCTGGAGTCCTGCTTCCCTCTGCTGTTTTGTGGGTTCTGCCATTCTAGAATTGGTTCAGAGCCATTTTTTATAGGTTTTTGGAGGGACTCAGTAGGGAGCTCACGCTAGTCCCTGCTTACCAGCCGCCATCTTGGCTCCCCCCCCTCCCCCCGTTGTCAAGTCATTTAAGAAGTGTGGCATTTCAAATGCCATAGATGGAACTGAGGATGAGGCAATATATGAAGACAATGATTTGTCATAAAAACACAGATGAGAACAAGCTTATGGATGGGAGTTTTGACAGTGATGAGGAGTTGTATGAATTTTATGATGAATAAAACTTGAGTTCAATAACTTTAGTTATATATTTTCTTATCAAATTTCGGGCCCCAAAATTAAGGTGGGTCTTATACATGGGGAAATACAGTAATATGGGTATCAGGTACAGGACAGTGATTTATTTGCTTCACTTCAGAAACTACATAAGATGCAAAGATCTACCAGAAGATATGAACGAAATATAGGAAACATAACACTCATAAAATTATACATTACACTAATTATATTCTCCCATAAGGACAACTTTGTGGGGCTTAGATCTCCTATTTGATGGTGATGGTGGCAGATGGTCCCATTCTCAGATATACTTCATTCATTGTCAGTGCTAAGTATTGTGCTTGGCACATAGTAAGCATTTAATAAATGTTTATTGACTGATTGCCTATTGACTGTCAATTGGAGCAAATTCACCATATTAGTTTTGCTTTTGTTGATTTTGATTTAAACTTAATTTCCACTGAAAAATAGTGAATTATTTATTCAGGAGTTGTACTAAAAATACCCAATAATTTTGGCTATTGCTTCATACTCTTCTTCTCCACCAAAAGTCTTGGGCTCCACAATGGGATTGTACTTTACATTTTGTGAAACTGTGGCTTAAGTCATTTTAAGCTATTCATGATCACAGAAGGCCATCCTTTGAACATAAATATTCTTCTGGGGCTGCTATGTGTGTGTCAAACATGAAGTGACATCATTTTGGAACAATCAAAATTACATCTAAAGGTCGATGGAAAGATGCAAGGTAGGTGTCAGCTGATTGCAACATGTTACTGATGCTGACTAATCCAGAAAGTGGCAAAAGATATCATTGAAGATATGTGTGACCAGAAAAATAGAGAGGCTGGTCATGGGTAGAAAGAGATTACAAATGGGCAGCCCAGGGCTGAATTAGGACTCTTGAGACATTAAAAATCCAGTAAAAGGCTATCAGGGCATTGGATGGGGTCTATTTAATGGAGTGAACCATCTGTTGATTATTGATACTCTCTTCTTCCCTAGATTCCATGACACTGGCTTCTCATGATCTTTCCCTCAACTCTCTGACTTTTCTTTCTCTTTTGCTAGATTATACTTCTTTCAGTCTGTAATATTGGTGTTCTCTCAAGGTATTTTCCTAGTCCCTGTTGTTTTTTCTTTCCATACTCTTTCCCTTGATAATTTTATCCTCTTTCGTGACTTTAACAATACTTCTGTACAGATGACACACTTTTTAAAAATTTAATTTTAAATTTATGGAATAAAACAAGCATTTCCATAATATAGTACAATAAAAAGATGATTATACACAAAACTGCAAATCTACTCTGCAGAGCGTGCTATTCTTCTAAAATATACAACAAAATTATCGTGTAAATTTCTTTTTTCTTTTTTTCTTCCCGCCCCTCACCCGATCCTAAAGATGGCTAGCATTAGACATAAATAGGTGTGTATATATATATGTATATATATATATGTATATATGCATACATATGTATATATATGTAAAATTATTCTATACATATTTCTATTTATCATTTTTTTCTCTGGATGCAAATAGCATCTTTCTTCATATGCCCTTTATATTTAATTTGGGTATTTATAATGGTCAAAATAAATTATTCACTCAAAGTTGTTCTTAAGACAATATTGCTGTTACTATATACAATGTTCTCTTGGTTCTGATCATCTCGCTCTTCATTATTTTGTGCAAGTCTTTCCATGTTTTTTCTAAAATCATTGAGCTCCTGATTTCTTATAGCACAGTTCATCACATCCCTATACCACAACTTATTCAGCCATTCCCCAGTTGATTCCCCTATAATTTCCAGTTCCTTGCCACCATAAAGAGAGCTGCTACCAACATTCTAGAACACAGAGGTTCTTTTCCATTTTCCCCTAATCATCTTTGGAAATGGACCAAGTAGTAGTATTGCTAGATCAAAGGATATAGGTAGTTTAATACCTCTTTGGGCATAAACTCACACTTTCATATCTCCATTTCCAACCATTTTCCAGAGGTTTGGTCTCCTTGTTGAATATCTCCATCTAGATGGCCTGCCATCAGCTCAAACAATATATCTGAAATAGAACTTAACACTTTGTATCCTACTACCAAAAAAAACATCAAAAACCAAAAACTTACCACTCCTTTAATTTTTCCTCTGGGACCACCATCTTCTCAGTCACCCAGGGTCATAATCTTGGAGTCATCTTTTGCTCTCATGTTCCTAATCCTACATAAATAATCAGTTTCCAAGCTTTTTTTGTTCCTACTCCTATAATGTCTCTGACATTCCTTCTGATTCATTTCTACTATGTTCATTTTAATATAGGCAATCATCTCTTTCCTTCCAGATTATCATAATAGCCTCTTGATAGGTCTTCTTGCTTTAAATCAGTTTCCTTTCTAATCCATTCTTCAAAGTGGTGATTATTTTTTCTTTAAAGATTTCTTCATTTATTTATTTTTATATTCCTTCTTTAATTTTGATTTCCAAATTCTTTCCTACCCCTTCCCCACCCACTGAGAAGTCAAGCAATATTATCTCAATTATGCATGTGAAATCATTTTTGCCATATTGCAAAAAATCAAGAAAAATAAAGTGAGAAAATTATACTTCAATTTGCACTCAAAATTCATCAGTTCTCTCTCTGGAGGTGGATAGCAGTTTTTTCATCAGGAATCCTTTGGAATTATCTTGGATCATTGTATTGATTAGAGTAGCCAAGTCTTTCACAGTTGATCATCATTACAACATTGCTGTTACTGTGCATAATGATCTCCCAGTTCTTCTCACTCCACTTCACATCAGTTCATATAGGTCTTATCCTGTTTTTCCCGAAACCAACCTCCTCATCATTTCTTATAGCACAGCAGTACTTCATCACAACCATATGCCACAACTTATTCAGCCATTCCCCAATTGATGAGCATCCCTTTGATTTCCAATTCTTTGCCATCACAAAAGAACTGCTATACCTATTTTAGAACAGATAGGTAATTTTCCTTTTTCTTTGTTCTCTTTGGGATACAGACCTACTAGTGATATCATTGAATCAAGGGTCTGCATAACCTTATAGCCCTTTGGGCATAGTTCCAAATTGTTCTCTAGAATGGCTGGACTAACTCACTATTCCACCAACAGTTCATTAATGTAGCTATTATCCCTAATCTCCTCTGGCAATTGTCATTTAGTATAGGTGTGAGATGCTACCTTAAGAGTTGTTTTAATTTTCATTTCTCTAATCAATAGTGATTTAGAGCATTTTTTCATATGGCTATAGATAGTTTTGAGGTTTTTGTCTGATAATTGCCTGTTCCTATCCCTTGATCACTTATCAATTGGGGAATGGCTCTTACTTTTATAAATTTAACTCAGCTCTCTATATTTGAAAAATGAAGTCTTTATTAGAGAAACTTACTGTAAAAATTTTTAATATTACTTCATCATTTATCTTTTACGAAATGTAGTTTTCCTGATTATCCCTTTTAATTAGGTCTATTTTTGTTTTTTCTTTGTCTGAGATCATGATTACTATCCATGGCTTTTTTTTTTAATTTCAGCTGAAGCATATTAGATTCTGCTGTAGTCCTTTATTTTAATACTGTGTGTCTTTCTGTTTCAAATATGTCTCTTGTAAACAACACATTGTTGGATTCTGGTTTCTAATCCTTTCTGTTGTTTCCATGTAATGGGTGAGCTCCTTTAATGTGGGAACCACTAAATCTTGTGTGATTCTGACTGTGGTTCCACCGTATTTGAATCATATCTTTCTGGTTGCTTGCAATATTTTCTCCTTGACCTGAGAGCTTTGGAATATAGCTATAATATTCCTTGGAGTTTTCATGTTAGGATCTCTTTCAGAAGGTGATTCGTAGATTCTTTCAGTTTCTATTTTATCCTCTGGACTAAGATTTCAGGGCAGTTTTCCTTGAGAATTTCTTAAAATGCGATGTCTATTTTGCTCCTTTTTTGATCATGGCTTTCAAGTAGCCCAATAATTCTTAAACTCTCTCCTTGATCTATTCCAGGTCAGTTGTTTTTCCAGTGAGACATTTCATATTTTCTTCCATTTTTTCATTCTTTTGACTTTGTTTTATTGTTTCTTTATTTGTCATGGAATCAAAATCTTCCACTTGCCCAATTCTAATTTTTAAGGAATTATTATTTTTGAGATTTTGTAGCTCTTTTCTCATTTGGCCAATTCTACTTTTAAAGGAGTTCTTTTCTTCAGTGAATTCTTGTACCTTCTTTCCTATTTGCCCTTTTCTACTTTTTAAGGAATTATTTTCTTCTCTGAATTTTTGTCCCTCTTTTTACCATTAAGCCAATTCTATTTTTAAGGTGTTAGTTTCTTCAATATTTTTGGTGACTCTTTAGCCAAGCCATTAAATTCTCTTTTAATATTTTTCTTGCATCACTCTTGTTGCTTTTCCCAGTTTTTCCTCTACCACACATCTTTTTCTTTAATTCTTCCAGGAATTCTTGTTGTGTTTGTATCCAATTAGTATTTTTCTTTGAGGCTTTGCTTTTAGCTGTTTTCACATTTTTTGTCTTCTGAGTTTGTGTCTTGGTCTTCCTTGTCACCATAGTAGCTTTTTTATGGTCAAGTTCTTTTTTTTTCTTGTTTGCTCATTTCTTTCAGCATATTCCTTGATTTTGAACATTATGTTAAAGTTGGGTTCTGCTCATCTGGGGGTGGGGAGGCACTGTCTCAAGCTTCAGGCTTTTCTGTGCTTATTTTTGGAGGGATGATACTGGGGGTCTGCATGTTTTCAGTGCTTCCAAGTTGGTATTACCCAGGGAAAGTTGTGGTCACTGCTCTCCTGGCCTGTGCTCTAGTCTTTACCCAGGAAGAACCTCTGCTACTTTGCAGCCACAAGTACTAGCATTACTGTTCACCCTAGAACTGTGACCTAGAACTCTGTATATGCAATAGAGTTGCCAATCAGCACCAGCTGAACTCAGTGCCAGCAAGAAGTCCCCTGTAATCTCTTTCTGACCAGTTCTTTGACCCTCTTAATGTCTCTGGTCTGAGAGCTCCTGAAGTCACTGCTGCTATGGCTGCTGGTGCTGCTGTCTCACTCAGGTCTGCTTTCTACCAGACCTCTACTGTTGACCTCCTGAGTTATCTTAGCTTGCAAGTATATGTCACTCTAACCTTTTGTTGGTTCTGCTGCTCCAAAATTCTGTTTGAGGTGTAATTTTAAAGTTGTTTGGAGGTGAATGTTGAGAAAGTTCATTTGGCTTGCTGTCTCTAATCTGCCATCTTGACTCAGCCCCTGAATAATATTTTAAATTCATTCTTAGGATCATACCACTATTCCACTTGAAAAATGTTAGGATTTCCCCACTGCCTAACAAATAAAGTATAAATTGTTCCTGGCATGCCAAAATCCCATTCATTCCTAGGTAGCCATTCAACTTTATTCCATGCTAGTCCCTTTCATATATGTTACATTTTAAACAACCTTTGTGCCCTGTTCTTATCCTGTATTTTCCTTGATGTGCTATTATTTACTCAGTACCTATGCTTGAAATAGTCTCCCTCTCTACTCCCCACCTCCTTGTTCCATCCCCATGTCTTTAATACTCTCCTATCCTTTAAGACCTAAGTCAGATGCCACTTCCTCAAAAATTTATTTTATGAACCCTGCATTGCCCCACCTCCACCCCAGATGCAAGTGCCTTTTCCCTCTTCAAGTCTCTATAACATTTTCCCTGGCTTGGTTTTCATTATTTCCTAACACATTCTCCCTAAGATATTTATTTGTGCATATGTCACAGGCATACATTTTTCATTTTGTTGTTTTTCAGCCATTTTTCAGTCATGTCCGACTCTTTATAACCCCATTTGGGGTTTTCTTGGCAAAGATACCAGAGTGGTTAGCCTTTTCCTTCTCCAGCTCATTTTTCAGATGAGGAAAGTGAGGCAAATGGGATTAAGTGGGTAGATACAGCTAGTAAGTGTCTGAGGCCATAACTGAACTCAGAAACATGAATCTTTCTGATCCTTGGCCTGGCACTCATCAGCATATCCATCAGACTACAAGCCTCCTGAGAGCAAGGACTGTATCTTTTTTTCATCTTTGTATTCCCAGTCCCCAGGTCCCATAGTAGATGCTTAATATCTTTTTAAATGAATTAAATCCTTTTCAGAAGATTTAGAGAAAGATAGGGATATGACTATGATTTTCCCAAAATGAGAAAGCATAGAGAAATTTTGATCTTCATTAAGTGGAATAACTATACCGATGAAACCACCAATACACCAACATATCTCATGCTGAAAAATATAAAGATTTACGATGTTGTGATATATTTATAAAAAGTAATTTTTAGAAAAAACTATTATGCAGGGTTAATGATTAGCATGTCACTATCTGGAAATATTTTAAGAGAAAGCACTGGCATCTCCTTATATTTCAACAACATGGCCTAGTGCTCTATGGAACTGACTGGAACTTTTGACATTTTGTAACTTAATCTTCTGTAAAACAGAGCTGTTCAAATGATTGAATGAATGAAAGAATATTTATTAAGCACACTTGCTAATGGTTATTTCTGTGATATATATGATGTACTCGGAAGATATGAACATTTTTCATTCATACCAAAATGACATTATTCTGGTTGAGTTCAAGAGGTTATTTCATGTGTACATCACAATAAATCATTCCTAATTTAAGATCCAAAAAGGAAGTGCCAGGAAGTCTTCCTTTATGTTTCTCTTACATAGCTATGAGGAAAGTCTTGAAAACTCTGATGAAGAAGTTTTTGGTAGCAATGTTAGGACTAACAGGAATAAAGTGGTGCAATCACAAAGCAATATTTATAGGATTTTTTAAAAAGATCTTGGAAAGCATCAAGTGAATATTAACAAAAAGCAGTGTTCCTGTGCATACATAGCTAAACAGTTCAATGACAGAAAAAAATTCTGTTTAGATACAATGGCTTATGATCACGGTAAGGCATGGGTAACACTTTTAAATAGCAATCAATATCAGAAAATATTTCATTAACTTGTGGGGAACTTGAATCTTAGAAATCCACCATTAGAAAGTATTAGCTGCTTGATCGAAGCATAGCACCTATCACAGGTATACAAATCCTTGTTAGGTCTCAAAATTGACGTGCTAATAATACTGAACTGTGGTGTGAATTAACTTTCTCACCAAGTTTTAGGGTATAAAAAATTTCTCATATATTTGGTTAGGAATATGACCTTTCTTTCTGCATGTTTCAGCTACTTTGCTATATATTTGGGAGAGATTCAAATAGACAGTCTCTACTTTCAAGGAGATTCCTTCCTTCCCCTGTTATAATAGGGGAAAACAACACATGTTGGGAAGTGGTTACTAGAGAGGGATATTTTGTTATGGGAAGTCACAAAGGGTGGTGAGTGCATTGATAGAGCCATTGTTCAATGTGTCCTTTTCCAGAATGAGAGTGTAGATTTGATTACTACAGAACTGGAGGCAGAAAGGTTGGGGTGGGGGGTGGGGGTGGAAGAAGAAGAGTGGTGGGTCTAAGTCTGCTAGAAATGGATAATTTTCACTAGTCAGAAACAAGGCTCCAGGAAGGCAACTGGAGAGTTGAGTGAGGGGTGAGAATACATGGAATGAAGATAGCTGGAAAGCAGCAGTTTGGTGGATCTGAGTCATATGGAGAACTCTCACCAGTTAGAATCCCAAAGCAGGAGCTGGAGATCCTGGTGGGAGACAAGGAGGCTTTCTATGAAGATAGCTTAATTGCAGCTAAATAAATGGAATGCAATCTGCTCTTAGATCACATGACTGTTTCTATAGTAAACAAGGCAATAAGCAGAACATATGCCATATCATCTTTCAGTATGGAATTCACTTCTAAAGCTCAGAGCCTTAAATTATATATTTTTACATATACATACACACATATATGGAATTTAATTTATATACATATATATATATATATATATATATATATATATATATATATATATATATAATATATTTCTTTTATTAGGGATCCAAAATCTTCCTGGGAAAGACTGCAATAGTCAAATAGTGGATTTTTGTGTTAAAATTTGAATGCTAAATGGTTTCACTTTCTGCAAAGAAGTAAATTAACTAGAGAACTCCCTAAAAATGGAGCATTTTCATTTGGGGGCAGGCAAGTTGGGGTTGTCATGAATTGCACTTAGAAATACAGCCATTTATTACAGATTTTCAGAATGTAGCTATCCCATTGTGAAGGAATAAGAAGAGGGAACACAGTATCTGACTAGTCTAACTCACTGTAGTTCAGATACATGATAAAGAACCAGAATTATCTCTTATGATGTATGAGGTTGATATGTAGTAAGCTGCATTGACTTCACTTTGTCAGGTTTGTTTTATTTTTTAAAGCTATATTTGGAGTAAGAATGAATAGAACTACCACTTGGGTAGAATGGGATGGCAATAACAAACAAAAGCAAGAAAACAGAACAATTCCTAGTTGTAAATAGCTTAGCATGGTTCTTGGCACCTAGTAGACAAACCCTTGTTCTTTTTCATTCCCCTCCCCCACCATTGCTTATATTTTAGTTTTCAAAGAAATTCATCTATATCCTGGAAAGGTTGATAAGGTGATGAAACAAAAAACAAGTAAGGGATGCTATAAGAGCATCTATTTGAAGAATGAAATGAAAATGAAAGATCATGGAGAACAAAGAAGACCTCATGGTACTGGAGAAGGGCAAAAATGTTTCAGTTGTCTGGAAAAGAACAGAGCAAGGAATCTAACTTGCATGCCAACAAATTTGTTTTCTTGGCAAAATCCAAGCGTAGGTAAAAGGATCATTTAAAAGGATAGTTTCTGGAGAATCAGTAGCCCAGTCTGGTTTTATCAGGGAACGAGTCATGCCAAACTAACCTTCATTCTTTTTTTTTGATATGTTAATTATATTGGTAGACCAGTCAAGTTTTATTGAACTAGAATAAAACTAGAAGGCAGCTAGGTGGCACATTGGATAAAACAATTACCTGGAGTCAGGAAGACCTATGTGAACATGAGCAAGTCACTTAGTCTCTGAATGTTTCAACTTCCTCAACTGTAAAATGGGGATCATGATAGCACTTACCTCCCAGGGTTTTTATGTGAATCAGATTAGATAATATTTGTAAAGAATTTAGCATAGTGCCTGGCACAATAGTAGGCTTCTTTCCTTCCTCTGCCCCCCTTGAATACTTAGATTTTCACAAAGCATCTGACAAAGACTCTTCTGCTGTGTCTGCGGAAAAGACAGAGAGTTATGGATCTAGATGATAGAACAATTAAGTGGATTTAGAACAGATTCACAAAGCATCTGACAAAGACTCTTCTGCTGTGTCTGTGGAAAAGACAGAGAGTTATGGATCTAGATGATAGAACAATTAAGTGGATTTAGAACAGATGGAATAACTGGACACAGAAAGTAATTATTAATGGATCTGAAAGAGGTCTCTAGTAACATTCAGCAGGGATCTTTCCTTAGCCCTTTGCTATTTGATATTTTGTCCTTTCTTTCCACAAAATGTTAAATATGAATTTAGGCAATACTTTCATGTGTCTGTGATCTCATCACTATGGCTACTACCCCTAGCTACTACTGATCACAAACTATCCATACCTTCTAATCCTGAGAGATTATTATTCAAATGTCTCCATAAATATTCCATAAAGGATCTACCCAATGATCGTGAAGCACTTTCTCCAGATAGTTTACCCTTCCTTGGATACAAATTTAGTACATAGGCGGTTCAAATTTTATTCCTTGTTCTTCCTACATGATTGGTCCATTTTCTTTTCCAGTTACATGTCAGTCAAGAAGCATTTATTAGTAGCTGCTATGTGCCAGGCACTGTGATAAGTGATCAAGATACAAAGAAAGGCACAATGCGATCCATGCTTCCTATTCTTTTCACTCTCCTTCTTGCATATACTTCATCAATGATATGCTGCAGCCTATGAAAGGATGTGTATACCTCTCCTTTGATCTTTGGTTAATTCACAATTTTGATTCTTCAGAGGGTGTGGTATTAATTTATAATCATGTAACAATACAAAGGAAATACTGATGCTAAAAAGCTGAGGTTTTTGAGTCAAGAAGAAATTTTCAATCACTGAAATTCCTGTACAATTTCCCAATTGCAATTCAGATTTCTATTTCCTGTCTATTCATTTCTCAGCACACCTCCTAGGACATCTTGAGATATATTTACTGAGAAGGCTGTCCTATGAACTGTCTGTTCAACTGTATAACATAGTATCAACAATGGACATTTTTATTCTCTTGGTTTTTTCTGTATTGATTGTTAGGTCAAACTTCTGATTGTGAATTTCATTAAAGGACGGTCTATTGTATTATAGGGCTTGGTCCCATTATCTCAATGTCATCTACAAGCAGTAGTATCTGGAAGACCTCGCCATCTATAGGAAATTTATTTTCCGTTTGGACTCTGTCCTAGACATCCTCCTTGAGGCATGAAAACATTTAGTGGTCATGTCTCATTGATGTGTTTCTTGATTAATATTGACAGAATCACTGAACAAAGTTATTTTTGTGGTTGTATCCCTCAAAGAATCTTCTATGATCTTAACATGTGTATGACAGAACATTTTGTTCGGAGAGGCAAACATTAAACACAGCCAGAAATTGTGTTCTCAATACTTTTCAGTTGATTCTTTGACTTTAAAGGTGTGTTCTGCTATTGAAATCGGTAGCAATATCCTACGTTTCCTCTCCCATGCATATATAATAAACAATATAAAGACATTATTTTTTGTATATGAAAATAGATTCCCTACCCAAGTGTGTAGCAGTGTGCTTTACATACAGCAGATGATTCATTCATTTATTCATCCATAGCCATTTATTAATGAGTAAAAGTTATAAAATTGAACAATAATAATAGCATAGAGTATGAAATCATTCAAAATTTGCAAAATGTGAACAAAAATTTTATCTCATTTAATTCTTATAACAACCCTATGCACTACTGTCTAGCATAATTATCACTATTTTCTGAATGAGAAAGCTACAGTTCAGAGAAGTTAAGGAAAGCGCCCATGGTTATGCAACTAGTCAGTTTAAGAGAAAGGATTCAGACCCAGGTCACTGAGCACTGCCTCAGACAAACTGAGACCAGGGAAAGACCTAATTTTTAGAAAGGCCAAGGCCACCCATTGCATCCGGGGCCATTGCTAGTTGTCTTGACTTTTGTCTTGCTACTGGATTTTGATGATTCTGGAGGAGAGAGTGAGGCTGATGACTTTGTTCAGCTCTGACTCAACTTAAATCCGATTCATGCCCAATTCAAGACATCACCCTTGTGTTGTCATCAATCCTTTTTGAGAATGAAGAACCAACAACAACTGCTGATGGTAAGTCCAGCACTCAGTCTACTATATCACATTGTCAGCCATAACTACATTGATTTTTTCTCATGTAAAATTTAGCTTTTGTTCTGTATAGTGGAGTATATAAAATTATCTGAATAATTAAGGCTCCAAACCACACTTTTTCCTTAAGTACATGTGGGTGTACATATATTTATTTACATCTAGATTAATATAACTAGATCTGTCGTATCATGAAGTAATATGTAATTATATCATTTGTATCTATAGCAATTATCTATATCTAATCTACCTCTATTTCCAGGGGTATATTGGAGCCAGCGCCAAATAGATTGTGAACCAATTGTTAAATTTTCAATGTGAACATTGACACCTCAGAAATAGGCAAATGCTATAGATCAGGGCTTGATTTATTGTTTTGTTGATTGTCTAGACTTAAGAAAGTGGTGGATAAAATGTTAAAAAATGCTGGCTAAACTTAAAAGTGCGACAGGTACATTGGGGGCAGAAGGAACCAGTTGTTAGACATTCAATAGCACATATATACGTTTGTATATGTGTGTGTGTGTGTGTGTGTATACACACACACGTATAACATACACATGTATAAATGCATGCATATACGTGTATGTGTATATATACATACACACACACACACATATATACACACATCTGTGTACCTCTCTATCCGGGAGGTGTGTGAATTTTGCTCTGTATGTGCAAATATATTATTTAATAACAGCTCGATGTGTTAGGTACAACCTACCATTATTATCACTCTTTTCCAAATAAGAAAGCTAAGGTTCATTTTAGTTAGCTTGGGCTGAACAAACCTAAGGTAAGATTAGGTTAACCTAATACTTATTTTACTGATTTCTCACCCCCAAATGATCACTAAGGAAAAGAAAAGGATGGCATTCTGAATTTAGTGGACTACCAGGAAATTAAATTACAACTGACATAAGTTGAACATCTTAAATACAAAACCTTAGCACTTCAAAGCTGAATCTGTGGTTAAATAACTTTGTGAATTTTTTTCTGGTCATTGTGTCTCTTATTTGTCAAAGCAATAAACTGAAGGCCTTATTATTGCTCTGATTAGGTTGTAAACTTTATTAGGGCTTTTGGTCTTTATTGCCTTATGGAAGGAAGAGCTGTGGGTTAAACCTAGTGGTTAAAAAAAAGATTTAGTGTCTAAACTAAGAGAATTGTAGCATCTGAGGGAAGAGAGTTGTGAAATAGTAGGCAGCTGGCTAAGTTGAAGTGACTGCTTTTCTTTCTAAGAAAGGGCAAATTACCCACATTGGTATAAGCAACATAATAGCCATTCAGTACTTAAGAACTAAGTTCTAAAGAACCTGGAACTCCCCTCTGACATTCATCTCAATGTAAGTCTCTTTTCTTCTGGGTGATTTTTACCACAGATAGTTGAGACTATCTCTTTTCTGCCAGTAGAAAATACCAAAGATAGAAAGTATTCTAAATTTGGGACAAGAGAAATCATGTCCTAATCCCAGCTTGGTTACTACTTGTGTGACCTTGGGTAGATCACTTCCTTTAAATGGGCTTTAGTTTTGTCATCTGTACAGTGAGGGGTTGAGAATATATCAGAGTTGTCCAAACTGGGCTGGGGATAGGATCGAAGATCTCAGGAAGGACAGGAAGCAAGGGCCAAAATTATCAGAGATATTTTCAATTACAACTCTAACATAAATATACCCACTTTAAAAAAAAAGAAAATTAAGACCAAATCAAAGTCAACAAAAAATGAGCTGCTGATAGACGATATAATGAACTAGCAAAATGAATATGGAGCCAGGAACCACATGCCACCATCACCATCAGTCAACTTAGGCTCATGACTCAGATGAGCTATGCCATACCTTTGCTTGCTGCATTTGTGTAATGTGTAAACAATTTTGAAAATTTTGTGCAGAAATTTAAAATCCATAATATCTGTTATATTTCATAGCACCTTTCATTTTGGAAACTATAATATGAGAAGCTGCTTTCCTCTAAAACTTCCACTTTTGAAAGATTGAAATGACTAAAAAAATTGTTATAGATAATTTGTGAAATTCTCAACAATTAAATTTAAAGTTAATTGCCAGATATTTAAAATTATACCTGTGGTACAAATTATTTTTCCAAAATCTTTAAGAAAAATGTTGATAGGTGGGAGTATGATTTTTTTAAATAAAGGGGGGCATGAATTAATTGTAATTTATTTAATAGTGTAATTTTTAATAAAGGAGGAATAAATTAATTTAATATTCATACTACATAAAATTTAGATACCACTGGACTAGATGACCTGTAAGATCCTTTCTAGCTCTAAATCAATGTCTAGTAGTAGCATGTGAAGGATATGCAATTCTGAACCACAGGCTATCTTTTCATTTCTGTCCCACATTAGATTTCCTTATTGTATTAGAGAGCAAACTCTAGCATGCAAAGGGTTGATTGAATTAGAATCTTGGCTCAATTCAGAAAGCACTTATTAAACACCTATTACATGCACATTTCATTAGACACTGAGAATAAAAGACAAAATAAAATAGTACCTCCTCCTCTAAAAAAGCTTACATTCTACTGGGATGGGGGGAATAATTGGTACACCAAAAAGTTAATAACAAATAAATACCAAGTAATTTTGGTGGTAGAGTGTGTGCTACCAATTGGGGAAATCAGGAAAGGAGTTACATATATAGAAAGTGGCACTTGAACTGGGTCTCCAAGAGAGCCAAGGGTTCCAAAAGGTGGAGGCAGGGATAGATAATACATTCTAGGTATGGAGTACAGCCAGTGAAAAGGCCCAGAGTCAGAAGATGAATTGTGGTATGCCAAGAATATCAAGTAGGGCCAATTTGGCTGCAATATAAAATGCATGAAGAAGCATAATGCCCAAGCAGCTTGCAAAGCCAGGGTGGAATCAAACTGCAAAGGACTTCAAATAAGAAAGAGAGGAGTTTGCATTTTATCATAGAGACATTGCAGACCCAGTAAAACTTTTTCATCAGGGCGGTGTCCTGGTCAGATCTGTGCCTTAGAGATGTCATTCTTTAAGTGTATTTGTACATTAAGAAATCAGGTTTTCAGAGTGACTCTGAAAATAGATTTAGAAGTAGAAGGGAAGTCAAAAGCCACCCAGTCCAATGTCTTCATTTTATAGATGAAGCCAAAGGAAGTTAAGTAACTCAGGGTATAAAGTAGGAAACATCAGAGGTGAGATTTGAACACAAGGCTTCTGACTCCAGAGTTAGTAGACATCCCATCATACCATACTATCTCTTTAATTAAAAAAAAATCTGGAAAGACCTTTATGTAATAATATAAAGAAAAAAAGGCAGAAGCAGAAGAACAAAGACCAAAGTGAATGAATTCACAAAGAGAATAAATGTCTGGAATGATCAAATCAAAAATATTGATTTAACATTATTACAAAGAGTGACTGGAAAGGCATCATGAAATTTTATAAGTTGAATTCATCAAAATATAAATAATTGCAAAGCAAGCATAATTGGTTATATTGAGCTTTAAATGTTTCTTTGCAATAAATCATTTTAAAAAGATGATGTTTACCATCTATTCTTTTGGTTAAAAAAAGGTTTATCAGTTTACATAAAGTATTGTCCTGATTATTACAAAAATACTAATTTTCTAAAACACTTGATATGCAATCAGTAAAATCCCTATCAAGCTTATTTCTAAACAGTTATTTCCAGACTAATCACTTTTTAAGTTGAAATATAGCTTGTATTTAACATTATGGGAATTCCGGGACATTTAAAGTTGTACATATGGATACTTCAGAAAATGACTTCAAAGGACCCATTTTCATTCATTTCTGTTTAGAAGAGTTATACCTTTAAGAAATCATTTATCATTTTGTTTTCAAACTGGAAATGTTAATTCAGTTTTATTTTTGAATTGCAGTTGCAACTGGAACAGGGCCTGAAACAATTTCTCAGGGCAGTCAGTCCTGAAAAAACAGATAATATCATCAAATCTTCTTTGTGTCTCATCCCTCCCCACCCTTTCTATTCCTGTTAGGTCAGAAACCCCATGTATTTGTTCACATATTCATTGCAACAGCTGATTGAAAACACCAGCGTAAAGGTCTCCCTGCTGCTCCTTGGTGAAATGAGAAGTTAGGGGAGTAACTGGAACTATTCTCTTGTAGCCCCTTCCAAATGTCCTGCCAGTGAGAACTACAGCTGTCTCTGAACCCCAGTGTTTTCTGAAATAGGAAGTTAAATCCAAGTCCACCATTCAGTGTTGTAATCTGCACTGCTGGGATAGGTGCTACACTGATGAGCTGATACTTCCACTGGAGTATCAAATAAGTCCGAGTCTTGATTTCAATGGGCAACACCTGGCACTGGAGGCTGCAGGAAGTCCTCAGAAGTAGATATGCTTTACTTAATCCTTAGAACTGATAAATTGTTCTATTTCTTTATTCATTTTAAAAATTGTTTATTCATCTACTCATTCATTCATTCATTTATCTATTCTTTTTTCTTCCTTGCTTCTCTCCTTCTTTCCTTCCTTCCTTCCTGGCCTAACTGGTTAAATGGATGAGGTGTCAGAACTCTGAATCATAGAACCACAGACCCAGAGCTGGAAAGGATCCTAAATATCATTCAGTCCACCTCCCTCTTTACAGTTGAGAAAACTGTGGTTCAGAGAGGTTATAAGTGACTTGCCCAAGGCCATACAGGTAAGTACAGAGGTAGGATTTATACTGTGGTCTATAGCTCAACATTTTCTCCAGTGCCTGCCAAGGTATATTGTGCATTCTTTATATGGCTTTAGTCAATTTCTCTTTTTGATTCCATACTTCGAAATCTGACTTCTGTGGATTTTTTTCTTCTTTGTCCCCAAATTCTTAACTCACCCAGGTGTTCAAATTTAAGGGAATAGTTCCATGGATGCTTTGGTTTTGAAGCTGTTTGGGAGAATCTCTGCCCATGAACTTCAAAAACCAATCTGCAACCAAATATAGTTTTGATCTCACAGTGATAAACCCTGATTTGTAAAGGTTATGATGAAGCTGGCAGCAAAACTCTCCCATAGATTGTCTCTCATAGGATTTTGTTCCATAGCCTGTCAATCCAACTTCTGGTTAATATCTCTCAATAACTCTTTTCTTCTGAGGGTGCCACAATTTGCAACTCTTATTCCAAAAAAGAATGAGAAGGGCCCCATAATGTATAAAATTATTTGAAGTCAGAACGCATCCTTTCCTTCCCTTGGCCTGATTCCATTAAACCCATTTGCTGTCAATTGGGTGCTTTAAGACTTCTACAAAATAAATGTCCCTCAGAATAGCATTGATGACAACAGCCTTGGGAACCATTGAGCCTTTGACCATGTCCATATTTTATGTTGTTGTTTTTTAAAATTTCACTTGAGGTTGGAAAACTGTGGTTTCAATGCTAGAACACTTAGTTAAAAGGCTTTTAGCCAAGTACTGGTGCCAGATTTCAAGTAGGGCTTCATAGAAGAATAGAACTACAGAATTGGAAAAGGGATTTTAAGGATCAACTAGTCCAATAACCTCCTCCCCACCCTTCCATCCCCAATTATCTTTTAGAGGAAGAAGCTGAGGATCAAAGGTGTGAAATGACTTGTTCAATGTCACATTTAATCTGTTGCAAAGTCAAGACTAGAAATGGGCTTCTTGACTTCAAATTCATTGCTTCTATTATACATATCATTGAGAGAAAATATCCTTCAGTTCTTCAATAGAAGTATCTCATGGCAGTGGGTACTCCCTCCATTGATACATATAGCAACCCTTCCCTAACTTCCAATCCTGAATGATTATTGTCCATATCCTTTTATAACCTGGCTGTCCCCACCGCCAGTGCCTTTCCTCTAATGTTACCTTCCATTATATATACATACATACATACATATATACATATATATATATATATATATATACATACACACACACACACGTACACACACAATATATGTGGGTGTGTATGTATATACAGATGTGAGTATACATATATTTATATACACATATGTGTATATATACCTATATGTATGAGTGTGTAACAACGTTACTAGCAGCTGCTATGGAGGTGTAAGGCCAACAACACCAGCACACGAGAGGGCTGCTAGCACAGGTTCTTTGATCTGCTTTTCTAAGAAAAGCAACTTTATGGGGTTTACAATCTCACTTTAATTAAATATACCTATATCATTCACTTAGTTCAGGGGAAAAAAAGTAAGTACTCCAAACTTCAGAGTAAATACAAACAGAAATTACAAACAGAGAAAATAACACAAATCAACAGACAGGCTTCTGTCTGACCATAGCAATACATACATAGTTACCAGAGAGAGAAGCACCAACATCTGGGTTTTCAAAGCCAGGGGCTCCTTAACAGCTACCCAGAGTTTTGTCTGGCAAAATCAAAGGAACACTCTTCCAATGAGTGAGCCCTCAGCAAAATGCTAACCTCAGAGTACATGCATACTTCTTCAGGCACAGTCCACAGAGGCCATCACAACCATGTGACTCAAACTCATGTGATTTAGGCTTTCTTGTGACTTAAGCAGGTCAAAAATGTTGTGTTCCCCATTAGGATGTGTACTCCTTGAGGGCAGGGACCATATTTTTGCCTTATTTTGTATCCCTAGCATTAGAGTATCTTTATTAATAAGCCAATAGATGCTTGATGAATGTTTATTGGCTTGACTAACTTGACCACCCAACTTTCTGGAGGATTTGCTCTACATATTTTTACAATTCTAGCACTTTGGCTGTTCATCTGTTATCCCTTTGTCTTCTCACAACTGGCTCACCTCCTTTTCTGGTCATTCATTTCCTTAGTAATATACTTTATGTCACTAATTGTGCATAGATCATCATTGCAAATATACTTTAGCCTTCTTGCCTTCACTTTCTGCTCTCCATTGCCGTTGCATCACCCATAACTGATTCTTCAGAGATTGTAATATTCTACTATCATTATCTTAAAAGTTGCCCTTAATTTTTATTTCTTTCTCCATCTTTTCATCTACCCATTGTCATTGAACTACTTCCTATTCCCCCCTCCAACTGCTACTTTTCTCTCTCTCACAAAATTGTCCTGTATTTACCTATTGTAATTATTGTATTCCATCTCTTCCTCTCTTTATAATGTAATATTTTACAATGACTTTATAATAACTTTGAGGGAAAAACTGCTTATTTTTAATTTTGTATCCCTAATGCTTGGCATAATGAATGGCACATAACAAGTACTTAATACATGCTTATTGTGAGGGATATAAGGGAGTGATAATCACCTTAAACTCAACCCCTGAACCCATGCCTCTTTCTAACTTCCATATTTCTGACAATGGCATCATCATCTAAGTCTCCTAGGTTTACAACTTTGGAGTCATCTTGGACTCTTCCTTCTCTCTCTTGCCCCACTTCCACATCCAATCAATGATTATGTCTTGTGCCTTGCTTGGATGATATTTCATTCTTCAAAAAGTAGTGGAAAGTTCCATAATACATTCTAAATAGATATGTGACCCTAAAATTAAAGACCACACTATAAAAAATTAGAAAAGAAATAGATCATATATTTCTCACAACTAAGGGTAAGAGATGTATTCTTAACCAAATAAGGTGTAGAGACAATTAAAAAAGACAAAATAGGTAACTTTGACTACAGGAAACTAATAAATTTCTGAATAGATAAAATTAATGCACCTAGAATGAAAAGGGAAGCAGCAGAATGGGAGAAAAAAACATTTATATCAAATTTCTCAGGTCTTCCTGACTCTAAGGCCAGCACTCTATCCATTGCACTACCTTTGTGAAGGAGGAAAGTCCACCAGTGTTGCACATTGCATTTTTTCAGACTTTTTCAAAGTATTAATAATCTGTGCTGATTTTTCCTCTATGTTTTCTTTTTTCTTTTGTCTTAAAAATACTAATTTTTATATGAAAATGCTTTCTGGGAGGGAAAGGGTAAGAGAGTGAGGAGAACTATGATGATCTCAAAAACAAAAGATGCCAATAAAAATATTTTAAAGTAGTAGAATTAATAAAGAGAAATATGATTGCAGACCTGATTCTAACCAAAAGACAGGAATTGTTCCAAGTATAATTTTGAAGACAATGGGAAAAAGTCATAATGCCACCTTAATGCTCATAATTAATAAGGAGGAGAACACCAGGAATAGGTCTATTCCCATTCCTATAATTAGGAGAGAAAATTTAGGAAATTCAGAGAAAGCAGTTAGGATCCTATTGCCTAAAATTCTACAGTGGAAATTGACTCAAGAGAGGTAGAATGATGTCAAGAAGGAAATGCTAATTACACAAATAGACATTATTTCAACGAGCAAGAAAAGGGACAGGTGTCTAATGAAATCCATAAATGCACAAGGAACTTACCAACCAACTTTCTTCTCTTATTTTTAAACATGATCTACTGATGCCTTTTGATTTTATACCACAGTCATTTGTGGAAATATTGCCTCCTTCTTCCATGCTCCAAATTGAAACCTCCCTTGCCATAAAGAAAAAGAATTAAGCAAAAAATCACTGATGAAGTGACCACATCTGGCAATTTATGTAACAATCTATTCCTGTAGGCCCCTACCTCTTTGCTAAGAGTAGGGAAACATGATAATGTCTCAATATCTATTTTCTAGGACAATGATTGGTTATTGCAATTATTCAGACTTTTATCTCCTTTTAGAGCTATTTTGCTTTATTTTACTTTAGTTATCATGCATCAATTCATACAAATCTCCACATTTCTCCAAATGCCTCATATTTGTTATTTCTTACTACACAATACAGTAATATTTTATTACATTCATATGTAATAGAATGTTGCATACTCTATATATAGTCCCATTTTGTTCAGCCATTTCCAAATCAATGGGTGTTATAGGCCAGGACTAATTTGAACTAGTCTGGTAGTTCGGGTACAAGATTAGAATTAGCCAAGTCTCTCCCAGAATATCTAATAATTAGGAAGGAAGGGCAGAGGAAAGAAATGAGTATTTATTAAGCACTTATTATGTGCTAGAGACTGTGCTAAGCATGTAACAAATATTACTTAACCATAGCAGCATAGTCAACAAAGATATTGAACTGACTTAGGTGAATGGAGCTTCTCTGTCTCTATGTTGGCCATGCTAGTGTTCTGGCCAAAAGTCTGAGGGAGCTGCTGCTAACTCTTCACATATTGATTGTTTGTACTTAGGCCAAAAAGAAGCAATGCCAAAGATCCAAACTTTAGTCCTATGATATGATTAAGTATTCAGGGTGGTTTCAATACTTTTTAAAGCAAAAAGTAGTCTTCCTCATATGGCTTATACTGGTACCTACTTTGTTCCAAACTCAATTTTACAATGCTGCTGTGAAAAATTTGGCATATATTATACCATTTTGGGCTGTGTCTTTGAATTCCTTGTGATCATAGAGTATATACAGAAGGAGAATCATTGGCTCAGGGTGCATGGACATTTGACTCCTTTTTCTCATGTAATTCCAGATTGTTTTACATGATGGTCAAACTCATTCATAGCTCCATCAGCAAAGTGAGTAGTATAGTTGTCTTCCCACAACTCCTCAAACATTAACTGCTTTAGTTTTTTCACTAAATCTATAAATAACATTTTAAAAACATTTTGGCATGGCTTATGAGCACTAAATGTTTTTCAAATTGTTTGTCTTCCTTTATTTCTGGAAAGAATGTTTTGTAGCAGTATTCATATAAGGTTAACTCCCAGATGGTGCTTTTGTTGTTGTTGCTGTTTCAGTCCTGTCTGACTCTCTGTGACCCCATTTTGGGGTTTGGCAAAGGTACTGGAGTGGTTTGCCATTTCCTTCTCCAACTCACTTTACAGATGAGGAAACTGAGGCAAATAGAGTTAAGTGACTTGCCTAGAGTCACACAGCTACTAAGTGTCTGAAGCCAAATTTGAACTCATGAAGATGTCTTCCTGATTCCAAACCCAGTGCTCTATTCATACCACTTAGCTGCCCTGGTATTTGGTATACTTCATGCTTATTTTGAATGTAATTTCTATTATTGTTTCCTCCTTTATTTTCTTAGTACTGTATAAACATGCTAATGAGTTTTGTGGATTCATTTTGGTGGGAAATATCAAACTAGTGGATCCCTAAAGTTCCATTCTAGTTCTATGGCTCTATTCTTCTGAGCCTAAGAAACTCTACTAGAAACCTAGGTCCTGTTTCTTACTGAAGCTATTACTTCAATTACTTTCTTTGCTGGTTCTTATATTTTGTAAGCAAACCATAATGCTATCTACAAATGGGAATAATTTTATCTTCTCATTGCCTATGTTTTTGCCTTTAATTTTGCTGTCTTTTCTATTTGCTATAGCTAGCATTTTTAGAAATATGTCAAATAACAATGATGTATCCTTGTTCTACCCCCTTTTTATACTGGGAGAGCTCACTCTCATCTAAATTGGTTCAAATAGGTAAAATACACACACACACACACACATATACATATATACACTCAATCAGGTGTACAGTCTTCATCCATTTAAAATACTAGCTCTCAGTTTTTGATGTATGCTTTCAATCATATAAATGGAAAGCTATGGAATGCATAAAACATGGGTCCCTTGACCAGTCTATGCATTTCTATGAGAAGGGCCCTTCCATCTCTATGCTCACTAAGTTTTTCAACATAGATCACTGCTACAATTAACTAAGTTTTGAAAGATATATCAAAAGTAAAGATCTTCCATGAGTAAAGATCTTCCACTAAGATAGTGGAGTGGAAAAAACACTACAGCCAAACTTTCCCAACATTTTACTCAAAAAAACTAAAATAATGCCTCAGATCAAATTCTGGAGCAGCAGAGCCAACAAAAAGTCAGGCTGAGACATTCTTCAAACCTAAAACATCTTAGGAGGTAGGAGAGAGAGGTTTGTGATTTAGGAGTTGGGACTGACCTGGAACCTACATAGATGCAACACCACAGGTGGGACTTATTGGTTGTAAGAGCAGCAGCAGCAGCAGCTTTGGGAGCTCTCAACCCACAGATAGTAAGGGGATTTGGTGGCTGATCATAAAGACATTACGGAGGACTCATGTGCTAGGAATGGGCACAGGACCAGATGTTTAGCATCTCATTGCCTATACCCACTTATAGGTCATAGTTCAAGGAGAAAGAGGAATACTCTTGACCACAAGGGAGCAGGGACTCTGAGAATAGTGTCACTTCTTGTCTCAAGGACGCAGGGGTCCTGAAGAGCAATATCACTTCTAGTCCCAAGGGAGCAGAGACCATGAAGAACAGTATCACTGCAGATCCCAAGGCATCAGGGGCCCAGTGACTATACCCTTTCCCAGATCACACCACCTTGGAAGCACAGAACTAGCTCTGAAGATAGTAGTATAAAAAGCCTAGCAGCTACCATGTTAAAGGAGCGGAGGGCTTGGAATATAATATTCTGGGAGGCAAAGGAGGTATGGGTACAACAAACAATTACCTACTCAGCAAAACTGAGTATAATACTTCAAGGGGGAAATGGATATATAATGAAAGAGAGGACTTTCAAGTATTTCTGATGAAAAAGACCAGAGCTGAATAGAAAATTTGACTTTCAAATACAAGACTCAAGAGAAGCATATAAAGGTAAACATGAAAGAGAAATCATAAGGGACTAAATAAGGTTAAACCAATTACATTCCTATATGGGAAGATAATACATATAACTCCTAAGAACATTATTATTATTATTAAGGCAGTGAGAAAAACTCCATATAGACAGATAATGGGATAATCTCAGAAAAAATGGATGTACAAAAAAGATGGAGGCACTGGGAGAAGGGGAAAGGGAGAGGAAAATGGGGGAAATTATTTCATATAAAAGAGATGTTCAAGAAGAGGTTTTACAGTGGAGAGGAAAATGGGGGGGGCAGGCAATATTTGAACCTCACTCTCATCTAAATTGGTTCTAATAGGTAAAATATATATACATACACTCAATCAGGTATAGAAATCTATTTTACTCAACAGGGGAGTAGGAGGGGATGGGGACAAGAAAAAGGGGAGGGCAGATAAGGAAAGGCAATGGTCAGAAGCATAACAGATTTTTGAGGAGTGAGATGCTAAGAGGATAGAGACAGACAGAAACAGAGATAGATAGACATACCAACACAGAGACAGAGAGAGGAGGAGGAGATGAGGAGGAAAAAATAGGATGGAGGAAAATGCAGTTAGAAATCATAACTGTGAATGTAAATGAGATGAATTCACCCATGAAATTGAAGTGGAGAGTGGAAATTAGAATCCAATAGTATTTTGTTTAAAAGAAACACAGCTTAAACAGAAAGACATGTACAAAGTTAAAATAAGGGGTTGGAGCAGAATCTATTATGCTTCAGGTGAAGTTAAGAAAAAGGCAAAAGTAACACTCATGATCTCAGACAAAGCAAAAGCAAAAGCAGGCCTAATTCAAAGAGATAAAAGGGGAAACTACATCTTATTAAAAAGTTACCATAGACAATGAAGTAATGTCAACACTAAATATATATGCACCAAATGGCACAGCATGTAAATTCATAAAGGAAAAGTTGAGTGAATTAGATAGCAAAACTTTATTAATGGGGGACCTTAACTTTCCCTTTTCAGAACTAGATAAGTCTAACCATAAAATAAATAAGAAAGAAATTAAGGAAATGAATAGAATTTTAGAAAAGTTATATGACAAGCCTCTGGAGAAAACTGAATGAGAATAGAAAGGAATATACCACTTTAATTGGCTGTACCTGGCACTTTCACAAAAAATTTTAACCATGTATTAAGGCATACAAAATTCACAAACAAATGCAGAAGGGCAGAAATAATAAATTCACCCTTTTCAGACCATACTGCAATAAAAAGCTGTGGAAGCATTGATTAAAAATTATTTGGAAACTAAATATTCTATTCCTAAAAATGAGTGGGTCAAAGAAGAAATCATAGAAATATTCAATAATTTCATTAAAGAGAATGACATCAATGAGACAGCATACCAAAATGGGGATGCAGCCAAAGTAGTATTTAGGGGAAAATTTCTATCTCTAAATACATACAAAAATAAATAAGAGAAAGATCAGATCAATGAACTGGGCATGCAACTAAAAAAGAACATACTTAAAATCTCCAATTAAACACTAAAATGGAAATATTAAATATCAAAGGAGAGATTAATAAAATTGAAAGTTTAAAAACCAATTGAATTAATAAATAAAACTAGGACCTGATTTTATGAAAAAATAATAAAATAGATAAAATATTCTTTAATTTGATTTTTAAAAAAAAGAAAGAAGGAAACCAAATTATCAGTATTAAAAATGAGAAAGGCAAATACACACCGCCAATAAAGATGAAATTAAAGAAAATTTTAGGTGTTATCTTTTGCAATTGTATGCTAGCAAAACTGACAAATCTAAGTGAAATGAATTAATATTTATGAAAAAATAAATTGTCCAGATTAACAAAGGGGGGAAAAGAATACTCAAATAATCTTATCTTAGAAAAATAAATAGACCAAGTCATAAATGAGCACTTTAAGAAAAATCCACAGGACCAGATGGATTTACAAGTTAATCCTACTAAATATTTAGGTAGCAATTAATCTCAATACCATATAACTATTTGGAAAAATAGGTAAAGAAGAAGTCCTACCAAACCCCTTTTCTGTCACAAATATGAATTTGATACTGAAACGAAGGAGAGCCAAAATAGAGAAAGAAAATTATAGACCAATTTACCTAATGAATATTGATGCAAATATTTTAAATAAAATAATAGCAAGGAGACTATAGCAATGTATCACAATACACTATGACCAGGTGAGATTTATATAAGAAGTGCAGGTCAGGTTCAACATTAGAAAAACTATAAACATGACTGACTGTATCAATAATAAAAACCACAAAAACCACATGATTATATCAATAGATGCAGAAAATGCTTTTGATAAAATGCAACATCCATTCCCATTAAAAACACTAGAAAGCATAGGAATAAAATGAGCCTTTCTTAAAATGATAAGTAGTACTTATACAAAGCCAAAAGCAAGAATCATCTGAAAAGAGGATAAACTAGAAGTTTTCCCAATAAGATCAGGTTTGAAGCAAGGATGTCCATTATCACCACAGTTATTCAATATTGTATTAGAAATGCTAATTATAGCAATAAAACAAGAAAAAGAAATTGAAGGAATAAAAATAGGCAATGAGGAAAAAACTATCACTCTTCATAGATGATATGATGATATACTTAGAAAACTTACAGAATCAACTAAAAATAATTGAAACAATTTTAACAAAGTTGCAGAATATAAAATTAACCCATATAAAGCATTGACATTTCTATATACTGCCAACAAAACCAAGCAGAAGGTGAGAGAAAGGAGGAATTTAAAATCACTGAAGAGGGGGGCGGAGCTAAGATGGCCGCATGAAGGCAGCATCTTACCAGAGCTCTCTCACAAGGTCTGTCAGATTCCTATAAAAAAGTGAATTTGAGCAGATTTGAGAGAGTCAGAAACCGCGAGCAGTCTGCGTGGGGCAAATTTCCGAGCCGGGAGAGTCTGAAAGGCTGGAGGAATGAACCTGCAGGCTCGGAGAGTGCTCGGTGCGGAGCTGCTCCAGACCAAGGCGGAAGCGGCTGGCCGAGAAATCCACGTGGGAGACGGGCTGGGAGAAAGCTGGGCGCCCGAAACTGGCAGAGATCCCCAGGACTCCCAACACAGGATGGCAGTCTGTGGGAGCGACGAGAGGCAGCGCAACACCACCAGCCGCGAAAACACCCAGTCCTGACGCTTGCAAAACCCAGGAACTCGGCTTCTTGAACTTCTGGAAGACTCAATGGCCAGGTAAAAGACTCTAATCCCTCCCCCCCTCACCCAGAGAATTCCTCGGGAAAAAAAAAGAGAACTGAAACAGAGGAGAGAGTAGAGGGGCCTCACAGGACAAATACTAGAAGCTCATTAGTCCCAGAGGGGCAGAGTGGCAGGGGTTAACACCGGGAGCCCAGACGTAATCTTGCTCCCCCAGGGGAAGTGCCAGACATCAGCTCAAACAACAAACAGCTGAGACCATTGCGGAAAAGCAAGTGCTGGAGAGCACCCACAGGGAGTGAGACGCCAGGGAGCCAGACCCCTTCCCCACACCTCAGGAAACTGAAGGTCATAATTCTAGACTCACAACCCCCAGAATAAGAAAGCTGGGACAGAAAGCCCTGAGACCCACAGATAGAAATTCATTAAAATCACTGAAGACAATATAAAATACTTAAAATTTTACCTGCCAACACAAACCCAAGGACTATATGAACAAAATTATAAAACACTTTTGACACAAATAAAGACAGATCTAAGCAATTGAAGAAATATGCAATGTTCATGGGTAGGCCAAGCCAATAAAGTAAAAATGACAATTTAACCTAAATTAATTTCCTTATTCAGTGCCATACCAATAAAACTATCAAAGAATTATTTTATAGAGCTAGAAAAAATGATAAAATTCATCTGGAAGAATAAAAGGTTGAGAATATCAAAGCAATCAATGAAAAAAACATATGAAGGAAGGCAGCGTAGTGTATCAGATTTTAAACTACATTACAAAGTAGTAATCATAAAACAATATGATACTGGCTAAAAAACAGGATAATGGATCAGTAGAATAGATTAGATGCACAACATGCAATAGTAAATGACCATAGTAATCTAGTGTTTAATAAACCTAAAGATCCAAGCTTTTGGGATGAGAACTCGCCATTTGACAAAAACTGCTGGGAAAACTAAAAAGCAGTTTGGCAGAGACCAGGCATAGTTTCATCATACATCTCACACCATACACCAAAATAAGGTGAAAATAGATAAATGATTTAGCTATAAAGAGTGATATCATAAGTCAATTAGAGGAACATGGAAAAAAATTAACCTGCCAGATCTATGGGTAAAGGAAGAGTTTATGCCAAAACAAGAAGTAGAGAGGATCAGGAGAAGCAAAATGAACAATTATAATTTCATTCAATTAAAAAGTTTTTTGCATAAACAAAACAATGCAGCCAGTATTAGAGAAGGAAAGCAGGAAACTAGGAAAAAAATTTTACAGTATGTTTCTCTCATAAAGGCCTCATTTCTCAAATATATAAAGAACTGTGTCAAAATTATAAGAATTTAAATCATTCCCCAACTGAGAAATGGTCAAAGGATATGAACAGACAGTTTTCAGATGAAGAAATCAAAGCTAACTATAGTCACATGAAAAAAATGCTCTATATCACGATTGATTAGGGCAATGCAAATTAAAAACAACTCTGAGGTACCACATCACATGTGTCAGATTGACTAATATAACAGAACAGTGAAATGACAAATGTTGGAGGGAATGTGGGGAAACTGGGATACTAAAGCATTGTCGCTAGAGTTATGAACTGATCCATCCATTCTAGAGAACAATTTGGAACTTTGCCCAAAGAGCTATAAAACTGAGCATACCCTTTGGCCCCTCAATACCACACTACTAGGTCTATATCCCAAAGAGATTTTAAAAAAGAGGAAAAGGACCTGTATCTGTAAAAAATACTTAAAGCAGCTCTTTTTTTGTGGTGGCAAAGAATTGGAAATTGAGGGAATGCCCATCAACTGGTGATTGGCTGGACAAATTGTGGTATATAATTGTGATGGAATACTATTGTGCTATAAGAAATGAAGTTCAGGATGCTTTCAGAAAACCTGATATTTACAAGAACTGATGCAAAGTGAAGTGAGCAGAACCAGGAGAATGCTGTACAGGCTAACAGCAATATTTTACAATGATTAACTGTGAATGACTTAGCTATTCTCAGCAATACAATGATCCAAGACAATTAAGGACCTCTGATGAAAAATGCTATCTACCTCCAGAGAAAGAACTGATGGAGTCTGAATGCAGAGTCAAATAATACTTTTCTTTTTTAACTATATTTTTCTTCTTGTTTTGGGGTTTTTTATCTATGTTTTCTTTCATAACATGAATAATATGAAATATGTTTTGCATGACTGCACATTTATAACTTATATCAAAATGCTTGCCTTTCCATTGGGTGGGGAGGGAGGGAAAGAATTTGGAATTCAAAATGCTAAAAAAAAAGTTTAAAATTGTTTTTATATTAATTGAAACCCAGACAGGCTGGGAGAAAGCTGGGCGCCCAAAACCAGCAGAGATCCCCAGGCCTCCCAACACAGGACGGCAGTCTGTGGAAGTGAGGAGAGGCAGCGCAACACCACCAGCCGGGAAAATACCTACTCCTGAGGCTTGCAGCCCGAAGGAATGAAACGCAGCTTCCGGGAGACGTAATGGCCAGGTAAATGGCTCTCATCCCTCCCCCCCCTCACCCAGAGAATTCCTCGGGAAAAAAAAGAGAGAAAGCTGGAACAGAAGAGAAAGAAGTGGGGCTTCAGTGGTCAAATAGTAGAAGTTCATTAGTCCAAGAGGGGCAGAGTCGGCAGGGGTCAACACCAGGAGCCCAGACGTAATCTTGCTCCCCCAGGGGAAGTGCCAGACATCAGCTCAAACAACAAACAGCTGAGACCATTGCTGAAAAGCAACAGTTCTGGAGAACACCCATAGGGAGTGAGAAGTCAGGGAGCCAGACCCCTCCCTCACACCTCAGGAAACTGAAGGCTATAATTCTAGACTCACAACCCCCAGAATAAGAAAGCTGGGACAGAAAGCCCTGAGGCCCACAGATAGAAATTTGTTGTAAAGCCAGAAAAAGGCAAACCAACATGAAGAAGAACACAAAAAAACCGAGGACAATAGATTCTTTTTATGGAGACAGGCAGGATCAAAATACCAATATGGAAGAGGACAGCAATGACACTATAGACATGTCTGATACCTCAAAAGGTAATGTGAACTGGTCTCCAGCCCGAAAAGCATTGCTGGAAGAGCTAAAGGAGGATTTTAAAAACCAAATTAGGGAGCTAAAAGAAGATGAAATCAAGTACCTAAAGAATAAGATTGGTGAAATGGCAACGGAGATACAGAATCTAAAGAGAGAAAATGACACCCTGAGAGGTAAAATCAACCAATTGGAAAAAGAGACTCAAAAGCAAAATGAAAACACTAACTCATTTGAGCAAGTGGAAGCTAATGAATCTATGAGGCACCAAGAAGTAGTAAAGCAAAACGTTAAGAATGAAAAAATAAAATGTAAAGAATGAAAAAATAGAAAAAAAAATGTGAAATATCTGATTGGGAAAACAACTGACCTGGAAAATAGATCCAGGAGAGAAAATTTAAGAGGTATTGGTCTACCGGAAATGCACGATGAAAAAAGGAGCCTTGACAGTATCTTCGAAGAAATTATCAGACAACTGCCCAGAGGTCCTAGAACCAGAGGGCAAAATAGTCATTGAAAGAATTCACCGATCACCCCCTGAAAGAGATCCCAAACTGAAAACACCAAGAAATATTATAGACAAATTTCAGAACTATAAACTCAAGGAGAAAATACTGCAAGCAGCCAAAAAGAAGAAATTCACATATCGTGGAACTACAGTCAGGATCATGCAGGATCTCTCAGCTTCCACATTAAAAGACAGGAGAAAATGGAATATGATATTTCGAAGGGCAAAGGAGCTGGGACTGCAACCAAGGATCAACTACCCAGCAAAACTAAGCATAATTTTTCAGGCAAGGAGATGGACATTCAATGAAATAAGGGAATTCCAGACCTTCCTGATGAAAAGGCCAGAACTCAATGGAAAATTTGATCTCCAAATACAAAACTCAAGAGAGCCATAAAAAGGTAACTAGGGGGGAAAACCCCACAAATCTTATTAACCAATAACGGCAGGTTGTTTGCATCTTTATGTGGGATTATATCATATTATGTATGTTTTATATATATATATATATATATATATATATATATATATATATATATATATATATATATATATATATATATATGTCAGTCTTGAGAATGGTACAGCTATTATGACAATTGAAAGGGATATACATAGATTGTGAATACCTGTATAAATTAACTGATATAAAGATAAAAAAATATAAGTAAGAGATATAAAGGGAGAGCTATGAGAGAAGAGGTAAGGAGGTAGTAGAAAAGGGTAAACTACACCAAATGAAGTGACACAAAAACATATTATAGTAGAGGGAAAGAAGGGAGGGAGAAGAGCAGTATTTGAGCTTTACTGTTATCTGATCTGGTTCAAGAAGGGAATAACATACCCCGATAAGTTTAGAAATCTAACTTGTCCTACAGGAAGTAGGAGGGGAAGGGGGGAAAAAGAGAGGGGGGTGATCAGAAGGGAGGGGAGAAGTAGCAAGTGGGAAATGGTAAGATAAGGGAGGGGAATAAAGAGGGAGGGTAAACTGAGGAAAGCGGCGGTCAAAAGCAAAACTTTGTTGAGGAGGAGAAGGGGAAAGGGAGAAATAAAAGCATAAACAGGGGGAAATAGGACAGAGAAAAAGACACAGATAGAAATCATAACTCTGAACGTGAAGGGGATGAACACTCTCATAAAACAGAAGTGGATAGCAGAATGGATTAAAAACCATAATCCTACAATATGCTGTTTACAAGAAACACATTTGAAACAGGGGGATACACACAGGGTAAAGGTAAAAGGCTGGAGTAAAATATATTGTGCCTCAGCTAAAGTGAAAAAAGCAGGTGTAGCAATCCTAATCTCAGACAAAGCAAAAGTAAAGATAGATTTAATTAAAAGAGATAAGGAAGGACATTATATCCTGCTAAAAGGTACCATAAACAATGAAGCAATATCATTGCTTAACATATATGCACCAAGTGGTAAGGCATACAAATTCTTAGAGGATAGGTTAAGGGAGTTACAGGAAGAAATAGACAGCAAAACTATAATATTGGGAGACCTCAACCTCCCTCTTTCTGAACTTGATAAATCTAACCTCAAAATAAATAAGAAAAAAGTTAAGGAGGTAGACAGAATTTTAGAAAAGGCAGGTATGATAGACCTCTGGAGAAAGCTGAATGGGGATAAAAAGGAATATACTTTCTTCTCAGTGGTACATGGCACATACTCAAAAACTGACCATGTACTAGGGCATAAAAACCACACAATCCAGTGCAGAAAGGCAGAAGTAGTCACAGCACACTTTTCAGATAATGATGCAATAAGAATTATTTGTAACAAAGAACCATGGAAAAATAAGCTAAAAATTAATTGGAAACTAAATAATCTAATTCTAAAGAATGAATGGGCCAAAGAACAAATCAGAGAAACAATTAATAACTTCATTCAAGAGAATGACAATAATAAAACAACATACCAAAATTTATGGGATCCAGCAAAAGCAGTTCTTAGGGGAAGTTTTATACCCCTAAATGCTTACATGAATAAAATAGGGAAAAAGGAGATCAATGATCTGGGCATACAGCTGAAAAAGCTAGAAAAAGAGCAAATTGAAAATCCCCAATTAAATACCAAATTAGAAATTCTGAAAATCAAAGGAGAGATTAATGAAATTGAAACCAAGAAAACTATTGAATTAATAAATAAAACAAAGAGCTGGTTTTATTAAAAAAACCAATATAATTGATAAACCTTTGGCCAATTTGATTTAAAAAAAGAAAGAAGAAAATCAAATTACCAGTATAAAAAATGAAAAGGGTAAGTTCACCTCTAATGAAGAGGAAATCAAAACAATAATTAGGAATTATTTGGCCCAATTGTATGCCCGTAAATTTGACAACCTTAGAGATATGGATGAATATCTACAAAAACATAAACTGCCCAGGTTAACAGAAAAGGAAGTAAAATTTCTAAATAGCCCATCTCAGAAAAAGAAATTGAGCATGCCATCAATGAACTCCCTAGGAAAAAATCTCCAGGGCCAGATGGTTTTACATGTGAATTCTATCAAACAGTTAAAGAACAACTAATTCCAATACTTTGTAGACTATTTGGGAAAATAGGTGAAGGAGTCCTACCAAATTCTTTTTATGACACAAATATGGTACTAATACCCAAACCAGGTAGAGTCAAAACAGAGAAAGAAAATTATAGACCAATTTCCCTAATGAATATTGATGCAAAAATTTTAAATATAATATTAGCAAAAGGATTGCAGCAACTCATCACGAGAATAATACACTATGACCAGGTAGGATTTATTCCAGGAATGCAAGGCTGGTTCAATATTAGGAAAACTATTAGCATAATTGACCATATCAACAACAAAACTAGCAGAAACCATATGATCGTTTCAATAGATGTGGAAAAAGCCTTTGACAAAATACAACACCCATTCCTATTAAAAACACTAGAAAGCATAGGAATAAATGGAACCTTCCTTAAAATTATAAATAGCATCTACCTAAAACCATCAACAAGCATTATTTATAATGGGGATAAACTAGATGCATTCCCAATAAGATCAGGGGTGAAACAAGGATGTCTATTATCACCCCTATTATTCAATTTGGTACTAGAAACGTTAGCTGTAGCAATAAGAGAAGAAAAAGAAATTGAAGGAATTAGAATAGGAAAAGAAGAAACTAAATTATCACTTTTTGCAGATGATATGATGATTTATTTAGAGAATCCTAGTGAATGAAGTAAAAAACTACTTGAAATGATAAACAACTTTAGCAAAGTTGCAGGATATAAAATAAACCCACATAAATCCTCAGCATTCCTATACATTACTGACAAAGCCCAACGGCAAGAGATAGAAAGAGAAATTCCATTCAAAGTTACTGTAGACACTATAAAATATTTGGGAGTCTATTTGCCAAGACAAACCCAGGGCCTATATGAACATAACTATGACACATTTTTCACGTGAATAAAGTCAGATCTAAATAAATGGAAAACTATCAGTTGCTCATAGTTAGGCCGAGCTAATATAATAAAAATGACAATTCTACCTAAATTAATCTATCTATTCAGTGCCATACCAATCGAACTACCAAAAAATTATTTTACTGAGCTGGACAAAATAATAACAAAATTCATCTGGAAAAACAAGATGTCTAGAATATCTAGGGTATTAATGAAAAGAAATGCTAGAGAAGGTGGCCTAGCCATAACGGATATTAAACTGTACTACAGAGCAGCAATCATCAAAACTACCTGGTACTAGCTAAGAAACAGGGGTGTGGATCAGTGGAATAGGATAGGTATACAAGACGGAGAAGTCAATGACTATAGCAATCTACTCTTTGATAAACCCAAAGAGGCCAGCTTCTGGGCTAAGAATTTACTATTTCACAAAAATTTCTGGGAAAATTGGAAAATGGTAGGGCAGAAACTGGGCATAGACCAATATCTTACACCGTATACCAGAATAAAGTCAAAATGGGTTCATGATTTAGGAGTAAAAGCTGATACTATAAGTAATTTGGGAGAACAAGGAATAGTTTCCTTACCAGATTTATGGAAAAGAAAAAAATTCATGACCCAAAAAGAGATAGAGAGCATTACAAAATGCAAAATGGATAATTTTGATTATGTTAAATTGAAATGTTTTTGTACAAAAAAAAAGCCAAAAATTAGGAGGGAAGCAGAAAATTGGGAGAAAATTTTTGCAACTAGTATCTCTGATAAAGACCTCATTTCTAAAATATACAGGGAACTGAGCCAAATATATATGGCTTGTAAGCCATTCCCCAATTGAGAAATGGTCAAAGGATATGAACAGGCAGTTTTCAGAGGAAGAAATTAAAGCTATCTATAGGCATATGAAAAAATGCTCTGGATCACTACTGATTAGAGAAATGCAAATCAAAACAACTCTTAGATACCACATCTCTCCTGTAAGATTGGCTAAAATAACAAAGCAGGAGGATGATAAATGCTGGAGAGGATGTGGGAAAATTGGAACATTGTTACATTGCTGGTGGAGTTGTGAGATGATCCAGCCATTTTGGAGAGTAATTTGGAACTATGCCCAAAGAGCCATAGGAATGTTCATACCCTTTGACCCAGCAATACCACTTCTAGGGTTGTATCCCAAAGAAATCACACAAGAGGGAAAAGGACCCATATGTACAAAGATATTTATAGTGGCTCTTTTTGTGGTAGCCAAGAATTGGAAATCAAAGGGATGCCCATCAATTGGGGAATGGCTGAATAAGCTGTGATATATGAAGGTAATGGAATACTATTGTGCCATAAGAAATGGGGATGATACAGACTTCGTAACAACCTGGAAAAACCTGCACAACATAATGCTGAGTGAGCGGAGCAGAGCCAGGAGAACATTGTACACAACCACAGGTATATGGATTCCGTGAGGACCAACCCTAACAGACTTCGTTCTTCTTAGCAACGCAAGGTGCAAGGACAACTCCAGGGAACTCAATGGAGAATGCTATCTTCATCCAGAGAAAGAACTGTGAAGTTTGAATGCAGATTGAGGCACACTACATGCTCACCTTTTTTCTTCCCTTTTGTTTTTGTTCTTGGAGTTTTTTTTTTTTTTGGTTCTGTCTCTTCTTTCTCATGATTCATTCCATTGGTCATAATTCTTCTCCACAACTTGACTAGTGTATAAATTAATTCAATGCGAAGTTATACATGGTAGTTATATGAGATTTCATGCCGTCTTGGGGAGGGAGGGGGGGAGGGAGGGGAGAAAATCTGGAACTCAAAATTATGTAGAACCATGTGTTGTAAACTAAAAATAAAAAAAATTAAATTAAATTAAAAAAAATTTTTAAAAAAGAAAAAAATATTAAGAAATACATGTCCAATATCTTTCCCCCTATACCTTCTTCCTGCTACCTTTCCTGTTACTGTAGAGGGCATCCTCTCAGTCTCCCAGGTTTACAACCTAGGTATCATCCTCCATTCCTCACTATCTCTCACCCTTCCTATCCACTCTGGTGTCAAGGCCTGTTGATTTTACCTTTGTAACATCTCTTAAATGCATCCCCTTCTCTCTTCTCACACAGTCGGCACTCTGGTACAGGCCCTTATCATGTTATATTTGTGCTTATTGCAATAGTCTGCTAGTGGGTCTGCCTGCCTCAAGTCTCTCTTCACTCCAATCCATCTACCATTCATCCACCAAAGTGATTTTCCTAAAATATGGGTCCAACCATGTTATGCCTACCCCACCTTCCACTCAATAAATTCCTTTGACTATCTATCACCTCCAGGTTCAAATACAAAAGCCTCTCTCTCACCTTCAAAACCCTTCATAACCTAGTCCTCTCCTACCTTCCCAGTCTTACACCTTACTCCCAATTAGGTACTCTTTGACCCAGTGACACTGGTCTTCATGCTCTTTCATGAACAAGGCATTCCATCACTCTGCTATGGGTATTTTCTCTGACTGTCTCCTATGCCTGGAATGCTCTCTCTCCTCACCTCCCCCTCTTGGCTTCTCTGTATTTTTTTAAGCCCCAATTAAAATCCAGTTATCTAACAGAGGTTCCCAAAATGCCCCCTGGGGGTGCTGGAACAATCCAGGGGAGCAGTAGTAGCTTTGGGTGCAATTGTGGGGCATTGAATAAAAATAAGGGGGCAGTGAAAGCATAAGGAAAGAAAAGAAGACAAGAAAATTAAAAAAAAAACATTCATACATGTTTCATCTGTTGTGTAACAGAATTTAAAGTGGTAGTGATTACATTATTTTCCAAATAAACACACAAAATGCAAGTTATAACCAATTGGTGTTCAAGTCTGCCAACAAGTCTTAACAAGCAAGTGTTGACAGGTGAGCATATTGCTCATTGTTGGGAAGCCCAGCATGCATCGGCAGGAATATGTGCATATGATGACTTGTTTACAATATGATACATGATGCAATATTACATCATCAAAATTTCAATGCAGGAAAACTCCACAAATTTACAATAAATTATTAAATTTAAGATGCGCCATTTAAAAAATTATTTTTTTGAAATGACACAAATTTTTAAAAAAACCCACTAAAAGTTAAAGAAAGCAGATTTCCAGAGGGGGTGCTGAGTAATTTATTTTTGAAAAGGGTGTTGGAGGCCAAATAAGTTTGGGGACCTCTATTCTGGAACCCCTCTTAGTTCTAGTACCTTTCCTCTTTTAACTATTTCCCTGTACATAGTTTCTTGGTACAAATCTGTTTATTTTCTCCTCCATTAAACTGTGAGCTCCTTATTGCCCAGAGTTGGTTTGTTGTTGGTTTTTTTTGCCTCTTTTCATATCTCCGGTGCTTAGCTCAATACCTGGCACATGTAGGTGCTTACTAAATGCTTACTGACTAATTGACTGAAAGAACAGTTGGTAAAAGACTAAGGAAAAGAAGTGATGACATTATAATCTGTAAAAGGTTTATGAAAAGTAATTTATAAATTATATATATATAATTATATATAAAAAGTAATTTACAAATTTGAATGCTATAACATTTGGTGCATATATTTTTAATATTGATATTACTTCATTATCTATGGTGCCTTTTAACACAATGCAGTTTCACTGCTTAACTCTTTTAATTAAATCTATTTTAGCTTTAACTTTGTCTGAGATCATGAATGCTACCCCTGCTTTTTTACATCAGCTGAAGCATAATAAATTCTACTCTAGCCCTTTATTTTTACTCTATATCTGTCTCTTTTTGAATGTGTTTCTTGTAAACAACATATTGTCAGGTTCTGTTTTTTAATCCATTCTGCTATACATTTCTGTTTTAAGGGTGAGTTCATCCCATTCACATACGTTTATAATTACTAGTTGTGTATTTCCCTCCTCTCTCTCTCTCTCTCTCTCTCTCTCTCTCTCTCTCTCTCTCTCTCTCTCTCTCTCTCTCTCTCTCTCTCTCTCTCTCTCTCTCTCTTCCTCTCTCTTCCTCTTCCTCTACCTCTTTCCACCTTGAAATCATGCCCAAAAGAGTTTTAAAACTGTTTATACCCTTTGACCCATACCACTATTAGGTCTTTTCCCAAGGTGATCAGGGAAAAAGGAAAAGAACTTGTATGTTCTAAATTTTATAGCAGCTGTCTTTGTGGTGACTAAGAATTAGAAATTGAGGGGATACCCATTAACTGGGAATTTGCTGAACAAGTTGTGGTATGTGATTGCGATAGAATGCCACTTTGCTGTAAGAAATGAAGAGCAGGTGGGTTTTACAAAAACACGAAAAGACTTGAATGAAATAGAAAGAAGCAAGCAGAACCAAGAAAGTGTTGTAATCAGTTGTTTGAAGAGTAACTGTGAGTGAATAAGCTATTCTGAGTAATAGGCTCGTTCAAATCAACTATTAAGGAAAATATTATCCACTTCCAGAGAAAGAACTGATATACTCAAGTATGTGTTGTTAGTTCCACATATATATGTATGGCTGTGTGTGTGTGTGTGTGTGTACGCGCATGTGTATAGGGAAATCTTGAGTGAAGCACCACAGAGCTCTGTTCAAAATGTCTCTACTCCCACAGTCGGCACACATAGTTCATTAGATGCTCTGAGAAGGGGAGGAAATAAGCATTTATTAAGTGCCTACTATGTGCCAAGCAATGTGCCAAGTGCTTTACAAATATTATCTAGTTGGATCCTCACAACAACCCTATGAGGTTGTGGGTGCTATGGTTATACCCATTTTACAGACGAAGAAACTGAGGCAGAGGTTATATGACTTGCCCAAATTCACACCGTTAGTGTCTGAGCTCAGATTTGAACTCAGGTATTTCTGTCTCCAGGCCCCATGTTCTGTCCACTGTACCAGACTGCCTCTGAGATGCTCTTAACCTGTCCCTGGCTCTTGGCTGCTCCCTAGTGGCTATAGATAGTACTGTCCCATTGGGCTTTCACATTAACTTTGGTTATACCACCATGACTTGCTCAGAATTGATGTGTTCTATTACTGTATCTATCATACCATCCCAAATTTCTCAGTGGTTCCCTAAGTCAATAATTGGGGATACCATGGTCCTATCACCTCTCAAATTCATATATGCACCTATTTGGAGGATCAAATGTGATAATATTTCTAAAAGCCCTTAGTACAAGTGCCTGGAACATAGCAGATACTATACAAATGCTTATTCCCTTCCCCCATCCCTGGTCCAAAGTAACATCAAGGATTCAGCTGTCATTAACCTTACAACATGGATTTTTCACCATAAAATCCTATGGTTTTTCGTGTCCAAGACTTAGGGCACCTTGTAGTTATAACTGGTCTAGACTGAACAAATCTTTGTTCCAGGTGTCAATGTGGGGAGGGGATGGGTGGGACTACATTTAATCCCTATGGTTATTTTATCCCTGTACTTCATCTCAAGATCCTCTTCTGCTTACTACACACATAGTACCACTTCCTCCTCTCCCACTGCCTCCCCCGCCCCCAGCTGCTGTTGCCATGGCATTTCTTTTCTAGAGCCCCCTTCCACAACAACCCAAGCATGAGTGGGGGCCAAAGGAGATGGCCCTTCCTTAGATTAATTTCATTTATGTTTGAACTTACTATCCTCTGAACCGTCATCCCATCAAAGGTTTATAGCTTAAAGAATTCCTAATTATTGCTTTGGACACATATAAAACAAGATAACCCAAATAAATACAGAGGAAGACACCCAGGAATACCAGCAACCCACAGCTCTGCTCTTTCACCATGAAGAAATAACTCTGGGATCTCTCTTCAAAGACAGCTAGCTCTTCTACAAAGTATAGTGAGATAACCAGGTCTTCTCTAACAGTCTAATAAAAGAACTAATTTTTACCAATACCTTCCTCCACCCCATTCCCCATGCAAAAGAAAGAAAGAAAGCTTTACCTCTTTTAGAGAGATAGCCCACCATAGTGGACATGCTGGGTTTGAAGCAAAGAGATGTGGGTCTGAAATCTGACCTTGTGACTATTTAAATGTCTCTGAGTCTCATTTTACTCATCTCTAAAATGTGGACATTTACACTTGTTCTCTACCTCACAAAGTTATTGTGAAGAAAATGTTTTGTAAATGTGGAAGCTTTCTATGAATCTAAGTTAGTATTTTAAATGCTTACTCCATGCTGCCCCAATGTAGGAGAGAGACTGGTGATCTCATGAGGGTACTAAAAGTAAATGCTGCCTTCCTACCCTGTCTGCTTAACTGCCTTGCCTTTTCAGGAGAGATAGTAGGACAAATAATTGTACTTACTCCATACCAACTAGATCCACTGATAATAAGGCCTTCATTATGTGGGTCTAATATCCTTTCAAAGTTGCCTCATTCCCCACACTTCCAGGAGTCTTTATCCATCATGAGGAAGGGAAAAATCCATAACTTTTAGAGAGTCAATGAATTCAGATGTGGAAGAAAGGGGAAAAATTGTGAAAATCAGCAATATCTTAGGACAGTTAATGTAGAAGACTCTCAGACAAGATTGACCTGCCTATATAGTGACTTTCCTGATCAAAGTATCTTTTCCCTCACACTGCCTGAACTTTAAAAGTTCACTTTATTAGGCTGCCTTGAAATCTCATAAATTAGAGTTTCATTTGGGTAAACTGTCTCTTTTTAAAATCCAAATATCTCTGGGTGTTTAAGGGGCTCTCAATCACAATATCAGTGTAAATTAATTCAATCAGATTATTGTCCTCCTAACATCAAATTAGAAAGGTTGGCACTTTTTGATTTCTTAAAAATGGTAGTTTTGATTTGAAGCAGTTTTGGATGTTGATAATTTGGTAACATGAAGCACTTTGAGGATATGGCAAATAGGCTTGACAACACTATCCACAGCCCCATAATGCTGCTTCTGCATCTAGGAAAGGCACTGGGTCTGTGCTTTTCATTGTTATAGGAAATTCCCTATAGTAACGTTGCAGGTTGGCACTTTCTCTTTAATTTACAATCTTAGAGAATTGCTTAAGGTATGTGTCAGAGGCATAACTTGAGCTTATATTTGAGGCCAACTCCACAACACGCAGTATCTCGAAATGGGTGAAGAAATTACCCTTTTTTTCTCCTCTTACTCTTCTTCCTCCTGCTCCTCTGTATCTCTCTCCTCTCCTTTGCCCTCTCCTTTTTTCTCCTTTCTTCCTTCCTTCCTTCCTCCTCCTCCTCCCCATTTTCTTCCTTCTTTTCACTTCTACATGACATAATCCCCTGCTTCCCAGATCCTTAACTCTGCTTGGTCCTACTTGAGGTACTTCATAGGTTAAATACCCATTTGTGGGCTGGCTTGAAAAGAGAATCAACATTTATGGCATTGTTTCAATGGGAAAATACATTCAGCCTCCTCAATAATCAACTTAAAAACAAACTTTTGGAACAAACCCCATTTTAAGTTGGGGACTGCCTACAGGTATTTCCTTCTAGTGCAATACATAAATGCCAATGTTTAAACCATATGTGCACTGTGGCTAAACATCCCTCTTCCAGACGAAAAAGTTTTTATTCGAGTTTGCATTTCATCTAGATCTATATTTGGCCTCTTATAAGTGGTGATAGCCTCTATGCCACCCCCTAGAAGTGGGTTAATATAGTCAAAGGTGCCTGTCTTTTCTACATAAAAAGCTCAAATCCTCAGCTCATAGCTATGGGAGCTCTTTGATAGGTTTTGTGGTTCTGTGGATATCCATAGCAACCATGTGGATATCCATAGCCTCAGGAGAGTAACCTAAGAAGGGGTATGATCTGGGCCAAAGAGGGAGCAGATTCAAGCTGATGAGTATACTCTAACCTTCTGGGGCCTCTTTTCCAACCAGTATTTGGCTACAAAGAGCAGTTGAACAAGGCATGAATGAAGGAAGGCTCTTTTCCCCTCCATTTTCCTGAAGGGGAAGGATGAAATTGAGTTTTGATTTTTTTTAAAAAGGCCATCAAATTCTTCCTGTACAACAGTTAATAAATACTTTTGTTATTCTTAAATTATTAAAATGACTTGCAAACTTTGATGCCTTCCAAAATCTATAAAACTTTTTCAATAAGAAAAGATTCTTTCAACTTCTGGCTAAGATGACTGCTTGAATGGAGGCAGGCAGCCCAACTCCCACACACCTATTCCAGCAAAAATCTAAAAATAGCACCAGACCAAATAATCATCATGAAATCCAATTAGAATCTACAATAAGTGAGTTCATCTACTTCAGAACTGCGTAAAAAGTAAACTAGAAGTATACAGGCAATAGAAAAGGGGGCTTGCCAGAAAAAGCACTTAAGAGAGAAGCCTCCTGGCACAAGAAAAAATGTACCAGAGTCACCTCTATACTGTGAGGCTCTGTGTCTGGTGGCAACAAGAGGAAAGCCCTCATGAGGAAGGCCCAGGGTGGCCAGAAAACCACAGCACAGAGCTGGAAGGCATCAGGCCTAGGGCCTCTGAGATACCTAATGTTCTGGTCTGAGTTTCCATAGATGGTCCTAAAGATGTGCCATACTGAACCTCAAAAATCTAGGGGAGTTTAAAACACACACATCCCCAAAAGTGGTCAGCACAGGAACCTTGGTTGCAGGTCAAGACGGAGCGGGGCTGTCCACCTGAACCAAAAGCTTAGCAAAGTTGAATCCTGGCCCTGGAACAAATCCCCAATTCAGGAACTGAGGCTGAAGAAATGAATGAAGACAATGACCACTATAAAGAATTGTGGATCCAGAGGTACATAGACAAGAATAACTCTACAAGAACAATAAGCAAGCTCTAAAGGAAAAAAAAAAAAGAAAAAAAAGGAACTAAATTTTCCACAAGAACTCCACAAATGCTTAGAAGAAATGAAACAAGAGACAGAAATTGAAGTTCTGAGGGGAAGAATTAGGAGAATAAATAGTTCAGAAGAAAATGTGAAATACTTACCTAAGTAACAGAAGTTAGAAAACATTACTTAGTGTTTTATTTCTTGTCTAGAAAAGAGAGTTTGGGTGGGACTTCGGTCATTTCTCTTTGAATGTGTTTCTGAACGTGAGTGAGGGAAAATGTAGCCAATTTAACCAGAAAGTATGATGAAATTCTATCTATGAAACCGAACTATTTTCAGGAATATCTATGATCCCTTTCTCAGTTTTACAATGATTGACTCCATGTTGGGTTTGCTCCATCCAAAGCCTACAAGATTAATTACTTGCCATTTACCCAGTGGCTACCAAATGGTGGTTTCAACCAAAATATACAGTTGGCTGCAATAGCTAATTACATTGATAACAGGTAAATGAGTGACATGAAGGTGATACAGTCCTAATGTCTACTATAATACATTTTAAGATTACAGTAAAAAAATGACATTCTAAGATATATAGATAATGTTCTATAGAACCATGTGTTTCATATAGACAGCCACCCTTATTCACACATAGAATCAGAACCTCATAGATCATCTAGACCAGATGTGGGGAACCTACAGCCTTGAGGTCACATGTGGCCCTCTAGGTCCTTGAGTGCAGCCTTTTAACTGAGTCCAAGTTTTACAGAATAAATCCTTTTATTAAGGGGATTTGTTTTGTGAAGTTTGGATTCAGTCAAAGGGCAGCACTTGAGGATCTAGGGGGACACATGTGACCTTGAGGCTGCAGGTTCCCCACCCCAATCTAGACCAATCATCCATACCTGAACAAGAGTAGCATCTACAATGTGTCCAACAAGTGGTCACCAAACTTTGCCAGGCTGCCCATTTTACTTTTAGATAACAAATTGATAGGAAATTTTTCCTTATATCAAGCCTAAACTAGCCTCTTTGTGACTTCCTCCCATTGTTCCTAGCTCTGCCAGGCAGAAGGCAAGATGAACCTGTCTAATTAATTCCTGTCTTACATGACAATCTTTCAAATAATTGAGAACAGGTATTGTGTCTCTCCAAGTCTTCTCATCTCCAGGTTAACTATCACTAGTTCCTTAAATCAAATTGCCTGTGACATGATCTTGAGGTCTTTCACCATCCTGACTGTCCTTCTCTGAATGCTCTCCAGCTTAGAAATGTCATTCTTAAAATGAAAAAGACATAAACAAACAAGATTCTCCACATATGATCTGACCATGGCAGAGTACAGTCAGCAGAGTACGGTAGGACTTCCCCCCTTGTCATGAATGCTCTTCACTGAGCCCAAGGTTATATTAACTTTGTTGGCTGCCCATGCCATGCTGTTTATTCATATTAAGCTTGAAGTTAACCAAATCCCCTAGATTTTCTTTTGATTAACCATTAATCTCACTCATCTTGTACTTGGGAAGCTGATTTTTGAACCCTGGTGTAAAACTTTGTATTTATCTTGATTAAATTTCAGTTTATTAGAGTCAGCCCAGTGTGCTAGACTGTCAAGATCTTTCAGGGTCCTTCCTCTCTATGTTGTTCAGTGTGTTAGCTTTCTTATATGTAAATTTGATAAGCATATTATCTGTGCTTTTATCCAAGCTTCCTATCTAATTTCCCAAAGCTCCCATTTGAAATATTTTCTTCTCTCATCTTCCTATTAACTCCATCTGTAGGAGAATAGGAGCATGCTGGAGCCAGTTCCTATTGGCTCCTGAGAGCCCATTGTTAAATTATCAATGTAAAGATTTACATTTACACATCACAAAATTGGCAAAGCTACAAATCAGGGCTTGACTTTTTGTTTTGTTGATTGGCCAGACTTAAGAAAATGATAGAGAAAATGCTAATAATGCAGGGAAGTCTGTGGCACCGCCATTCACCCATTCTTCTAGGTACCATATTTGAGTCTTTTTTTCACTTTTTATATCCAGTAAGTTACAAAGTGGTCCTTTTAATTCTACCTCTGAGACTTTTTTTGTATCTACCCCCCTCCTTTGTATTCACACTGCCACAATCCTAGGACATGCCCTCTCTACCACTTATACCCAATAGCCTCCTAGCAGGTCTTCCAGCCTCCCCCATCTCACTGACTCCAGTCTATCCATCATGCCACTGCTAGACTAATCTGTTTTATGCATAGATCTGCCATTATAACCTTCTGCTCAAAAATTCTCTGTAGCTTTCTGTAATCCATAGAGGCAGCTAGGTGTCACAGTGAATAGAGTGTTAGAGCTGGAGTCAGGGAGACTTGAGCTTAAATCCAGTCTCAGAAACTTACTAGCTGTAGGACTCTGGGCGATTCTCTTAAACTCTATGTATCTCAGTTTCCTCAAATGTAAAATGGGGATATGAATAGCACCTACTTCCCAGGGCTGTTGTTAGCATTAAAAGGAGATAATATTTGTAAATGCCTGGCACATTTAACAAATGCTTGTTCCCTTCCATTCCTCAGAGTAAAGTTCAAATTTCTTTGCCTGGCAATCAATCGATCCATCAATATTTATTAAACACTTACTATGTGCCAGATATTGGGCAAAGCACTGGGGATATAAAAAGAGGCACTTGGCGTTTTCTATAGTCTGACACTATACTACCTTTGCAGCCTTATCTCAAACCATTCCCTCTTGTATTCTACAAACCAGTTAGTGTATGTTACTTGCTACCCCCACCTTACCTTCTACCATACGATGAATTCTTCAGTTTATGTACCTTTGCTCACAATATGCCAAGGATTTCTTATTGACCCCAGTTTGCGTGTTAAATTCTTACATAGCCTTTTCCCTCGACTCCATTTGTCTTTTAAAACGATATTTTATTTTTCCCAATTATTTGTAAAGATAATTTTAGCAGTCATTTGTCAAGTTCTAAGTTCCAAATTCCCTGCCTCCTCCCTCCTGCCTCCCTGAGACAGCAGCAATCTGATACAGGTTATGTACTACAGAGCCTTTAAAGCTAAACTTATTTTCCATCTTTTCTGTGAAACCTCCCTTGAGTTACCTGATCTGTAACAACCTTACCTCAAGTCCTCACATAGTAATTTCTATTCCAACTCTCTAATGCGCTTGTCATGTAATATTGAAATTATTTATTATCCATGTTTCTGTCTAATGCCCCTACTAAATAGCAAGCTCCTTGATGGCAGGAGCTATAGCCTATCCCGACTCTGCCGCTCATTTATTTTGTATGTGACCTGAGACAAGTCTCTGCACCTCTTTGGGCTTTAATTTCCTCACCTATAAAACAAGGATGTTGGACTAGGTAACTTCAGAAGTCTCTTTGTCTCTTTTAGCTCTAAATCTATGATTTTATGTTCATTATTGTGTATTCTCTTCAAACACAAAGCATAGTGTTCTCCACAATAGGCACTTAATAAATCCTTACTGAATGGATGAAAGATAATAGTTCTTTTCATCTAACTGTATAAATCTATGTAAATGTGTGAGACAGTAAGAGACAGTAAGTTTTCCTCGCATAAGGGTTGGAGCATGTGTGTGTGTGTGTGCGCGCACGCACGAGTGTGTGTTTAGTCACTTCAGACTCTCTGCGATTACATTTGGGGTTTTCTTGGCAAAGATACTAGAGTGATTTGCCATTTCCTTCTCCAGTTCATTTTATAGATGAGGAAAGTGAGGCCAACAGGGTGAAGTGACTTGCCCACAGCCACACAGCAAGTAATTGTCGTGAGTCCAGATTTGAACTTAGGTCCTCCTGATTCCTGGGCCAATGCTCTATTCACTGCTCCACCTAGCCACCTTGCAAGATTGGAGTAAAACATCTTAAATTTTAGTCCCTCTTCTACCATTTACTACACATGTGGCATTAAATGAGTCATTTATCTACTCTGAGCCTGTTTCTTTTTTTTCCTTTTTTATTTCAAATAAACATTTAGTGTAAAAGCAAAGGTTCATTTCAGCAACTGAACTTTTTCCCCCATTTTTAAAACACTTCTAATGTACCATTCAAATGCTTGACCAGCTTAAAAATGATTTCTTCAAAATCTCTTATCAAGGATACATATAGAAAAGACATCTTTTAATAAGCAGAAACAAAGGGATTTTTTCAGCTTTGTTATAAGGTGACATAAAAGTTTACTAAACAGAAGTCATTTCATTACTAATTTTGGGAGGGAATCACTAACTTTTATGCAAACAATATTAGCCTTCTTTTAAGCATTAAGAGCATAACTGCTTAAGAAATAATATAAGCAATAATTCTAGACCTAATCTATTTTTTACATACGTACACAGCTTTAGCAAATTAAAGCCAGAGAGAAATGCTTGAGATGTACTACCCAGATGAGCCTCATTTTCTTCATCTGAAAGGTGATTGGGGGATGACAGTCTGTTGCAGCAAAGTAGTTTACTATAGGCAACTACCATTTCTAGTCATTTAGCACTAAAGATGCAAAACAAAGAATGAATCGACAGCTATAAAAGCTAACATTTATCTAGTGCTTTAAGATTTGCAGAATTAATTATTAATATAATCTCATTTGATACTCACAAAAACTTTGGGAAGTAGGTGCTAAAACCACCTCCAGTTTACAGTTGAGAAAACTGAGGTGAATAGAGATTAAGTGACTTGCCCAGGGTAACACAGCTAGTAAGTGCTTGAGGGCAGATTTGAACTTGGTCCTTCCTGATTGTAGACTGAGTGCTCTATCCACTTTGCTATCTAGCCCTTGGCTCTCAAGGAATTTAGTCTAATTAGGGAGATAGTTACTACATATATAAGTGGAAGGGGAGCAAGCTTTGACATTTTACTTATATAGAGAATGACCGCCTCAGAATTTTGTACTTGCTGAGTTAAATCTGCCTCAGTGTTCTGAGATAGCAGTTGCTTATCTGAAAGGCTGTGGAACTTTGAGATTAAAGGACAAAGTCTGCTTCAGGTTTTTGTGCTCAAAGGTTAAACATGAAAAATTGGATAACATTGATGTTCATACCCGATGAAATATGATCATCAGAATCATTTTATGATTACAGGATAAACATATTTTACCTGATAAATGGTTCAGTGATAGTATATGAGAATTTGGTTACTTATCATAAGATAAGATGAAATCTTTCAAAGAATGAACCAAGGTAATGAAGCAGAAAGATAAAGAGGTAAAATAGTAGACTTCTGAGCTATGTTAAAAAGAAAAAGACCTAACTCTCTATCTCCATTGCCATTTTTCGTCAAGCAGATTTCTTTGGCCAAAGAGAAATTGATGTTTTCTCTCTACTGTCATTAACTGCTAAAAAGAATTGGAGAGAGAATAGAAGACAGAAGATAGTTCTCTGAAGGAACAAATGAATAGCAAAAAAACAGAATATTAGAAAAGCAGCCCAGCAGATCAACTCATCCAGCTCAGATCTCACTCATGGGGGCTCATCATCCTACAATCCACAACCCTAAGCCGGCTGACTCAACCACCTTGGAAATAGTAGTTTGTCACAGCTGCCATCCTTCTGGGGAAGTACTAACCTACTAGCAGGGAGAGAAGTCGAAGGGAAATGAATGAGAGAGAGACAGAGTGGGGGGAGGGAAAGAAGGAAAGAGATAGAGAGAGAGGGGAGGGAGGGGGGGAGAGAGAGAGAGAGAGAGAGAGAGAGAGAGAGAGAGAGAGAGAGAGAGAGAGAGAGAGAGAGAAAGAGAGAGAGAGAGAGAGAGAGAGAAATAGGCTGACAGAGACAGAGACAGACAGAGAGAGAGACTGAGAGACAGAGACAGTGTCCCTGGAAAGGTTGAAGTTATTTGAATGAGGGGCTATATTAGTATATACAGAATATGTATAAATCAAATAAATGCAAAGTAGTTAAATGCAAGGTGATTTGGAAGAGAGGGAACTCATATTTGGGGGACTAAGGAAAGGCTTCTTGTAAAAGTAAGGTAAGAAGGGAGCATATTCCAGGCACGAGGAACAGAAAGCACAAAAGTACAAAAATGGGAAATGGAGTTTCGTGTTTCAGGAATAGAGAAAAGGATAATTTAGATGGATTGCTTGTGTGTTTGTCCTTCGTTCTTGAAGAGGACCATGACATCAGGGAGATGATGACATGACTTGCAATTGACTTTGATTTGAGTGAGGGAGGGCTGAATTGGATCACAGAGTAGGTGGGAGCCAGATCACGAGGGGCTTTAGAAGCTGAACAGAGGAGTTTCTGTTTAAACCTAGAAGCAGCAGGAAGCCACCGGAGTTGGGTCTCCCTTCTTTTGCCTTCCTCTTGACTACAACATAGCTAAAATGATGGTGAACATTCCTTAGCAGTTCAGGGATTTCGTGCCCCTGACATTTTTTGTAGGACTGTGGTATTCTTTTGTATTAATCATAGCATCAGTCAGTTATTTGACCTTCCTTCCATCTTCATGTGTTTTTTAAAAATACTTTTTAAAAAAATGAGTCACTTGATATGTTCCTTATACAGCCACCTTGGTTTCTTTAGGGAGTCTGACCCTTTCCCCTTCCATTGTAATAACCTGCTTGTTTTTTCAAGATACTAGTCTGTTGAAACCTACATGTCCTTTCTCTGAATGCTTTGGAATCCATTCTGCCCAAATGTAGAATACATGTCAGACTCTGCTTTATATCCTAGCCTACTCTATCAGAACTCTATGCTAGAGTGGTCATTTACCCTCAAGTAACCTGCTTTTTCATCTTTAGTAACCAATTCTTGTCATGAGTTCCAGAAAAGCAACCCTCCTTGTTACTTTTTCTAATTTTTTTGACAGATGAACTTGTCATGAAATGCATTTGTCACATCCTTTACCAATCCTGTTAATTTTTCATAAATATAATGATCTCAAACCATATTGCAGTCATGGATCATATCCCACCAGGTTTTAGCAATACTTTTGAGGTCAGATTTCATTCCCCTCAACCTCCCCATTCATATCAGGATCTCTAGTTCTCCCTGTTTTTTGGTCATACACTGTGTATCTGAAAATAGATATTTAAGAACGTTATGCTGCTCTCTTTTTGGCTACTCTCTCCTGAGAACTGTCCTTTCTTTGGCCATTTTACTTCTATGCTATACCCACAACTCTCTATGGTACCAGAACTGGCAGATCTGTGGGAAGTTTTTTCCCTCCCCTTTCCTTCTCAATTTAAAGTCCTGTTGAATAGATTTGTAAGACTATAGGCCAATATGTTTTTATTGGCCCCTATTCATCCCTGGCCAAGAGCCCATCCTTCTTATATTTGAAGCCAATGTCCAGAAATCTAAAATATATTCTCTTATAGAATTTTTGAAGCCAACTGTTCATTCCACAAATCTGATTTCCTTTTCTTCCTACCTTCGATTGGCAGTTAGTGATGAAAACATCGCCTGTGCCCCTAAAGTTTTTCTTAGGATTTCATAGTTCTAAGTAATGTTTTCTAAGTTCTTTCTGGTATCATTTGTCCATACATGAATTGACAGACGTGAGTTGTAGTGGTTAAGTTTGATCAGTCTTGAAAGGCTCCATGTCAAATTCCGTAAGCATACCCAGAACAGCAGACCTCTTTTGTTTCTTGACAGATTAAAAAGTCAATGTCTTTGTAGCCCTCTAGAAAGAACAAACAAGACCACTACTTGTTTGTTCTCTTCTTCTGGGGATGAAACAAAACAATATTACAGCAACATAGGCATTATACCTGCCAAAACATGTTACTAAGACACTTATGGATGGATGAATATTATTATATTCTCAAGAGGAAAGAAAAGACTCCTGAGGGTAAACAAAAAATTCACCATTCATTCAGCCCTTTTTCTCTCTTTAAAATAAGCTTTTTAATGTGTTTTGGTATAAATAAATAAATTTTGCTATGAATCTGTCATTTCTCAGTGTCACTCCCCTATGCTAGAAGTCTCCCTTGCAGTGAAATAAAACAAATCAGGACACTGACCAAGTCTGACAAAATATGCTTAATTCTGCATCAGTTCAGTTAGATTTCAGTGAGATGAAGACATTAGTTCTTTGGAGTTAAAACTGATTGTTTTACTTATCTAAGTTCTCATGTAGTTTAGTCTTGTCTTCTTTTACATTACCATGACCATTCTCTACATCGTTTACCTTGGTTTTATTTCACTGTGCATCATTTAAAACGAGTCTTCCCATGTTTCTGAATTCCTGATTAGTCATAATTTACTATACCCTGGCTATATTTCATTACATTCATATACCACAATTTCTTCAGATATTCTTCCATTAATTAGCACCTACTTGGTATTGAGTTTTTAGCTGCCACAAAAAGTGCTGCTAAGAACATTTTGTTGAATATGGAGCCTTTCCTCTGTCTTTGACCTCCTTGAGGTCTATACACAGTTGTAACATTGATTATAGTTTAGATGATCAGAAAAATTTTATCACTTTCCAAGAATAGTTTCAAATTGTTTTCCAGTGCAGTTGAACCAATTTACAACTCCATTAAAAGTGCATTGATTCTTTTCAATAGCCGTTCCAATGATGATTTCCATCTTTTATCATCTTTGATAATTTGTTGGGTATGAGGTGAAACTGAAGAATTGTTTTAAATTATAATTTTCTTATCGGTGATTTGGAGCATTTTTTCATTTAGTATTAATAGTTTACATTTCTTTTTTTAAACTTCATTCATATTTGTTGGCACTTATCTGTTGGGGAATGGCTCTCAGTCTTATATATTCATATCAATTGCCTAGTTGGTGCAAAGATTTTTTTTTCCCCCAATTCATAATTTCTCTTCTTTTTCTAGTTACATCAATTTTGTTTGCATGTAAACTTTTAATGTTTATATGATCAAAATTGTCTCTTTTGGGTTTTTTGTGATCTTTTCTATAGATTATTTGATTATGAATTTCTCCCTCAAACCATGGAATTAAAAGGTAACTCCTCCCGTGATCTTCTAGTTGTCATCATCCTATTGTTGTTGGTTTAATAATGTAACCTTTTATACAAAGGCTGTTTTTAGTACATGGTAATATTTTAGTGACATTTTAGTACATGGTAATAAGATGGTTATGGAAACCTAACTCATGATTAAATGCTTTCAGTTTTCCCAGAAGTTTGAGTAAATTAAGGAATTTTTATACCAACAAATTGTGCAGAATTACTCTTTGGTTTACTGGGGGAGGAAAGGAAATAAACATTTATTTAATACCTACTGTGTGCCACTGTGCTAAACACTTTTTTTTAAAAAAATATGATTTTGTTTGATCCTCACAACAACCCTTTGAGGTAGATACTATTAACATTCCACTTTATAGTTGAAGAAACTGAGACGAACAGAGGTTAAGTGACTTGCGTAAGGTCACACAGCTAATAAGTATCTGAGGACAGATTCGAACTTAGGACTTCCTGACTAGGCCCAGTACTCTATCCACTGTGCCGCCAGCTACCTGTTACTGAGCACTGAGATACTCTGATGATTGATTCTGGATCTTGTTTATCTAGTCTGCTTCCCTATTATACTTTTCCATTTTCAGCCAAATAATTTTGATAATCATTGCTTCATAATAGGTCTGGTCATGCTAGGTCCCCTTAATACCTATTTTTTCATGATTTTCCTTGAGATTATAGATCTTCTTTCTCTTCCAATGAATTAATTTTTTCATATTGTAAAGTAACTCTTTGATCATAGTCTTTTGATTAGTAGAACATTAAGTCTGTAAATTAATAAAGGAACCCCTTGATTAAAGTATTTGATAGATCACAAAAACCATATGCTAATTTAAGTATTTTACTTATGTTTATTACATTGGTATGATGCAAACACAAATAATAAATATGACTTCATTTAATTATCTTCCTTTATTTCCATAAAGAAATTTTTAGTTGCATGTGTATATGTTAATATCTGTATATGTACTGTATATGTGCATATGTGTGAATATATGCACACATACATGTGTGTATGTGTATCCTGAGTGTGTCTTGGGTGAATTCTCAAATATTTTACAGATTTTATAGTTATTTTAAATGGGTTTTCTCTTTCTATCTCCTCCCGATAAGTTTCGTTAGTCTGATGATTTTGTGGATTTATTTTATGTTCTACTACTTAACCAAAGCTAATAATTTTTTAATTTTGTTAATATGATTTATTATTTTTATGGGTATGCCAATGTTGAATAATCCCTGTATTTCTAATATAAATTCAACCTGATAATATCAAATAATTTTTGAATATATTGCTATTGACTTCTCTCTAATAATTTAATAAGTTCATTATTTTTGCTTCAATATTCATTTTTATATTGGTCTATAGTTCTCTTTCTCACCTTTATCTTTCTCTGGATTGCTTTTCATGATGACATTTGTCTCACTGAAGGAATTGGGTAAGTTTTCTTCTTTACTTTTGTAGTTTATCTAGTACGAGAGCTAATTGTGCTTTACATGCTTGATAAAATTTACTTGTTAATTTTAGAAAAAGCTACTAAATAGTGGATAAAATATTAGACCTGGAAAGAAGACCTGAGTTGAAATCCTACCTCAGACATATATTAGCCATGAGACCCTAGGCAAGTCACCTAACCTCTTTCATCCTAAAAATAAGGGAGAATATTAACATCTGTCTTCTGACCACATGATTCGCCTACTCAACCAACTCCAGTGACTTTATGTTACCTCTAAAACAAAATATAAACTTCTCTGTTTAGGTTTTAAAGCCTTAGACAACCTGGTCCCAACCTTCTGACTTCTGACTGACTTTATATCTATATTATATATTTTTATACTAACTTGTGCCTAAACTATTAGAATGGAAGCTCCTTGTGAGTAGGGATTATCTCATTCTTTGTACTCTTATCCATAGCAAGTGTTTAATAAATAGTTATTGATTCATTGATTGAATAAACTTGACTGACAGAGTTTTAAGGATCAAATGAGATAATATATGTAAAGTGCATTGCAAATCTTAAAACATTATTAATGTAAGGGTAGAGCTGTTGTCAATTAAGCCACCCCACCCACCTGAAGTAAATAAGATGCCCAGTCAATGAATTTCAATTGGAGCCCTTGGACTAAATGTGAAAGATCTTTTAAAATTATTTGATGAAGTCAAATGATACCAGGAGGTATGTTCTAATTGGCTGGAGAATTTTATCATGCCCTTTAAGTCCTATATAAGAGCTTTGAGTTAGCTGGAATCATAAAGGTCCAGAAAGTGGAGTAAGCATAGGTTTCTAGCATGTCTCTGAAGAGGGAGAAGAGTCCTTGGCTTCAGCTTTGGCCAGGTCTCTTCTCTACCTACCTCTTCCCCCTCCCTTTGGCAGGAGGAAGACTTTGAAAACTTCAAAGTGTCCAAAAGATTTTGGACTTCTCACCTTCTCATTGGCATTCTACCATCATTCCCTGAGGATAGCAATAGGTGGTGGTAGTGTTTGTATTAGGACACAAGGACAGATAGATGCAGATTCAACATATTTAGGGAAAAATTCTTGAGTACCTCACAAATGGGAGAAAAAGACTTCTAATATCAAGGTATTTGTACTCCCTAAGCTTGAGACCACTTTCCCCTGAATTCTGTATGAACTTGTGGGAGAATAGGAGGGTTTCTCTCTTAGTCACTGCTGGCAAGATTCTTGCCAGAATCCTCTAAATAGATTAATCCATCACCAGGAAGATGGTCATCTACTTGAGAGCCAGTGTGGCTTCAGAAAGGCCCAAGGAATGGTTGATATGGTATTTGCTGCCCAACATCTCCAGGAGAAATGCCAGGAATAGAACAGAGGTATGTGCATTCATTGATCTGTTCTTCGATGTTGTCAATTGTGAAGGCTTATGGAAAATCATGTCAAAATTTGGTTGCCCAGAGAAGTTCATCAGTATTGTATGTCAGTTTTATGATGGCATGTTTGCGTGTGTTCTGGAAAATGGACTATGCTCTCAAGTTTTCCCAATCATCAATGGAGTAAATTCGAGCTATGTGCTCATGCTTTTAGTATGATGTTTTCAGCGATGTTGTCAAATGCCTTCAGTGAGGACAAACACAGCATTAAGGTCAGCTACCTCACTGATGGTAAATTCTTTAACTTGAAAAGGCTGCAAGCCAAGACTAAACTGGAGGGGGTGGGGGGTTGGTAGGTGATTTTTTTGTTTGCAGATGATTGGGCATTCAATGCAGCCTCTGAGGCTGAGATGCAATGAAATATGGATTGATTCTCAGCTGCTTGTACTAATTTTGGCCTAACAATTAACACCAAGAGGACACATGTTCTCACTAGCCAGTACCGCACCATTCATGTGTGGAACCATCAGTTACAGCAAATAGAGAAATTTTGAAAGCTATGGGTAAGTTCACTTGTCTTAGCAATATACTTCCCAGAGATGTCCACACAGATGATGAGGTTGATGCACGGATTGTTCAGAGCTAACTCAGTGTTTGGGAGGCTCCAAAGGAAAGTGTGGGAGAGAAGAGGTATTAGACTGCCTACCAAACCTACAGAGCCATTGTACTGACCTTCTTGCTGTATGCCTATGAAACTTGGGCAGTATACCAGTGTCATGCCAGGAAACTGGATCTCTTCCATTTGAATTGTCTTAGGAAGCTTCTGATAATCACCTGGCAAGATAAGGCACTGGACACTTGGCAGCTAACAAACTCTATTACAAAGAGCACAACTCCAAAGGGCTGGCCATGTTGTTTGAATGCCAAACATGTTTGCCCAAAAGACTATTTTGGGGAGAAGTCATACAAGATAAGGGCTCACATGGAGGTCAGAAGAAGTGATACAAGGATACTATCAAGTCCTCCCTGAAGAACTTTAGAGTTGAATGTGAGATATGGGAGACACTGGCATAGGACCATCCAGCATGGCATGCCCCCATCAAAGACAGTACTGTGCTCTATGAGCAAAGCAGAATTGCAGTACCTCAAAAGAAACATCAGATGTGCAAATTTAGAGCCATCTCCACTTCAAATGCTCATATGGACTATTTGCGCCCAATCCTCGGTAGAGCCTTCCAGACTTGACTGATCAGCCACAATCGGACACACTGTACCTTAACTCCAACATAGTGATGTCACTTTGGTCCTCTTCAAGAACAGAGGATAACAACCACCAACCAAGAGAATATGTCACAGACTTCAGGGGCAGGGGAGGTTGCTTTGTACCAAATGTACTTATTGTACTACCTTAGTAAATACCTCTTAGTAAATACTTCTAAAAGTTTCTTAAGGCTGGCTGACTAAATTGATTTTTAACTGATAACTTTTGAGGGAAACACACAAGTAGGAGCAGAAACCTGTGGCATTAGAGACTCAGTCCCTGACAGGGTACTCCTAGAATCCTGATATATAGACATCCCAAGCTCTGAGGACGTGATTCATCGGGGGAGTAGAGGTCAGAATAAGAATCCTTGGATCTTGTACCGGCTACGTTTATATTTGGGCTATTATTATCATTGTTATTGTTCTGTTGTGTTTCCAATTGTGTCTAATTCTTTGTGACCCTAATTGGTGTTTTCTTGGCAAAGATACAGAAGTGGTTTCCCATTTTCTTTTCCAGCTTATAAACTGAACTAAACAGGGTTAAGTGACTTGTCCAGGGTCACACAGAATAGCAAGTGTCTGAGGCCAAATTTGAAATTAGGAAGATGAGTCCTCCTAACTTTCAGGCCTAGTGTTTTACCTACTGCACCCTAAATGTCCCTATTATCATCATTAATGTTGTTAATTCTTCTGGGCCCCCTGGCTTTTTTTTTTCCTTTTTACGTTATTTCATTGATGGCTTGCTTAGCTTCTCTTTCTAGGATCAGGTTGTTGAGACTCTCTTTTGTTTTGTTAATCTGTGTATCTTAAGTTTTTCTAAATATTTGTTCATTCAATTTGAATTTTTAGTTTTGCTAACATAAAATTTGAACCTTTTTCTCTATTTGTTATGAACAATAACTTTTCATTTATCATTTTGGTACTTTGCTGTCTCTGTCTCATTATTAAGTTAGCTATTGGTTTGTCTATTTTATTGAAAATTTTATAAATCAGCTCTTAGTTTTGTTGACTCTCCAATTAGTAATTCTATTGCAATTTTATTACTTTGATTTTGGGGTTTCTATTTTTGTATGTTCTGTGATCGTTCACTTATTGATTTTCTAGTTTTTAAAAATTGTTTAATGAATTTTTAATTCATTAAAATACAATGCATTCATTAATGCATTGCTTAATGTATTTTAATGCATGTTTAATTCATTGTTCTTTTCTTTCTCTCTTTTGTTGATTTTCCCCTAAGGATTGTTTTATTAATAAACCATAAATTTTGGTTATGCTGTCATATTGCTATGATTTTATTTAATGTATTTATTGTTTCAATGATTTGGCCTACTCCAGATAAATTATTTAGTTTCCACTTAAGTCTTTTGTTCATAATTCTTTTATTAGTAACAATATTACTAAATTATAATCTGTAAAGGGTATATTTGATATTTTTTTCCTTTCTACATGTATTCACAAATTCTTTATGACCTACTTTTGTTGTTGTTCAGTCATTTTTGGTCACGTTTGACTCTTTGTGACCCCATTTGGGGTTTTCTTGGCAAAGACACTAGAGTGCTTTGCCGTTTCATTCTCCAGCTTTTTTTACTAATGAAGAAACTGAGGCAAACAGGGTGAAGTGACTTTCCCTGGATTGCATAGCTAGTGTCTCAGGCCAGATTTGAACTCAGGTTGATGAGTCTTCCTGTTTAAAGGCCCAATACGCTATTCACTGCACCACCTAGCTGCCACTTATGATCTAGCACATGATCAATTTTTGTAAAGGTTTTGTAAATTTCTTGTAAAGACCCTTAAATTTCAGAAAGGCATCTAATTTGCATTCACATAAGAACTCATTCTATCGTCATCCTACTCCAATCCCTAATTTTAACACTGTATTAATATTTATGTACAAATGTAATTAATACCACATTGTTGAGATTTTCTTTCTGTCCTAGTCTGTTATCCTCCTCTGTTTTATGGGTGAGTTTATACCATTCATGTTTATCACTATGACCACTGTTTTTCTCCTCATTGAATCCTGTTGAAATAATTCTTCCCTCATACCTCTACCTTTTTGGAAGAAAAAAAGAAGCAAAAAAGAGACAACTCATTATTAGGCATTTACTGAATATATTCCTTAGAACAATAAATTCTAGTCTTCTGATTTTTTTTTCCACAACCCAGACTCAAATCAGCAGGTCTTACTATTCTTCCTCTCTTTTTTTAAAAAATAAAATTTTCACATTAAAATCTTTATAGTTTGTTTTGTTTGAGGCTATTCTTGTCTCTTATAACACTCCTTCTCTTTCTCTCTTTAGCCTACTGTATTTCTACCTCTACATTATTTTTTGCTTGTGTTTTTCTTTTGAATCTTCCCATTCCCAAATCAGATAAGAGCAAGGTTCATAAGATCATTAGTCTGCATTAGTATTTGGATAATTTTGTCCTGTAGTAGTTTTGGAAGAAGAAAGAGTAGGTTCCTTCATTATCTGCCAATATCTAGCCCACAAGAGTTCTTTCTGTCTCTCTCTGTCTCCACTCATCTCTCTCTCTTCCCATGTCTGCCCCCTCCTCCCTCTATTCCTTCTCCTTTCCTTCCTTATTTTTTCTTTCTTCCTTTCCTTCCCTCCTCCCTCCCTTCTTTCTTTATTTCTTTTTTCTTTACTTCTTTTTTCCTTCCTTCTTTCTTTCTTTCTTTCTTTCTTCCTTCCTTCACTCCTTCCTCCCTCCTCTCTTTCCTCTCTCTTCCTTCCTTCCTCACTTCCTTCCTTCCTTCCTGCTTCCCCTCCTGTTTCCCTCCCTGCTTCTTTTTCTTTCTTTCTTTCTCTTTCTTTCTTTCTCTTTCTTTCTTTCTCTCTCTCTCTCTCTCTCTCTCTCTCTCTCTCTCTCTCTCTCTCTCTCTCTCTCTCTCCCTCCCTTCCTTCCTTCCTCTCTCCTTCCCTTCCTCCCTTCCTTCTTTCTTTCTTTCTTTCTTTCTTTCTTTCTTTCTTTCTTTCTTTCTTCCTTCTTCCCTCCTCTCCTTCCTCTCTCTCTTCCTTCCTTCCTTCCTTCCTTCCTGCTTCCCCTCCTGTTTCCCTCCCTGTTTCTTTCTCTTTCTTTCTCTTTCTTTCTTTCTTTCTTTGTTTCTCTCTCTCTGTCTCTGTCTCTCTCTCTGTCTCTGTCTCTCTCTCTCTCTCTCTCTCTCTCTGTCTCTCTCTCTGTCTCTCTCTCTTTCTCTCTCTCTCTCTCTCTCCCTTCCTTCCTCCCTCCCTCCCTTCCTTCCTTCCCTTCTCAACCCCTTGAAAACTGGCTTCTGGTGTTGCTAATTGATTTAAACTACTCTTTCCAAGGTTATCAGAGATAAATTAAATAGCCTCTTCTTAGCTCTTTCTTTTGTGAACTATCTGCAATATTTGGCACTGCTCACTATTCTCCTTCCAGATATTCTCTTTGCTGTCTCCTGGGTCTCCTCTTACCTGTCCAATCACTCCTTAGTCTCTTACATAGGATTATCATACCTATTCAGCCCCTGCTGAGTGGACATTTCCTAAGGCTCTTTTCTGGGCCCTTTTGTCTTGCTTTTATTGATGTATATATATATATATATATATATATATATATATATATTTATGTAGTAGAATATATATATGCAGTAGAATTATATTTATAGTAGAATATATGTGTGTGTGTGTTTCCAATGCTTAATTCAGTCTTTCAAACATACTAATGCTTAATAAGTTCTTGTTTTAACCTAACTGAATTCCTCCTACAAGCCTTTTTCTGTTAATGTATCTCATATCATAGTATTTCTTTCCTTTTTTTGTAGTTGATGTATAGTTCTATACAATTCTGATGATGGCTCCTTTACATGTAATCTGCATCTTTTTGGACACTTGTAGTATTTTTTCTTTGACTTGGTAGCTTTGTGTCTTGGCAGTCACATTTCTCAATGCAGTATACTTTGGGTTTCTCTCCAATGGTATCCTATGGATTCTGGCAAGCTATACTTTCCTCTCTTGTTCCAGTACTTTTGGATAGTTTTCTTTTGTGGTTTTATTAAAACATAATATTAAAATATAGTCTGTGTGTGTGTGTTGGGGTATGTGTGTGTATCTATCTGTCTGTCTGTGTGTTCATCATGCTTTTATGGGAGTCCAGTGGTTCTTATATTTTGTTTTCTGTCTTTCATATCATAGGATCATATATCTAAGTACTTAAGAGGAGATCTGGTACAACTTCCTTATTATCCATGTAAGGAAATGGTGGCACATGGAGATTAAGTAACTTGCCTAAATTCACACAGGTAGTATCAGAGATAGGATATAAGTCCAGGTCTTCTGGGTCTAGAATCAGTGCTCTTTTCCAATGATAGATATCTCATATGCTCTTGCAATTTTGCTATCTTTTGACTTCACTCATAATTCTTGTGGAATTATTAAATTTTGAATTATTCTTTCTCTATTCTCCCTCCAGTCAAGGCTTTCATTTCCACTGCTCTGATAATGTTTTCCAGAGTCTATTCTACTATACTTTCTGTTACACCCCATATTTTTTTTTCCTTTGGCTCTTTCACTAGGACTTTCAACTACTCTAACGGTCTTTGTGGCCATTCCATATGCTTTTCTAGAGCTATATGTGTGATTACAATAAAATTATCCACTTTTTGGGGGAGTTTTATCTCAGAATTCTCTTACTCCATACTATATTTTCTTACTCCATTACTATGTTAGTAATTGTTATTTGCTTGATAATTTTCTGAGTCTCTTCACTGTGTTCCTCTCTCTTCCCCTATGTCTTGGGCATTAAATCTTGACCTGATGCTGATTTAAAAAAAAAATTTCCAAAAGGAGAATCTATTGGGGTAGCTTGTGGAAGCCTTTGGTAGTTTTCCACTCTGCCTACAAATTGTTTTCAAACTTTTGCTTACTATCTGTGGCAGTTACTACCACAAAAATTGCATAGTTCAGAGATAGGTTTTTGGGATGGAGCAGGCAGATAGAAGGTGGAGCAAATACTAGAGAAGGTGAATATCATTGTCTTTGGTGATTATCCATCCCACTAACTTTATACTGTCCTTGGCTCTTGGGGTGCTGTAGCCATTGCTACTCAGAGTTCTAAGACATGAGGTGAAGTGAAGTGTTAGGGTAGAGGATAGATGCAGTGTTGTGCTGTACCTAAAATTGACTCTGAGGTGGTGGTACAAAGCTGGAGCATGGAAACAATACCTATTATAGCTTCTGAAGTAGTGGCTAGAGCTTTTGGCGTTTATCCATCTCACCTGATCCTAGTTTTAGACTTTATTTCTGCAATTGCTATAGTTGCTTCCTTTTGCAGTCTCCTGTTAGGGGCTAAAATTAGGGTAGGAAATATAAAATAGTAAAAACAACTGCAATAGATATTGAAGGAGCTGAAAAGGTTCTCGTCTAAAATCAGTCTCAAATTTCCTCTGGCTCATAGCTGCCACAAAGAACCTGCCTCGGATGGAGCCCAGGCTTGGTATCTGCATATTGGGGGTTGGGGAGGAAGCCCAGAGTCTTTGGATTTAAAAAATAATAAGGTTCTGTAGCGTTGTTCTATAGCTATGGATCTTTGTCTTCTTTATGGTCATTATTGTGGCTAATTCTTGTACTTAGCATCCTGTTGTTGCTGCTCAGTTGTTTTCAGTCATGTCAGACTTTTTGTGGGTCCATTTGGGGTTTGCCATTTCCTTTTCCAGCTCATTTTCCAGATGAGGAAACTGAGGCAAATGGGTGAAGTGACTTGCCCAGGGTCACACAGCTAATAAGTATCTGAGGCTAGAAAGATGAGTCTTCCCAATTCCATGCCTAGGCATTCTATCCACTTTGCCACCTAGCTGCTCCATAGCATCTGTAGCAAATTTGCTTATTAGCAAGGTGCAAGATACAAGATGTGATTTACGAGATAAGTTGTTTCATTTGGATGCTGATCTTTAATTATCTCCCTCTACTTCCTTGGATATTCAGGGCTCTTTCTTCTGTAGATAGTAGTAGGAGGGGAGACTGTATTTAACAAACAAAAGCATACTACAGACAAGTATATGTGAGATATCAGCACACTGTACAAGGACACAAGATAACATCTAGTTATCTAATGACATTTACCTACCTTGTTTCACCATGACACTAATCTCCAGACATTGCCTCTTTTTTCCTAGATGCGAGACTTTTCTGTTCCTAATCTATGGGAGAGACTTAGTTTATGTACTAGATAGACAAACCAAATTGGACAGCCACATGTGGGAGCTTTGAGACCTGCTTCCAGCCACATATGACTCAATTGCTGCTGAAGAGCTTGTGCTTTGAGATGCTGAAGGTACCCCTTACTGCCCTTTGAGCAGGAAAAGCTGATCACTTTATAAAGTATCCCATTCTTCTGGCTAGAGCTTTTGCAACCTAATTCTTAAGAAAGGAGTTTCAACTATCATGTAACCATGATCACGTAGCATCTAAAGTACATGTCTAGCCTACCAACAAAAGAACTGGCCCAACCAAATCCATTTTACTGGAAGACATGGAGAGTATGTGGAGAGTCAGGAGGTAAACTGGGAGAGGAATAAAAGATGGCTGGCCTGGGCACTTCCTCAAAATGGAGATTCTGGGTAAAACTTACCAATGTGAGGAGGGGACTAAAGAAGTGGAGAGATATTTTAGGGTGAAATAATAATAATAAATGTTGTCGACTGACACAGTTAACCTCTTTAGGATTCAATTTCCTCATATTCATTTAACATTAGGAAACTACTGCCAGACCCATTGGACTATGATTTTGTACTTTCTCTTTCTTCCTAAAGGGCCCATCTGCTCTGGACCTAGGGACATGATCTGGAACATGTTCAGTCCCAGTAGAGCTTGGCCTCTAATGAGAAAAAGGACTAGCTGACTTTTCTCTTACTCTTTGGCTCTTTAAATAGACACCCTGGCATCCCAGGAGCAAATTATTTGTGGTGGTGGTAGTGATGGTGGTGGTGGTAGTGGTGGTAATGGTGGTAATGGAAGTGGTAGTGGTTCTTTGGGGAGAAGGAAAGGACCAAGAATGATGCCAATGCAGAAGAGTTAGAGATATGAGTTCCCTCCTCAAGAAGCTTACAATGCAGTTGAATAAATAGAATTCATGATGAACAATTAGAAGCTATACATACAGTGCGATGAAGCAATGGATTTTGTGTCACATGACCTAGTTTCAAATTCGATTTCTATCACTGAGTACCGATGTGGTCTTAAGAAAGTCACATAACTTCTATTACATTCAGCTTTTTTTCTTTTGTATAATGTATTTGGAAGAGAGAATTTCTATGGCATCTCTCCATTTCTAAATCCATATGAGTTCTAGAAAAGGAAGAAGAAGCAAACATGGGAAGGGCTTTGAAAGTCAAAGAATGATTTCTTATTTGTTCTGGGAAGTAATAGGGAGCCATTGGAGTTCAGTGGATTTGCTCAAGGTCTCTTAGGTAGTAAATGGTAGATGCTGGATTCAAACCCAATTCCTCTGACTCTAAAATCCAACACTCTTTCCACTGTGTCATGTTGCTTACCAATGAGATAGATGCATTTTTTTTTTAACCTTGGTCCCTGATCATTAGCTAACTCCCTCTACTTCACTGGATGCTAGGTTCTCTGTTCCTGCTTACAGGCAGCAGGATAAGACACTTTATTTAGAAGACAAATCACACTCAGACTAGATATGGCTATCTGGTCTGAGTGTGATTAGAGAAAACACAAAGATACAAGACTCAAGGACACAAAACAAAATTTAATTATCTAATGTGATCTTCCTGCCTCATTACACCATTCCAGTAATCTTCATATAATTCTCTCTACTTCTCTAGATTCTAGGCCCTCTTCCTCCACTTGGAGAATTGATTCAATTTAAGTAGCAGCCAGAAACATTTAAGATACAAGGACAGAAGGACAAAATCCAATTATCTAATGAGGTGTAGGGAGGTGGAGGCAAGGCCCCTGATTTCACCTTGTGGGCACAACTGATTCCTGGAGCCAGTATGTAGAAAGAGAAGGAAGCTGCATTACCCATACCTGGTGCAGTACAAAGAAAGAAAACAAAGGGTACCAGTTCCTTAAGAACTCTGGACAAGGGGTGGAGATATACTCAAACCTATTCAGGACTACGCGATTAATACTTTGTTATCTGACTTAAAGGGCACAGTTTATGAACTTAATGTAATAACGGTCCCACAAAGATCCCCAATTTTCTAGGAAAGTTCTTATCTTAAGAAAACAAAGTAGACTTTTAACAAGGTTTTGTAGAAGGAGTAATTTTTGGTTTGACCATTTATCTTAATTTTTGGTTCTGAAAATATGGTCACTGTATCTGTTTATCTTGTTGACTTATTATAAAGTGAATCTCAGGCCCCAAAACTTTCTCCCAGCCACACATCTGCATAGACCAATAAGAGAAACAGAGCTTTTAGATAAAAAAATCCTGAGGAACTGTGAACTCTAGACCCATTTGGTGATTATTGGTTAAATGACCATTGTCTGCTTATGGCTTAGCCTAAAGAAATAAAGATATGTGAAATGTATTGTATAGTAATCATAAAGTTAGGAAGAGATCTCTAACTGAGAGGACCTAGCCTTGAACCAAGAGTCATCAAACAGAAAGGAAGAAAATAAACATTTATTGAGCACATATTACTATGTGCCAAGCATCATACTAAGTGTTTTATGAATATTATCTCATTTGATCTTCACAACAACCCTGAGATGTAGGTGCTATTATAGTAACTTTTTCTAGTTGAAGAAACTGAGTCAGAAAGCAGTTAAGTTACTTGTCAAGAGTCATACAGTCAGTATGTAATTGAAGTGAGATTTGAACTCAAGTTTTCTTGACTCTAAGCCCAGTTCTCTAACCACTCAGTTTCCTCTAAAGAAAAAGATTATACTTCTGTTCCCTGCCTTCCTACTTGGGAGGTGAGAAGTATCAGTGCCAAGTCCCTGAGGGAGAAAAACTTGAGAGATGTCTGCCAAATCTAGACTTAAAACCAAGCCGAATTCTGAAGATAGTGGATACTATAGATGCCTGTTGAGGAGCAACCCTCAGGAATCCAGCAGGTTAATCCATCTAGTAGAGATACAGCTGCATGTTCAGATCAAACCCACCTTAGAAGCAGAGAGATCCAACCAATATAGATGCCATGCTCAGAGAGAGGCTTTGCAGTACCAGAGTTGAGTTGCATCAGTTACATGTGTTCACTACATGTGTGCCCCTCTACCTCTGTACTTCTTAAAAGTTTTGCTGACTCTCATTCTCTCATTCTATATATATTTGAGGGAGAGTATGCCACAGGTTTTTGTGGGTAATGTTTATACCTACTGTTCCTAATATCCATCTTAGATGCTTTGGCTGAGCTAATTAAGTCTACTCACTGATGTTAATAAAAAGTACACCAGTGGGGGCTTGTGAGTTACAGTGTTAAAAAAAAGCAGTCACTCATAAGATTACCCTGATAATCTGAGGTATCAGCCTTTTCTGGTAATCCAGCTTGGAAATTGGAGAGAAATTTGAGAGAGTTGTCCAGAGTAAGTGCTATACAAATACTGTCTTCTACAATATTACCTCTTATCTGTATGTTGCGTTTGCTTTTCATAGAACTATAGGATTTTGATATAGGAAGATATCTTAGAAATCATCTATTCAAAATCCATTTTGACAATTGAAAAAACTGAATTCAAGAGAAGTTGTGACTTTTCCAAAGTCACAAAGGTAATTGAATTTGTACCTGGTTCCTATGACACAAAATTTAGTGTTATAGTACGTTGTCTTCATTGTCTCTAATAACTGTTGATCATAAATCCTATTTACCCAATCACACTGTAAGCTTCTCAAGGACATTCTCAGTTTCCAACCTTTCCTCCCTGCCTTGCCCTGTGGCCACCCCACCAATAACATGTCATAATACTGGGCATATAATAGTGATCAATAATTCAAGATGACTATCTCTAAGAGCTTTGAAGATCAGTGTTGCTTTGTTGTTGAGTCGTTTCGGTCATATCTGACTTTCTGTGATCCCATTTGGGGTTTTCCTGGCAAAGATACTGGAGTGGCTTGCCATGTCCTTTTCCAGTTCACTTAAAGATGAGGAAACTGAGGCAAACAGTGACTTGCCTAGAGTCACACAGCTAGTAAGTATCTGAGGGCAAATTTGAACTCAGGTCTTCCTGACTCCAGGCTCCATCACTCTATCCATTGTACCACTTAGCTACCCCCTTTTCAGTGTTTATCTGTTTATACAAATTTAGGCAGATCAAAAGTATTTACTGGTTCTGTGGCTTTTTAAAAGACAAAGGCCTCTAAATAAATGATTCTAAACCTGGAGACTACAGATTTCAGGGGGTCCATGTACTGGATGGGGAAAAATTACATTTTTATTTTCACTCATCTCTAATTACAATTTAGCATTTACTTCATTTATTTAAAAACATTGTTCTGAGAATGGTTCCATAGTCTCACCAGACTGCCAAAGGAGTCAATGACACAAAAAAGGTTGAGAACCCTTGCTTAGAAAAGGAAAATGGATTAAAATATTTTCAGAATTTGTTGTATCAAATCATTTAAGTCTTATAAATATAGGCATATGTGAAATCTTTTCTTAATTTTCCATAATGAAAAAAAATTCTGAATTCTAGCTCTGAAAATTGAAAAATGTGAAATCTCATCAGTATCTGTGAATGGGATTTAGATTTCTAGACTATGTTGTTCACTTGTTTTTAAGTCATGTCTGACTCTTCGTGACTCCCATTTGGGCTTTTCTTGGCAAAGATACTAGAGTAGTTTGCCATTTTCTTTTCCATCTCATTTTGCAAATGAGGGAAACTGAGGCAAACAAGGTTAAATGACTTGCTCAGAATCGCACAGCTAGTAAGTGTCTAAGGCTAGATTTGAACTCATAACAAGTCCTCCTGACTCCAGGTTTGGCACTCTATGCACTGCGCCACCTAGCTGCCATCCGAGCTATGATTTAATATATTTTGGTAGGAGAACATTCCCATCTTGTGGACTTTAAGAATATTGCTAGTAGAGACAAGGACATAATCACTAGTGTAAACAAACAGAAAATGCTGTATTTCCCTAATGCTTGCTCTAAATAAGGATGAGGAGAGAGAGTAAGCAGGGAGATATAGCATAAGGTGGAGGTATTGCAGACGTGATTATTAAGACAAAGTATTTCAACATTTTTCTCTTAAGCAAATCATGCTGGGTGAGGTGTTTGCATCCTGTGTGTTTCCAGGAGGGTTGTCCCATGATCTTCTCGCCTGACCAAAAAGGAATTTAATCTTTCCATAATAAGAAAAGGCCTTTGCTTTATATTAGGAGACCTGAGTGAGAAGGCTAGTCTCAATTTACTTGTTCTTACATATCGTAGTACTCATTTGTTTGTCTTTACCAAGTTCCCAAGGCCAGAAGAAAATATACAATTTCCCAAGATAATTTTGAGGGTAGATGAGCATGAGAAGAGAAAACAATTTGAAGTGTAAACTAAAATGAATCTATGAGAGACTAAGGACCATTAGAATTTTATGGAATCTAAGAAAGAAAGAGCCCTCCAAAGTCACATAGTACAACTCATGTCTGAACCAGAATTTTCCTCTATAATATTCTTGCCAACTAGACTTCTAGTCTTTCCTTGAAGACTTCTGGAGATGGAATACTCACTATTTATCAAGGAAGAGCAATTCATCTTGGGGCAGCTCAAAGTTTTAGGATATTTTCTATTATATTGACCTTAAATTTCCAGCATTAAATTCTAAAATGTTAATTGTTTTTAAAGAGTTCAAACTGGTTGGGGAAACCTTTGTTAAAGATTTTTCTTATTGATTCTAGTTTCTGAAATAGAAACATGTGAAGCATATCGTTAGTATAATTTAATGTAACAGATTGTCTTCTTCACATACACTGACACTCTACTAAGCCTTCTATATAAACATAGTAATGTTCCAGACTTTTTTTTTTGCACAGTTACATTTCCCATATATATGGAAAATTTTATTCTAGATATAGGTATTAGTTACTGGCACCTTGCCTCAGTTACCTACTTTATGAAAGAAATAATACAGGGATATTGTGACAAATATTTGGTTAAAAATGGAAAAGGACTTTTGAAAATGTAAAAGCGTAATATAAATGCCAAATAAAAATAATACATTCTGAACAGCAGGTTTATTTGAAATAAAAGTTATGAATTCCATTAGCATGATATGTTTACAGGTTTTTGGGAACTTTTAGCAGGATGGTCTATGAGTATATATGTGAGGAGACACCAGTGGGCACAGGGCTAAATGTAACCGAAGCTAGAAAAGAAGGCAAAGCAAAATATAAAGGTGACATAATTAACCACATATTTTTGGCTAAGAAACCTGCTATTTTGGAGTCAGAAATTACAGAAGTTGACTATCTAAATTGGTCACAGTCATTGGAATAGCATTCTGTAAGGATGAGCTCAAAACCTCTAAGGTTTTAGCTGGCCGTATCTCTAGATGAAAGGCCAGAAATATGGGTAGGCACATAGGAGAGATCAGTAGGGTTATCCTTGTCTCTATGCCTCCCTCCCTGCTCCTCTGCAATGGAGAGCAGAAGGAATTTGGAGCTGAGAAACTGGAAGAATCCAGACATGAGAATGTTTGGTGGTTGTTGGGCAAATAGTTGTTGGGTAAATCCTTGGATGATGATCAAGTGTAGTCTAATCTTCAGAGATTAAAATCAGGAGGTACATATAATGTTCACCAGAAGATATAGTAAAGCTGTCCAGGGATACTCAAGACCAACAACCAGGAAACTGAGTTGAAAAAGAGACACTATAACTTGAAGGCACTAGCTACTCAGCCAGGATTTTGGTCTTGGTCCTTTGTTCTAAAGAGCTTCATACCCAGGGCTCAAGATGACAGGCCTTATAGTCTTTGAAGGAAACAAAAACAATCTCTCTGAAAGAAAAAAAAATAAAAGCAAGGTATTTGGTTTTCTAAAAGAACTATTAACAAAGTTTTTAGCTTTGAAGTAAAAGAGCATGGAAATGCCTACTTTTCCCATGAGAGAATTAGAGGATTTCATCTGAAACCAGATTCTGGAAGTAGAAAGAAGCCTCACAGCTACTTGTCCAGTGGGACCATGTCTGGCAGTGGATGGCAGAGATGATCTTCCAGTACAGCAGCATCTAAGGTAAACTTTCCGGAGGAGACCAAGGGAAAGCAGGTTTGGTAGAGACTAATAGGATGATATCACTGTTAGACATCAGGCCCTATAGTGATAGAAGCATTATTTACCCTTCCCCATGTGTGCCCTAGCCACATGTATTTCCTGTGCCTGCCTTTCCATGCTTATTCTCTCCACTTATCTATTCTTGCCACAGGTTGCGTGTATTTGTGGGAGAATGAGCCCCAGGTTTTTGGAGGAGTGTTTTATTGTTACTTTTCTTTCTGTGACACTTCATTAAATGCTTTTGTTTTGAACTAAATGCACTTTTCTCTGGATTGACTACTTCAGGCAAACCCATCAGGAGGGACTCATGAGTTATAATTTCAGTGAAAGCAGACCCAGAGGATACCTTGAATCTGGGATAGCCATCTCTGTGGGTTGTACCCTGTGATATGGGGGAAGGCAGAGTGCCCTAGGTGGTACAATTCAAATCTGTCTCTCTTTTTAAAAATTTTATTAATGTTTTATTTTTATATTACAAACATTTATAGATTGCTCCCACTTCATGGGAGGTCCATAACACAGTTAAACAGAAAGTACATGTAATATTTCATGTCTGTAGCACCTTCCCGCAATTTGGAAAAATATACATATACATATACATACACAAATACACAATGTGTATATACATACATGTATATGTATATGTGTATATATACATGTATGAGTATATACATACATATATGTTTATGCATATGTGTATATATACGTATGAGTATATATCTATATATGTGTGTGTATATACACACACACACACATACATATATACTCTTTCTCCCATCCCATTGGGAAAAAATGAAAAGAAAACCAAATTTCTTCTAATAAACATACATAGTCAAGTAAAACAAATTCCTTTAATGGTTATATATGAATATATGTTTTTAAAATGGCACTAAGTTGACTTGGCCAGAATTTCAATTATTGATATTTGTAACATCTGCATTTGGTTTTTCTGTTAGCATGTCTAACTCTGCACACTAAATCTATCACCTCTTTGTAATGAATAATATATTTCATCATCAATGCTCTGGAATCATGACTGACTATTGTATTGCTCATAAGACTTCTAGCTTTCATGGGTGTTGTTATTGTCTAAATTATTCTTCTGGTTCTCATTTCATTTTTCATTAGTTTATAAAAGTCCTCAAAATAGATCATTGTTCTAATGTTGATGTTATAGTTTAAATTGTTCTGATTCTGCTTGCTTCACTCAGCATCAGTTCATATAAGACATTCCATATCTCTGAAATCATCTATTTCCTCATTTCTTACAGCATAGTATTATTCCATCGTATTTATATGCCACAACTTATTCAGTCCTTCCTTAGTTGATGGGCATCCCTTTAGTTCTCAGTTTTTTGCTGTCATAAAAAGAGCTACTATAAATATTTTTGTACATAATGGATCTTTTCCTCTTTCTTTGTTTACTTTTGGATATAGGCCTAACTGTGGTACAACTGTGTCAAAGAGCACATATAGTTTAGTAACTTTTTGTGCATAATTCTAGATTTTTTTTCCAGAATGGTTACATCTATTCATAGGTTCACCAACAGTGCATCAATGTATCCATTTCCCCACAGCTTCTCCAACACTTTGTATTTTTAAATGATAAAAAAGCCCAGAAAACTGTCAGTTGAGGGCTTAGGTTTGTTTAGTTATGATAGTTATAAATTTGGAGTCCCACTTTTCCCTCTTTCTCAACAGGAACTAGAACTCACATTCATATGAAGATATTGTCTTGTGATACATCTTTCACTGGCAAGCAGAACCACTTTGTACCTTATTTCTCCATTTTAAAATTTAAATGATAATATCAATTATTAAACATCTATAATTCATAAAAGTCCTAATGAATGTAAAGCATACTATTCTCATGATGATTTTGACTTTTATACAAATAATGGACTTCTTATTTGATAAGTAATGTCCTTTTCCCTTCACTTCACCATTTATATTAAATTTTATTACCACAAACTGTGTAGTTAAGAATTTACACACATTTCTCTTGGGAACAGATAATCAGTATTCAAATTAGACTGTATGAACATTTATTTTTGTCATAGCTTGCATACTAACAGAAAAACCAAACGCAGATGTTACAAATATCGATAATTGGAATTCTGGCCAAGCCAACTTAATGCCATTTTTTTCATCCATTATTACAGCATAAGAACAAGGACTATGGTGTTTAAAAATTATAATTTGAAAAATATTTTAAAAAAGCAAAATGCAATGTTGATGATTCCATTTGAAATATTGTCAGTTTAGAAAACATCTTACTAGAAATTTCATGTTACTTTATTGTAATCATCAATAACACACATTTGCAAGATGGCTGACTGCAGTCTGGGATGTTGTATATAGCAATGAAACTAATCAAAATGAACTAGCCAGAAGGGGACAACATCTTTGAACTTGGCCTCATTTGTACCACGTGCTACTCCAAAAAAAGCGAAAATACCACAGATAAAATGTGATATCGGGCAAAAAATGTTTTGCTAGGCTTTTACTTTAAATTCAGTATTTCCTTCTTTGTTTATGGGTAAAAATATAAAAAATACAATGACAAAACAGCCATGTTATCCATGTCAGTAGGCATTTATCAGTTTCCCAGACACCAAAGAGAACTAAGTAGGATTTTTTTTTTGGGTGCAGGCCCACGAATTTCATCTATATTCAATTCTCTGATAACACTTTGTCTTTGTAGGGAAAAAGCCCTGCCAACTCCTGTAGATGTACAATTCCTCTGTAACTTATACTCTTCGAGAGTTGCTAGGGGCACAGAGGTTGTGTGACATGTCCACATTGACACAGTCAGTATGTGTCAGAGGCAGTACTTGAATCCATGACTTCTTGCCTCCAATTCAGTTCACTATTCATCGTGTCACCATGCTTGTCAGTGTTTGGCCAGAGCTCTATCTTTAAGAATCTTCTAACGTAATGGAGGAGATATGACATAAAAACCAATAATAATAATAATAATATACATATATTTTAATGTCACATGCATTGTTTCATTTGAAAATGATAACTGCATCTTATATTTGCTTGGTGGATAATAGAATCCAAAATGTTTATCAGAAAAGTTGTCACTTATTCAGGCTGTAAAGCTAATTAGCAGTAGAATTGGGATTAGAATTTGAGTCTTCTGATTTTTATTCCAGTATTCTGTGTACCTGGGTATTCTGATTTTTATTCTTCTCAGTATATCACTTGGTTAACATTTTTAAGTTGTTTTGGGGACCAAACTTGTGATTTTATGTGTATGAGAATTCCCACTGTGGAAATTCTCTCATTAATGCAGATAGGCAACTCTTAGACCATGTACAATCATAGTCATAGTTGGTTTCCTGGGCTGTGAGAGGTTGTTATTTACGTGTGTCACACAACCCATATGTGTTAGAATCAGGATTTGAACCCAAGTCTCCTGGACTCCAAGGTGAACCAGCTACTCAGGCTGACTCTCTAAACACTGTTAGGTTTGTACAATGAATACAATAAATGAAGAAATATAATTGAAGGGAAAACATAAATTAATTGGTGGGTGTAATCTGTAGAAGGTCCTAGGAGGAGGCTGTTTTCAAGTTGTGAAAGGAAGGGGAGGGTATGATAAGGCAGATAAGAGAAAGGATTTTTTAAATGAACATGATGCTATTAGAGATGATAGAGGGATGTCTAGGTTCTAGTTGGCTGCAAAAAATTGATTTCTTGGTGAAGTATAGGTTACTAGTTGGTGCATGTTAGAGTAAGAGCTAGGCCAGAACCACACTGGGGCACTTGGAGACATTTCCCTTTTTTGAGTATGTCGAGGCCCCACCCAAAATGCTTTACCATCTATTTTTACCCTTATTGTTTACATCTTTATGTGCCCATAGTTATATTTGGGGCTCCACTGGTAGAGAAATCCTGTATGCAGACTTTGAAGAGGTAGTTGAAAATTTTGAAGTCCACAATCAGAATTTGGAACTAGATCTGTTTGGTGATAAGAAGTCACAAAAAGGCCATGAATATTAGAATGACATGATTATGGTGTTTGGCATGGAAAGTATTTTTATCAGCAGTGTACAGAATGTTTTGAGGTGTGGAATAAAACTCTAATAGAGAGGCCAGCAAGGAGGTTGGTGTATCATGTCTGAGAAGGTGATCTAGACTTGGAGAAAGGATTTGGCAGCCAGGGAAGGGGAGGATGGTTGGATTCTGGCTATGGTGTGGAAGCGGTTACCATTAACCAGTGACTGTATGTAGGGATCAAAACCCAAAGAGGCATCTAAAATTGACCTAAGGGGACAGGTTGGAAAATGGTATTGTTTTAGTGAAAAGTGTAACAACATTAAAAAAAATACTAGGCCAGATCAATAGTCTACTGTCTTAACCTCTGTGTGTCTGTGTCTATCGTCTCTTTAAGTTACAGTGGCACCAAGGGGCATTTTTGTAAGAGAATGTCATTATCCTGAAAGGTTAAAAGATATATCCCTCAACATTCCCAAGCTTTTTCAACAACTCATACTGAACTATGAAATACAATCTTTTAATTGAATTTTGGGAACAGTTGGGTCAGAATATTAGAAAACTTATTAATGCTCTCTGGAGATGAAAGGAAAATGAAATTTTATCAAAACTGGAAATGTCTGTAGGAAATTTGGGAATACACATGTTTTAAACACAGTACCTCAAAAAAGAATCTAAAACTGGGGGTACAATATAAATCTGGTATAGAAATCCAAAGAAAGTACTAAGAAGAAATTTTTGGAATGATAATTTAAGATCACTTTGAGTTTATCATGGGGTGGATTAACAAATTTTCACCTAGTTCACAGCCCATATTTCTCTTCCCTTCTTTCCTTTTGCTATGCTATCTTTGGTCATTTCACAGCTCATTCTTAACAAGGCCAGTGGAGAAAGGGAGAGGAGCTGAAATTCAAATCAGTTCATTAGGGTGTTTGGTAACAGCTCTTAGAAAGGCTGGACACAGAGAAGGTTTTGAAATCAATAGCCAACTCAAAGTTTGGGATTATCCATGGTTTTCATTTATTCACACACTCTGCTTAAACTCAGCCTCCTTCACATACTCTTCAACCCAATGGCACAGATATTCAAGTGGGTTCTTTTATAATTAATTTTACAATTCAAAGAAAGGAATTTAATAGTTATATTTTCTCAATTTGGTTCAGGAAAACATTTCCTCACTGAAACATAAACATCAAAAATAATCTTAATTTTGGAAGTTTGAAAAAATAAGGCATACTTAACAGTTAGATAAATTTAAATTCTAGGTAGGCCTTACTGAAAATTTTCAGAAAAGGCTCTCCTTCCCTTTGTTAAGATGCAAAATAAATAGGCCTCTCTCCAGCAGAGAGGGGCCCCTCCCCTATCCAGTTCTCAAGGACTGCTTTTACACCTTTTATTTCTGATTCCTGGAATCACACTTGCTAATCTTTTCTTCAGACTGTCAACTGTTGTGTTATTGACATACAAATATTTAATAGAATCCCAATTACTTGAATTTTGTACGGGTGTGTTTTGTTATTTTTTATTTCTTTAGCTAATAGAGAAAGAGAATAACTGAGAGCTCTAAATGGAGGCATGTTGCCAATAGTGAAAAAAATTGTCAATATCTAAATGCAACACTGACCCCCTCCAGTTTTGATGTGTTAACAAAGGTGTACAGTTCTCAGTGCTAGGACTTCATGGCCACTTTATAATTGAGTGAGCTAATTAAAGCTTTCAATAATGTAGTAATTTCCACATTTCATTGTCATATACTTAAATCACTGGTTTCTAAGTTGTGACCTAGACCTCTACGTTTCACATTTTCAATAAAAGACCATATAACCTGAAGAACCCACAAGTTTCATAGTCACATTTTTTACACATTTTGAGTCCTAAATACACCAAACCTTTATCACTTCAAGAAGTGAAACTTTATTTCCTATTTTTCTCTACCTGTGGCACGTACCGCTACTTCTCTAGGCTTTGTGTGAGAGATGCCTGTGTAAAAAAAAAATCTTTAATGGCCGAATGCATACATTTAATAAGCACAGAGAAGATTAGCGGCCATGAACACGGCTTTAAGAAAAGTAAAATTAAAAAAAAAAAGCAAAGAAACCTAAAACCTGGCCACTCATTCCCATTGTGTGTGTGTGTGTGCGTGTGTGTTTGTGTATCTATGTTTTTACTGTGCCTTAACGGCTCCGAGTCGTTTGACAAGGCTATAGAAAAGATGCACCTGAAATAGTATCTGCTGGTCGCCGCATTTGCTAACAGGCTTTAAATGCTGCTTTTCAGCCGCGAAGACGAAGCAGCAGTAAGAGGGAAGCAAGAATGAGACACCCAAGCAGCAGCCGCCGCGGTAGCGGCGGCGACTACGGCGGCGGCGGCAGCAACAGCGGCGGCGGCGGCGGCGGCGGCGGCAGCCTTAGCAGCAGCCTTAGGAGCAGCAGCAGCAACAGCAGCAGCAGCAGCAGCCTTAGCAGCAGCAGCGCAGTTTCCCCTCTCCCCAGCCCTGACTCTACGCGCACATGCGCACTGCGCCCACAGCCCTGGACCATTTGTCAGGACTACTCGTGAGACGGAGAAAAAAAAAAGAGAAAATTTGGGGGTAAGAAGCGGTTGATCTGATCTAATCTCTAATTAATCCGAAGATTTGTACGTGCCAAAGCCATTCATTTATTTTTCTGGGTGAAGATGAAAGTTCAGAGACCTATAGAAGGAAGGAAGCGCACCCTCCTCTTGTGAAACGATCAGGGGAGGGGAAAAGGACAGAAGGGGCTTTTCCCCCACTTCTCTCCGCCTCTGGGAAAGAGGAGCAAACTTAATCCCGGGGAAAAAGTGGGCAAGTGACTCGGGAATGGCTGGAGAGGGGCGTCTCTGGGCATCACCCTCCGAAGTAGAGTGTGTGAGAGTGTGAAAGAGGAACAAAAGAGAGAGAAAAGAGAAAGGAAAAAAATGGGGGGGGGGAAGGAGGAGAGACTTGTATTTTTTTTTCCTTTGGCGTGCACACGGAGGAGGGTGTGGGGGGCTGCGAGGAGGGGAGCCGGGGTTCTGCTTGGCCGCCTGAAGGCTTTCGCCAGGCGCACAGGCTCTGGGATGCGTGGGGGTGCCCCCTCCCCCGCGCGCCCCCCGCCCCCCGGAGATGGTCACTTTGGTCTCTTTGCTGACACTGAGCGCGGGGTTGGTGCGGGGAGGGGGAGGGGAGGGTGGGGAGCGCGGTGTCGCCGGCCCCGGGTGCGTGCATGTGTGGGTGCAGCGAAGCCGCAGCCCGGGGAGGGGGGGAGGCGGCGAGCGGGCGGGGAGGGGACGAGAAGGGGGGGGTTAGGTGGTGGCCGAGGGTGGGGAAGGGTGACGAGGCGAGGGGGGTGGACGGGAGGGGAGGCAGGTCTTCCTGCGCCGATCTCCCCCCCCTTTTCACCCCCCGGCCCCGACTCTCGGTCCTCGGCCCCCTTCCTTTCCTCTCCGCTCCCCCCGGGGTGGCCTTTGTGCCGAGCGAGCGCACGGGAGGGGAGAGCGAGCGGGCGAGCGAGCAGGACAAGTCCGGGAGCTCGAGGCAGTGGGAAAAGAGGCCGGGGGACTTTCTCCCGACTCGGGCTGCGGAGAATAGACTGGTTGAATGTGCAAGCGCGTCTCCCCCAGGGTGTGCTCGGTGTGTGCGCGGTGGAAAGGCCTCTCCGACCCACGGCGCGCACACGCACTCACACACACTCGCTCGCGCACACACACACACGGAGGAGGGAGAGGAGAGAAGGGAAGAGGAGGAGGAGGAGGAAAAGGAAAAGGAAGGGGGGGGCAGTTTGCATTTTCTTCTTCTCCTCTCCTCCTCCTCCTCCTCCTTTCCTACGGAGTGTGTGAGAATTTAATATAGATCAGCTCCAATTTCCGCCATTTTGGGAAAGTTGCACAAAAATACCCCCCTCCCTCCCTCATACACACACACACACACACACACACCAGTTTATTTCTGCCAGAGGCAGGAAAGTGCTCGCGGGCGGGAGGCGCCGGGGGCCTTCGGGTCCCGTTTCTGGGAAGGGGGGGTCGGGAGGAAGGGGAAGGTGGAGGGGGCTGTTGGAGGACCGCCTGGGTCTGGGCTGCCGCCGCCGCCGCCGCCGCCGTCGGCTCACTGCACTCGGCCGGGTGCGGGTGCGGGTGTGTGAGTGTGAGTGAGTGTGCAGCCGCGGCGGGGAGAAGGGGGAGGGGGGAAGAGACGCGGTGGCGGCTGCTTCTCCCCAACTTGTTTACGCCCGGATTTGGGGGAAGGGAAAAGGGGGCTGGTGTGTGTGTGTGTGTGTGTGTGTGTGTGTGTGTGTACGTACACATACGAGGGGAGGTAGAGGCAAAGTCTAGCTTGCGTCCCCGGCGCCTGCCGCGCGTGCGGGGACAGCCGCCCGGGCGCCCTGGGCTGAGGGGTGCTGGGCCCGCCACCCGCCCGGCGGCTGGCGGGAGACCGGGGATGGGGGGCGGGGAAGTCGAGGCCGGCCTGGGGATGCGGAGGTGGGGGGGCGATGTGGATTGGGAAGCTCCGAAGCTGAGGCTGTCCGCTGCGCACCCCATCCCCCCGGAGGTGAGGGAAGAGGGAGGGTGCGGGGCCTGAGGGGGGCACGAACTTCGAGCGTTTGCAAAACTTTTATTGCCCGTACAGATTTTAAAAGAAAGTCCCTATGATTTTTTTTTTCCTTTTTGGCCCGAGCCCGACCCACGGTTAGACCGTGAGAGAAAGTTTAAAAAGAGGGCGGTTTCCTTTCCGCCTTCCCCATGGAGGAGTGGGGGTGTCTGGGAGTCCTTCTGCTCTCCCTCTGCGGGGTGGGTATGACCCGGGCAGTCTCAGTCCCGGGGAGATAGATGTAAAATATGCCGGCGTCTCCTTTCTCTCTTCCCGCTCCTGGGACTCGCCGCCGACTTTGTTGGAGAAGAGCACCCGAAAAAAAACGGAGCCTCTTTCCTTATGCAACTTCCTCAGGCGCATTGAACACCCCGGCCCTTCCCTTCCCTTCCCCCAGCTCAGGATCCATCCCTCCCTTTACCGCCTGGTTTTTTTCCCATTTTCAGAAAAAAAAAAAAGACAGAAAAATTGATTAAGAGAGAAAGGAAAGTGCGCCGCAACCAAGGCGGAAATAGATTTCTAATTGTTCCCCAAGTTCACAAGACAAGTCAGATCACAGATGTGAAATTCACTTGAGAAGAAAGAACTTGGGGGTGGGTGGGTTGGGGGGTAGGGTGTCATAACCCGCCTCTGGTTTGCAGGTTGGTTAGGTTCTTTAAAAAAAAAAAAACACTTGGGGCATCGTTGGTGATGCCGTCCTTTTTGGATCCGGTAAAGCCAGGGACCTGGTTATCGATGAACCTCGGTCGCGTGGATTTTTGCGCAAGTTTTTCAGGAAAAAAAACACTGGCTGAGTCGAGGAGTGTGCATTTCTCCGGAAAGTTTCAAGTGCAGCAAAAATAGCGTACGTGCAAAACTGGCCAAGGGGAGACCTCTAGTGGTTAAAGTCGCGTCTTTAAGTTCGGAAGGCAGAATATAAAGTCTGGCCTTTTTTTTTGGAGGAAAGTATCTATTTGGACCTGGAAGTAATTAGGCACTCTCAACCAGTGTCCGAGAGTGGATGTGGAATGCTGGATACCTAAGAACAGTGAATTTGCTAAATCATAGGGGAATGAAGGTACGATTAGAACCCAGAGGTCCGTGCCTTTTCTTGACATCCAAAGGTCACTTGGATGAGCAACAAGTATTTATAGTTATTGTGAGCTACGCTGTGTTTTGAGTCACAGCCTCCAACACACATAGTACTATTTTGAGTTTTATGGCCAAATAGACTTACTTGAAAGTAAATTTTGTCAAGATACAAGGGCTGTTTATATTTTTAAAACATTAAAAATGAAACAGCAGTTTCACTTAAAATTGCTTTTGATGATGATGTTTGTTTTAGTCCCTCACATACTTTGAGTGATCTCAGTTGCTTTCTCTGAAAAATGAGAGGGTTTGATTTCTAAAGTTTCTACTGTTTGTAACTTTTTATGATTCTTAGAAATCATCAGTTTGAAAGAAATCAAATTTATTTTGAAAAAGCTTTTGATAATTAAAAAAAATTGAAATATATGGAAAGACAGTGATTATAGTAGTTCCTTCTACTTCCTCCTCCCTTCATGTGCTGAATGGATTTTTTTTTGAGACTTCTTAGCTTTAAAATCTGACAGATACAGAGACCTAGTGTAGCAAATGGCTTTAATCTTTTTCTTTAGGTGGCCAACATATGACTTGGTAGACTTTTAAAGGTTTTTAAAAGACATTTTTTGAGTGTGGCTACAGTTTGGGATGATTTAATAAAGCCTACTGCATTTCATCCCAAACTTCACTTTGATTTTAAACAAGTTATAAAGTATCTCATCAAAGGAATTGGATTACAGGGAGAAAATATAGGCTAGTCATGGGGCAAGGAATGACAGGTGGACAACCAGAGTGCTCTATTGGTACCCTCAAAATATCAGGAGAAATCAAGGAAAGCTTCTAGCAAATTTGGTGGACCTCTCCCTACACCTTAACTTTTGGGAGAATGTTAACAAGGATGGACAGACACAAATGAGTTGCAATTTGTGTTGTTGGATGGAATCAATTCACAGATCCATTTTGTATTCATCTGTCATTGCTTCAGAACCTAGGGTTCCAATGCAGAAATTGTGAAAGGAAGACTCCTGTGATACCCAAATAGACCTGTGATTTCATCAGTATGAGTGTTTCCTCAGTGGATGCAGATCACAAATAATCCAGGCTTGCCCATCCTGTGTGACTCTTGTCCATGGCCTCCTCTGAGTTCAGTATTGGCAGTCTATGGAATATACTGGAGACAGACCTTTTTTTTTTTTTTTGCTTTCTCCTGACATGTGGAAGATAACAGAGGAATACAAAAGCTGGCTACTCATATTCTTGCTCTGCCTGTGTCACCAGATAATTTTTTGATCATACATTTTTTGGGGGGGCGTCCTTTACTTCTTTTAGGTTACTAATTTGCTTTATGTTGTACCTTGCTCACACCCACCATTGTACCTCTGTATCGTGTTCTTGAGTGATACTCATTTTTAATTCTTTGGCAATTGTGAGTGTCCCATGACTCCACAGACATGCAATGACACTAATAGAATATTGGTATTAAAAAGATGGACCTTTGTTTCTTTCAGAATTTGGGGTTCATGAAAGCTACTTTGCAGTTTCTCCTCTCATTCAGTTCTGTGCCCAGCTTGTCCTTTTGTACTATCTGATCAATATATATATATACACACACATATGTATATATATGTATATGTACACACACACACACAGATGGACAAGTTCTATAGGTTGTCCATCTAACTACCTGTAATATAGTGTGGACAATAATAATATTTTATCCACTTGGTTTTTCCTGTGTAGATGGTGCAAACTCTTTGGGGTGGTTGTGGATTTCTTCCAGCAGAGTGCAAATATTCTGGGGCTTGAGGCAAGTATCATGATATCATCTGCCATTAAGAGTACTTGCAGGAGCTCATTATCCATAGGAAATTCTCTTTAGCTGGGACCCTGGACTGAATCTTTTCTATGACATTAGTGAATACCTCTGGCTAGCATATATTTCCCTGTTTTATTTGTGATCGGATGATTGTCAAAGAAGGTTATCTGTGTTGCTAAATCTTTTAAGGGACCTTGTATAATTTTGATGTTTGGATGATAACCTTGTTGGAAGAGAGCCTTTAAAGCTATATTTTGCTATATGGAATGAATTGCTTCTTTGTAAGCAGGAAACAATAAAAAGTGGGACCTTGCATTTGATACATCTTTCAGTTAGTTATTTCGTAAAGATGGAATTGCTGGAATATGGCTTTTAAAGGCCCCCCTATTCTTTACTAATGCCTTCATTGAAAATGCATGTTCTCTCTCTCTGTATAGATGATTTTTATAAAAATTTTATGTTGATTGGAAAGTAGAAATTTGGTTTGGTATTTGCTGATGTTCTTGGTTGCCTTATTTTGGTATTAATAGGTCTGGAAAAATTTTTTCCTCAAGCCTTGGATATCTTCCCTGTCTTGGTATCTCCTGAATAGATCTCTTATCATCCCCACAATTGTGTCACCTCATGCATATGTCTTATATATTGTCAAATCTAGCTGCTTTCCCATCTTTGTTCTCTTTGGTGTTGTTGCTACTTCTTCTGTAAGTTCGATTAGGACTGTGAAGTTGAGAGTCTAAATGTAAGGACTCTGTAGTCCTTGATGGTTTAAAATATATATACATACTCACATATACACATATATGTGTATGTTTGTTATAAAAATATTTGCAGATTGTTTCCATTTTTCTCTGATTGTGGTTCTTCCTTTTTCAACCTTACATACCTTGGGGTGACTTTATTTAGTTAGGTTTCTCACCAACATTTCTTGAACTACATTTTTTCCTTCTGTTGTTTCACCAAGTGGATACCACTCATAAGTTGCCCACATCTTTCAAAAGATTTAACAAAGACATTTATATTCCATTCTGGTATTGACCTTGACTACCATATATATTTTTTGGCAAATACATAAAATATTTCCCAGTTAATGTTAAGGTACTTTTTAGCCTCTTTTAGCTTCTCTCTTATGGCAGTTGATTCACATGGATTGAAGTTGTGTATGCTATTGTTATAGTCTGAGTCTATGGTCTTTCTTCCATCTATCTTCCATTTTCATCACAAGTTAATGTTTTAAATAGTTCCTGATAGAGTTGTCATAATTGAATGCCATATCTTTTTCTCATTTTTTTTAGTTTTGTACTACTTTTAATCTTTAATTTAGTAAGTCAGTGTTCTAATTGGTATACAGGTGATTAAAAAAGGAACCCCACATCAGTAATGAGGCATTTCCTGTTTGTTGAAATATAATCAATTTCATCTTTTGCTATGTAGTTTGGTGCTCATCATGTCTATCTAGTACTTTCTGTTATTTTTATTAAAGTATTCTTATGTATTGCAGTGAGGCTTTTGTGTAGTCTACAATTCTTAGGCCTTTTGCATCCTTACCACTGATTCACATTTTCTAACAGTTTTCACTGTTCTTACCTATTTCTCCCTTTGCATTGAAGTCACTAAGTATCAAAGTATATGTTTATTTCATTTGGAGGATGTTACCAAGTTCTCTGAAGAATTTCCCCACCTCTTCATCCTCTGCAACAGATACACAGACTTAATCAGCACTATCTTCAGGTGGTCTTTTTGCACATATTTATAATGAGCAGTGCATTTGGGGCTGATTAAATAACCCAAGCAATGATGTTTCTTGTGTCTTTGGGGGCATGACAAAACCAACACCCACAACTCTTTAATTTGCTTCCAAGCAAAAAAAAAAACTGCAAGCCATCTTTGCATTTAGCTGTCCTTCCTTTTTTTTTTCCTGCTGATTTCATTTGTAGAGAAAATGGCGTGATTAGTATAGTTAAGTTCTCCCAATAGTGGGTCCATTACTGGACTATTGGTCATTGAACAGTGATCTCACAGTTAGAATGCCAAAAGTAGTATTAAAGATTATGAAGGGTCTAAAAACTGTTTGATTCTTAGCATCCTCTGTCCCCTTTTCTGCCCATCTGGCACTGTCACTACAAAAGAACAGGGCCACATGCGACTGAAGTCCATTTTGTATTTTTCTGTGTTGCATCATTTGCCATAGCCAAAGAATTTTTCACCACATGGGCAGCTTATTGGTGATGAATCTCTCTGTACTTAGCTAGGTTAGCCTTTGTTTGGAAAGCTGACTTAGAGTTTGTGTTCCTCTGGAATAGCTTTTGAAGAACCCAGGGTCACTTAAAAATCCCAATGAGATGATAGATTAGGACTTTATGGAACAGCACCTTTTGTAATTTTTTTTTGTTTGCTTTCTTGACATAACATCAATGTTATGAGTTACATAAGTAAAGTATAAGACTTTTCTCTGCCTGGTCACAAACCAAAATATTGAATGAAGAAAAGCAGCTGGTATACTTTGTGAATATATGTCCTGGGGATTTTTAGGTATAGGTTTGCAGGTGTCTCTTCCCTCTTACCTGCTCCCCCATTTGCCTAAGGAGGGCTTGAATTGACAGTTTTAAAAAAACCCTTAAGTTTATCCTTGATTCTTTTCTGGATGGCAGGTTCTTAACTAGCATTTCAATTGCACACATTCATTACTGGAGTTAGATTGTTTTATTCTTAAGTACTGGGGAACTGGAATGAAATATTTTAAATTTGCATAATAGCAATACTCTGAAAGATCTTACTCTGCATCCTCCCTATAACTGCTCTTTGGGAACAGAGGGAAGTTTATAATGAGGTCCTTTGGGTAACTAAACCCACCTTGGTTGAGGTCCAAGATAATCTGCCTCAAACCACTCCATAGCGTAATAGAGTTATAGTGACTTTCCTGTGTATTATGTGCCAGCTTTTCTATGGCAGAGATAATTCAGAGTTTTCAGCTGGAGTCCCATAAGGTTTTTGTTGTAACCCATCTCTTCTCTAGGGTTTTTGTTTTCTGGGTAAAGGACATGTGAGGTTAGTGGGAGGTAATTGGTGAAATGGGTATAGTATGTCAACCAGTTGATATTCTGTTGTTTCATTCTTTGTCAAGAAATATTAAGTGCCTACTGTGTGCAGGACACTAACATGTCTGTGTAACGCATGCTGTGGGGAACAGGGAGGAAATGAATTTTAGATAATTTACAACATGATTACTTCTCCTATGGAATTTACAGTGTTTGTATATCTTTTGTATATCTTATCTTTCTCCTTTCCTTCTACTTTATCTTTTTGTTTTCATTTCTCTGCCTTTAATGATCAGGATTAGTTCAGATTGAGTGGCAACATTATAACACATGTATATAAGGTCTAAAAACCCCAAGTTAGAAATAATTAAGAAAGTGATATTAACCGAAAAGTATTTACTGTATCCATCAACTTGTGAGCTGTCTTCATCACGTTACTCAACACATTGAACAGATTTGTTCCCCACTCTCACAGATATTAACTTTGTCTACAGTTCAGCACAGATAGCATGGGGAAAATAAATATATGAAAGCACAGCAGACAAACTCTGTATTTTTTTATGCATAAAGAGTACAGTATATTGCATGTTAAGACATGGTGGTTTGTTGAAATTATCATCTTGTGAAAGGGAGATTTCAAGGACCAAATATAGAGATTTAATTCCTAAATGATATTGTTTTAAAGGCTGTTATGTGTTGACTTTTCAAAATACTAGAACAAGATTACTCTTCTGTAAAAGAATATGTTACTTTTGGTTTTTAGATAGGCCTCTTTTATAAAGACTTCTCTTTGTCTTTTATGTAGGTCAAAGATCACATTTTTATACAATTCTAATGTATAGAGCTCTGTGTGTGTGTGTGTGTGTGTGTGTGTGTGTGTGTAAACTGGGTTGGGTGGCAATAATTGTATACTTATGTGATAGTAGTAAATAGCATAAACAAATGCTCCAAATTTGGAAGAATGTTAATTTTAGTTACAAAAGTGATAGGTTGATGGTTGATAGAACTGGAGTGATAAGAACTTATGTACTGTAATTAATATTGGAGTTATAGGAATTTGTTAAGAAAAATCAGGATAAAAATTAGGTAACTACAATAATGGAATGTTATAGTTGTAAGATACCTTGAGAGATGATTTAACCCCCTCATTTTATAGGCAAGGGAAATGGAGCCCAGATGGAGTGAGTGACTTGCTGTGGTGACACAGAACTGGAGCAGTAGGTCTGGAAATAGAACTTGGGTGTCCTGCCTCTTGGTTCATTTGTTTTTTTCCCCTACTTTGAACCACCCAGTCTCCTGGAACTTTAGCTGTCTAAAGTCAGGATTCTAATCGGGGTCCTCAGACTCTACATAAATCTAGTATTCTTTTCATTATGGTATACTCTGTGTTATTCATAATTTTCAATCCTTGTGTAGAACCAACTTTACAAAGTTAAATATTAACAGTTTTGAGTTTTATGTTTTCTTTGATTACTTTTCTATACTCTGATGAAGTTGCTACACAGTCAAAATCCAAATTGTTGAGGAAGGAGAAGCATGGAAATTTCTTTTCCAAACCAAAATTTCTCAGTTAACAGATAGTTAAGATGGATGGTTTATAAATAGTTACATTTTATGTGGTTTAGGACAGGTACCTTTTAGGACCCTCAGTGCCAAAAATTTGCTCTGTGAATTAGCTGTGAATAGGAGCTATACTTCTGCAGGTTAGTTAACCAACTTTTATATAGTACCTATTCTGTGTAGAAATTTTTGCCTTAAAGGAGTTTACTTTTTTTTCCTTAGGTCCAGATGCTATTTTTTTCTGGTATAGGAAGTCTTGGTATACAAATCTTCAACTTGATAATCTCAGGATTCAGGAAGATCTGAGTTTAAATACTAGTGCAGAATTAGACCTCAAGCCCAGTCATTTAACCTTCTAAACCTTAACTTCTTCATCTGTAAAATGGGGCTAATAATTCTACCTATCCCTGTCAAAAAAACAACTATATGTATGTAGGTATGTGTGTGTGTGTGTGTGTGTGTGTGTGTGTGTGTATGTTTATGTGTATACACACATATAGCTATGTAAACATTATTAAGAAATTTTCTGGAGATGCTGAGGGGTTAAATGACTTGCTCAGGGTCAACTAGCTTATGTATCTCAGAGGAGGGTCTTGAACACTACTCTTCCTGAATGCAGGGCTCTCCTTTTATCTGCTAAGCCACACTGCCTTTCAAGTAGTTTATTAGAATCCTTTAATACCCTATTACAAAGGTGATGACAGTGTAACAGTTTCAAAGTATGACGGGAAAGAGATAAGGCCTGAACCTTTGTTGGAAGCCAGTAAGCCAGACTCTTCTAGAAAAATCACAGGTCAAACAGTGTTAGAGCTAGAAGGTACCTTAGATTTCACCTAGTCTCGAGGTATCAAATTAGCAGCCCACAAAACTCCTCAGTGTGACCCGAATCAGATTATGATGTAATTGGTTAATGTTTAACAAAATAAATAACACAACACAATGAAGATAATGTTAATTTATGGTTTTCTAAGTCATAGGGACCTGTTTCTTTTTGAGTTTGACACCGTTGATCTAGTCCAATTTTCTCCTCTTACAAATGAGGAAACTGAGACCTAAAGAGCTAAAGTGACTTATATTAAGTTGGTAAGCCAGATTCAAAACCTGATTCCCAAACCAGCTCTTTCCACAGAACCTGGTGCATTAACTTTTAGGTACATTTTAATGCATCGTCACCTTCTTTGATGTTTTGCTCTATGTCAAGAATATTATGATGCTGATCTAATGGAGTATGCCCATCTGATTTTTCCAGTGTTGGTTATTGATTTGGACTGATCCACCTACAGTCTCATTTCCCATGTACTTTGTGACCAGTGACATGTTCAGTAGATGTTGGTCTGGTTAGGGTATAGTTCTGATTTTGCTGACCTCTTCCTAGGGAGGAACTCTTGCTTTGGAAGGAATCTGGATCATTCTGTTATGGGTAAAGAATTCTGTTTTTAGAGTGAAGAGAAAAACATGATTTTTTTTTCACAGACATAATATGATAAATAAGAATGAATTGCAAGTCTTGGGGAGTTGAATGAAGGAGGAGAAAGATGTGTTTTATAAAGAGCTTTCTTACCTTCAGGTAATGTTTTCAAATGACTCTTTATTGTATTGAGACTACACTTGTTCCACTGATAATGTAAACAGCGCTGAATAGATGGTGACAGATTAGGAAGTGGATTATATCTATTCCAGCCAATGTTCAGCATGAAGTCAGTGAGTGAAATCAGTCTGAGGGAGTGGGGAGTGGTGGTAAGGGAAAACCAAAACTGTAGAAAAACATCTCCTTAAGGCATGACCATTTTAATTTACAAGATGGGTCAGGAAAGACACATTTACTGAACCTCAGGTGCATTTAAAACTTAAGTCAGTGTTTGCTCAATGTATTTTTATTTGAGTTACTATTATATACAAGTTGATGTCCTTGGCTGGTGGGCATTTGGAATACGGAGCCTCTTAAGTCCCCCTGCCTTCAAAGAGAGGGGAAAAAAAGCATGTACTTTAAGAGATAACCATACAAGCCAGAGTCTGAAGTGTAAAATGTGTGGTACAGGTGGCAGGTGCTCTACTTTACAGTGGACGTAAGACCACCTATCAGACATAACGAATACTGGCTTGTTGTTGAGCATTAGCTGTGACTAGAAAAAAGCATTCTGCAGGTATAGATTTTTCTTCAATAATTTCTTTTTTCTTTAAATATATATATATTTTAACATTTTTAAAATTTTGAGTTCCAAATTCTATCCTTCTTTCCCTTCCCTCCCCCCTCCCTGAGAGAGTAAGCAATCAGCTATAGGTTATACATGTGCAATTATGGAAAACATTTCCATATTAGTCATTTTGTACAAGAAGAATATGAAAAAAATGAAAGAAAGTGAAAAATAGCATGTTTCAGTCTATATTTAATCAATATCAGTTCTTTCTCTGAAGGTGGAAAGTATGCTTCATCATCAGTCCTTTGGGATTATCTTGGATCATTGTATTGCTGAGAATAGCTAAGTCATTCACAATTCTTACTTTAACAATATTGCTGTTAATGTGTACAACATTCTCCTGGTTCTTTTCACTTTGCTGTGCATCAGTTCGTGTAAATCCAGTTTTTCCTGGAATCATCCTGTTTGTAATTTCTTACAGCACAATAATAGTCTATTAAAATCATATGCCATGTTTAGCCATTCCCCATTTGATGGGCATCCCTTTAATTTCCAATTCTTAGCCACCACAAAAAGAGCAGTTACATATATTTTTGTACAAATAGGTGCTTTCCCCTTTTTTTGGATGTCTTTGGGTTATAGACCTAGTGGTATCTGCAGGTATAGATTTGAGTATCTTTGCAACTCTATGGCAGGGATTTCAGTTGCTATTTATAGAGGAAACCTGATGAGACAGTGGAGTTAACTCTCAAGAAAAAGGAAGGTTTACAGTTAGGGCCTGGGTCTATAAAAACGAGTAAGACAAAAAAGGGAGAAAACTGAAAAAGGAAATTTGAGGAGGAAAAAAAAATCAGAAATTAATTGAAAGACGCCATTTCTGGAAATATGGCTAAGAACTCATGTGAATGACTAAAGAGAGCTTTCCAAGTTCCTAGAAGCAGCAGAGGCAACAATTAAGTTGTTAAAACTTTGTATCCTGGATAGTCATTGAGTGTTACAAATGAAGAAATTCATTTGACCCCTTTGAAGTGGTTTCAAGCTACAGTAAACATTGTAACACCACCAATACTTAGAATCCTCCACTCTTTAGAACTGGAGGGGATCTTAGAAAATCAATTTCTGTTACTAAAGTACTCTGTAGAACAGTAATGGACTTAGAATAATCCAAAACTAAAAGAAATAAGTTCATATACAGTTCCATTAAGTATCTCAGTGCCTTGCCTTCCCTGAAGTCTGGGGTATATAGCAAGGAATTGGATTTCTACTAGCTGGATCATCTTGAGAGACCACAGTTTTATGCTGTATATAATTGTTGGAATAAATTAGTAGTTATAAAAATAAATTATACCAGGATACTATGACTGTTGTAAGAAATCTGTTTGATTAGTGTAATGTCCCCCCCCCTCCCATATTTAAAATGGTTGAGCTCTGAGAAGTGAATTGAAACCCTAAGTGGTCAGTATAATTTAGGCATTAAGATGACCAGCATGATCAGACCACTTCCCCCCCACCCCACCACTGTTGGTCTTGTTTTGGTTGTCTTAACTAAATGGTTAATCTAAATGGCATTATTTTCTTAATAACCTGGAAAATATTGGCTGAGTTAAGTATGAAGATATGACTTCAATGGGAAAAAAAGTCAAAACAAAACTGTACTCAAATCTGAATCCTGTATGGTAGTGATTCTTTAAATCTCATTATTATTATTTATATACTTATGAAAACATTAAGATAAATTAATGGAGAGTGAGAAGCTTTATTTTTAGTCTTATGGTGTATGACTTTAAAAAAATCATGCTCTTAACATGAATACACATCTTCCTTCAAAGTAGGTACCTTCACATTGTTTTTTAGTTCCAAAAATGTTTATGTTTGGATACTGTTCTTTTCTAGTATAAAAGGTTTTGTTGTACTAGGTATTTTAAGGGTATTTTTACTTCTTATCCTGTAGAGTGTATATTTAAGCTAAAACCAAATAAACAATGAGAGTAGAATATATCAAATATAGCATGTCTTTTTACATTGTAGATATTAGTTTCTGACTTCAATTTCCATGAGTTCCCTAATCTTGATTGTTTTTTGGGGGGGTGGTTAGCTTCTTTTCTTATTTTTAAAAAATTTTCCCCTGTCTACCTCCCCCTTTCTCCCTCCTTTAGAGAGGAAGTAGGTTAGGTTTCAGCCTCAAATAATTTTATCCTTCTTATGGTAACACACAGAAAGGCAGGAAGTCAAGATTTATGAAGAACTAGTGCCTCTGGTAGCTAATCCTTTGCATATAATCATCATGGCAACAACGGTAAAAAGGCCCAATGCACCATTACTGCATATAAACAGAAGAGTCTTGTCATGGTACAATGAAAGAGGTGGAAGGAAGTGATTTAAAGATCGTGTAAATAATCAAAAATAAATACGAAAACTTTTTTAAAAGGTTTTTTTTTTCCTCAACATAAGCACTGGATAGTAGAGGACCAAATGCTATAGTAAGGTATCAAAACTTACTTTGAAGTCTTCTACATTTTACTGACTTCATTAGGGTGTACAAGATGGGCCCCAAGAACAAAATCTCTGGTGTCCATACAACTGTTCGCTATTCTAGTATGTGTGCAACTCGGAGTTCTTATCAGGCAGTATGAGCACACTATCAAAGCGGGCATCTGTCATGCCTGATTTGAAAGGAAGTTTTTACTTTGTAGCAATATCTGTTTGTTGAAAGATGCTTTGAGTTTAACTTCATGCAGACAGACGCATAAGTCTTTATTGCATAAGTCTGTTCTAAAGGTCTGGATTTTAATTTTTCTTAATTTGTTCTTCCCTACTGATGTTGGGTAGTAAGGAGGGTTTCCTGGGGCAGTGATTGTGATATTTTTGCTGTACAGAAAAGTAAGTGACTTAGAGACCAGTTGTTATGTAGAACTTTGACTAATAGATGTTCTTTAGTTTTGCTTAATTAGGTTGAGATTGTAGACTCTGCTATAGCTATTCCAAATGGGGATTGTCTTTTCTGGAAGCAGCTGGGTGGTCCTGTGGAAAGAGTGCTATATTTGGATTCAAGAAAACCTGAGTTCAAGTTCATTTTCAGGCACTTACTAGCTGTATGACCTGGTCAAGTCACTTACCCTTTGTTTGCCTCAGTTTCCTCCTCTGTAAAAAGGGAGTAATAGCACCTACCACACAGGGTTGTTGTGAGGATAAAATGAGGTAATGTGAAGTGCTTTGTAAACCTTAAAGCACTGTACAAATGCTAGCTATTATTATTTCCTTATATTCCGCTTCTTCCTACCCCTTTGTTTCTTGTTTCTTTTTAGGTTTTTACACACATGAAACACTACTATGATCATGCTTAGAAACACTCTTGCTAGTTTTCTGCCACTTCCTTTGGAGGTACAAGTACTTTACAGCAGGATCTAGTTCAGTTCACTGAAGATTTTTTAAAGTGGCCCCTGTGTGCAAGGTGCTGTACCAAGGGTTAGGAGAGTGTTCTGCTTAGCATTTAAAGCCCTTCACAGTCTGGCTGCATCTTATCTTTCTGGGCTGATTATACATTACTCCCCCTCACATACTCTATGTTCCAGCCAAAATGACCTACTTGCTCTACCTCTTAAACAACATTCCACTTCCTTTCTCCGTTTCTCTTCACAGGCTGTCCCCTATTCCTGAAATGCTTTTTTTTAACCCCTTCTCTCTACTTGGAACCCCTAGCTCCCTTTAAAGGCCAACTCAATTGTTAACATTAATGGGAAGCTTTTCTTCATTCTCCAAGTTGTTAGTATTTGCCTTCTCCCCTCACTCCCTAAATTACTTTGTATTTATTATTTGTTTATCTAGGTATCTTTTGGTCAAATTTAATCTCCTTGAGGACAAGAACATTTAAAAAATTCTTTATATGCTAAGATTGTAGCTCAGTTCCTTATACATGGTATCTGCTTCATAAATGCTTGCTAAATTGGCTTGCATTGTGCTAGGCACAGGATGTGCTTGGACAGCTGTGTGGTGCCTGAATAGAATATAGGGCCTGGAGTCAGGAAGACCTGAGTTCAAATGCAGCCTCAGATACTTACTAGCTGTGTGACCCTGGATAAGTCACTTAACTCTGTTTGCCTCAGTTACCTCATCTGTAAAATGAACTGTAGAAGGAAATGGCAAACATCTCCAGTTTCTTTACCAAGAAAACTCCTGATGGGGTCACAGAGTGGGACATGACTGAAAACACAACTGAACAAGGCACAGGATATATTCATTGTATTTCTGTTGTCGTGCTGAGATTTTCACATGAGCAAAAGAAAGGTAGACCCGGGGTTTGACATAAGGAGTACATCACTATTTTATCTCTCTACCAGATCTTCCAACAAAGAAATACAGGAGCATAACCCTTTTCCCATGGTTCAAAGATATCATGCCTTCTACTTTTACAACCATTCCTTTTACGTATCTTTGTGAAGGCCTTATCCTCTTCTTTACTCCTGAAGGTGGATGTTCTCTAAATTCTATCCTTGAACTTCTGTCTTACCTCATTTGTTTCCATAGCTTTAATTAGTATCTCTGTGCAGGTGACTTCTAACTCTAAATCCCCAGCCCTACTTTCTCTGCCTAACTTTGTATGGCATCTTCTGCCACCTTCAAGTTGCCACCTTAATATTCCTCAGAGCCTCACATTCATATCCCAAATCAAACTTGCTCCTAAATTTGCTCCTCTTTCTGACTTCACCAGTTCTTTGAATAGCTCTGCCATTCATCCAATTGTCTGCCATGTTTGAAATCTTCCTTCTTATTCACTTATCCTATCTAATCATTTTCCAAACCTTGTTGATTCCACCTGTCAAAGCAAATTAGTAACTGTCTTGAGAGAATTCTTCAGATAATTTTTAACATCCTGATTGTTTTAGAGTCTATGTCTTTGACTTCTCTTCTTCCTCTCCTTTTCCCTAATGTTCTTACTTGAATACGGGCACTTGTTGCCATATGCCTTGAATTTCAATAGCTTCTGCTTTTTTTTCTTCCCTCCTCCAATCTGTTCTTCATACGATTATCGACATAATCTTTAGAGATCTTCATCTAGTCATATTGTTCACCTGTTCAGAAGTCTTGTGTCTCCTTATTGCCAGTGAGTAAAGTTCAGACTCTTGCTTATCAACAGAGCCACTCTACATTTTGACATCATCTTATCATTTCTGTGTAATCTCATAAAAGTCATCTTCATGCTCTCTGTACTTCTGCATAGGCCTCTTTCTGTCCTTTGACCACACGTTGCCCTCTTCTACCTCTGTGGTAGAATGCTCAACTCAAATGTTACCTCCCTTTGATGACCTTTCCCATCAGCCTCCACATACTTCTTTTTTGTATCTTCTGATTCACTTCGAGAGAGGCAGCATGGTGATGGTGGATAGAAAATAAGCCTAAGAACCAGAAAGACCTGTGTTCAAGTCCTGTGTCTTATGTATACTGGCCCTTTGATAATGGCAGGAAGACCAAATTGGAGGAGGGAAGAGAAAGAGAAAGACCTAAAGCTATTGCAGTTCAGGGTATGGGGCAAGTCACTATTCCTTACAATACTCTGGGCAGCCTATAAATTACAGAGCAGTTGCAAATCTGCATTGGTAGAGGAAGTTCTGTATACCAATCAAATCATGGTTATAGTTCCTGTATTATTATACACACATTGTGCATTTCTGTTATTTATGTTTGTCATCTCTTTACTCAATTGTACTGATTGATTAACAATTCTACAAAAATACTGAATTAACTTTTTTGTCTTATTCCCTTACTTGACTGCAAGCTCTGAAGGCAGTGACCTTTCATTACCTAAACTTTGTGTCACCACTATCACTAGCATATTTCTTTGGGAAAAGTTAGATACTTAAATATTTGTTGAATTTTTTGAATGAAGATTGTGTGTCATCAAGCAAGTGGGTATCTGTGACATCTTCCCTTGCCTGACCCTTCTGCTATATTTCCCCTCTGATTTTATTGAAGACTCAGATTGATAAGATGATTTTGGGGAGGAATGTGGTAACTAGTGAGTGGGCATTATGTTCTCCCCATTTTCTGCAGGAAATCGTAGTTACTGCATTTTTGGCTACTGTAGTGATGAAGAGAATACCTGAAATAGTGATCTCAGTAAGTGCTGGCCCTAGACTAGCTGCCTGGCAAGTGGTATCTACTAGAAGTATGCTTAGTGTGTCTTCTCTTGGTTTGTAGCAACAGGGGAAACTAAACTTTGAAAAGAGCTGAGCAACTATTGTGCTTCTCATCCTTTCCAAGTAGAGGTATTTGAGATGGTCAGTGGTAGTGCATTAGAGATGGTCCTGTATTTTAATGTCTATATCATGGGGGTAGACATCTAACACAAAGACTAATTTTAGATTATCGTTTCTGTCAGAAATTGATGTTGTGTGGATATGACAAATGATTGACTTTCCCCCCCATCTGGCTGTTTTGGCATCATAGTGACTGACACATGTACTATGTCTGGTTATAAACTCAGCCATAAGTGGTTTTTGCTTTCTTTCTGTTCTACCTGCCAGTTAGGGCAGACTTTGAGAAGGCCTTAGTTTACCTTTTCACTCTTCTTCTACTTAAGAGATCTTTTTAAGTTTTTAAACACCAAAGTAGGAGTCATGTATGGGGACAGCCTTTATTCTATTTTGTCCATGTAAAAGGAGAGCTCTTTTTACTCTCTGAGTAGAGGCATTGAAAGGCCCTTTTCTTTCCCTTAAATTTTTTTTTTAATTATCAAGCATTTTTTTTCCTCTCTTCCACCTCCCCCACCCACGGGGGCGGGGCAGGGGGAAGAAAAGAAAGAGAAACAAAGAAATACAGAACCCCTCCATCACATAAATATAGTCATACAAAATAAATCCCTACATTGGACACCTCCAAAAATACATTTTTTTTTCCTTTGTTAATCTACAATCTCTTTGTCATGAGGTGGGAAACATTCTTTTTTATCAGATCTCTGGAATCCTGGTTGAACATTTAGTTGATTAGAGTTTGTAAGTCTTTCAGAATTGTCTTTCCTTTTCTACAGTCCAGAATGATAATTTTGCATACAGTGGTTGAGTTAAATATCAGTTTTAGGCTGTTGATTCTTCTTAGCAACTTCCTATCAGCGACTTCGTATAGTGGCATCAATTACAAATTGCCTCAATTAGAGGAACCAAGTCCCTTACACAGAATAAAACATAAACTGTGCAACAAGGTTTTTGAACAGATTAAACTGGTTTCATCACTGCCAGTGTTGATTATGCACGCACTAGTTGAATTAAAGAGAAGAAAGGTTCCACACAGTATTTAAAATGTTACCTTTCAGAACTCTTATTTGTTGAAATGTAAAGTCCTTTTTTTCTTTCTTCTTTTTTAAAAAATATTTTTTGCCTGTGGAAGAGGAAAACTGAAAACTGAGGAGGAAGGACTTGTAATGTCACAGAAGAGACAGCTTCTGCCAAAATAATATTGACTGTTGGCAGTAGTACCTGATTAGTAGATGGAATAAAAATGCATAATCTGTGCCAGTGGCTCCAAGACCTAGCAATGATACTTAACCAAGGTGCAAAGTAGCCACTGGCTTTAAAATTGTGCTACTGGGGTGGAAACATGGTAAAATATTTGTCATGCTACCATTTTTATGGAAAATTTAAAAAGTCATGATCCTCAGGATAAAGCAATGTGCAAATTTTGAATCTGAAACAGTATCTTAGATACATGGACTACTAGTTATCATCTATAACCTTAATTTCATTGTTGTGGATAGAGATCTTTGAGTGAGGATCTTCCTACATATCATTACAGATGGCATATAGTTCTGCAATTCAGAGTTTTAGGTGGTCTGGGACACTGAGCAGTTAAATAATCTGTCCAGAGTTATAGAGCCATAGCATGTCAGAAGAGGGACTTAAACTCACATTATCATGACTTGTGGGCCTGTTCCCTATTCACTAATGCATATGCATCTTAAGCTTAATATGATGCAAAACAGGTAATAGATATTACTTATATGTATTGCGTAGTATTTGTCTTCAACTTTTCCTTTTTCATAGTCTTCCAAAATCTATATACTATTTTAGAACAATTTTAGACTTGGGAAAAGGGCATTGGAAGGTGACTAGTGTGAATTTTTTTATGGTTGTTTATGAATTTTAGATATGTAGATTATTTGTTCTCCTCAGTATTCTGAATGACTACTTCTCAAGTCCCAAGTATTTTGCTTAGTATAATGCATACACACTAGGTGTGTTGACATGTGTGTGTGTTTGTGTGTGCTTATTTATCATAACATGTGAAATTCCTGAACTTTGCTATTCCCCTCCCAGCTGCTAGTGAGAATTGGCTATATTCTGTTTTAAGCAGCAGCTAACAGAGCAAGAAAGGTATATGACGATATCCAACATGGTCACATCTGACATATAAGCAAAATATTTATATTGCAAATGATGTATTGACATTATTTTTCTTTCTCAAAAAACTTTTATTATTCAGTTACACAAGAAATAGTGGAACTAACATTCTATTTACTGAATGACTGAGCAGAAAAAAACAAACATGACACTGAAACTTTTCTCTAAAGGGCTATTCAGGTTATACTCAGCCCCTATACTGGAAGAAATTGTGTAATTACTGTTACTGTACTAGCTGTTAGAAGACAGTCACTTTGCTTGCCATTAGCTAATGGGAAATCAGTGCATTTTGCTAGACAATACATATTTGGGTAAGGCACAATCCACTGCACAGCTGAAAAGCCATGCTTTGTAGTGGATTTTTTGTTCACTGGATTTTTTTTTTTTAATTTCCATGGGCCAATTTCCTTCTCCCCCCAAGCCATCACATTTTGTCTTTTGGAGACTGAGGCTATCTTGCCCAGGCTAGAAGTAATAATGACCACTTCTAGGCTGATTCCAGTTTTGATGGGAAGAGAAACTTTGACCTGTTCCATTTTTCTGATTCTGAGCTGATTTTCTCCTCCTTGGGCAGCCTGACGACCCCTTGGTTCTGGGATTCACCATACTGGTGTCAGTCTTAATGTGGGTACCCAGTCAGTTTTAGCCATATTGCATCTGAGAAGGACCTTGCTCAAGTGACCCAGCAGCCTCATACTCTTTGGCAGTAGGGATTATAAAAATGCTCATCATGATTGGTCCAGTTCTTTTTTAAGCCCAGTCCTTGCCTAAAGCAGTGAGGGCAAATCCATCAAAAAGGGAATTCTAGTGTTTTCTCAAATTCTGTGTTTTTAAATCTGGACAGTAAGCAATGGCCTTGAATACAAATCTAACATGTAACATTTTCTTCTTCTAAAGGAAGAAAAAAAGAAGAAAGAATATTGAAGACGTCAGTCAGTCCTAACAGCTGAACTGAAATCAGCCCACAGGTATAGGCTATTCCTAGCTGAATTAAAAAAAAACTACTTAAATATTATGTGTGTGTATGTATACATGTAGTGAACAGCTAGGTGGTACAGGGGATAGAGTGCTGGGCCTGGAGTCAGGAAGACCTGAATTCAAATCTAGCCTCAGACATTTACTAGCTGTGTGACCCTGGGCAAGTAAGTTAGGTCTATTTGCCTCAGTTTCCTCATCTGTCAAATTAGGTGGAAAAGGAAATGGCAAACCACTCCAAGTATCTTTGCCAAGAAAACCTTAAATGGGGTCATGAAGACTTGAACACAACTGAGCAAAATGTATACATATACGTATGTATGTGTGCAAGGATACAATTTAATGATGGTCCTGTTAATGTCCTTTTCTTAAGAATTGAAGTTGCTCGGCTAACTTTACTGTTGTTATCATTTTGATCTTCTCAGAGCATCTCCCTGAAACTCAAAATAATCAACTGATCATTAGTTTAGTTCAGTGAAATAATTCAGTGGGAGAGTTTTAACTTCACTGTCGACACGGACACCATAGTTCATTTCAGTGTCAACTTTCTACAGTAACATATTCCCTGTCCTGTTTACTTGCTGGGCTTACAAAAACAAAACTGAGAAATCTGGTTGTCAATCTGGGATCATTAAGTTCATGGCAAGAAATTTTGATATTCTGTCATTATACACATTCTTTATCATTTAAAATTTTAAGTAGTATTAAACCAAGCAATAATTAAATCAGACCTTTTGCAGAATAGCAAAATTATTCCATGCCACTTTTTTTCTTGGTTCAGCTGGAGATTTGAATAAGACTTTTCTTATTCTGCCCCATAACTTAATATTTGCTTCAACTGAAAAATTCAAATTGTTAATCTTTTATAAAGTAGTCATTTCAAAAAATCATTTTGGATTATGAAAGCTGTAGAATTAAGTGGGTTTGAAAAAATGAATATAAAAATTGAATCTTAGAAGTAAATCTGAGTATGGAGTTAAGTTTTTAGTTACATGACATTGTTGATATTTTCAGTACATGCATCATGAATGAACCTGCTTCGAGCACAAGTGGCCAAGAATTTGATGTATTCAGTGTCATGGACTGGAAAGATGGAGTAGGTACTCTGCCAGGAAGTGATTTAAAGGTAAGTTGTCTTCAGGTAGATTTTTACTGCCAGTTCATTTTTAATAAATATGTGTATGTATATCCATTCTGTCAAACACACATACAAAAATAATAAGTACTTAAGCACACATTGAGTGAGTTCTTAGCATAAATCTTAAATTTGCATATTTATCTTATGAATTATGGGCTCCTAAAATAAGCTATGAAGCCATTCTATTATTTCCAAACATTAAAAATATTTAGAGACTTTCACTGCTAAAAGTTGTAAGTCCCAAAGGCCCCTCTGTTCATTGTGCAGAATTTAAGTAAGAACTTCAGTGTTTTCAAAGTTTTCAAGTGTATTTTAACTCCGGAAATCAATGTATGAGACCCGTCTTCTTGTTCTCTTGGCTATATGATTTTATACAAATTACTTAACCTCTTTGTTTCAGGTTTCCTACATATTTTATTGTAATAAGAGTAAATATAATTAAATTTATGAAGCATTTTGCTTCTTGGGGGAAAACACCTTAAAAAGTAAATGTTTTGTATCTTCTAGTGTGTAAGGTGCTTTCTGAGTAAATCAAGCTCCAGTTGTCTTATTCTTTTTAATACCACTTTCCTGGAGAGTAACTTAGTAATTGGTAGTAGTGTCATGATAGAGTCAATAAACTTCTGTAAAGATTCTTAATTCCTACCGTTGTAATATATTCCCAAAGTCTGTTTTATCATTAGTTCTAAACTTATAGTCTTAATTCCTCCCATTGTAATCTATATCTAAAGTCTATCTTGTCATTAGTTCTAAACTTGTAAAGAGTCTTAATTCCTCCTGTTGTAGTGTCTTGTAGTGTCCAAAGTCTGACTTGTCATTAGTTCTAAACCTATACCTGTCTGAATATTAGAATGAATAAACTTGTCCGAAATTCAAGGCCTACATTCTATATTATTTTGGAATCGAATAATTGCACATATTTGCCTAAATGTGTGAATTGAAGAAGATGCTATGTAAGAGTATAAATATGACATGATCTGATAAGCTTCTATTCTTTGTTCATACAAAAGTGACCATTTATACATATAGATTTACAATATGTAATATATACATATAGATCTACAATATAGATCAGGTGCAAATGTTTTCTTGGATTGTGCTATTAAATGATTTTTTTTCTTTTTTGCAAATAGAATCACTTTAAATTGATTAGAGTACATGTATTTTAAAACAATCTATTGATCAAAGATTTTTGGCACCTACTGCCAGGCACTGTGCTTCTTTTGTTAAATGAATTTTTTTTTGTAAATAGATCAGTTATTCTTTAAATTACCTGCTTTATAAATAGAGATTATTATATACTCTTTTTTTCAGGGAGACTATACCTATAAATCAAACCCTCATGGTAAAGATAAGAATAAGTCTTCATAGAAGGGTATCCTCAGTCTTCATTTTCTTTTTTTGCACATGCTTGTCAGTGACTATACTAAAGTTGCATACCTTTTGTGACAAGTTGAATTACATTTCCAGCCAGGGTGTCCTAGAGCTGATTGTTAAATTTTCAGTGTGGTCATTTACACCTCATAAATCATCAATCCTGCAACTTAGGACTTGATTTATTGTTTTGCTAGTTGTGTAGAATAAAGAGAATAATGGAGAAAATGTTAGCAATGCAGATTAAATTTAAAACTGTGTTGTGCATATATCCCCTGGCCTCTCAGTTGTTAAATATTTACCAGCACACCTCTATATTGTTCTATAACATCGCTTGAGCTCAGCAGGAGGGCAGCAGTGGGCTCAGGGGATGACATTGTCACCAGATAGGAGCCTTGATTCCTCTAGAATCATAATAATGATATCTGACATTTATATAACACTCATGTTTGGACGTAACCATTGTCTCACTGAGCCTCACAGAACCCCTGCTTCTACTTGTGTCCCTCCCTAAATCAGATCACAGACAGATACTGAAGGCCTATTCCACTTCCTCATTGTATGAGGGTGGTTCTGGACTCCAGAAGTCAGTGTCATTCATTGGAGTTCTAGCTCTGGCAGGCTTCACCAAACTGGAGTGCTTTTCAGAATGGTCCAAATATAGACTTTATATCTATCATCTCAAAAGTAGCCAGGTTAAGCCTTATCACCAGTTTGGATGCAGGAAGGTTGATTTTTCATTTATGGCAACTCTCAGATAGGTTGAACTTAGTTGAAGAGATGTTGCGATATTCATTAATAGAGGGAGCATCTGTACCTATTAAATGATGGATTCATGAAATGCTCTATTTGAAGGAGCATTGGATGAAGAGTCAAGAGATCTGTGTTGTAGTCTTGGTTCTCCTAGTTTGTCTGACTTTGAGTTATTCCACCTCTCTTTGCCTGAGTTTTCTCATTTGTAGAATTAGTGAGGTTGGACATCTAGATGTTATGAGTCCTATCTAGCTGTAATATTCGATTTCTGTATTGGGGCTTGATGCAATGAAGATATTGGTCTGAACTTGTCCTTATATTATTAATACAGTTTCAAAATATGTCCTTATATATTTGATTACAGAGGCTTTTTAACTTTATGTCACAAAGGGGGTAAAACACTCGTATAAAATTTTTAATAAGCTCTTGTGACTTCATTGATATAGGAAACTCTGGTTGAGGAAATTGCCTTTCCCAATGCAGGTGTTTCCTGGAAGCACTGAGAGATGTGGGGACTCTCTTAGGGTCATATGGCTAGTGCAAGACAGGGCTTTAACTCAGGTCTTCCTGACTCCAAGACCTGCTTCCAGCTACTGTATCTTGTAGCCTTTCACATTGCTATGCTATAGATGGTACATAAATAAGTTTTATGATCCTCACTTATATCTTTTTCTTTTGCCATTTATCATCTGGTCTAGGTCTCTATTGTGTAAGTTAGCTTTTATTTTAATCACCTACTGCTACTACATTTATTTCTCTGATGTCCTTTCTTTCCCTGCCCTCCCTTTCCCCCTCCCCCCACCATGATTCATTTTCTACAACAACCTATAGGAGATTTTCATCCTTTGTGTTGTCAGTAGTTTAGTGAGTTTCAGACACAGTTCCATGGAATAAGGTCCCTTCTAGCTGAATAATTTGGATGCTTCAAGGTCGGCCAAACAATGGAGTTGTAACAATTTCTACATTAATTTAGTCAGTATAGAAAAGTAATAATAGCTTTTTTTATTTTGAGGTATCTAATTCAACTGTTAAGGCTAATAAGATCACCTGGTTTAATTATGATATATTCACCTCATTTTATATTGTATAGATATACCCACACATAGTTTTATTATCTTTTATGGTCATTATAATTTTCATTATTATCTTTTATTGTTGTTTTAGGGTTGTGTCACTCTTTTCCCTTGAGGCAATCCAGACATTACCAAGTCAATTATGTAGCTTGGATCCTTTAAACCAAATTTTGTTTTTGTATTAAAATCTGAGTTACATAAGAAACCTGAAGGGAATTTTCTCTTACACAAACTTAAGGTTGCAGGGAAAACTGAATAAATCATGGAGTCTTCCATATCTCTTATCCACAGTCTCCCATTGTCTGGATTTCTGTTTTTGTTATAATGTAATTGTAAGTACTATAGGGTGACAACATAGTCCTTAGTTTGGTTTAATGAAAAGAACACTTGGCTTAGGGGGCAGAAGTCTCATTTATGATCAGCATCGTGCTAGCACAAGTCACTTAATGTTTTTATGAGCCTCGATTTTCCTCATCTATGTAATGGAGATAGTAATTCCTATCATGCCTACATCCCAGGGTTGGGCAGATGAAATAGTGGATGTTGAAGCTCTTTGATAACTGTAAAGCATTATATAGATATAAGGTTCTTATAATGGGTTTCTGTAATACGTAGATTGTGCTGTTAGCCTCAGAGCATCACAGCAAAACAGCAAGCTCAGTTTTCAGAAATAAATCAGTTAATGCAAGGGATGCTTTGTTAGCCCTATAGAATGTTTCTTTACAGTGGGATGTGTTGCTATTTTGAAGAGTTTTCCCTGTAGGGTCTTCTGGTCAGGTTCAAGTCAGGAAGCTTTACATATTCAACTTAACCCAAACAATTTATGGATGAACAGGGAAATAGAAAATACTTGAGACTGAATAATGCAGAATTGTTGGAAAAAACACTTGTCAAGTGACCTCTGAGATCCCTTTCAGATCTAAGCCTATGATCTGGTATAGAATTGTGACCTAGGATCGAGATTTGGAAGGGAACATGAGGATCATCTGGTTTGATCCTCTTCTGTTACAGATGAGGAAGCTGAGGCTCCAAGAGGTTAATCAGCTTTTCCAAGGTCACAAAGGTAAGTGGCACAGTGAGGTTCTTGAATCGATTAAAGATAAAGTTAGGATTTAGCACAAAATAATCAACTAAAACTATTTCATGAAGAAATTTACACATGGGTAATTATCACTAGTATTAATTATGTGAATATACTGCTTATACTACAGATAATCACATTTATATAGTACTTACTTTAAGGTTCTCAAAGCACTTTTATCATTACAAGCCTTTGATGTAGGTAGTGGAAATATTATCATCCCCAGTTTCCTGATGAGGAATCTCGAGGAGATTCATAGTCCTGTTAAAGATTATATTACTATAATTGTTGGAGCCAGGAGTCACACTGGTTAATCAGGTCTTAATACTACAAACTTAGCACTCTTTCTTGGTGTATTTTTGTAAACATTGTTAATGTGACTACCTTAAAGTTTGGAGGTTTTTTAAAAATCTTATTTTCCGCATGTTTCAAAACAGAACAGAGCTATTTGCAGCAGATTGGCACTCACCATAGATGGCAAGGTCCTCCAGATGCTCTTGTTCATGGATAACATTGTGCTGTGATTGAATCAATCCCTGGAACATGGCAGGGCCTCCTAAGTGAGAGCCATAATCTCTTGAAAGCGTTTGGCCGAACAGGCCACACATGGAAAAAAGAAAAATTAAACAAAAAAAAACATGTAAGATGAAGGCTGCCTGTTGTAAAAGCTGCACTTGGGTAAACAACCTGTAGAGCTTGGACAGATTTTGAAAAAACACTGAAATGGGCAATGTGCTGGGCCCAGAATTGAACAGAAGGGGAATAGTCTGACTTGGGAATTTGTTCAGTGATTTCAATGACCCTTAACTTCTTCCTGAGACTGAAAACCTATCTTTTTAGCAACAGTATTCTTCCAGTTCTTTGGCTGGGAGTGATGGGATACCACAGTATACCGAGAATTAAAATTCAGGCTCACTCTTGAGGCAAAAAGGAGGTGTGTCACGGGGATGAGTAGGCTCTACACATCACTATATTTCAGGAATTTAAAAATGTTTTATTGATATAATTGTTTATGCAGCTGTAGCTGTAGTGCAAACTAATTTTAAGGTATGAGTAGATAACACAGTATTGTTTGACAAGTTTATCATTTTTATCATTGCTGGTACTGAGAACTTTTATAGAACTGAAGCACTTGTTTCCTATTGCTTTAAATGGTGCAGGCCACCCAAATTGATGACTTTAAAGTGTAGTGCAGATAAAAATAAGGATTTTTAGCTATTATTCTAAATACAATCACAGCATCTTGATCAGCCTCAAAATTGGATTGTTTTCTTTTTTCAGAATGAAAGAGTTATGATGTATTAGTCTTTATGGAACTATGTATCTGAAACTAGAGTCACAATGTATAGACAACATAATCAACTTAGATCCAACATTTTCATCTATATTTAATCAGCAAGCATTTATTAAATTCTTATATTCCAGACAATTTGCTAGATGCTGAGGATAAAAATACAAAAATGGAACATATCCTGCCCTTAAGGAGCTTATATTTTTTGTGGGGAAGATAATATGTACATTTATAATTATATTCAAACATATAAGGTAACTTGTAGGGGGAAGGCAGTAGAAGTAGGGGAAGGAGGAGTCAGGAAAAACTTCATGTAGAAGGTGGTTTTGACCTAACTTTGACAAAAACAAGGGATTGTTCCAGGCTGAGATGAGAAGAAACTATATACTAGAGAAATTGGGTCAACCATGACGAAGGCACAGATTTTAGAGATGGAGTGATACGTGAGGAACATTAAGAAGACTAATTTGACCAGATTGTGGAGTGCGGAAAAGAGAAATGTCAAGGAAAGTTGGAGCTAGGGTTATAAAAGGTCTTTGAATGCCTGGAAGAGTTCATATTTGACCCTAGAAACAATAAGGAGCCACTGGGGTTTATTGAAGAGGGAAATGACTTGATTGGACCTGAATTTTAGGAAGATCACTTTGGAAGTTGTGTGCAGGATAATTTGGAGAGAAGGGAGACTTGAGGCAGTGCCACCAATTCAGAGGTTATAACTGTGCAGCAGAGAGGTGATGAAGGTATGAACTAGAATCACCTCTGTGTGAGTGCAGAAAAGGAAATAGCTATGAGAAATGTGGCTGAGATACATTGTAATTACCCTGAAAACAAGGATAACACAGAGGAGCTAGGTGAAAAAACAAAGCACTCGATCTCATCTATTTTTATAAAATAAGATGGGAAAAATAAATAAAAGAATAAATTTCCAATAAAACTCAGACAATTATGTGAAATTTTTAAAATTTTTGAAATGTGATGCCTTTTCTTAAAAAACTATGCTAAAACTTAGTAAAAACTTTAGTTAGTTAGTAAAAAGGTTGTTACATCTATGGGGGCCAACCTGAACCTCAGAGTTAGAAAGATATTGGCTGTCTGCTTAGAGAATAGGTTATTTGGGATGAAAATACTAAGATAAGTTTTGATCATAAAGACCTATTATTTTAGTGCTGAAGCCATCAGAATTCATAGTCTCTGTGTTACAAGTCTTTATTTCAAGCAACATCAGTGGCAACTTGCATAGATAGTAGGTGTTTAATATAGTGTTTGAATTTTATTTTCACTTGTTGTTTGTGGAAAGAAGCCTAGGATGATTTGATAGATTTAGCAGCAGTTTAGAAATTTAAGCCTTACTTGATTTGATGTGTTGTCTAATTTTTCACATAAGCTCCTTATGTTTCTTAATGGTAGAATCAACCATACCAACACTCGCCCCAACAGTGAGATGAAGAATGAAGTATAAAAATGAAATATGACTTTCTTAATAGGAATTTTAAAACCCACATATATTATTTTTCTTTGATAAGTAATCATCGAATATTTTTTCCCAAAATGATTACCAATGCTATTAGATTTATTAATTAACAGTAATTATTGTGATATCCTGTTTTGTCCAATCTTGCCCAGTAGATGGTACTGTTAGTCTTGTTTTGAAACTTACAGCTTTCATGCTTTTGGGTCCTGATATTGAACTTTTCACTTTAACATTCTGTTTTTTATTGGTTTGGAAAAGTGAAGTCTTCCCTCTCCAATCTTTTTTTTTTAATTTAGCTAAATAATACATAAATAAATAATACATCTGCTCATTTCTTTCTTTGTCAGGAAATAGTTTTCTTAGGCACAGCAAGCAGTGCTTTTTCCTTTGTTCCATAGCTGTAGGATTGAGTCCTGTCTTTATGAAGCCTTCAAGAGAAGAAGCTGTGTTCACATTTTGTATATGAGGGGCAGGCAGGTCCCAGAGGGAGAAGAGAAAAGGGATTCTTGCAAGGGTAGAACTGGGTCCTTGCCTGGAAAAGATGCTCTTTTGGTCTGTTTCTTCCTACCTACCTTTCTTTAGACCCTACTCACTGGGAGCAGTGCATTTGCCTGGCTTTGAGAGTATCCTTGCTATGTGTAAATGAGAGAAGACATTTTCACTTGTCCTCAACAACTTTTCTGGCTTGTTAACATGCCTCGACTCTTCTGCTAGAAGAAAAAAGTATTGAGTTCAGTATAGCAAATAAATGCTTTGCTAATTTGATAGAATCTTTTTCTTGAGATTTTTTCAGTCTTGGGGACACTCTAGATATATAAAATAACTTCGTTTTTGTGTACAGTGAGTGGTAAATTTTTAGGTTGGCAGATAGAATACTTATTTAGACAATAATTGTCTGAAGCAGCTAAGTGCTAAAAGGAGCAGCCTTTGAATTCTGCTTTTTAAAGCAGTGTTCATTACATGTAAAATAATCATAATTTCTGATTAGTGCTATTTGTTTCTATAAAATAGAAAGAATTCAGACAAAAATGCATTTTATTTAGTTAATGATCTCACTATTTTAGAGAGGAAAAGATTAGAGCAAATAGAAGATAGTATTTAGTTTTAAAATTTTTAAATAATTAGTAACAGAATCCAACCATGCTATTTTAGGAAAATATGTTGTTAGATGCTGGCATTTCAATGACAGAAGATTTCCAGCCAATAACTTTGGGGCTTTGTTTGATTTTTATCTTGTAGGGATTGAAATGTACCTAAGAGGGAATTGCCCCTTCAGGCTGCTTCTTGAAAGCTAAATTGTCTTGTGGCTGTGAGTTATGCTTTGCTCTTACAGCTAGTTTGACTCCTCTGCAAGGAAAGAGAAAGGAATCCAATGGGCAGAGAAGGGAGGGTCTGTATAAGAAAGTGTAGCTTCCTGTGGGTGTCCAGTGCTCATCTCCAGCACGGCTCTGTTGTCTTCACTTTTGCTCTTCCCGATCTAATGTGTCCCTTTTGTTTTTCGAGATCAGAGATATGATACTGAATTTCTAGGAAATCGAATGGAATTTAGAGCCAAAAATAACTTTATAGATCAGAAATTCCAATCCCTTCACTTTACTGAAGCTACAGAGAGTAGATAACAGACAGATGTGAACTCTTCTCATTTTCTGTGCAGAGCAACGTGTTTTTATTATTTGTTCTATCTTTAGAGTAAGTGATAGATTGTTATTTTCCATATTAGAAATGATGCTATTTCTTCTTATTTTTTTAAAAATGTGGTATTTTAATCACCTGTGTAGACACACAATTGTTTAAAACACTTAAATAATATGCTTTACAACTTACCTTTGATTCCCATTAAATAAATGCTGGACATAGGGACCTTAGTAAATTTTGCTCATGTCTTTTGTATTCTCTTACATAGTTTCGGGTAAATGAGTTTGGAGCCTTGGAAGTGATCACAGATGAGACTGAGATAGAAAGTGTTAAAAAGGCCACTGCCACCACAACCTGGATGGTGCCTACTGCACAAGAAGGTCAGAAAGAAATGGCTTTCATGTTTCTTTTGTTTCTTTTCTGTTTTGAATGTTTTTAATTATTGTAATATAAACATATGTATATAAACATCTAAAGTCTTAAAACTGAGGATCTTCGATTTCATGGGGTCTGTGAATTGGGATGGAAAAACATCTTAAATTCTTGTATTTCTATGTATTACAACTATGTATTTTATTTTATGTGTTTAAAGACTTTATTCTGAGAAGGGGTCGATAGACTTCACCAGACTGTCAAGGGGTCCCATAACCAAAAGAAAAAAGTTTAGAACTCCTGGCTTTTAAGAATTTGGGGCTTATATAGTATTTTTTGTTCTTTTTCTTATATAAAAATATCTATATTTGTTCATGTTTAAATTCATAATAAAAATAAAGATTTTAAATCTAAGATAGCACTGGAAAATGTCCATGGAATGTATTCTTATATAAATTTTTAACAAGAAAAAGAAATAGGATAAACTCTAACATTTTAAAATAACTGCAGCCTAGCTAATTCTAGATTGGATTAGCATAGAATGAATTGGAGGATTGGTAGTTCTCTAGCTAACTCATAGTCCACGTTGGTGCTTTAGCAAAAATGTCACCACTTTTCTTTAATTTACTAAATATTTTGATTGAAAATGCAAATTTTGAGATCCAAAGGAAGTATCTGGATAATTGTGATTGTACACATTTGGTCTTAGACACAAAAAGGGAAATGGAGAGATGTTACTATTTTGAATTTTAGCTATGTTTACACTTGTAATTCAGGCTAAAAAAAGCCTATATTAATCAAAAGTCTATTACATGGACCACTCTTTGGGTACTATAGCAAATACTTTATTGGTAGTATCAAAAAAAAGAACCACTTTCTGAAATTCAGGACTCCAAATTAGCCACCAAGGTAGTCCTAATTTATTGGTAATTTGACATTTCTCTTTCCCTCTAAAGTTTTCTGTAGGGTAGTGCTTAGATAGATTATTATTTGATTTTATTTCAGATTTTTTTCTCTTTGTAAATTTCTACCTCCATTTTCTGCCTACTATCTGCCTCTCTATCTCCAAATCATTTAAAGTATACTCTTATGGTTAATCAAAGTGTTGCAAAAGTATTACATTGTATAAAGGAAAGAGCACTTCACCTAGATTCAGAAGGTGGGTTCAGATCCTCACTTTATCTACCACTTACTAGCTCTATGACTTTGGGTAAGTTACTTGGACTCCCTGATTGTCAGTTTCCTCATTTGTAAAGTGAATGTATTACCTTTTCTACTTATTCCACAAAGTGATTATAAGAATCATATGAGAGAATGTTATATAAATTCCTTCATGACTACAGAGCACCATATGGCTATTTATTAACATTTATCATGCTAATGATGATGCATTTTGGAAAGAAATTTGAAATGATACCAATTTAGTGATGCCCTTCTTTTACCTTCTAGTTTTTTCAGAGAAGACAGGGGTGCCTTTCCGGTTGAAGGAAACAATGAAAGTAGAAGGACTTCAGTTCTGTGAAAACTGTTATAAGTATGGCACTGTAGATGAGTTTCTTTCTGGAGGAAAATTTTGCAGTCAGAAATGTGCACGTCAGAACAACGACAAGTAAATTTTGTTTTTATCATGTATAAAATGGGGTTTGTAAATATAAAGATAATGCAGATGAGACCTGATTTATGTTAATTGCTTCTTAGTTTTTAAAAACAATTTTTTAAAGCTAATGATGATTTCAATAAGCATTTATTAAGCACTTGGTATATGCTAGCCACTATGCTAACTGCTAGGGATGCACTTAGAAATCAGTAAGGCATTGTCTGCTTTCAGGGTTCTCCTTTGCAGTGGGGAAAATTTACCAATTTTCAACAATCACAGATATTCCAGCATATATAGAAGAACCAAAAAAAAAGGAGTTTACATAAATCTTCTGAACTTTTGTTACATACAATTTGTTTAGAAGATATATATACACACACACACACACACACACACATACATATATATGTATATGTATATATGTGTGTGTGTGTGTACATGTATATATATATATATATATATATATATATGACTTTCAGGGACTAATTAGATAGTTCTTGGGAGGGTAGAGTTGGCTACAACTAAATTTAGCAGAGTAATAATAAGATTGCCATTTTGTTTCCTTCTATATTTCTTTTTATTTTTGTCCATGTAATTTTTGCTTTATTGATCCTTGTTTCTTTTTTCCTTGTATCTTCATCTCTTCCTGCTTATTCTCTGCCTCTTTAGAAGCCTTCCTTCTCTTTTTTTTTCCAAGACTTTCCTTTTAATGTTTAAGTATACTTAAAATTTTTGATAGGCTTGTTGATTCTGACTTCTATTATGTCATTACCCTTCTTTGTACTTCATAAGCTCCTTGCCTGTTACTACAATAATTGCCTCTTTTTTAGATTGTTAGGAATATGATTTTAAAAAATTTTCTGTAACATGAATATTGACCTCATGTAGCATGGTTGAAGTGGAAAGAACATTGGCTCTGGAGTCAGAAAATTGGGGTTCAAATACCTCCTTACACTTGTATGGTGTTAAGCAAGTCAGTTCCCCAAGTCTTAGTTTTCTCATCTCTAAAACTGTATAGTCTCTGGTGCCTTCCAGTTCTAGATCTTTGAGTTTACTAACTGAGCTTTGTAGAAACGTTTGTTTTTTAAATAAAAAATACTCATTATAATATGAGCTCTTTAAGGGCAGAGACCATGTTCTGTTTTTTTGTTTTTAAATTTTCTTTGTATTCCCACTGTTTAGCACAGTCTCTATCACATAGAAAGCACTTAGTAAATTTTTGTTGATTGGCAAAAGTAATTGTGCCGAGACCTTTTATTTGTAACAAAGTATTTGAGATTCATTTGAAGGAAAATGAGTCATGGTTTTTAGGTGTTTATGTAGTAGTGCATGTGATTAGTTAGCCTACTACCAGACTGCATTTTAGAAGAGAAATGTGGCACACCCTGACATGTGGTGGTGTTTGATCTGCTTCCATTTTAGAGACCTTAACAAAATCAGTCTATCTTCAAAACAAATTTTTAATTACACATATTTATTGCAAATAGTTGTGTATTTTATACTACAGTTATTTGACACATTTAATGGGGTTTTCTGATGTCATTTAATGGCATATAATTTTTTAAATTGTTTCTTTTCTCTGAGTAATATTTTACGAAGTTAGCCTTTTACAGTTGGGTTTTGTCTGTCTGAGTAATAGTTAGCTAAATCCTTGCTTTACAGTAGACCTGAAGACTTACATCTTTTTTTAAAAATCAGATTCTTTATTAGTTTTGGTGACAGATGTGAATGGCAAATAATTTTTAACTTGTAGAACTCATTCAGCATAATGTTGCTGGTGTCTCTTTTGCAATTAATATAACATAGTTTCCGCTTTCTGTACCCTGACAGCTGTCATGTGCATTAGTGGTTTTAAGTGTATTTTATATATGCTGTCCAGTTGTGTTCTAGTTCTTCCCTTTGGTTAAAAATGTTCCTATTAGAGAAGTTAAATATTTTTAATGAATTCATCATTGATGATTATGTAGATATGTGACAGATGGTGTCTCTTAGTAATATTTGGTTTATTTTCACAGCAGGGAACAGAAGGAGGAAAAAGATGGAGGTGAAGACAATGAAGAAGATGACTCTAAGTGTAGTCGGAAGAGGAAAGCAAAATTACCTCTCAGAGTAGAGCCAAAGGAAGATGGAGAGGAAAGAGAAGATGAAAATGTTAGTATCTTCTTGTATAATGATGTTATGGACAATAGTGCTGCCTTCATACCCATAAGGCAGCCATTTTTCAGTTCAACAAAGGCTAAAGTATTGAAGCATGTTCATACCACTCTACTAGGTGAAACTGAAGGTTAAGATAGGATACTTTGTCCAGACCTCTGCAATTGCTTCATTTACAAAGAGCTTAAAGATAATAATAGAATCCCTATTAGTCTACCATATTGGACCTTCTCCTTAAACACAAACAGACCAGTAAAATTAGTTGTGCTGGAATGCTCCTTCTGCTATTTTCTTGGCACTTATGCTTTTCATGGTATTTGGTAGAGAGAGTTTCCATTTGAAGTAGATAGGTTGCAAATCCATGGTATTTCTTCATTTTCTTGAAGCGGTTCTTGGTGTCTTTACATGAACCAGTGGAGATGAGTGTGGAGAACCTACCTCCTATTCTAAAGATGTAAAATCAAATCTTGGCTAGTGAATAAGAACCAAGAACATTTAGATAACTATCACCTTAAAATAAAGGCAATAGGAAGTACCTCATAATTCTGGAGATAGGAGCATTTTGCTAATGAAACCCAAGTGATAGCTTTGCTTTTTCTGATCCCTTTGTGTTATTTGCACATATGGTAAATATGCCATTGTAATGTTAATGGAATAGAAAGATCTTTCCTGTCCATTAATAGGCCTGTGTGACCACATGTGTTCAAGCACAGCTGTGATACATCTTGAGTTACATGGAGCCCATTGGGGGAGGAATTTGCCTAAGGAGAAGCTTGCTTACTGGAAGGCTTGCTTGTAGGAAGGCTTTCACACCTTTTGATACTAAGCTAATTAGGCATTGAGTCATAAGGGTTGTAATGCCTTCTGGCTCTGAGAAGTGTACATATATTCTGAGGTTGGTATTTTCCTTTGGGGGCTTGCTCTTGAGAAGGACCTTTTAATTCCCTGGGTGGGACTCTGAGTAGCCATTTGTTAAAGACCCCCCCCCCCCCCCACTACTCAGATGTTAGTGCTCTCCTGATCCGGTGATGTATGTAGGTGGTTGTATTACTTTGTTCGGACAGTTGGAGCCCTGTCTGTTGATCCCTATGCTAATTTCTCTGCTTGTATTTTCTCCGCTTATATTTTCTCTGTTTGTATTTTCTCCACATTCAGGGTGCTGACCTTTCTCCTGAACTAGTGAATGTAATTAAAGTAAGATTGTTGACCCCTTAAAAGTTGCTTTCCTTTAGAAAAGCAGATCAAAGAACTTGTGCTAGCAGGCTATCCTGAGTGTTCTAGGGTACTTGCTGTTACAGCCATTCTTGTCTTAATCTAAGTCATTGATAAGTATGGTAAATACCACAGGGTCAAGCACAAATCCCTGGGCAATCTACTAGAGACCTCTTTATAAAATTACAAACAATTCCTCCAGTCCAGCCATTCAGCCATTTCTAAATCTTCCAACTACTGATGTTTTGCCCAAATTTTTATATCTTTTCCCCAAAGAGAGGATAAGAGATTTTGTCAAATGCATTGCTAGATTTTAGGTAAATCCTAACTATATCATTCCCATAATCTACCAATCTAGTAGCCCTATAGAAAAAGAAATGTGGTTAGTTTGATCTGACTCATCCTTGATGAAGCTGTATTTATGTACTCCTCTTTGAAATGAGAAATTTAGATGACATGGGCTTCTAAAGTTCCTCTTTGGTTTTCAATCTGTGATACTACTTCTTTCCTCATTGTTTATTATCTCATTAATAATCCATTGTAGAATTTTACCAAGCTAGCTGGTTTATGGGCAGCTAACTTGGCACAGTGAATAGAGTAGTGGCCTGAGGGCCTGGCGTCAGGGAGACTCATTTCCTGAGTTCAAATCTGGCCTTAGACAATTACGAGCTATGTGATCCTAGGCAAGTCACTTAACCCTGTTTGCCTCAGTTTCTCATTTGAGTTGGAGAGGGAAACAGTAAACCACTCCAGTATCTTTGTCAAGAAAACCCCAAATAGGATCACAGAGATTTGGACCCAGACTAAAATGACTGAACAACAACAAAGCTAGTTTATAGTTTTCAAACTTGATTCTTTTGTTCTTCTTTGAAAATTAGGACATTTACTCTTTTTTGGTTCTATGACAGATTTTCCCTTTTGGCAAGATTATTCAGAGGTCGTTGACATTGGCTTAGCAATCACATTCCCCACTTCTTCCTGTACCCTAGGATGCAGTTCAACTGGGTGTGGTGAACTGAACCCATTAAGGGTATATCGTTAAAGCTCTCTTGCTGTGTTTCTGTTTGCTTTCATCTCCCAGTGAGCCAGTTTTGTTCTATCCGTTTTCGTCTAAAGATTTTTCCAAAGATACAGAAAACAAATAAAATTTGACACAGAAAACTTGACGCAGAAAACAAATAACATAAGAGTTATTTCTGTTTTTTTCTCTATCATTTTACATTTCTCAACCAGCCCTAAGTAGTGGTCTTATTCTTTCTTTGAGACACCTCTTTCCTTCTATTATAGCTAAAAATAAACTTTCTTTGTTATTTTAAACATTTCTAACCAATTTTAGGTGACATTAAGCTTTAGTGCTTCTTATTGGACCATGGTATACTTGCCCTTGTATCTATATTTTCTTTAAAAAAGATATGTTGGTTGATATAAGTTGGTGAGTTCCTATGCATTTATACCAATATCTTTAGACAACTCCCTCTTTTCTTCCCATTTGCAATTGTTTTCCTTTGTGTCTTCAAAATTTTACTCTTGATAGCTTTCCATATATCATGGCCTGCCTTCTGTAGAATTTTATGTCATGAAATCCTACCTATCCATTCTCTGAACCCTTTGAAATCTTTTCTTCCAAAATCTGGAAAGCATGTCAGACCATGTCTGGCCTTCTTTATCACAAATTCTAAGATTGAATGATCCCTTTCCAATAAGGCGTTCCCATCATTTCTAAGTTAGCAACAATTCTTATTTGGTGGTTGAAAAACAGTTCCAAAATTGCTCTTCCCTCTGTTGATGCCTATACCTTTGGAAGGATGAAATTTGTTAAGGCAAATCAAGAAGTTATTTGCTGATCTACGAGAGACCGAGAGAGAGGGGGGAAGAGAGAGAGAGAGAGAGAGAGAGAGAGAGAGAGAGAGAGAGAGAGAGAGAGAGTGAGTTGTACCAGATAATTGAAATCATCATCACTACCATATCAGACCTCTGTGCCAGTCTTGCATTGTGTTTCCTGAAGCACTAGCTTATTTCTTCTTTTAGATGAGGTGTTCTGTGCTGTGCTCTGTCAGTATCACATCTGTTTCTGTCTCTGTGTTTCATCGTCATGCTTTTCCCTTCTGCTTCCTGGACTTCATCATGTATCTATATCTTCTTCATGTTCCATGCTATTCCCTTTTAGCTATCCTGTCTTTATTAAAATAGGTATTCTTTTCCAGAGCCACATTCCAGTGATGATCCCATCCCACCAAACTCAGTGATAACTATGAGCTCTAAGTAGCCTCCTTGCATTGGGATCTGTAGTTACTTTGCTTGTTAGCTCATACTTTGGGCATACGTGTATAGATATCTAAAACTGGGTTTTGTTAATGACTCCTTTCTTGGTAACCCTGTGATGTAGCCTGTGACTTGGGGGGCTTTTTTACTACAATTTGTTGTAATATTCATCATAAACAGTATCCTCTATATTCCTTGCAACCTCCAGTTGTTCCACCCCTTCCTGTTTTTCCTGCCCATTCCCTTCTGTTCTACCTTACTTTCCTTCCTTTGGAATCTCAACTCTTGGTTTACCGAATTCAACTTTATGCTATCTATTTATGCTATCTATCATTCATTCCTCTTCAAACTTCAGTGCTATATTACTTTATTTGTTGAAGAATGCTGCTGGAGAAATTCATATAATCATACTGGGTGGGCCTATGATTGGATTTATGTTTTTCTGCATTAACTAAGACTGAATTGCTGCATACCCATCCTTTTATTCTTCCTTAGACATCTCTTTATGGAATTCTCCATAGCAACTGCTCCTTTTCTCTGCTTCATAGTCACCCTAGTCCAGGCCTTCATCCCCTCTAGCCTATACTATTACAATAGGCTTTTAATTGGTGTTTCTGTATCTAGTCTCTTCTCTAATCCATTCTCCACACAGCTGCCAAATTCATATTTCTGAAGTTTAGATTTTACCATGTTATTCCTATTCAAGTAGTTTCCATGGCTCTCTGTTGCCTTTAGAATAAAATAGAGGTTTCCATTTGGCATTTAAAGCCCTTGATAATATGGTTCTAGTCTATCATTTCAGACTGATTACAATTTATTGAACAGTCCATCTTAAACTGTTTTACATGCTGTCTTTGCATAGGGTATCCCCCATTACTGGAATTCTCTCCTTACTCATCTCTGTCCCTTGGAACCCCCTAACTCTCTTTGTTTAGATCGAGTGATGCTTTTTTCAAGAGATCTTTCCTAATTCCTCTAGCTGTTATTGTGCTCTCCCCCTTCTATTGTTATGTATTTATTTTGTGTATATCCACTATTTTTTCATCTGTAAACTCTTATCCCTCTAGTACAATGTAAGCTCTTTGAAGGCATGCATTGACTGTATCTTAGTATCTCCTTTGTCTGCCACCAGTGTCACAGTGCCTAGAGATATGAAATAGAGACTAGACTTATGATTTCTTTGGAAGAGGGAACTCCCAGGTAAATATTAGGTACTTAAATAAGTGCTTGTTGATTGATTCTGTATCTTATCTGGCTTGCTAGGTTTATGTGGACAGTTTTCTTTATCTCCTTTTAATACTAAAGCCTTTTTGCTTAGATTTGCAGGACTATGCTTTTTTTTTTCTTCTTCTTCTTCTTAGCAGTCCTTTGTTAGGTATACTCTGTCTCTGGCCAAACACCCAACATATCTCTTTTATGAGCTATGGTCCATAAATCCAAAACCCATTCTGATATATTGTCTTCTTAACCAGCTATTCATTTCTCAGCTATCCCTTTCTTTTGCCTGTGATCAGTAACAGTGATGAAAATGCCACCTGTACTCGTAAAAATCTTCAGTTTCTTGGCCAAGACTTTATAATATTTAGCAGTCCTCTTTAAAAAAGGTCTTATTTTTATGGTTGTCTTTTGTTTTATTTATCTTCATTTCTTAATGCATCCCTACTCCCTTCCTCTAGCTTTTCCTTTTTATCAAAGAATGAGAGAGAGAGAGAGAGAGAGAGAGAGAGACAGAGAGAGAGACAGAGAGAGACAGAGAGAGAGACAGAGAGAGAGAGAGAGAGTCAGAGGCAGAGAGAATAGTCCAGTAAAAAAAAAAACCCAACACATTAACCATGTCCAACAGAATATGCAATTTTCCATGCCCATGGTCCCTTACCTTTGCAATGAAGCGGGGTGCATTTTCTCCCCTCTTCTCTGTTGTCAATCTCAATTGGGCAGCATTTAGTTTTTTTCCCCTTACTGTTTCCATTGTTGTAGTTGTGTGTGTGCACAAACATTTGTGGGTATGTGTGTGTATAAATATTACTACTACTAAGGGTGTGGGAGGGTAACAGGTCACAGCAAAGGTTTAGTGTAGAAGTGAAGCATAAAGAGAGAATGATAAGAAGGTATAGTCAGAGTTTTAATTAAAAAAAAATAGAACATTTGTGGAAAATAGTGAGACCCAGGATGTGACTGCTTCTGCCTCTGTATGTGATTGATGTGGTGTAGAAGCATAAGCCAATCCTGAGATTTGAAGAGATTGAGTTGCTGTGAGGTTAGGGTGCACAAGGGAACCTCATTGTGAATGTTAATGTCCCTTAGGATAAAGGATTTATTCTCTGGGGTTTTCTAAGTAAAATATTATATCACTTGAAAATAGCACTAATTTTGTTTATTCTTTCTCAATGTTTATGCCTTTAATTTCTTCTTCTTGTCCTATTGGGATCATTAGCATTTCTAAAACAATGTTGAATAGAAAGAGGAGTGGAATCATTACTTTGATTCAATATTTATCTTGAAAGCTTCTAATGTTTCCCTAACACAAATAATGTTAGCTTTTGAGAATACACAAACACTCATATATGTATTTGTTATACTTTTTATCATATTAAAAAAGACTCTTCTCTGTCTATGCTTTGTAGATGTTTTTGGCATAGATGAATATTATATTTGGTTAAAGACTTTCTTCATCTGTTAACATAATCATGTTGTTTTTAAAATGTATCAATATTTGTGATGTTGGTCTATCTCTCTGATTTAAGTATTAGGATTACATTTTTCTAATAACTGTAGTTTTATAAATGTTTTTCTCAGTTTTCGAAATAATTTATTTAGTATAAATATTGTTATTTAAACACTTGAGAAAATTTACCTCTAAATCTATCTAGATCGAGATTCAGTTTGTTAATTTGGGAATTTTCATTTTTGTACATAATTCTCTTTTTTTAAAAAATTGTTTATTGTTATATAGGTTCTGATAGTTACTTTTATTTATTCTCTGTTGTAATTTCACCTTGTTTGCTTTTTATTTTGTTGTTTGTTTTTTTCTCCCTCTTATTAGGTTAGCTAGAGATTTTTTGATTTTACTAATTTTTTAAAAAAGCTTTCTGTTTTATCTTATCTATTGTCTTATTATTTTTACCTAATTTTAAAGATTTCCCTTTTTGTATTTACATTGAGTTTGTTTTCTTGTTGATTTTCTAATTTTAAAAATATTGTATCATCAATCAATTAATCCTTTCTTTTTTTTTGTTTTGTTAATGTGTGTTTTCAGAGATATAGTTTTTCCTCTGAGGACTGCTTTAGCCGCATCCCAGATATTTTGGTAGGTTGTCTTATTTTTATCATTCTCTTTTTGATTGTAATTAATTGTTCCTGTGATTTGTTCTTTTATCATTCATTCAGGAAGCCATTTCTAAGTTTGTGTTTAGATAGTATTGTTTTTCTTTTTGTTTATATTTAGTGTATTCCTAGTCTTTTTTTTTTTTTTTACCTTCTGGTGGGTAAAAGATGTGTTTAGTATTTCTGCCTTTTTTATTTATGATTTTTCTTTCCCATAGCACATGGTCTGTTTTTATAAAGGGAGTATGAATAAATATGTATATTCTTTATTGTTCCTCTTTAGAATATGTTATAAATCTTTCAGAACAAATTTATTTAGCAATTTGTTCAGTTCTTCATTTCCTTTTTTGTTTATTTTTGCTATATTTTTCCAATCTAAAAAAAGAATATTAAAGTCTCCTAATGTTATGGTATCATGACTTTTGCAGTTGTTAACTTCTACTTTATGAATTTAAATGTTGCCATTTGGTTCATATATGTTTATATTAATTATTGATATTATTTTATTTTCTGTTTTTCATTCCTTTAGGCATAATGTAATTTTTCTTTTTATCATTTTTAATATTGTGGATTTCTATTTTTGTTTTGTCTGATAGCATGATTAAAATTCTTTCTGTTAAAAAATGCCTGACATGTAGAAAATTTTGTTCAAGTCTCTCATTTTCATTTAGTATGAAGCTTTATTTTTTTAGATTTTTTTCATTTATTTAGCAGATTGGGCTTTTTTTCTTTATCTTGTTGGTATATTGGGGGGGTTGTTTAATCTATTTATGTTTAAAGTTATAGTTGTCAAAATTGTGTTTTTATCTATTTATGTCTTTTGTATCGATCATTTTTGTGGCCCTACACTTTTAAACTAGTATATTGTCCCTGACATTAGTTTTCTTTACACAGTTTTGATACTAATCTCTTCCTACAAGCTCTCTTCCTATCCTTTTGTTCCTATTTGCCTGCTCTATTCCAGATTTCTTGAATTTATTTAAAAGCTTTCCTCTTTTTATTTCTTTCTGTCTCTTTTGGCTCTTCTTTTTCCTAGCTCGGTAAAATGTATGATTCTAAATCTTCCCTTCCTTATTTCCCCACCCCCTTTCTTTTAAATATATTCTTTTACTGGGCCCTTTCCCAAGAATGTTTTTTCTTTGCTTGATTTTTTTTTCTATTTCCTTTTAGTAAATTCTGAATTCTCATGATTAGGGAATCTTTATTCTCTGTCTCTCTTACATAAGGGCAGAACTTTTGAAGATTCAGATATGAACTCCCTCTTTTATACTATTTCTATATAACTGCATTTGTAGATATTACAAATTATCTCTGTTTTCTACTGTGCCTTTCCCTTAAAAGTATCAGTTCAAGGAGGAAGCAGTGTTGGATGGAAGTAGTATCATATCATGAGAATAACTCTGTGTCCCAAGCCATAATGCCTACTCCTTTTCAATATTCTTAACATTGTGTCAACACTCCTAAGGCCAGGTTATCCCATCTCTCATTTGATGTCTTCTTTGCAAGTGAGTTTTGGTTGCTTCTGGGAGTTTGTTCACACCTACTCTCTCCTGGGGTAAGATGCAACCTTAGAACATGTAGCTCTTTCCCTGGAAGGTGTACTAATGTGGAGATTTCCTTCAGACAAAACCCATTTTAATATTCTTGTCTCTTATCATAGATATACAGCTCGTTAACCCCGTGGAAATGTTCCTTTTCTAGGATGAGCCCACTTTTCCCTCCATCCTAGTTCTTATCCTCTGTTGCTTTTATCCTATTTCCTATTGTGCCAACTCTTGAGAATAAAGACATTGTTCTTTCACTGTTCACCTGCAGATTTGGTGGGGGTACCTCTCTAGTTATTCTGCATTTTTTTTATCTTCCCTCTTTCCATTTATGCAATTTCCTGTTGTATTTACCTTTCTACAAAATATATTGGTTCAGTTATGGAGAGTCCTGAGATTTAATTCATAGAATATTAATCAGTTCTTTCTCCTGCCATTCTCCCTATTCTTTAAATTCTCCTTAAGTCTTTAGTCCCTCAGGTCATTTTTGTCCTTTCACTGCTTTCCTTTTTTTCCTTTTCCTGGTTTGTCTGCTCTCTTCCAAGTGCCTCAAATTTATTTAAATTCCTTCCTCTTTCTATTTATCTACTTCTCTTTTGACTCTTTTTCCTTGCTCAGTACAATGTGTGATTGTAAATCCTCTTCTCCTTACCTTCCCTCCCCTCTTTTAAGTATATTCGTTTGCTGGGCCCTTTCCCAAAGAGAGGCCTTTGTTTTTTGAATATTGTATTCTCTTCTATGCTCTAGTTTCTTATAACTGTAGAGTAATCCTGAGTTATTAAAATTTGTGTTCCTTTATAGCTGAGGGTCTTTTTCCTGACTGCTTACAAAATGTGTTTGTTACTGACATTGTGACATCTAACCACTATAAGCATAGAGTTTTATGTGTGGGTTTTTTTTTCCTCTGTCATTCTGTGGAATTGATTGTTTAAACATTCAGAACAGTTTTTTTGTGTCATTCCCTACAGTAGAATATGCAGGATTTTTAATTCATCATGTTTTTTTTTTTTTCTGGAAGAGCCATGATGCTTAAGTTATCTCTTTGTATCCTATCTTGAAGCTCAATTGCTTTGGCTTTTCTAGAATTTTCTAGAATTCATATTCAGCGTTCTTTAACATTGTTGCCTCTTTTCCCAGACTTTCTTCTACATCAGTATTTTTATAACCCAAATTGTCATTTTCTCTTTCAGAATATATTTTTGGAAAGAATGCTCATCATTGTTCTTATCTTATGTTTATCAGTTTTTTTTTCCTGAGACCTCTGATTTCCTAATCTAATCTAAATTTGATTTAGATAATCTAAATATGAATCTTGATATCTTCTTTTAACAGTTTAATTTTTGTTTTGAATCATTCTGGATTTTCTTGTAGTTGTTACGTGATCTCTGGAGAAATTGCAGAGTGCTTTTTTGGATCAGGGAATTTTAGTTCATTTAACTTCTGTTTGTTGTCTTATATCCTCCCTTTGGGTTTTTATTCATTCTACCTAATGGTTTTGTGAGCATCTCTGTTGGCTTTCTTCCTTGGCATTTTGGTTATTCATCCTTTTGTGTTCCCAGTGACTTGTCTTTGGTTTCCCTACTTACTCATTGTCTCTTCCCCATTTCTTTGCTGTACAGATCATGCTCAGCATGGGTATCCTCATACCCAGCCTTGTTGGAGGCTCCAAGGGCTAGGTCTGGATCATTGCTGAGAGCTAATTCTGGCAGAGACAGTGCTGGCCTTAGCTGTGTTTCTCTTAAGAGGGATTCTTTCCTCAGCCTTTGGTTCTGCAAAGTGGTCTTTGCTGCCAGTATTTTATGTCCTGCCTCGGTTCTCCCAGCCCCTTCTGCTTGCTTTTATTTTCCTTCATTGTGGCTGAACAAAATCTGTGTCTGCCACCTCTTATGGGATGTGGGTTGAGTTCAGGCTGAATCATTCTTATGGGTGGGACTAGACAGGGAACCCTACAGTTAGACATTGAAGCATAAGCCTGCTGGTTTTCTCGTGTTCACATGTGTATTGATTTGGAGGGTGGAGTCACTAATCATTAATTGGGAACTCTGTAGATATTTAAGTCCTGTCATGTTATTTCATGATTTTTTTATCTTGTATAGTATTTTTATGTAATGATATTATAGATTAGCTGTAGTTACTCTGTACTTGACACAGAACTCCAGTTATTTATTAAGCACATGCTATGTTTTGGGCACTGTGACACAGACAATAAATGAAACAATCCCTATGCTCAAGGACTCCACATTCTATCTTGCTGGTCACATGATACATTTAGTAGTACTTTCTTGCTTCCTTTTGGCAGTATTTTTTGTAGCTATATAAATCCCAAGAAGGGAGTAGTAATCATCAGTTTTGACAGATCTTGAGAAGTTTTCCATGTATCCCAGATTCATGCTCTGGGAAAGATAAAACTTCTTTGTTAAAAGTCATGAACACAAATAACTGCCTCATTATCCCTCAACTGGTAGTAAAAGAGGAAAATGTTTGTTTTTTTAAATGGAAAATAATCCGAGAGAAGAGAAAAATCCACAAAGTGTGCAGGGCTATTTGCAAACTGGAATTTAAGTGGGCCAAAAAATAATTCAAGGAGTACTTTCTAAGAAGTTATTTAAATATATTGCAGAGAAGAAGCCATCTGTTGAATCAGTGAGAGTATTGCATTGATGTATACAGCAACGTGAAGAAGCAGATAGCAAAAGACAGAATTAGTTGTTTGACATCTTTACTATTAAGGAAGATATAAAAAGACAGTCTCTATTATCCTTTAAAACAGTGTCATTAAGGATATTAGATCAAATAGTACTACACATGTAAGGTATTCTAGGATTTAGTAATAAAGGAGGTACATGGATATCACCATTTGACTAGTACATTGCTAATGTGAACCTGATGCCTAAGAAAGTTTTTTGGGATATTCTTAAAACTAAACACTTTTATACTGATGATGTTGATAAAATATAATTTAAAATAAAGCCATCAAGCCAGCCAGCATAACCTGTTTGAAGAAATATAACAGTATTCTTTAGTGAGACATCATGCCTAATTAATCGCACAGTTTTTTAATGGTGATAAATATTTATGTTGATGAAGGAGCTATTGGATATAATCACTTATATTTATAAAAAGCTTTTCACAAAGTTGACTAAATTTCATAATAGTTAAGTTCTATTGCATTTTATCTTCTGGTCCTCTATGACTCCTCTACAACTTTTGACTACTCTCTTCTTCTGAATGCTTTCCCTTCCCATGGCTTCCATTTCTCTCTCAACAGGAGAAGAGTGGATCATTTTCCATCTCTTGCCAGCTTCAGTTTGGTTGTCCCCTAAGACTATCCTGCACGCTCTTCTCTCTTTATACTCTCCCTTGATGTTATTGTTAGCTTCCATAAGTTGAATCGTCATGTATGTGCCAGTGACTGCAACATTTGTATGTTTGATTTTACTTTACTTTTACTTTTCCTACAGTGCCAGCTCCTGCTCAGTATCTCCACCTGGGCATCTCCTTGCTGTCTCAAATTCAACAAGTTCAAAACAGAAATGATTATCTTCTCCCCTAAGCCCATCCTTCCCCCCAAATTCCATATTTTTTGTTTAGAGTACCACCATCCTCCTAGTCACCCAGATTCTGAACTTTACTCCTCCTTTTCAGCTTTGCTCTTACTTCACACCCATGGCTACTCGTTTTCTAAGTCTTGTCATTTCTACCTTTATAATATCTCTTGTAACCACCCACTTCTTTCTAATCACATAGCCACTCCTCTAGTAGAGTCCTTCATCACCTTTCCCTTCATCTACTGTAATAGGTTTCTGATTGGTCTCCCTACTTCTACTTTTCTCCTCTCTGGTCTCTAATCTGTCCTCTGTGTGGCTGTCAGAATAGTCTTCCTAAAGTACCGGGCTTATCCTGTCACTGCTTACAAATTATTACAAGGTCCAACTTGCCTTTTCAGCCTTATTTCATATTGTTCCCCTTCACTTGGTCTAGTCAGATTGGCATGTTAGCTTTTTCACAGACTTTATATCATATATCTCTATGTATTTGCCATGCCAGCCCCTATGCCTGGAATGTACTCTTTTCCTATCTCCATATTTCAAAATCTTTACCTTCCTTCAGTGCTCACTTTAGATACCACCTCCTCTGTAAAGCCTTCACTAATTTCCCATCAGTTGTTTCTTTCTTCTTACCTCCTGAAATTACCTTCCCTATATTTATAGATATTCTCCTGTAGAATATAAACTCCTTGAGTTTTGGGACCATGCTGTTTCTTTCATTGTATCCCCAGGGCCTATTACACAGTGCTTTGTAGGTGCTTAATAAAGGTTTGTTGAGCTTAATGTGATGAAATTAAGGTCCATAGTAAGGATATTGGGGTGCCATGGGGTTCTGATGGGACTGTTTTCTTCATGGCTTAGAGACAGGAAACAAAGGTTAAAGATACTTGCTTACTGCTCTCAACCGTAACCATGAAATTTCCTGGGGAACATTTCTGGAATATATCTTGTGTGTGTATGTTTTTGTGTGTATGCATGCATGTATGTATGTGCACACATGTGAATGATACAGAAGAGGGATTAGAAGATAGAAAAATCTCCAGATACTAATTTTCCTAAGAAATAAAATGTCTACCAGTGAAGACAAATTGCTTGAAGACCATGTGAGGCTGTGGGAATGGGCTACAGGATGACAGCTAACTTTCATTGTGAGCAAGTGCAAAGTATAATACATTTTTTGAAAAAATAATTCAAATTGTTTGGACTAAAAATATAAATGTTATCAAGAAGGAATAAACTAATGGATTGAGGTTCCAGTTGGAAGTTTAGACTTGATCTTTGAGGTTGAAGATAATAGTGCCAGTCCCATGATATGTCACTTGGTCCCATTTCCAGAAACAAAATATTGGTTTGGCTGAATTGTGGGTCTAATTATACTAAGTTTTATGTTATTATCTTGAAGAGCCTTTGGCTGAAAGCAACAAATTGTGTGACAAGATCCATGGTCTTTGAACATTTACCAACAATGTATTCAACTGCAAGAATAATTACTATAAAATAAAGAGATATGTAAGCTAGAGAATTTATCAGAAAATTTTATTTTTGTATTTAACCTTTCCTTGGTGCAGAATTAACAAAACCTGTAAGTCATTAATTTAATTTGTTAATCTAGGAAAACAAGCATGATGGCAGAATCCTGCGGGGCTCTCAGAGAGCCCGAAGAAAAAGACGAAATGATTCCACCGTTTTAAAACAGAGTAAGTTGATGGCAGATACAGTTTATTCCTTGGTATTTTTATTAAAAGGAAAGAGTTTCAACCACTTTATTTCAGTGCAGTTTTGTGTCTTATTAATGAAGTATCCCTATCAGCTCTTCCTTGATAAATTATTTACTAAAAATTGTGCTTGGAAGATTTTTAGATAAAGAATGAAAGCTAAAGAGTTAACTTTCTAGAGGTCTTGAAAAAAGTATAACATCCTCCATTTTTCTCACAAATACAGTTTCTAACTCCTTACTACATTGGAAACATGACTTTTTTTGTTAACACCATTTCCCTCATCTCACTTTCCTTGGAATCATTGAGAGAAGGGGAATTGGTGTATTTCTTTCTTTCTATACTGCCCTATCTAGATCACTCGATATAACTTCATGCCCCTCCTCCACCCTCATCTGAGGACCACCAGAATACTTTCCTAGCTTCAGTGATTTCTGTAGCACCTGTTCCAATATATTCCTTTCTGTCCTATTCCCTGTCATCATTCTTGTTGACTCCAACATCTGCTTGGATGGCCCTTCTAACATTCTGATTTCCTTACAATCCTCAATTCTGATCTGCTTTAACTACCCACCAACATAGCTCCACCATGAACCTCATTATCACTTTTGAACTGTTCTACCTCTGTAGAGTACCTAAAACCCAGAACCTGCCTTCTCTTCTCACTGCCTTATTACCTTCTGCTTCTCCTGCCCATTCGCTCCTGTTGCTCCTGCTTTTCACCTCCATCACTCTTGTATTTACCTTCTGACCCTTCACCCCTCCCTGTTTTCCCCATCTTCAGCTCTAGTCTTTTAAATTCACTGGCTTCTTTACCTGGACCTCACATGGAGCAATTTTAATAGTGCCTTTGATTGCCTGTCATGATGTGGCCCTTCCCTACCCTTCAAACCTTATTTCCCATCTGCCTGTACTACTGAATATTCTAGACAAACTCACGACAGTTTTCCATTTCTACACCTTTGCTTATGCTATTCCTTCTGCCTGGAATGCTGGCTTTGCTTTGTTCTTGTCAAAATCCTACCCTTCCTTCAAGGCCCAGTGCAAATGCTCTCTTCCCAATGAAGCCTTTTATGATAGCCAGAGGTGATCTCTCCTGCATTCCTACTGTACTTGGCTTATATGTCTCTGATGGCACTTAGAAACATTCTGTATTGAAAGCAGGTGTATATATCTACCAGATTGTAAACTGTTTGAGGGCCACAACCATGTCCTTGGCGTTTTAACCCCCATAATCACTAACATAGTGCATTGTCCATAGATAGATGTTTAATATGTATTTTTTGAAAGACCAGGAGTTGGTAGAGTGTATTCATATTAAAAAAAATAATAGTTAACTTTTGCTTTCTTTTTTAGGTTTACCTCCTAAGGGAAAGAAGGCATGGTGTTGGGCTTCCTATTTGGAGGAAGAAAAAGCTATTGCAGTGCCAACTAAGCTTTTTAAAGAGGTACAGTGCTCCTTCAAGCCATGGAATATTAGAACTTGAAGCATAAAAGAGAATCATAGTATTATCGAGAGCTGGAAGAAGCCTCAGAAACTACTGAATCCAACCCGTTCATTTTACAGATGAGGAAACCGAGGCCAGCAGAAGTTACGAAGTTTGTCCAAAGTCGCGTGATAAGTAGTAGAGAGTCAGGATTAAAAGTGGGGTCCTGATACAACGTTCTGTGCTCTTTTCATCGTACCAGACTGCTTAGAAAAGATGTCTTTAAGGGAAAAGAAAGAAAAGTGCTTAAATGTAATAGTTCTCTTCAGTTTCCATGATTGGTTTAGGAAGTCTGATTCGGAATCGTTTCCTTTCCAAACTTCCTACTTCATGTTACATGATTCAGTCTTTCCAAACTCTCCCATTTCCTGAATGAATAAAATATGGTCTAGCAGGATAATTTATTTTAATAGCAGAAAATTAATTTCAATTCTGAGGAGCATCCTAATCATTAATCCAAATATCTATAGAATCGATGCAATCCAATCCCCACCCACTGCATGATGACAGTGCTAATGCATATCGACTGATCAAGGGCAAGTAATACCTCACACCCAGAACATACTCTGGCTGGCGTTTATATAACACTTTAATGTTTGCAAAATACTTTATAAGTGTCTCATTTTTATTATCATAACAACCTTGTGAGGTAGGGACTGTTAGTATCTCAATTTTACATATGGGAAAACTGAGGCAGGAAGAAGTGATATTAGTACGTTCCTGAGGCAGGATTTGAACTCAGGTCTTCCTAACTTCAGGTCCAGCATACTCTTCACTGTGCCATCTAGCTGGCATACCTGTGGAATGAGAGCCACACCTTGATCAGTGTTACTATGTCTACAAGGTAAGATAGGAGTGGTGAAACAGAGGTCTCAAGACCAGTGAGACTATTGATTAGAAGGATCAGCACCTCATTGATCTGGTAACAGTACAGGAAACTGTATAAGGACTTACCTGGACAGGAGAGTATTCAGACTTAGCAAACAGTAATTCAACAAGCATCTGAATTATTATGTGTCAAGTGTTGTGCCAGGCACAATATAAAGGCAAAAGTGAGACAGTCTCTGCCCTCAAGTAGCTTACTTTTTCTGGCAGGGATACAATATGCTTGCAGATAAGTAAATACAAAGAGTTATTCAAAAGGCATGAAAAATGATTTTGGGTGGGGGACACTCAGAACTGGGGAAATCAGGAAAGGCCCCTTGAAGGAAGTGCTTCTTCATCTGAGCCTTGAAGGGAGCCAGGTGTGAGGAGGGAGGGCATTTCCAGACGAGTCAGCCTGGACAAAGGTGGGGAGGCAGCACATGGAAGGCTTGAGTATGTGGCAATGGAAGTAGAGCAATCAGGATGAAATGTAGAGTGTATAATCTGGAGAATAATGTGTAATCAACCTTGAAAGATGGGTTCTTGTCAGATTCTTAAGGGCTTTAAATGTCAAACAGGAAAATCGTATTTTATTCTGAGGGCAATAGGGAGCCACTGAAACTTTTTGCTTCCGGCTGTGTCAAATGCTACTTACTGGTTCTTCTGTATAGCATTCCCATTCATTTTAGGGTATTCCTACACATAAATTTTGAATCAGAGAATTGAGGTAACTGTATAATTCAGAGCAAAAATAGATTTGCAGCTCAAACACCCAAATACTTGAGGGAAAATAGTTTTTAACTTCAGTTTTCTACTGTGCATGGCAAGACACATCTTTTTTTAAAAACAAGGCTTAGAGAGAATTTAAATATTTATTTAGATATTTTATGCCAGAAATGATCTTTGTATGATAATATTTAAGTGCTCTAATTTGAATGGGTGGGGGAACATTTGGGGATTTCAGTTTCCTTTTAGCTTTTACTAGATTGTAAATAGACTTAGGAACCATGTGATCACAGATAATCGAGAGTTTATAAAGCATTCTAGAGAGTTTGTTTTCCTTTTTCTTTTTTCCCTTTCCCTTGTTTGTTGTTTTCCCCAGGCTTTCCCCTTTGAATTGTGTGAATAGTCTATGAAGTCTATGAAGACTATGACAGTTAAGGAGAATTAGCATGAAATTTAATATCAATTTTATAGTTTTGGGAGAATAAAAGGAAATGAGCATTCATTAAATATGCACTGTGCTAAGTGCTTTACAAATATTATCTTATTTAATCCTCACAACAACCCTGGGAGGTAGGTGCTATTATCATCTTTATTTTACAGATAAGGAAGCTGAGACAAAAGGAGGTTAAGTGACATGCCCAGGATCACACAGCTAGTATCTGTCTGAGGCTGTATTCAATTCCAGGCCCAGTAGTATATACATCGCATCACCTAGCTGCCTTTAGACAACTGTGTGACAATGCAACACACATCTGTCTATAAGTGTTATTGTTTTATTTTTCAGACATTCTTTGCTTAATATTGTTAATCGGTTCTGCAGAAATAGAGCTAGGCAAAACAGCAATATTGTTGTTACTTAGTCATTAAGTCATGCCTGACTCTTTGTGACCCCATGGACTATAGTTTGCCAGGCCCTTCTGTCCTCTGCTGTCTCCCAAAGTCTCTCCAAGCTTAATGCTCATTACTTCCATGACACCATATATCCACCTCATCCTCTGCCGTCCCCTTTTCCTTTTGCCTCCCCTTTTTTATTGACTATGAGGGTTACTGCATTTCTGCCAAGGGATTCTTGCCCAAAGTACTGTATGTAATGATCACCTGAATTAAATTCACCCATTCCCGTCCATTTGAGTACACTGACATCCAAGATATCAAAGTTGAACCTTTCCATCTCCTGTTCATCCAAATACAGTTACCTCGGTTCATAGATCTTATATTCCAGGTTCCTATGCAGTATTAATCTTAGCAGCAACAGACTTTGCTTTCATCACTAGACACATCTGCCGTTGAGCTTCCTTTTGGCTTTGGCCCAGCTACTTCATTAGTACTAGAGTTCCTTGTAGTTGTCCTCCAATCTTCCCCAGTAACATGTCAGAAACCTTCCAACCTGAGGGGCTCATCTTCCAGTGTTATATCTTTTATCATTTTAATACTGTCCATGGGGTTTTCTTGTGAAAGATACTGGAGTGGTTTGCTGTTCCTTCTCCAGTAGATCACCTTTTGTCAGAACTTTCACGATGACCTATCTCGGGTAATTATGTATGGCATAGCTCATAGATTTATTGAGCTTTGCAAGCCCCTGTGCTGTGACAGGGCAGTGATCCAGGAGGGGAAATAGCAGTATAGGAGATAGCTAATTCCACTGGATTGTATTGTTGATAGAGAAGTGTTCCTAGACAGCTAAATTCAGATGGTAGCAGTTTAGGGTTGATCTTTGCAGAAAAGTGGATTATAATAGGGTTTTAAATCTATAGGCTTGAGCTGAATCGGGGTAGGTGAGACTCAACCTTGCTGTGCTAGGGTACTTAATTTAGGATTAGAGCAGAGGGAGAGAAAGTGGCAGGCACAGAGCTTACTGTTGTCATCTGTGGATGATAAAACTGTGAAAGAGAAGAGGCTATATTTTGAGGAGGAGGTTTTGGTTATGGATTCCCACAGCTTCTTTGTAAGCCCTGGGATGTGGAAGCAGGTACAGCAGGTGAGAAGTAAAGATGTCACCCAAGAATAGGGAAGGAGAGGGCATTGAGAGGGCTATGGCCCTTTGTACATTGGAGGAAACTGATATTGGGAATCCCCATCACTTTTTTTGGTGGGATGTATATTTTATACGATTGTGGTACGGTTCAGGTTCAGAATAAAAAAAAAGTTTACCAGAGGATAAAAACTAATTTCATACCTTTTTGTAAAAGGTGGGTTGTAAATTTTAAAAATCTGTTACTTTATAAGGTGATCAGCTAAACAATTATGTAAATTGTATAATACGATTTTTTATTGTTATGGTGGACCTTTGCTAAATGAGATTTGTCAGGGCACTATTACTCAGTGTACACGTTATGAAATTATTTGAAAACAGTAAACTGAAAATAAAGATGTAAAGTTTGTTTCTAAAGTTTGTTTTTGTATAAGAGCTTGTGCTCCTAGTATAAATTACTTATGAAAATTATTTGCCAGATAGTAAATCTGGGATGTGGTATGTTGAATTGTTAATAGTAATGATTGGCAAACATTAGGGTAAGTACATCTATAGCAATATAATTTGCTTAAAAATAGTAGCAAATTATATAAACTTTTGTAAACTTTCACTTCATAATTAACCAGCACATTCTGTCAGAAGACCTCTTCCTTTATAAGCAATTCTACCGTGATTTTTCTGTCCTTTATAAAAATTTCTTCCAGTATTTCATGTTGTTAGATTTTAACATTAAATGGTTAACTTTCTATTAAGTGTGTGTATGTATCTTTATCTATTTATCTTACCAGTTTATTGCTTAAAAATATTTAGTCTAGATACTAAATTCCCAAATGATTTTTTTTCTGGATGATGTCTTATGGAAGTGACTGTTAAATTCTTTCACTTTTTTATCCTAAAGCATGGTAGTAATTTTGAAATACTAAAACTGTTGTCATTTTATTTTCTAGTACCAGTCCTTTCCCTATAACAAAAATGGATTCAAAGTTGGAATGAAGTTAGAAGGTGTAGACCCTGAACATCAGTCAATGTACTGTGTTCTCACTGTTGCTGAGGTAAAAAGTCTAATTCTTTGATTTTTTTTTTAATAAAAGAGCTGGAAAGGATTCTAAAATATCAAATTCATGTGAATGACAGATCAACCATATATCCATATTTTAGTTTTTCAGAGTAGACATTATAGGATTCATCCATAAAAGATTTCAGCCTTAAAAAATATACTTCATTACATAGAGTACCGGTCTTTATAATTGAGTAATGCTGCTTCTCTCCTAGATTGTTCCTTCTTTCTCCTTCTGATGGGTCTATCTTTTAAAAATCTTCTCTTTTATGTAATTATATTCAAGCTATATTGTTATTGTCTCCCAAAAATCAGTAAAGTTCATCTCATATAAGTGTATTTACTTTGTTTTTAAGACTAACCAAACTGTTCTTTCAGTTAATTGTTTGGTAAAGGCTTGTCTATTTTAGGAAGGTAGTACAATGTCATATGACACTTATTAGAAGCAAAGTCAGTTAACTATGGTTCATAAGACAATCAAAGTGGTTTTACTAGCATAGGCTGCATATTCAGTGACATAAATATTATATTTTATTTGGCTGTATTGTGGACATTAACATTTTGAAATTAAAAAATTATTAACTACTATTCTTTTCCATGTTTCAGGTTTGTGGCTATAGGATAAGGCTTCACTTTGATGGTTATCCTGATTGTTATGACTTCTGGGTAAATGCTGATGCTTTAGACATTCATCCAGTTGGATGGTGTGAAAAAACTGGCCACAAGCTTCATCCACCAAAAGGTATTATTATTTTTGTTTATTATTATTACTAATTTTTATTAATATTAATTTTGTTGATATCATTTATTTTTATATTCTCTTCATTTTCGAATATATCCCTTCACTCTCCTACCTATCAAATATTCCCCTATATCAAAGAATTTAAAAAAAGAAAGAAAAAAATTCAACAAAATTAATGATGATGTCAATTGAGATGTTCTGTGCAAAATTACTAACCTAACCCCCCACCCCCACCCCCACCCCGACCCACCTCTGCCAAGAAGTAAAGGTGAAGCATTTCCTCATTTGGGAGTGGGGTGGGGCGTTTCCTTAAGATTTTAAATTGAGTATAACCCCACCTATTTAGATAATACTAATTTGGAATTCATAACAATAAAACATGATAATTCAGATGGGGTAAGCTTAGAGTTATATTTTTAATATGAAAAAAGTTTATTAAATTATGATGTAAACAAAATGTTTTAAAAATTTGCTAAACTTTATGTTGTTTGTTTGAGTCCATTGTTTTAGCCTGTTGATATCTTTTGGAAATCTGATTCTATTTTTCAGTGTTTAACTATCTTCAGTTTTCTGCCATCTGAAAATTTAATAAGCATGTCATCTACGCCCTCATGAAAGTCATTAACCAAAATGTTAAACAGAACATGTCATAAGATGTCAGCAAACTAAGCCAAAGATCAACCAGCTGACTTGTTAGCTAGCAAAATAAAACATTTATTAAGCATTTGCTATATGTTAGGCATGGTACTAATGCTGAGGGTAAGACACAAACAAGCAAGAAAATCCCTAAGACTCTTATGGAGACGAGGTGGGAATGATGGTGAGAGCAGAGGCAACATGGTGCAGAGTTATCTCGGAAATGTTGTAGGAGACTTGAATCCGGGCAAGATAAGGTGAAAGCTGTCAAAGCCCAGAGGGTTCTAGGGGTGGAATCCAAGGTTCCTGTGGGGAATATATAGGGATGATGGCTGGACTATGATATGGACATACCTGAGAGAGATCTCAGCTTAGAATTCTACGTAGTTGGAGTATAACACATGGCAGTGTTGTAAATGTTCTGGACAGTTTTTTTTTAATCATTTTTTCTCAGATATAAATAATTGTAATTTGTTCAGCTGCATTAAAACCTCCTTCACTGTCCATTGTGCCTAGCACAACAGTGCACAGAGTAGTTGTTTATGCTGGTTGTTTATTTTAGCAAAATAATGTGTGTGCATGTGTGTGTGTGTGTGTGTGTGTGTGTGTGTGTGTGTGTGTGTGGATTTGAAGATAGGTCTTTAAGGAACTTACCAAAAATACTAGCCTCAAATAATAAATAGTTTTATTAACTTGACATGTTTGTAAGATCATGATAAGTTATCTTAAGTAGTGCCAGGTGGTTAAGGAAAGAATTGTATAAGGACTGCCCATTTGTATTTTTAGTCAAATCCACTAATATCTGACCTCATCACTCATAAGAAACTGATTTCTTTAAAATTACCAACGATATCTTAATTGCTAAATCCACCGACCTTCTTCTCAGGCTTTATCCTTCTTGAATTCTTTGTAGCTTTTGACACTTTTGGCCCCCTTCTCCTACATACTCTGTCCTCCCTGTGTATTCAAGAAACTGTTTTTCTCTTGGTTCTTTTCCTACTGTGTGGAGGAGACTCCTTCTTAGTCTCCTTTCTAGATCATCTGTATCCCAGTGCCTAATGGTGTGTATACATGAAAGCTCATGCCTAGACATTCTACTCTTTCTACATTCTTGTTCTTGGTAACCTATTAGTTTTTATAGGATGAATTCGTACTTCCATGTAAATGATTCTTCGATCTCTATATTTAATACTAGTGTCTTTCCTGAGCTGCAGTCCTACATCACCAACTGAACAGGTTGAACCCTATGTCCCGTAGGCAATTCAACTCAACATATCCAAAACAGAATTATCTTATTAATTATATTTATTAATTATCTAATTAATTATCTTCTTCCTTACTCCTTCCCCTCTCCCAATTCACTTTTCATCCAAATTTCTCTATTATTGTTGAGGATACTGCTCTCTTTATAGTCATCCAGGTTCACAGTCTCAGAATCATGCCTGATGTTTCTCTCTTCCTCATTCCCCATATCCAAATGGTTACCAAGACTTACCAATTCTGCCCTTGCAACATCTCTTGCATACAGTCCTTCCCCCATCCACCGCACTAGTTCAGACCTTCCTCATCTCTGCCCTGGACTATTGCAGTAGCCTCCCAATTTACCTTCTAGCCTCTTGTCTCTGTTCTGTGCAAACAGCATTCCACACATTATTGCTAAAGCACAGGTCTGCCACGTCACTTGCTTGTCCAAGAAGTTACAGTGGTTCAGGGTTGCTTCTAAGATCAAAGACCACCTATTCTTTTTGGGATCTAAAGCCATTCTTCTTTCAAATCTGGCTTTCTTTACAGGTTTGTTTTTCCCCTTTACATACTTTATTTTTGACTCTACCCAGAACTACTTGCTATCACTCACATGACATTTCCTTATCGGTCTTCATGACTTTGCCCAAGAGAAAAACATGCCTGGAATACTCTGTTTCCTTCCTTCTGCTTTTTTGACTCTTCAGTTTCATTCCAAGTTTAGATCCAATGCCACCTCCTCTGTGAGTCCCTTCCTTTCACTACTAAAGCCTGTTCCCTCCCCCAGATTGCCTCGTCTTTACTTTGCTTTTATTTATATTTACTCACATGTGTAACTACTCATTTCCTTGCATTATTCTAAGCTTCTCGAGGACAGTGCCAGCTTTATTTTCATCTTTGTCATCACTAGTGGTTAGCCCAGTGACTGGCCTGTAATAAATGCTTGCTGATTAATTGAGTGGTTGATCGATACACAACATCATTTCAGAATCATTTTAGATTTTCATTTCAGTATCTGAAAAGGTGAGATGAAAGTGGCTTGCTTGGTGTGGTGGTTCCTCAAAGGCAGGAAAAGATTGCTAAATTAAAATGCAGTTTAGTATTTGTTACAGAGCAAAATTTTCTTGTAAATAAAAAGGAAACACTCAGATTCCAAATGCTGCTGTCAGAAGACAGTCCTCTGCCCCCGTTCCCAAGGCTACCACCCTAGCAGAGGCTCTCTTAGCCAGCCGCTCCACCTAGCAGGGACTCCCACTTGCACCCAGTCTCCCCGCTGTCTCATCTTTCAGAATCTATCAGCTTGCTTCCTTATTTTCTGGTGTAGTCAGGTCATTCCTCTGCTTAAAAATTATTATTGACTCTATTGCCTTTATCCAAAAGATAGTTTCAAAAAATAGCTAGCATTTACATCAAACGTTAAGTTTACAAAATGTTTTATTATTATTTTCTCATTTGATCTTCACAGCAACCCTGGGAGATGGGTGCTGTTATTATGTCTATTTAATAGATGAGGAAACTAAGGCACAGAGAGGTCCAGTGATTTGCCAAGAATCACACAGCCAGCAATTGGCAGAGGGCAGATCTAAACTCGGGACTTCCTGACTCCAGACTCGTTGCTTTATACAACTATTCCACCTAGCTGCCTCAAAAACAGTACATAAGTCAGATTTTTAATAAATTGAAATTTATTAAGGAAACATATTGCATAATGATATTTGTCAAGGATTCTTTTTTGTAAGACAATTCTTTTGAAAAACAAATTAATCACCTTTCATTTATCTGTTTTATGAATTTTCTTCGTAAGTTTTAAAAAGTGAGCACATTTGAATGAAAACATTTTAGAACATTGTGCTTCCTCTTTATCCAGCTATTTCATATGGTTTTTCTAATGGATTTTGCATTCCCAATGTAGTGCCAACAGGATTTTCTATTTTTAAATTCAAAGAGTTGGTATTCTCTTATTATTTAATGCCAAAAGGCCAGGTTACTAAAGCTCTGTTTTTGTTGGGGGGAAGTCTGTCTGAAGACTATTGATAATTAGTTAACAAGCCCTTCCTTGTTAGAAAAAATAATGGAAGAATGACAGTTACACAAAACTAAACTAAAACATGTGGAAAAGAAAAAAAATTAAATGAAAGAAAGGTGTGAAATTTTGGGTAAAATTAATATTTGTACATGGGGAACATTAAAGAAAAAAAATAGAATTTTGTTGTTGGCTTTTTTTTCCTGTAACCTTGCTTTCTCAGCATTAATAGAAGTAGAAGTGCCCACATTGGCAGGAAAAAATAAAGTGAAAAAGCCAATTTCCTCTTTTAGGAAATGCTGTCTTCAATGATATTAGAAAATCAAGCCAAGAACCTTTACCCATGGCACTTAAGAAACACGTATGTTGAATGCATTTTATTAGGTTTGAGTTGGCCACTCTTACACTAGTGGACTATAGACATTAGTGGCTCAGTGAATAGAATGATGGTCCTGGAGTCGGGAAGATCTACGTTCACATCTGGCTTACTAGGTGTGTGACATGGGCAAGTCATATAACCTCTGTCTGCTTCAGTTTCCTCTTGTGTAAAATGGTGATTATAATAGCATTGTCCTTCCAGGGCTACTGTGAGTATAGAATGAGATAAGACTTGTAAAGTGCTTTGCAATCCTTAAAGTGCTGTGTAAATGCTAGTTATTCTTATCATACATTTTTAACTTTTTTTTTTTAGCATTCTGTTAGTTTCTATATTGAGTAAACTATTTTCTAAACACAGGAAAAAAAAATGGCACAGTGACTTGCATGTAATAGGAGCTTAATGAACTTAACCAACAGACAAACACTCCCCCACCCCCCTGAAGCAAACCATAGGTCTTCATTCTTCTTCTTCGATAGGTTTTTTCTGGGAAATTGCTTATAAAACTAATGAAAAGCTTATAAAAATGACAATTATATCTTTACCACCTTACTACTTTTCTTTGTAGCTGTTTAGAATGGGAAAAAAACACATTTGAAGCAAATATTAAACTGTATGTTTGGTTCTACTTACTTTGTGTAGGAAAACCCATGGTTGAAATGAAATTATTGTATGTTGCTTAATATTTTGATTTTAAAAATTCCAGTTGCATGTGTGGCTTGAGGTGTGTTAAAGTGGAAGGTAATATTGAAAATAAATGAAGTTTTCTTTTTGTTTTGTTGAGAGAGAGAGAATGAGAGAGAGAGAGAGAGAGTGTGTGTGTGTGTGTGTGTGTGTGTTGGGGAGGGTCATAATAAAAAGAACAGTAGATTTGAAGTCAGAAGAGATGTGGGTCATTACTAGCAGAATAATATAAGCAATTCACTTAATCTTTCTAGCTTCACTTTTCTAATCTGTATAGTGTTAATAATAGGGATTAATAATAATTGGTCAAATCAGATAATATGCATAAAAAGCATGGCTAACTTTAAAACCATAATTATTATTATTGGAAAATTAATTGAAGAAAATTTTGAATCAAATTTTGTAAAGTAAATTTAATTTATCTTAACACATATTTTTAGGGTATAAAGAAGAGGAGTTCAATTGGCAGACATACCTTAAGACATGCAAAGCACAAGCTGCTCCAAAGTCCTTATTCGAAAATCAAAATACTGTAAGTATTTGTCAGTCTACCTTCTAATGGAGATTGATAGTGTGTTTTCTAGGACAAGATGCTCAGAAATCATAGCAAGGAACAGTGACAATTTTTATTGCTTAATGTTTGGTTAATACAGTAATCTTTCTGAATAAAGTTATGCAGTTACAGTTTTATATTGAAAGGTGTGTTCGAAGGCAGTATAGCACAAGTCCCTGGTGCCTTTTCTATTTGTGAAATATCCATTAACTTGTAGGATCCTATATGAACAATAATTTAGGTTTACTAGGATATTCTTGTTCTCATATCTATTATATGCGTATTAACTGTGGTATCTGTTAGCTGAATCTTGATATATATGTGATGAATCTAGGATAACAGTCAGTTCAGTTGATCAGTGTGGGCAAGGCATCAGTGCTTGGGCCTGGGAATACAAAGACAAACAAAACAGTCCCTGTCCTCTAGGAGTTTGCATTCTTCTGGTGATTTAGGTATTAAGAGATTGGTAAATACAAGGTAATTTGATGAGGAATAGAGCTCTAATCACTGATGGGGCCAGAAAAGGCGTTGAGGAAGAGACAGCACTTGATCCGGCTAGAAAGCAGCTAAGGATTCTGAGAGGAAGGTAAGGATGCATAGGAGACAGTCCTCATAAAGGCATAGAGACAGGAAAATGGGATGCCAGGTTGGTAGGCCACATTGGCTTGAATAGATTACATGAAGAATGATTGCATGGGAATGTGATCTGGAATCAGATTATAGGAAGCTTTAAATGCCAATGTTAGGCATTTGTGATTTATCCTAGAGGTAATAGGGAGCTAGGGAAGATTCTATTCAGGGGAGTGACATAGTCAGAATTTTACGCATTTTGGTAGCTGTGTGGAGTGTGTTTTGGAGAGGAGAAAGTCTGCGGACAAGGAAGTATGCCAGTTTGAAAGCTGCTACACTAGTCTAATTGAGAGGAGATGAGGGCTTAGAGTTGAATCTGAATGTGAGAAGGGGACAGAAAGACATAAAAGCTGTTGTAGAAGTAGCCGTGATAAGACTTGGCAACAGATCAAACAGAGGGACTGAAGGAGACGGAAGAGTCAAAGAGGACTTGGAAATTGTGAACTTGAGTGGGTGGAGCTTGGTACTTAGTGCTCCTAATGCTGATTGAAAGAATGACAGTGAGGCAGACTTAAGGAGAAGATAATGACTTCTATTATGGATGTGTTGGCTGTGTGAAAAAGACAACTAGGTGGAGCTATCCAGCAAGCAGTTACGTGGGAATAGTGTACAGAAGAGAGATGAAAGGGACTCTCCACAATGGTAAATTGCAAGGTGTTGCTCGACATTGTTAGAGGCATTTCCCACTGGGGATTCCCTGCACTGCCGAAATCACCGTTCTAGTTCCATGTAGATTTGGATATCCTCTGCGTAAAGGTAATGAGTTGAACCAATGAGATCTGATGAAATCACCAAAAATGAGTATAGATAGAAAGCAGAAGGGGGTTTAGGACAGAGTCTGAGAGAAGGCCCATGCTTAGGGAATGGGAGACGACCAATAAAGGAGTGATTGGACAGGTAGGAAGAGATCCAAGAAAGAGCGCTGTCACAGAATCATCTACAGTATCAGTAGATGCACAGCGGTCAAGTAGAATTAAGACTGAAGTCACTAAGAGAGTAGTTTCTGTCAAGTGATATGCTTGGAAGCCAGATTGTGATGTGTTGAGAAGCGATTGCAAGTGGAGGTAATAGAAGCAGTTAGTGTAGATTCAAGGGGTTTGATTGTGAAAGGGGAAAAGAGATATAAGATGATAGCTTGAGGGTCAGGTGAAAGTTTTTTAAGGCTTGTGGAGACATTGGCACTTTTATAGGCAGCTTGAGAGGGAAAGGAGCCAGTATATATGGAAATATTGAAGCTGAGTGAACAAGAAGGACTGAGGTCACTGCAGGGATGATGGACCAGGAAGAGAGGGGGATGAGGTGGACTTGGTGGGTGCAGTGAAAATAAAGAAGTTTAGGAGAAAAAGGAGAATAGATATGATCGGGGAGAGGAATTTGAGAATTCAAGGTCTTAGATATAATATAGTTATGGGTATTATAACTATAATGTCATTATCATCAATGAGACTTCATTTATTACCATCCCTGTGGTGGGTGAGATGAAATGATAGTGTAGGTGATGGAATCCTTGTCTCCACTAGAGGATACCGTCTTTTGATGCACATGTAGGAAAGAATAAGAATCTCCTTTTGCATTAGTTGAAAGTATGCTATGGTGTAGTGAGAAGATGACTGGACTAGAGTCAGGCCTGGGTTTTCATCTTACCTCTGAGAATTATTAAGTAGGCGTCAAAAAGCAACTCAAGATGTATGAGCCCCTGTTTCTTTATCTATAAGAAAGAACAATACTAATTCTTAGTTCGCCCTGTAGGGTCCTGTGTGAAAAGGGCTTTGTCACTTTGCCACAAAATAAACTTGTCACTTGTAGAGTCCTATTTTAGATGGATTGTGTCAAAGACTAGTTTTTTTCTGTCTTGTCTTTATTTGGGTCTTGATCCTGTTGCCACTTTATGACTAAATAGCACTTTACATATAACTAACAAACACTGAAGCAATTCAGTGCTTGCATTGGAAGCAGGGTGTGTGAATGAGCCAGATAGCTCAAAAAACACAGTTCCAGTGATCTTCCCAGTCTTTATTGTCCCTACACTCACCACCAATAGCCATTTCCCCAGCCAGCATATGGTCCACTTTAAGGATTCCTTAAGGATTTTTAAGAGGCATCAAGGAAACTTTTAACACTTTGCCAACAGTGGAACAAATTATCTTATCCAACTGATGATAGACTGGTTCAAGTAGAGTCCTAGAGAGGGAAGAAGAGAGGCATTTCTCAGCTCTGTGGAGCTGGAGGGAAGCCAGACTATTATAAGTGAAGATTTTCACCAAGATCACAGCCTAATTGTTGAAATGTAAATCTGGCATAGACAGCAGACACTCTTTTTTAAACCACTGAAATCCACTTAAGTAGAAGACAGCTATGCGGAAAGATGCTGCACCATGCTTCCTGATCCCCTTTTGGTCCCTTGCCTGTGAGTTTCAGAAGGGATTTTATTCATTGTCTCACTAAATTCTTTTCACTGTTGTCCTACAACATCATATATTCTTTTCATGTAAGTGACAACTCATTCTCTTTGCTTAAATTACTTTGTGTTGCAATACTCAAATATTTATGGGCAGAAATGTGCAATAAATAATTTTGTGACATAATTCCTTTAATAAAAACTTAGGTAGAAATGTTGCCAGGATAGCAGTAGAAATACATCCAGTTTTAGTGCCCAGCATTCATTTTATATGCTTAGAGAAAATTGCTTTGTACATTGTAGCTTCCCTAATTCTTCATTACAGTTATAGTAAAAAGATTTACAGCTGGAGGGTCCCCTGGAGATCAACTGGTCCTACTCATTTTGGGAATAAATATCTATTTTTGCATGAAGAGGTTAGAACCTGATACCCAAATGTGTCATTTCTATAGTACCTGAGCATTTTTTCCCCTTACAGCAAAGGAGAAAGTAGTAAGCTAGAAAGTGAGAAAAGACTGAAGAATTATACAATTGTTATTCATGTGTCAATGCTGCTATTAGGAAAGAAGTCCTATTTTAGCCTTCATAAAAGATGGGAAGAAAATCTTTCTCTCTCTCTCTCTCTCTCTCTCTCTCTCTCTCTCTTTCTTTCTCTCTCTGTCTCTCTCTGCCTCTCCCTCCTTCTCCCTCTCCCTGTCCCCCACTCTTCCCCACTCTCCCCCTCTCTTCCCTTCCTTCCTTCCTTCCTCCCTCTTCCTTCCTTCCTTCTTTCCTTCCTTCCTTCTTCCCTTTTCCCTTCCATCCTTCCTTACATCGTTGCTTCCTTCCTTCCTTCCTTCAATAATTTTTTAAACTACATTTTGATTTGACTCTGCTAGGCTCTTCATGTTCCAAATACTTGGTGTAGTCAGTTGGTTTGCTTAAAATGTACCTTTTTGAATGACTTCCTATCTCAACAGCCATTTTCTACTAAAGTCAAAATATTACAGGAAGACATAGTCCCTTGCACATAGTATGTGTTTTCTAAATACTTTTAATTGAGGGTGTGCTTTTTAGGTTTTTTTCTTTTCAGCAATGATAATGGTTTTGGACTGATGCTTTCCCACTTGGATACAGAGACTGCCGGTTAAGTTCTGTAGTCATGAAGCGGAACAGTTAACTAGACCTCATAGGGCAGCAAGCTTACACCTTTAGCCTTACTAGCACCCCATTCTTGCCAAATGAACTAACAAGCCATGGATGGTAAAAATAAATATTATCTTAACTCCTGGTTCATTTGAAAGCTTTGGTTCCGTGACTGAGAGACCCTGTTGACTCCTAATAGTGCTTTCTGAGGAGTAGGCACGCTGTAAGATGAGCGTCTCATTTAACCAAGCTACAAATGCATTGATTGCATTGATAGCTGATGTTAGGAGAAGTCTGGACATTCAAGGCATGTTTATCATTAATTAAATCTGTGTTTCTGAGTAGACGGTGATTCCATCAGGTTTTCGTGTGGGAATGAAACTTGAAGCTGTAGACAAAAAGAATCCTGCATTCATCTGTGTTGCTACAGTAACAGATATGGTGGACAATCGGTTTCTGGTGCATTTTGACAACTGGGATGAGAGCTATGACTATTGGTAAGGTTTATTTTTTCTCCTTTCTTTATTTCTCTAATTTTGTTGCTGAAAAATTACCTTAATCTTGCTTTTGTGCATAGCTTATTTATCAATCCATTATAGCTGAATGCCACTGCTTCCTTTTTATATTCACTTGACGCCTGGAAAACCTGGGAATGGCCTGAAGTAGAGGGACTCTCCTCACCCAGATCCTTTTGGGTACTATTTTCCTTTTCCTTTTCCTCTTCCTTTTCTGTTTCAGCCACTATCTACAATGACTCCTTTTTTTCTTCTCCCCTGAGTCCTCACTCCCTACATAACCCTAGGGCTGATCTGCAGGAACAGGACTGGTGAAGACAAGTGTGGGGGTAAACATATTGCTTCCCCTCTTTTCTTCTTTGGCTTCTGGTGCTAGCTTCCCCTCTCAAGTCAGTCAGTAAACATTTATTAAGAACCTTGTCTGTGTGCCAGGCACTGTGCTAAAAGCTGGGGATACAGAGAAAGGTAAAAGCCAGTCCCTGCTCTCCAGGAGCTCACAGTCTAACAGAGAGAAAGTTTTTATCTATCTGTATCCCAAGCACTGGTTTCTTTGGCAGAGGCCAAGGAGACGGCTGTGTCAATTACCTTCTCAGACTTCATGCAGAGGCTTTCACTTCAGAGTCTCTGCCCCTCTCTCCTGACAGAAAGTGATCAGGATAATTTGATAATGGTTTTCTTCTGAAATATTGGTGAACTTTACTTCAGTCATTTGTGTACACCCCTGTAGTGAAGGATTTATTGAGTGTCTGCTACAATCAAAGCACTGTCTAAGCTCTAGGAATATAGAAGTAAAAGTAACATGGTCCCTGTTTTCAAGGAGCTCATATTCTAATGAGGGAAACGACTCAAAGATTTTATCTGTAAGTCGGATGGAAAAGTCCCTGTTGATAAAACGGTATCAGTTTCAGACGTTGAAACATTTGGCAGTGCCGAGGACTTTGTGCTAAGAACTTTATTTTTTTGGGTCATTAGCTGTGGTTGTAGCACCTACAGGAACACACAGCCTACAGGAATCTACCAGGCCACATCTCCAAAGGAGTTGCTTCTTAAGATGATGCCTGAGGACACTGTTAATGCTATTCCCAAGGATCTGAGGTTTAGAATCTGTGTCCAACAGGAAGAAGGAGGTGGAATACCTTTGGCTTGCGCGGTACATATTTTCTCCTGTTTCTCTCTTGAGGTGCCTCTCTGAGCCGTATAATATTAAGTACCCTATTAGGTGCCTACTATGTGGTACATTAGGTGCTGGAATGTGCATATACTAAGAAGTTAATAAATGCTTGTTGTTTGAGTGTTTATTTGAATGGCAGAATAAATCATCACATTAAAATAATATTTATTTAATAAATAATATTCATTAAATATTTTATTTAACAATTATATAATGTAATAACAGTAATTAAGTACTAAATCCTTTTTATCATTTGATCATTAGACTTTTACCCATAAGTTTACATTGTTAAAAAGAATAGTATTTTAGTTTTCCCAGGTTAGCCTCATTTTCAAAAATTGATGGAGGGGTATTATATATAATTTTGATTTTAATGCCCAGTAAGGAGGTAGAATGAAACTGAACAAGAAAAATTATTTAAAGCAGAATATTGTTCTGTGTATTTGATTGTAAGAATTGTAGCATTCATAGACATTCTTTCCATATGTCGTTCACTTTCATTTTCTTCTGGGGTAAAAAATGGAATTCTTTTAATTCTGCTTTTGTAGCCTGAAATAGCCAGGTTTAATACATGTTTAAACTGTAGTAATTTGTAAAGTTTGTTTGAACATATTCAAGTATTTGTGCAAATATGTAACTATGGATATTAAGACATCAGTGGGTTTTTTTCTCTACATTTTTTTCTACCGCATTTTTCACTTTGTCTTTTTTTCCCCTGCAACCTGCAATTAAGGAACATTTTGAAAACAGTTTAAGTGCTCTGAGATATCTGCAGTGTTATTTGATATTTCACCCTTTGATCTTTGAATTGTGGAAAGATAGCACTTATTTTTAGCAATATAAACTTGCTCACCAGGTGTGTAATTGAGGTTACAAATTGGATTGCCATTCCTGATCTAAAGTAGTTGTGTTAACTAGGAGATTGTTCTCAGAATTTAGTCAGTGATCTTATCGATGAGAATGTGTGTGTTTTTTTAAACCTCAGTGAGAGCAACTTTACCTAAAGCAGAAGCTTACTTTTCTTAGTTAGAAATATTTATGTCTCTGTAAATAGATCACATCGCTTTATTTAGTGTCAAAAGCAAGTTTGTTTCTGTAATGGAAAGAAGTCATTCTGAATTGAGGTGATATTTGCGTGCCATGAGAAGAAGCCAGTGAACACAAGAGGTTCCTAAGAAGCAGCATACTATCTTTTGTTATGTTAAAAAGCCAGAATTTTCTTATGAGGTGAGGTGAATCCCAAGATTCAATAGGGAATTTCTAAATGCCTGGAAATTAAAAAGTTCTAACACCTTGAAACATATTTCTTCTGCCCATTTATGTCAGCAGAAGTATATATTGAGGTAGGAAAGTGTACCTAAGATTGAAATAATATTCCTTCATGAAATGGAAGGGGGGTTATCATTTGCTAATTGTGTTAATTTGAATTTTAGTTTCTTGTATATCAGTAACACTCATTCTGGGTCACTTAAATTGTGCCCCTTTGGTACTCATCACACTTGGCAGAATGACATTTGGATCTCATACCAATCTATGATTGCCACCCGTTATTGTTTATCTTTTGGTTTTGTATTGAGCACTGTAATTTAGCAAAGAAATAATTTTATATTTTCAGATGTAAAGGAATGAGAAGCTAGAATAAAAATGGAAAATATCATATTGATTAAACATTTAATCCATATCCAATCAAAACTCCACTTCAAACACTTATTCATTTGGCTAGTCTTTCTTAAAAAGAGTTGTTAGAGCAATGACTTTCTCACTTGACCTTTTCTTTAAGGAGCATAAAGCTTAAAAGCAGCTGAGTATTCGATATGCTAATGTAGTCAGATTAGGTTAGAGCACATATTTGTGCCCTGAGGGAGACAAGATGAGGGATATAAGTGGATCTGTGAAAAAGGAAGCTGTAGTAAATAGTGGTGTTGCCCATATCACATATTGCTTCTAACCTACTGTGTGAATTTGGTTAGGTTTCTAACTTTTTTGTACCTCTGATTTCACATACTGTAAATATACACAATAATAATTGCCCCTAACCTACCTTACATGTTGTCGAGTATTTCTAATGTGCCCTGATGCTTGGAACTCTTAGGAGAAAATCATTCTTGAAATAATAATAGAACTATTGTGAAAGGCCTGAGTTTCCTGAGTGGATTATCTGGTACCAGAAGTTTAGAGATAGGATACATAATGGATGTATGGGGCTTATTTTCTGCCTCCTTGTAAGTTCTTACTGCTCAAGGAAGTTTAAGTCTGGGTTGGCACAGTCAATAGTGGGGTATTTAAAGGTAAAGATAGTTTTCTGTGCAGTCCTGTCCTGCCTTCAGACACAATAATGCATTTCTCCCTTTTCCAAATAGTGCTGTTTACTTTGGTTTCTAGCCATAATTTAAAACCACTACAGACCATTTCATTATCTGTGTTTGTGCTTTAAGACTTTCTTTGAGATTATTCAAGCAATTCAAGGGATAGATTTATTATATGATGTGCTTAAGAATACAAAAGCAATAAAGTTAGAGGCTTCAGCCTTATTTACATTAATGTAATACAAAAATGTCTTTTTTGGTAATATTTCCATTTATGATCACTAGATGGGGCTAAGAGATGATTTTTTTTTTTAGTCCTGCAAAATGGATTTTGTAACCTGCCAGCTGTGAAATAAATTGCCATTTGCTGATAGGTTTTTTGGTTCTTTTTTCCCCCTTCTATTTTTATTGCTAAATTGAAATGACTTCATTGTTTAAGTAGGTACTGTGGTCAAATTTTGGAGACTCTGACAGTCTTGCACATAATTAAACTAGTGTAGGGGTAAGCCAGAATGTGCTGGGATGAATATGAATAGGTTTAGAGAGACATCCTCTATATTTTGAAAATAGATTTTTACTGATATCTTTTGTTTTTACTTTGTCTAGATTTCCTCCTCTATCCTTCTTCCTGCTCCCAGAGAGTCATCCATTAATGACAAAGATTTTTTTTAAATAGGAGGAAAAATTGATTAAAACTCATAAACACATCAAGAAAATCTAATGTTATATGCAGTGTATCATGCCTTTGGACCTTGATGTCTGCTCAGGAGCAGAAAGAGGTGGCTTCTCATTTCTCTTTTTGGGATCATTTTCATTTCTCTTTTTTGATTTTTATCATTTTTATAATCATTATAATTTTGATTTTTATAATTTTACAACATTCAGTTGGATAACAAAATGCTAACCTCAGAGTATATATACACTTCTTCAGGGTCAGAGAGCTTCATACCTCTTGTGACCTAATTAGCAAAAGGGTGTGGGCCTTCCTACAACCAAAGGCAAGACTCAGTCAAAGGCACTTGATTGCCTTATTTCTGAAAAGCACTCCAAAACGAAAACAATGAACAGTCCCACTTTGCTTGCCATTACACTTTCCTTACTGCATACTTCATTTTGAATCAGTTCATGTAAGTCTTTCCATAGTTCTATATTCATAATATTCATCCCTTCTTACAACACAGTTATATTCTATTATATTCATGTATTACAAATTGTTTAGTGATTCCCCAATAGGTGGGCCTCTACTTTGTTTCCATGATTTTTGCTACCAAGACTAGGGTTGCTGTAAATATTTTGGCTCCTATGGAGACCTTTTTTTTTTTTTCAATGATCTCCTTAGCATATATGCTTAGCAGTAGAATATCTGGATGTAGACTATTAGTCACTTTATTGCAGAATTCCAAATTGCTTTCCAGAGTGGTTATATTAATTCATAGTTCACTAATTCTTTAATATGCCTGTCTTTCCATAACCTCTTTTGACAATGACTTTTATTGTTTATCATCTTTCATTATTTTTACCAATTTGCTGAGTATGAGGTAAAACATCAGGGTTGTTTTGATTTGTATTTCTTCTGTTATTAGACACTGGAACTTTCTTTCATATGGTTGTTACTAGTTTACAGCTCTTTTCTTGAGAACTTTTATTTCCTATCCTCTGATCACTCATATATTGAGGAATGACTTTTGGTACTATGTGTTCTTGTTGATTTTTATACATATATATATATACACGCACACAAACACACATACACAAATAGTACACATTATCAAAACAAATCAATATTTAATACGAAGATTTTTCCCAGTCAGTTGCTTCCCTTCTTATCCTAGATGCACTCATTTCTTTTGTGTAAAAACTTCAATTTCATGTAATCCAAATTATCCATTTTGTCTTTTGTGATTGTCTATTTGTTTGACTTGTTTGACTGAGATTTCATCTACCTATATCTGTGAAAAGTATATGATTTGCTTCTCTTCTGATTTTTTATGGTTTGATCTTTAATATTCAGGTAACATATCCATTTAGAATTTATTATAGAATGTTAGTCTAAACCTAATTTTTACCAGATTGCATACCCAGCAGTTTTCTCAGCAGTTTCCTCCATTGCTTAAGGCCTTCCTTTTGTGATTACCTTTCATTTACACTTTGTATCTTTGATATATGTTCATATATATATATATATATATATATATGCACACACACATGCATATATTGTATGTATATACCTACACACGCGCGCGCGCACACACACACACATATAAGCAAAATAATTATTAGCATGTTGTCTTCCCCATTAGAATATGGATTCCTTCAGGGCAGGAACTATGTTTTTTCCTTTCTTTATATCCCTAGTGCTTATCACAGTTTCTGGCATCTGGTAAACCTTTAATAAGTGCTTGCTGACTGGCTGACTGACAGTTCTTAAGACACAGGGAGTTCATTCCTAGGTAATTTATATTTTGTGTTTATTGAACACCAGTGTATTAAATTGTGTTATTTTTTTATTTTTCTTTGTCTAATCTCTCTAATCTTTTCTAATCTTTGTCTAATTTTTTTGAACTAGAACCAAATGATTTGGATGATTTCTGCTTTATGATACAGCTTGGGGGTCTGAAAGTGGTCTTTCCCCTTCATTCCTAACGTTTTCATTATTTCTCTTGATTCTGGGTCTCTTGTTTCTCTAAATGAATTTTGTTATTATTTCACCTAGCTCTGTAAAGAATTCTTTGATTGGTATAGCAATAAGAGTGAAAATGAACTTTGGTAGCATTGACATTTTTATTATGTTTGCATGGCCCAGGCATGAAAACTGAATAGCCATTTAAGTTTTTTGAAGTCCTATACATTTAAAAAGCTAAGGTGCTTGAGGTAGATGGAGCAATTAGGATGTGAGATAGACCAGGATGTGACCAGCCAGAAAAAGTGACCAAAGAAGATAATAACTTCCTCCCCTTTTTCCTGAAAGATTTCTCCTGCCTAATGGTTGAGTGGGGAAATGATATGGATACAAACGGTGCCATAAGGGTTAAATCTCCATAGCTTATTCTGTAACTCGAAGGTGTCCTAAAGGCCTTTTTCCCTTATCTTGAATGTGTACTGAAAGAACTACTTTTTGTTTCCCTTATCCTGTGTTTCCCCTGTCCTTAATTCCCATAAAAACTTCTAAAACTACATCATCATTCTGAAACCTCTCTATGAGCATAACTCCCCCAAATATCAGGGTTTTTTTTTTTTGTTTTACTAAGGAGGCCTGTGTTTGCTTGCACGATAAATAAAGCTCCCAATGGCTGCAGAGAAGGTCTAAGTGAATTCTTTCACACCTGAACTGCTCTCCCAACTCTAAACCTCAGCACATTGTTTCTCATATGACTTGAAGATCTTACTATTATGAATATTGATAGATGATTCAAAAGAATATAATGCTGTATATTAGGGTTAGATCAGAAAGAAACAAACCTCAGCTTAGAAACTCAATTTTTCCAAGATGTTTTCAGCCCTTTATTTTTTATTGTCTTTAAGTATTTATCCACTTACTTAGCACAGAGGTACTGCGTTTCTTACTAGTTAGCTTTTCTTTGTGGTCAGGAATTTGGAACCACCACTGTGCATCTGTCCAGCTTCTGATCACCATGCTGCTACATTGAGAATTGAGATGTTCTGCCCTTTTATGATGAACTTAATAGAGATAGGTCATGAAACAAAGCTGGCCCATTTGTGTCTTTTTCTAATTTTTTTCACTATGTAACTCATTCTGGGTACCTAAATTTTCAATGATGTGATGTATTCTTGAATGCTGGGAGACAAGGAGGGAAAAAAAAAAATTGAGTGCAGTTGGTGGGAAAATGGTGAAGGGATGGACTTCAGGTATTATGCTAGTCCATAGCCATATACAGACCTCTTTGCCTCTGATGGGAAAAGGTTGAGAATGGGCTTTGCAGAGCTCCTCCTAAATTTCCTATTTAAGGGTGTTAGGACAAACAACTCACAATTTCCTACCTGACTATGGCACTTCATCATGCTTCCACTTTTCATCTCCTCACTTTTCAGCTTCTTGTTATATGTCGTCTTTTCCCATTAGATTGCGAGCTCCTTAAGGGCAGGGTTTGACTGTCTTTTGCCTTTCTTTGTGTGCCCAGTGTTAGCACAATGCCTTGCACATAGTAGGCACTTAATTGTGTCTTTTCCCCCTAGATATTGGTTTGTGTTTGTTAGTGTCAAGTTTATGTATTATTCATTTAAAAATGTATGGGTTATATTTTTCATTCGTAGTTTAAAAAGATTATTTAGTTTCTCTAAGTTTTCCTCTAGAAGAGTATCCAGTACATATTTTTTTTAAAAATCAACTTTTATTAAGCACTTATCGTGTGCTAAATAGAGGGAAATGAATAGAAAAAAACAAGACAGTCCCAGCCCTCAGGGAGCTCACTTTCTATTTGGAAGAAACAACTTAAGTTCAGCTACAGGGAAGATTGAAAAGCCTAGAATTGTTAGGGTTTCAGTAGCAGGGCAGTTGGCAAGGTCCAGGGATCCTTAGGTTGTACCAGCAGAGCAGCTAACAGTGCCCCATGGTCTGGAGGCCATAGAAGCAAGAAAGGCCTCCTCCATGAGATTTGACTTGGGTTGGAGTGGAGGAAATAGAGTGTTGGGGAGAGGTGTTAAAGGATCTTATGCAGTGTTTCATTAAAACTTTTAAAAATTAGGTTGGCTGTGATAAACAAGAATCATTCTTTTAAAATGGTCTTCTTGGTTTTGTTTTTTTTTTGGTTCTGTGTCTTCTTTCTCATGATTCATTCCATTGGTCATAATTCTTCACAACTTGACTAGTGTGTAAATAAGTTCAATGTGAAGTTATATGTAGAAGATATATCGGATTCCATGCCGTCTTGGGGAGGGAGGCGGGGAGGGGGAAAAGAAAATCTGGAACTCAAAATTATGTAGAACTGAGTGTTGTAAACTAAAAATAAAAAAAATTTTAAAAAATGGTCTTTTAAGCTAGTTAAATCAGTTTATGATTATTAAAGTTGGATTCTTAACGTGTCATGCTTAACAGTGGAGTTTCATTATTTACCTTCTCAGGTGTGAAGCAGCAAGTCCACACATTCATCCAGTGGGTTGGTGTAAAGAACATAGACGGACCCTTATCACTCCACCAGGTTTGTGCTATATTGTATGTCTATGACTTTTCAAATATCCTAAACCAATAGTAGTATTAGATTTTGTCCATGATGGAAATCACTACATAGTCTTTAAAAGAATTTAAAATTATATGTGTAATTTTTTTCATTTATATAGCTCAAATTTATTCTTTAGATTCTATATTCATATTTGAATGTGTTTTATTACCATAGAATTGAATTATCTAAGTCTGGTAAATTACATATAGGATTTGAGGTAAGGCAAGAAACATTTATTAAATGTCCCAGATTTTTCTGAGTGCTGGGAATACTCCCTTTCATAGTGTATATAGTGCTTGACCTGGAGACCTGGGTTTGAATCTCACTTTGGACCAGCTGTGTGATCATTGAGCAAATCACTTAACTTTCCAGAACCATATTTGCTTATTTGTAAAAATGGGGATAACAACAGTACTACCTAACACAGGGCTATTTTGAGGAAAGTGATTTGCAAACTTTAAAATTCCATATAAACTGTCATTATTATCATCATCATGTCACAGTACTACTCCAGTGCCTCAGCATAGCATGGATATGACTCTGAGTTCTTAAAGACAGCTCATTATAGAAAGACCTTGAATTCCATCAGCAGATTATGTCTATGTCTGCTTCCCAAGAACTCACTTAGCTAAGGACATAGAGATTTATCAGCAGTATGTTGACCACTAAGTGGTAAATTCTTTGGCCATGGAAACATACCAAATGGCCCCCAGTCATGTGTAGATGTTTGTCTTCTGTATCAGTGGTGTCAGAATGATATAAAAGAGAGTAGAAGGTGCTAAGTGTCACCCAATTCTAAGATGTTTGTAAGCATGTCATGTCACAGTGCTCAGAAAACTCGTGCATGCACACACATACACACACACACATGCACACACACACACATACACACTCTTTTTTTTTTTTTGCAAAAAGACCACCTTAATATAATTGCAGCTTATATAATGATGTCTGTTGTAGGATGATGAAATAGAGAATTTCTATGAAGAATTTGAAAAGGTTCTCCAAATTAAATACTTGCTGATTTTGGTGCAGAGGTGGGCAGTGGGGAAGATGGCAAAAAAAAAAAATGTTGGAAAATATGGTTCAGGAATAAAGAATAAAAGAGACTAAAGATTTATTACTTCATTCCTATACATAAGAAAAGAATCAGGAATTGCTGAATGTGACAAGTATCAAATAACTTCATAAAAATTAAATTTATAACATTTTTGCCAAAAGGAAATGACTCATACATAAGAGAATCATTCTTGAATTAGCTCTCTATGTATAGTCAGACTACCAGGTTACTAAACCTTGTAGACAAAGAATTATGAAAAGTAAACAGAATAGGGAAGACATCATAGCATAGTAAACAAAGACTGCTAGCCTTGGATCCAAGACAATCTGGGTTTAAACCATGCCTCTGACACATACTCAGTGTGACCTTAACTTTTTATCTAACTTTTCATTTCACTTAATTTTTCAGGGCCCCTGGTAGCTCTGAAGCTACAGGTTGAAGAAAAGTTTCTGATCTTTATTGGTAAAGGGAAATTCCATACTGTGGAATTCTGTAAACTAATGAAATCATAAGTCAGGGCAAAAATAAAAAAGCAGAGTAAAAATGTCTTTAAAGAATTGTATGATTAAAGATAAGATAACTGATTGTGCATGTTGCAAGAATGACAAATCGACATTGGATAGTCCATGTGCTCCAATAGGATGCCTGCAGTAGGAAGAAAAGACTAGTCAGGCCCTACCACAGTGGTTACCTCCTGTCAGAAACTTGTGAGAGAGTGTGGACAAGAGTCACATAGGTACAAATGGCTTACAGTTTTCATCATCAGTGAGTATGCCTTCATGGCCACATAAATGAGATCACAGATCCAGTGGAATATTAAAATATTAATAAATCTTATACAATAGGTAGTTATTAATAATTCACTATTTAGTTGTCTGCTCATGTCGTTTTGAAAACTTCAAGTCTTCAGAAGAGGGAATAAACGTCATTCTTGTTAAATTCATCCCATCTAACATGAGACTTTTTAATTTTTTTGAGGTGGTATCAGTATTATTTTAATGTGAATTTCTAGTATTTTTTTTCTTTAACATGTGCACTTTTATTTGAACTGGTCTTAAGTCAGTGTACAGGTAAAAAATATGGAATGCTTCATGAATTTGCGTGTCATCCTTGCGCAGGGGCCATGCTAATCTTCTCTGTATCATTCCAGTTTTAGTATATGTGCTGCCGAAGCGAGCACGAATTTCTAGTATTTTTAATGTGACTATTGATAGCTTTGATTTCTCCTTCTGAAAACTGCCTGTTCATATCCTTTAAATATTTATCAACTGGGGAATGCCTCTTATTTTTATAAATTTGGCTTAGTTTTCTATATATTTGAGAAATGAGGCCTTTATAAGAGAAACTTGCTATAAAATTCCCCCCCTCCATTTCCTGTTTTTCCTTCACATTAATTTTGTTTATGCAAAAGCATTTTAATTTCAAAATTATCTATTTGACTTCCCATGATCTTTTCCATCTCTTGTTTGGTCATAAATTCTTCTTTTTTCCATGGATCTGACAGGTACATTTTTCCGTGCTCCCCTAATTTACTTACAGTGAAACTATTTATGTCTAAATCGTTTATCCATTTTGACCTGAGCTTGATATATGTTATGAGATTCTGGGCCATGCTTAGTTTCTGCCAAACTGCTTTCCAGTTTTCCCAGCATTTTTTGTCAAATGGTGAATTCTTACCTCAAAAGCGCTCAAACACTAGATTATGATGATCATTTACTACTGTGTATTATGTACCTAATCTGTTCCACTGATTCATTTGTTTCTTAGCCAATATCAGGTTGTTTTGATGATTACCAATTTGTAATATACTTTGATGTCTATTACTGTAAGGCTACCTTCCTTCACAATTTTTTTGTTGATTCCTTGACCCTTTTGTTTTTCCAGATGAATTTTGTTGTTTTTTTTTCTAACTCTATAAAAGGATTCTTTAGTAGTTTGATTGGTAAGGGACTGAATATGTAAATGAACTCTGGTAGAATTGTCTTTTTTTGTTGAGATGTTTCTCTCTTTTTTTAAAAAACATTATTCATTTTTAGTTTATAACATTCAGTTCCACAAACTTTTGAGCTTCAAATTTTCTCCCCCTCTCTCCCTTCCCCCCTCCTCAAGATGGCACACCATCCAATATAGGCTTCACATATAAATTCACACTAAACATACCTTCACATCAGTCATGTTGCAAAGAAGAACCACAACCAGTGGAATGAACCATGAAAAAGAGGAAACAAAACAAAAATGAGAGAGAGCAAATACTTTGCTCTGATCTGTATCTAGACTCTGCAGTTCTCTCTCTGGATGTGGACAGCACCCTCCACCATGAACCCCCTGGAGCTGTCTTAGAACCCTGCATTGCTGAGAAGAGCCAAGTCCACTAAAGTTAGTCATCACGTGTATCAGGAGGGCAGAGTTTATAATCTCAAAGAGGATCATAAACATGTCTGAAAATTTCGGAATCGCCGGATATAAGAAACTCTCAAAGTAGAAGGCAGAAGAATCAAAACATTTATTTAGGCTCAACAGTAACCAACCCATGAACCAGCAGCCCCATTTTGATATGTTGATCATAATCTTCCAGGCCCAATAAGTACGCCTTGAAAGAGTAACCAGGAGGCTACAGAGAAACATGATTGCGTAAAGCAAAATCATGTTTCCCCCTTTTATGGTAATAAGATTACCCACTGGACTGAAGTCTTTGTTCAGCTTCCTCCCGTAGATCAGCTCTGCTACTGGCAGCTCCTGCCTCAGCTGTGTCTGTGTCTGTAACTGAAGCTGCAACTGTAACTGACGATGTAACGGTCGCTGTAACTGACGTAACTGTCGTAACTGTCGCTGGCTCCAACCGAAAAAGGAAAGAAGAGAGTCTTCAAGCTGTCCTCTCCCCTCTTATAGGGTTTTTGACATCATCAAGCTCCGCCCAAATGACCAGGGCCGATTGGTTCCTGAGTTGGCCCCTCCCCCTAGCATAGCCGTTAACACCTCCCCTCAGCCAGCCCCATGACTCCTCACACAGGAAGCTGTCTGCTTCCCGGCATGCTCCCCGGGCCTCCTGCCCCGGAAGAGCAAGCCACAGTGTCCAGAGGCTCAATGAGGCAAGCTGAGCCATTCAAAGAAAACAAAAGCCATTATGGCTACACTCCACCCCTTGTTATAGGATACATAATCTAATCAGCCATGTATCCTAGAACATACATTGTGATCCAATTACAAAGGAAACTAAAACATATCATTCATTATAAAGCAAACATATCATTCAGTGACATTCCCAAACATTGGTTAACGATTCAAATGCGATCCACCCCTAGATCCCAGCAAAATAATCTCTTCAATCAATCATCCCCAAAATAATTATTAATAATTCAAATGTCCACCCCTAAATCCTTGTATCCATTACATAGGATCAATAATATCATAACAATAAAACAACACAGCAAGGATAACACAAAATAAGTAAACAGAACACTATCATCATTTCCACCCCCCTTGAACGATTGGGGCTCAAAATCTTGGGGTGAGGGGTGAAGGTCTCATTTTCCATAGCTTCTTCATGCTGAAATTGGATGTAGAGATGGCCCTGCCCCCAAAAAGTCCCATTCCAGAGGTCATTTCTTTAACAAGCTGGCAGGAATTCCAAGAATGCTACATGCTTAGGCAGTCACCGGAAAGTGCAGGGTGCTTAAGCCTGAAGGAAACAAAACTAGTAACAAGGTTAGCCAAAACAAAGGACAAAAAGAATAGACAAGTATGGACTATAATTCTTCAGTATTCCCTTTCATGTGATTCACTTGGGTTTGAAGGTTCAACATCTGTAGTATTTGCAGGAGCAGTTCTTATTTCCCTATCTCTCCTGTTATCAAGGCCTTTATCTCTGTACATTCTATATAATTCATTGGTTGGAATTCCATCTATCATTTCAAAACCTACTCCTGCTCTCAATAAAGTAGTAAACATTTCTTTCCTTGTTACTCTCCTTTGGCGCCAAGTTTGCTGGTTATTCACTCTTCTCTCTTGAGGAGATCTATCCCTTCCCCAGTCACCTAAGTCATATAACTGTAAAATCTTATTTATCACTGTTGTAAGACGGCTCCATACTTCTCCAAGTAATAAATTCAAAATTAGTTGTTTATAAGCAGGGGGAGCTGTCCTAATTATTAAATTCCTATGAGGCAGTTCCATTGAATCATTGTAATATTTGTCTGCAGTTCCTGTCATAATGGCAGTCTTCATTACCTCCTCCTTTAGTCTCATGATACAATCTCTAAGTGAATACCAGGGTCTGTGCTCAGTGGGCCACATAGAATCAGTAGCATATCTCTTATTGCATCCCACAGCGGCTAATGCCAACAGAGTAGTCCTGCTATCACCATCTCCTTGCTGATGATGTTCCCTAAAAGCTTGTTGAACTAGAGGATCATGGCTGATACCTATGAATCATGCAGTCTGTCCCATCTACTGATATTCCACCGGCCCCTTGATCACTGAGTCTTACCATCCAAGATATCAATGGTTCTCCTATTCTTTGGCTGAATCTACTCAAAATATCTGTGACCTCTTGCGGTGAGAAATCTTCCTGAATTTCCCTTGTAACTGAATCTTCACCTCGGGTTTCTGTCTTCCTCCTTTGTATGGGTCGAGCCCTTGTCTGATCATTTAACCATCTCCTATTCTCTGTGTGAGGCACATCCTGAACCCCAGTAGTGTTTTGTGCCTCAGCCCCTAACATTGTCTCATTCTCTCCCCACTCACTTCCTCTGCCACCATGGCTAGGACGAAGCAGGCAATCAGGCTCTTTCTGGGCTGGGTTGAAATGCACTCTGGGCTTTTTTGGTCTCCTGTTGCTCTTAGCCACATTAATAGAAAAGTTCTCATTTGAGTCAGTTTGGTCTTCTGCTATCTGAGATTTCCCTTCTTCCTGTGGGGTAGGAGTGCCCCCATGTCTTTCACTTAATCTCAATCTTTCGTATACTAGCCGGTAGGCTGATAACACTATCCAGCTTTGCCTAGATAGTGATGCCCCTGACTGAATCCCAACTTCTCGTAAACACTTTTCCAAATCCCTAGGATCTCCTCTCCGTAGCCTTGGTTCCCAGTTTTCACAGGGTCCAGCTTTTTTAGCCAATTCTTTTGCTAGGGAGGAATAAAATGGATCCTCCCATCCTGGGATATTCATCTCCTCCTCTGGAATTGTTCTGCTTCTAAATAGAGATCTTATACCTAGCGATCCTGTTCGTGACGCCAAATGTATCAGGAGGGCAGAGTTTATAATCTCAAAGAGGATCATAAACATGTCTGAAAAGTTCGGAATCGCCGGATATAAGAAACTCTCAAAGTAGAAGGCAGAAGAATCAAAACATTTATTTAGGCTCAACAGTAACCAACCCATGAACCAGCAGCCCCATTTTGATATGTTGATCATAATCTTCCAGGCCCAATAAGTACGCCTTGAAAGAGTAACCAGGAGGCTACAGAGAAACATGATTGCGTAAAGCAAAATCATGTTTCCCCCTTTTATGGTAATAAGATTACCCACTGGCCTGAAGTCTTTGTTCAGCTTCCTCCCGTAGATCAGCTCTGCTACTGGCAGCTCCTGCCTCAGCTGTGTCTGTGTCTGTAACTGAAGCTGCAACTGTAACTGACGATGTAACGGTCGCTGTAACTGACGTAACTGTCGTAACTGTCGCTGGCTCCAACCGAAAAAGGAAAGAAGAGAGTCTTCAAGCTGTCCTCTCCCCTCTTATAGGGTTTTTGACATCATCAAGCTCCGCCCAAATGACCAGGGCCGATTGGTTCCTGAGTTGGCCCCTCCCCCTAGCATAGCCGTTAACACCTCCCCTCAGCTAGCCCCATGACTCCTCACACAGGAAGCTGTCTGCTTCCCGGCATGCTCCCCGGGCCTCCTGCCCCGGAAGAGCAAGCCACAGTGTCCAGAGGCTCAATGAGGCAAGCTGAGCCATTCAAAGAAAACAAAAGCCATTATGGCTACATCACGCAATGTGGCTGTAACTGTGTACAATGTCCTCCAGGTTCCCCTCACTCGGCATCAGTTCATATATGTCTTTCCAGGTTTATCTGAAGTCTGCCTGCTCATCATTTCTTATAGCACAATAGTATTCCATTATATTCATATACCACAACTTGTTCAGCCAGTCCCCAATTGATGGGCATCCCCTCAATTTCCAGTTTTTGCACCACAAAAAGAGCTGCTATGAATATTTTTGTACATGTGGGTCCTTTTCTCACTTGTATGAGACAGCCCTAGAAGTGTTAGAATTGTCATTTAATTACATATTGGCTCAGTCCTTTTGCTGTTAAATTATTTTTCAGTCATGTCTGACTGTTCATGAGCCCATTTGGGATTTTCTTGGCAAAGGTACTCCAGGGTTTGCCATTTTCTTCTCCATCTCATTTTGCAAATGAGGAAATTGAGGCAAACAGGACTAAGTGACTTGCCCAGGATCACATACCTAGTAAATTTCTGAGGACAGATTTGAACTCAGGAAGAAGAATCTTTCTGATTTCAGGCCTGGCACTCTATCCACTGTACCACCTGCCTGTTCCAATTAATATTTCTCCAGTTGTTTAGATCTGTCTTTATTGGCATGAAAAGTGTTTGGTAATATGTCTTATCAGGTAAACTCTCAAGCCTTTTATATTGTTTTTAGCTATTTTAAATGGTATTTCTCTTTCTGTCTTTTGCTGCTGAGTTTTGTTGGTAATTTATGCTGACATGCTGATTTATGTGATTTTATTTTATGTCTTGCAACTTTACTGAAGTTGTTAATTGTTTCAACTAGTTGTCTAGTTGATTCTCTAGGTTTCTTTAAATATGCAATTGTATCACATGCAAAGAATGATAATTTTTTCCTCATTGCCTATTTTTATTCCTTCACTTTCCTTTTCTTGTTTTAATGGTGATAATGGACATACTTACTTCATTCCTGATTTTATTGTGAAGATATCAAATTGATCCCTCTTACAGATAATGGTTGCTGTTGGCTTTCAACACATACTATTTTTCATTTTAAGAAATGCTCTATTGATTCCTATGCTTTCTAGTGTTTTTTAATAAGAATGGGTATTGTATTTTGTCACAGGCTTTTTCTGCATCTATTGATGTGATCATATGAATTTTGTTGTTATTTATGTGGTCAGCTATGCTGATAGTATTCCTAATACTGAACCAGCCCTGTGTTGCTGCTATAAATCCCACATGGTCATACAATATGAACTTTGTGATATACTTCTGTAATATCCTGCCTAGCATTTAAAAAAAATCGTGTTAGCATTCATTAAAAATCTACATTAAGGTCTACAGTTTTCTTTCTCTGTTTTTGCCCTTCTTGGTTTAAATATCAAAGCTATATTTGTGTCATAAAAGGAATTTGGTAGGACTCCTTTACCTATTTTTTCATATAGTTTATATAGTATTGGGACTTGTAAATATATCTGGTCCTGGGGATTTTTTCTTAGGGAGCTTATTGATAGCTTGTTCAATTTCTGTTTCTAAGATAGGGTTATTTAAGTATTCCATTTCCTATTCTCTGAATCTGAGCAATTTATATTTTTGTAAATATTCATCCATTTCACTTAGATTATCAGTTTTATTAGCATATAATTGGGTAAAATAATTCATTTTATCTTCATTGGTGGTATAGTCACCCATTTAATTTTTACACAAGTAATTTGGTTTCCTTTTTAAAATTAAATTAAGCAATGGTTTATTTTATTGATTTTTTTTAAAAAAACAGCTTTTAGTTTTATTAGTTTAGTGATTTTTTTTTACTTAAAAATTTATTAATCTCTCTTTTGATTTTTCAGAATTAAAATTTTGGTGTTGGGGATTTTTAATTTGTTCTATTTGTAGTTTTTTTAATTGCACGTCCATTTCATTGATCTAGTCTTTCTCACTTTTATTGATGTGCACGTTTAGAGGTATAAAATTTCCCCTATATATTGCTTGGCTGCATCCCACAATTTTTGGAATATTTTCTCATTGTCATTCTTTTTAATGAAATTATTGATTGTTTCTATGATTTGTTCTTTGACCCACTCATTTTTTGGGATTAGATTATTAAGTTTTCAGTTAATACCATTTTATTGCATTATGGTCTGAAAAGGATGCATTTAATATTTCTGCTTTTCTGCATTTGGTTATGAGGTTCTTATACCCCTAGTATAAGAGCAATTTTTTGTGAAGGTGTTATATACAGCTGAGAAAAGGTATACTTCTTTCTATTCCCATTTATTTTTTCCAGAGGTCTATCACATCTAACTTTTCTTAAGAGTCTATTCATCTCCTTAACTCCTTTCTTATTTACTTTATGGTTAGATTTATCTAGCTCTGAGAGGGGAAAGTTGAGGTCCCACATTAGTATAGTCCTACTGTCTATTTCCTTCTCTAATTCATTTAATTTTTCCTTTAAGAGTTTGGATATTATACTTTTTGATGCATATATGTTTAGTATTGATATTACTTCTTTGTCTATGGTGCCTTGTAGCATATCCCTTTTAATTTGATCTATTTTTGCTTTTGCTTTGTCTGAGATCGTGATTGCTACACCTGCCTTTTTTACATCAGCTGAACATAAAAGATTCTGCTGTAGCTTCTTATTTGAACTCTGCGTGTGTCTGTTTCAAGTGTATTTCTTATAAACAACATATTGTTGGATTCTGGTTTCTAATCTAGCTACTTTTATGAGTGAGTTCATCCTACTCACATTCACAGTTATGATTACTAACTGCATTTCCCTCTATCCTATTTTCTTCTGTTTATTCTTTCTCTCTATATTTTTCCCTGTAAAGTCTTGTTTTGCGTCTGACCACTGCCTTTTTCATATACTTTTCCTTTCATCACCCCCTCCACCTTTTTTTCTTATTTGTCCCCCCACTTTCCTTTTGAGTAAGATATATTTGCTACCAGTTGAGTATATGTGTATGTGTTTGTGTGTGTCTTTTTCCCCCTCTTTGAACCAATTTAGATGTGAATGACATTCAAGCATTTCTCCCCCCCCCCACCCCCACCATTTTTCCCTCCACTGCAAAACCTCTTCCTTGCATGTCTTTTATGTGACAATTTTCCCCATTCTTCCTCTACCTTACCCCTTGTTTCAGGCATCCATTTTTCTCATCTATTCATTTTTTTAACATCATCCCAAAATAATTGATTTACTTCCACACCCTCTTTCTATGTAGAGTCCTTCTTCTAACTGCCTAATAATGATAAAGTTCTTAGAAGTTACATGAATCATCTTCCCATATAGGAAGATAAAATATTTAACCTTGAGTTTCTTATAATTTTTATTTAATGTTTACCTTTGTATGCTTCTTTTGAGTCTTGTATTTGAAAGTCAAATTTGCTATTAATCTCTGGTCTTTTTATCAGGAATGCTTTCAAGTCTATTTCATTAAATGTTCCAGGATTATGCTCAGTTTTGCTGGGAAGGTTATTCAAGGTTGTAATCCCAGCCCTGTTGCCTTCCAGAATATCATATTCTATGTTCTCTGCTTTTTTTAAAAAATGAGGTAGCTGCTAAACATAGCAGCATTAATCTTTTTAGAATTATGTATTACCCCACTGTTTTCATGCTCTTCTTTATGTTCTTCAGTGTAAAGCTCTGTAATTTTTTGAAGTGAAAAAAGAACCTAGCACCTCATATGGTAGCCCTCTCCAGTATTGGATAGCCCTGATTGTTAGGATAGTCTTCCTGCCATCAGGCCTAAATTTGCTTCTGCCACTTCTACCCATTGCTCTTAGTTTTGCTCTCTGAGGCCAAACAGAATAAGTCTAATCTTCTTTCACATGATATTTTAAATGTAAAAAGGACAATTTGCTACTTAATTAAAATTTCTTCATCATCAGGAATATAAAGATATTGATCTCAAAGAACCAGCCCGGATTAGTTGAACTTTTAAATGGTCACTATGGTTTTATCTTAATATGTAGTACTAATTTCAAAAGAAATCAAGAAAGTTATAATTGCAGAGCTGTGCTGAGGCCTGAATTATAAGCCTAAAGCTCCCAGATACTTATCTTTACAATAGTAGAACTGCTGTAGACAAGAGAAAGAACAAGACTCAAGGTGATAGAAGTCATTTCCTTATGCACTCTGTCCTTTGTACTGTCCGGTGGAGGTTAATGAAGTGATATACTTCTTATCTTTACCTCTTTAACCCCTATCCATCCTGGAGAGAACTGGGATCAGAAAGATGGAAAATATTGCTGTGAAGTCAGAGAAGCAAAAGAAAAAGTTTTATGTATCCTCTGTGCCCTCCATTGAGCATAACAGCTTGTTTAAGGGTACTTTGGCTATAGCAGCAGTGATGTACTAAGCTAACAACGTGGCTTTCCCCCCTGCAATCAATAGTGTACAAAGTAAATCTTTTGTGATTCCTTCGGGCCTTCTAGGATACTCAGTCACCTTTGAGTACTCAATATATGCTGATACTAATGGCCACTGTATCCACATGACAAAACTTTCTTACCCTCTGAGCCTCAAAAAGTTGGAATGCAAAGATTATTTCTTCCAACCCATACCTGAACGAGAATACCCTCTTGTTACCTGGTTCTGCCTTCCTGGGCCAAGCAGAACAAGTTCAATATCTCTTCTACATGATAACTCTTCAGAACCTTAAAGATGGCTGCTATCTCCCTATTGAGTATTTTTTCTCCCAAACTAAATATCCCTAGTCCCTCTATTCCTCATCATGCTGGTCAACATCCCTTGGATCCTTTGGATTTTGTCAGTGCCCTTCCAGAAATGGTAGATCATCATTATGCCCTATCGAAATTGATTTTCATTCTGACACATTAGCTGGCCTTTCCAGCTTCATATCATCTCTACAGGTTTACTAAATGTGCCTTCCATGCTTTCATTTAAGGCATCAATAAAAATATTAAATAGCTATAACCTTTAGGATCATAGGACCACAGATTTAGAGTTAGAGAGGATGTTAAATGACTTGTCTAAGGTCACATAGGTAGTAAGAAGCAGAGCAAGGATTTGAACCAGGTATCCAGGTTTTCTGACTACAAATCCAGGATCCCTTTATTTTGTAAATGAGAAAACTTAGGCCTAGAAAATCTTAAAGGGCTAAAGGGCTTATAGCTGTAGTGTCACAGCTGGGATTACAACTGTATCTTTTGGTTCCCTTTTGAGCTTTATCAGGTCCAGTGTTCTTGCCACTGAATGAACCTCTGGTCTGCACTTTTTTTTTCTAATAGTGCGAAACATCCAAAAAAGCATTTGGTACGTCACTGGTTTGTGCCATCTTAAGCATAGTATATACATGCTTTAGGAATTGTCATTAAAAATAGAAAGGAACATAAAAGGTTAAATAGAAAGTTTTGATGACGTGAGTTTGAAAAGCTTTTGCACAAGTAAAATCAATGCAGCTGGAGTAAGAAGAGAAAATGGTTATTGGAGAAAATTTGTTTCATATAATTTTCCTGATAAGGATGTAATATCTAAGATAAATAGTAACTAATATAAATATCTGAAGCAGTGTGGTATAGTAAAGAACTGGACTTAAAGCCAGAAAGACTTGGATTCAAGTTTTGCCTCTGACCTGTACTTCATCCACTATCACCTCTGTCAGAAGATATTTAGCATCACTCATCATTGGTCCTCTACAATTATGGATGGTCATTGTACAAGTCAGGGTTCTTAAGTTTCCAGAGGCTTTTTTAAAACAATATTGTTAATGCATACATTATTCTGGTTCTGCTTACTTCCTTCTGCATCAGTTTATACAAATCTTCCCAGATCTCTCTGAAACAAATCCCTTCATTATTTTTTACTGCACAGTAGTATTCCATTGTACTCAGATACCATAATTTATTCAGCCATTATCCAACTGATGAACAGCCTCCTAATATCTAGTTCTTTGCAATTGCAAAAAGAGATGCTATAAGTATTTTTGTGTATATGGGTCCTTTTCCTCTTTCTTTGAATTCTTTGGGGTATGGATTTAGTAGTGGTATTGCTGGATTAAAAGATACACACAGTTTATTAATTTGGGGGGCATAGTTCTAACTTGTTCTACAGAAGGTCTGAATCATTTTACTGTTCAATCAAGAGTACATTCATGTTCCTGTTTTCCCAAAGCCTCTCCAACATCTGTCATTTCCCTTTTTTTGGAGGGGGGTGGTTCAACTTTGTCAGTTTGATGGATGTGAGGTAGACCCTCAGATCAGTTTTTAATTTGTATTTCTCTCATTTTTAGTAATTGGGGAATTTTTATATTGCTATTCATAGTTTGTATTTCTTAGTTTTGCAATTTTAAAAAACAGTTTTTAAAAATGAAACTTAAATATGCATTCCTTTGACTCAGAGGTCCCACTGCTAGACAGGTCAAAGAAAGACAGGGACAGAAAGAAAGGTCAAAAATACATAAACTTTTTGTAGCAACATTGTGTAGTAACAAAGAACTGAAAACCAAGTAGATGCCTATAATTGAAAAATCACTGATCATGCCATTTCATGTGCCAAATGGTACATGAATGTAATGGAATATTACTTTACCATAAGAAATGATTAATACAGAGAATTCAGAGAAGCATGGGAAGATTTATATCAGGGGACACGGTGTCATAAATAATATATACAATGACTGCAACAATATAAGTGGATAAAATTTAAAAAATGAAATTGAGCACTGGGTCATTGTAATGACCCAGAAAATACACTTCATTTCCTTCTTTGTAGAGGGGGGAATTCTGAATTTGGAAAATTTCATTGTCTATCAGACTCTGTTGAGATCTGGATTAGTTTTGTTGAACTGCTTTCCCCTCTTTTTTATTCTTTATTATAGGGGATAACTCACTTGGGGAAGGGATATATTCAGAAATAGAAGTGAATAAAAAGATTTCAATAATTTTTTTTTAATCAGTACAATAAAAATTCATATTAAGTCAATTTTAGAAACTAAAGAGATAGGGATAGTGTGCTGTCACGAGAAGGGCATTAGACTTTGAATCAGGCAAAATTGGGCAAGTCACATAATCTCATTAATTATGAATTCATTCATTCAGCAAACATTTATTATGTGTGTACTTTAAAGTTATTTGTGCTGCTGCATGAAAGAAATAACAAGTTTAGGTAAAGACCCTTACAGAATTTAGTATAGAGCTCAGGTCTCCATGGTTTTGGGAAGCTAGGTTCTTGATTTCCTCACTTGTAAAATTGGGGGTGAGAGTTGGCTTAGATGGCATCTAAAACCCCTTCCAGTTCTAATAGTTTGTAATATAGAGTAAATATATGCCCCACCATCTTTTACTGGCATTGGATTTGCATGTCAGTGAAATGACCCGTGGTCTTAAATTTCCTGAGTCATAAATCAAACATCCCTCTTTCCTCTCATGCGACTGTTTAATGCACAGCAAACTATGTACCTTTGTGCCACTTGAATGTCCCTTATACACCAGTCAGAGCAGGTTCTTGTACTGACTAACCCTAGACAGAGAGATTCTCCTTTCCTTTTAGATTTCTAAGCCCATTAAATAAGGGATAACTTTTCCTGCCCTCTTGTTATTGTCCCGTATATTTATTAAGCACATACTCATTTTTCTACAAAGGTCAAGTCAGTAAGCATTTATTAGGTGGCAGTGATGTTCTAGGCACTGTGTTAAGTGCTGAGGATACAAAGAAAGGCTAAAACCAGACCTCCTCAGAGCTCACAGTCTAACAATGAAGAAAAGTGGGCTGGGCATACAAATGATAAGGCAATTATGTGATGCTGCGAGAGAGTGCTGGCCTTGGAGTCAGGAAGATTTCATCTGATTTCAAATTGTGCCTCAGGCTCTTAATTATCCAGATGATCCTGGGAAAATTAGCCTCAGTTTACTCATCTGTGAAATGGGGATAATAATACAATCTACCTCACAGGGCTGTTGTGAGGGTCATATGGGATAACATATAATCCTTAAAGTGCTGCAGAACTGATAGCTATTATTATTATTAATACTTTTTTGATAGTGTGATAGTGACTGCAGTTTTGTCAAAGCAACTAGTTCTCTTTGAAGGTTCTGCCTGTGGAAGGTTCATCTGCTTGATTTCATTCATGGCCACGCTACAAGATGTAAGCAGCAGTGTTTGTAAGGATTAGGACCCAAGTCTTTTACTCTGGTGTAGCAATTCTATTCAATTTTAGTACTGTCATACTAAGTGTTTGTTTCCTTGGGGCTTCAATTTTGGCTGCCTTAATATTTCATTTAGAGTCTCTGGGCACTCAGTTACCCAGGGAACCATTTCTCATAAAATTTATTTATAACAACCACATATCTAACAAGGTAGCATGCAACCAGAATTGGTGACACATATATTGAGGAGGGCAGAGTGCCCAGAAAATTCTATGAGCTGGACTCAGGTGTGTCCTGTGACTCACTTGACAGTAGGGACCATGTGGTTATAAGCCCACATAAATTTTCCTTTCCACTACCTTCCCCTATCCACCACCGTGGCTTACCCAGGCTTTTCTTGGATGTTCTTGATGTTCTTCATGACCTCTGCAGCCCCTTCCAGCTCCTCCAATTCTATGATTCTGTTTCCAAGACTCATCTTTTCTCTCAAAACTACCCTTCATCTGACCTTCCCTATTTCTGTTGAAGTTGCTACGATTGTTAGAGTTATCCAGCTTTTCAACCTGGGTGTCATCCTTAACTCCTCATTCTTATTTACCCCCATATCCAGACAGTTGCCAAATGTAGTCATTTCTATCTCCTTAGCATCTCTCAGAAATACCTTTTTTCACCATTCAGACAGCCACTGCTTTAGGTCAGGAGTTCATCTAGACACTTTCAGTATCATCCTAATTGCTCTCTCTGGCTCAAGTCTCTTTCCACTCCAAATCTGGTTCCTAAAGCAGAGATTTGACTGAATCACTCTTCAGTGGTTCCCTATCTGTTTTGTATATAGTTGTGTATAGATAGGAGAATCTATCTGACTGTACCTGTATCTACATATATACATACAATTTCTCTCTCATGTTAGAATGTAAGCTCTTTGTGGTCAAAGGCTGTTTTTGCTTTTGTCTTTGTTACCACTACCTGTTATTTGAGAAGACCTCAACAAATGTTTGATGATGGGTTGAATGATTGATTCCTACATGCGATTCTTTGTATTTGTGGAAAGACCTTCCTGACTTTTTTATTCATTCACTCATTTTTAACATCCATTTAAAGATTTTTTGAGTTCTAAACCCTCTCCCTCTCCCAGCCCCCTTCCCCACCCATTGAGAAGGCAAACAATATCGTATTAATTATACATGTGAAGTCATGCAAAATACATTTCCATATTAGCTGTGTTGCTAAAAGATTAATAAAAAGCAAGAAATGTTAAAAAGTGAAAGAATAGATGCTTCAGTCTTCTTCATTGCAGGTTCACCAGATCTCTCTCTGGAGATAGGTAACATTTTTCATCACGGGTTTTTTGGAATTGACTTGGATCATTGCCTTGATCAGAGTAGCTAAGTGTTTCACAGTAATCATTGTTACAACATTGCTGCTATTGTGTACAATATTTTCCTGGATCTCCTCACTTTACTTTGCATCAATTCATGTAAATCTTCACAGGTTTTTCTGAGAGCATCCTGCTCGTAATTTCTTATAGCACAATAGTATTCCATCAAAATCATATACCACAACTTACTCAGCTGTTCCTCAATTGATAGGCATCTCCTCAATTTCTAGTTCTTTACTACCACAAAAAGAGCTGCTATAAATATTTTCATACATATACATCTTTATCCCTTGTCTTTGATCCCTTTGAAGTACAGATGTAGTAGTGATTTTGCTGAGTTAAAGGGTTTGTATGCAATGTTTTATAGCCCTTGCTATAAATTCTTCCAGATTATTCTCCAGAGTGGTTGGACTATTGTGCAACTCCACCAACAGTACATTCGTGTCCCTATTTTTCTACTTCCCCTCCAGCATTTGTCATTTTCCTTTTCTGTTATGTTAGACAATCTGATATGTGTTAATCTTGGAGTTGTTCTACTTCCTCTTATTTTTAAGGAACACTGTAGTCCTATAGATTTTTGACTGTGGGTATGAATCTGCGCATCTTTGGCTGGTTTAATTGTTTAACCATACTACTGAGTGCTGTGGACCAGGTCTTGTATGGGATATGAATAACAGTCCCTCCTCATAGATGTTCAAATGAGTTGAGGAGAAAAGAGGTAGATACATAAAGACATAGACTGGTATATAAAAACTTAAATAATGCAAAGTATCATATTATTAAGTGATAAATGTGAGTTTTTCTTTTAAAAAAAATAAAACTATTTATTTAAACTTATATTTTTAACTTAAATTTCTGAAAGTAAAAATCAAGTAGTCAGAATGAAAAGGAACTATTTAACTTATATAGATGACCTGGAATAGCATCAGTGTGTGACCCATCTGAAAGGTTGTTTGGGATTATTATGTGAAAATGGGCTCAGAAACCAAAATGTTAATATTTTCTGATTATAATAATAATTTTGTATATTAGATTTTAGCTTTTGTCTATACATTTTTCTTTGTTTGTAATCTCCTTGTAGATTACCCAAATGTGAAGCATTTTTCCTGGGACAAATACTTGGAAGAAACTAATTCTTTGCCTGCTCCTGCAAGGGCCTTTAAAGTGGTAAGTGACTATATTTTATGATGTCCTATTAATTTTTGTTAGTAAATACAAGTTTTTTAAATTTTTATAAATAAATTCTAGAAAATTACAAATGGTTACTTTCTCAGCAACTTTTTGCTTTTCAATTTAATTGGATACTTTTAGGAACAAATTGTTTCTTTTATTTATCAAAACAACCTTGTATGGTACTTTTACTGAGTTATTCATCTGAATAAATTTAGTCCACTTTTTGAAAAATTCAGTTTTACTTTATTTTCAGTTCCAAATTTTCTCCCTCCATCTATTTTATCTATTAAGAAGGCAAGAAAAGCCTTCAAATATATATATAGTTATGTATATCAAATTCCCTAAGCCATTTTCAATACTATATTTTAGTTCCAGATGAGAGATTCATCCAATGAAATCAAAGAACAAAATAGATCATGCCAGAGAAAACCAAAATAGAAGCAGATAGGGAACAGAAGCAAAAAATAATTATGGGCTTAAAAAATTGTACATTTGAAAGTTAGACTAAAAAATCTATATCTTCCAAACAGAGTAGTTCAGGACTGTTTTTAAAAATGTTAAGAAAAAAATTCAATGCAATTTTGATTACTCATTGATGACTTGCAAATGATTTTTTGAATGAAAGGGTTCGCTAAATTTGATCTAACATTCCCAGTTTGTATATGAAGTACAAAAGATAGCATATTTGACTTTAAATTCTATTGTTTTCCATAAAATCATTAGAAGCAACCTAGAGTAAATGGTGCTAGCATTAGCCATATATTTTTCTAACTGGACTTCTTGGGAACTTTTTCAGTGTAGTACAAGAGGCTTTTGTTTGATCAGAGCTATTTTTCTGTAATTTTAGTGGAAATGCCATATGGCAACTTAAGCGATACTTGATTGTTTTAATGCTTTTAGTCCATTGTATTTATTGAGTTAAATGCAGTAGAATATATTTATTACAGTATATTTCTAGCATCTGTCTTGATGATATGAGGGATGACCAAGGCATGACATGCATGCCTTTCTCCTGTTAGGATTTAAAGTGAATATGTTTACTGTGAGAAGAAAGAAACAGAAATCCTGTAGCATTGCTTTTTCTCTTTGCCACAAACATTTACTTTGACATTTAAAAGGACAAAGTCCTTATTTTTCTAGCAGTTCAAAGGAAAAAGGAGGAGAAAGATCTGTTAAAAGCATTTGTATTTGTCTTTTTTTAAAAAAAATGCCTATTTAGTCTACAGGAAATGGGAAAGACTTTTCTTTGGCATCATATTATAGTTGCTAGGATATTAAGTTTAAAAAAAATTACTCTGTGGTAATTAATTATGTCAAACTGAGAGGGAGAGAAATTAAGCGGAAAGATACCTCATTTTGTAAAAAAAAGAAAAATTTCCAAAGAAATGTCATATTTCAGTATGTGTGTGATCCTATACAATATGAGATGAAGCTTGTCTTATCAGTTATGAGTTCCAGAGAAAGAATAATTTTTAGAATAACCCACCATTTGTTCGGCATTGTCAGTGACTCAAATGTTCCACAGGAATACCTTTCCCAAATAATTGATGCTTATCCTTTGAAATGTTAATTTTTTAAAACGATGAAAAACTTACACATGTGTGTCATATATCTTTGCTTTCTTAAACATATTAAAATATACTGAACATAATTTAAACTTATTGATTACTCAGATTTATAATCATTACCATTAATTTTATTACCATAGCAATAATTTTTCTGTTTTTTCCTTCATTGTTAATTTCTGCTGTGATTTTTGTTATCTACGTGCCAGCTTTTAATTTGATTCTTATCTACAAAGATCTGAGAAATCTGATGACTTAATTTGGAATTATTTATGAAATTTAGTTAACAATAAATCCTGTGGATTGAAGTGTAAAAGTTGTATAGTCTTGACTTTATGACAGATATTTTAAGAGTTTAATTTACCAATTTCTTATTTCTTGCCTTTGAAGAAAGTATGAATTAAAGTCCAGTTGCTTTCATGAGAAATTTGAGCTTTAAAATCCTGGTCTCTACATAAGTGGCATATAGAACGAAAGGAGTTTGTAGTGACAGTCTGGCAATTTAGAACCCTCAGGGAATGAATTGCTATGGGTAGTAGAATTTTCTATATAGCTGATGGTCAGATTAGCCCATTAGATACTAGAACATTTTTAAACATAATGTATTGAACAACAAAAGATTGCTGAAAAACTTATCATTTATATTAATGACTGATGGTTGATGTTATGAGTATCCACTGTCATGATATATTTGTGATACAGATGCAGATAGATGGAGGTGTGGTTAGACATAGGGTTGAATGGATCCTGACTTGACATATTTTGCAACTTGCTTTCTTGGGGGAAAAAATCCCTAGATACCATTTGCTCATAAAAGTGGAATGAAATGATGAGCTGCCTGACTTCCTGAGGAGGGTACTTTGACTGCTATTTTTGCAAAGCTAGTTAACAAATCAAATGTTAAAGCAGCTTTCTCCTTAGTGGTTTTCTTGCCTTCCAGAAAGGTATTTTCTTTGTTTTTTTCCCCCAGTGTCATTTGATTTGTCAGCACCATTTAAACCATCTATGTTTACCTTATCATTAGTCCACTGGATGGATCAGAGTAAGCATCAGCTTGCCAGCCATTATTCTATCACCCTTGTATTGCTTGTTCGTGGAGTATGAAGTGAGCAATATGGAGACTGTGTAGATTCACCCCTTCTTTTAGTGTGGCGCATTGATGCTTTCAAGGGCTAATAAGACATGCCACAGGTAGTGGCTCCTCCAGTTTTGCTTCTAGCTCCTATATACATACAAAAGACCCTCTGTTTGCTTTGGTCTGCAGGAGCTCTCACCTTCTTTCAGGTAGAGGTAGCTTTTTCTAGTGGAACTTGGATGCCATATTGAGATGGCCCCCAACCAAGAAAACTGAAGTCTTTATGCTGTATGTCTTGCCTCTGGTAATCAAATGTTTTCAATTGGCTGCTGATGGATTAATTTGGATACTAAGTCCATTGAAGAAATGAAAAGACAGTTTTCAGTCAGGCCCAGTGTTTGTGCCAAACTGTGTTGTTCACGGTTAATTTGGAGTTCCTGTGGACTCTTATACAAAATAAGCCCTTTACTTACTGAACTGAATATGACTTTCCCCTATTGTAACTAGCTCATCTGGACCCATCCTGTTGCTAACACATTTACACTAATGAGACTTCAAAGGTTTTTTCTTCAAATTAGATTTCTAGCATGAAATGTGTACTTGATTTAATTGCTTTTTAAGAATTCCACTAAAAATCATCTTTTATTTCAGAAACCACCACATGGATTCCAGAAAAAAATGAAATTTGAGATTGTAGATAAAAGAAATCCTGTGTTTATTAGAGTAGCAACTGTTGCAGACACCGACGAGCACAGAATAAAAGTAAGTTTTTCTTGGTATGAGTTTGTTTTTTAGTAGCAAGCGTTTCTGAGTAAAAGCATTAGCAAGTAGTATGTTACCTTGTGATGATACCATACATTTCAATTTTTCTTGCTATAGGAATATGCAAACTGCAGGGGCATCTGGGAGTTAAAGTCTAAAGTTCACCTACTACTCTTCCCTTCTCTTTGGTTTGTACAATAAAACTTGAGATTTTCTGTCTTTAATCAGGTGTGATAACAAGTGTGGAGCATGTGACGGTGATGGTGGTGGTGATAGGAAAGTGGTTTTGTGTTTTTATGAGTGATATTCGTTTCACAAAAGTAAGATAATAGGTGAGACTTGTGTAGCATTTTAAGGTTTGCAAAGTACTTTACACTTACCTTTCCAATAAATATAAAATCTTTCCTTTCCAGGAAATATGCCTTGAGCCAAAATAGATGAAAATAAATGACTTTATTTTGTTTTAAATTTGGATTTTTATTTTAATTTAATTTAAAAGAGAAACAAGAAAACATGTGTAAAAAGAAGGCAAGAGAGGATCACAAATTTAGAATTGGTCCCCTAGTCCAAACTCATCATTTTACAGATGAGGATGTTGAGACATACAGAGATGAAATATCAATTACTTAAACTCCTTCTATGAGCTAAGCAATGTGATAGTCAGTGAAGATGCAGAGACAAAAATTTAAATTCCCCCTGCCTTCCACAAGTTTATATTCTTTGAGTAGGTAGTAGTAGATAAGGTCAACATTCAAATTGATTTCCTCTTGACTCTAAATCTGATAATCTTCCCAGTATACCTTGTTGCTTCTTATGCAGGGCATAAGTATAGCACAGATAATCAACAATATTGGCCTAGGATTCAGAAGGCCTGAATTTTGGTCCTGGTGCCGCCGTTAATTAATTATCTACACACACACACACACACACACACACACACACAAAGATGCACACACGTATGCACATGGACATACAGTTTAACTCTCTGTGTCTCTGTTTCCTCATTTGCAAAGTCAGAGTAATAATAACTAACCCTACTGACCTCATGAAGTTGATCTGAGGATATGATGAAATATAATTTATATCATTTGGTAAGCTGTAAATAATGATATAAAGTGTATGGCATTATTTTATCATTGTAACTTTTAATGACATTATACTGGAGACAAGAAATTCTAAGTGAGGTATAAGTATCTTAGTTCATTTTTAGTAAGAAAATAGTCTGTAGAATAATGGGGAAGACAGGTATTTGCTGCCATATACGTAGTCTGAGGAGTCATTAAGGTATCTCATAAATCAGGAAATTGAGGCCCAGAGAGTAGCAAAGCCCAGGCTAGCTTTTGGGTTCTGATTCTTAGTCCAGGGTTTTTCCACCTGATTAGTCCTTAGTGTCTAAAGAAATGATAGGCATTTGGCAATCATCTTTTTCATAATAGGGATAGCAATTGCCGTGGCTAAGGGCGAGTGATTTAATAAGTATACTTATGTTTATAAGATTTTAAAGAAAGATCAATGGACTGATCAAAGTAACTTAAGCAAATAGATTAAACAGATGACTGGAGTGGTAACAGAGCATATAATAGCTCCTAATTCTCGGGAAAACGCTGGATTTAGAGTGAGAGGTTGTTATTGAGTCATTTTTCAGTTGAGTCTGATTTTTGGTAACCCTGTGGGTTTTCTTGGCAAAGATACTGGAGTGGTTGGCCATTTCCTTCTCCAGCTCACTTTATAGATTAGGAAACTAAGGCAAACAGGGTTAAGTGAGATACCCAAGGTCACACAGCTACGTATATCAGAGGCCAGATTTGAACTCAGGAAGATGAGACTTCCTGACTCTAGGCTTGGAACTCTATCCACTGTGCCACCTAACTCTGCTAGTACCAACCGTGTGACCTTGGTCAAGTTGACGTACTCTGTCTGAGCCTCAGGGTGACTGGGTTGTACTAAGTGACGCATAAGTCCCTTCATAGCTCTAAATATATGATCTTGTGAACAAAAATATTTTTTAGGGGGGAAAATGATACAGTTGAGTTTTCTTGTATCCCATAGGAAGTTTCTTCCTAATGTTGTTAGTTAAAATAGTGGTCAGAGCTATGCTTATGGGGGTACGGTTTATGATAGGCCCTATGTCCTTCAGCTTTCTGTATTTCTCTTTGAGGAAAAGGAAATCATTGTTTCATTCTTCCATGGTGTGTTTTTATACCATGTATCTAGTATTATTGTTGTAGTTTTCTGATAAGCATTCCGTTTTTGTGCAAAGTGTTAACTAATAGGAAGAACAGTATCATTTTACATTTCCAGAACTTTTATGTTGTTCATTCAGACCTCTTGACATTCTGAGGCATGAGGTCAGTTAAAACGAACCCTCTTAAGCAGAGTCAGATGAGACCATAGAAACTCCGGTAAAATAATTAATGGGGTATTGGCTTCCAAGGCACAGCTGTTGTTTGGGAGTTAAGGGTAATTTATAACATTAATTTCAGGTGATCTATCTTAAGATACATTTTCTGATTTTCAAAGAGCAAAAATTTAGTTTATAACATGAAGATCTTTAACCCTTAGTGCCACACAGATTTCCAGAATACCTACCAGCCAAGTATGTAGGAGGGAATAGTTATCTGTAACATGTAAGGTACAGTTAACATTAGTTACCTTTAAGCAACCAAATTGAGAAGTGATTTAAAACATGCTGACAAACAATGTGGTATGGTATCATAAAAATAATATCTCCCCACCTAAATAGTATCTGTTTTTAATGTAGCTTATATTTGCCAGGTGTTGGAGGAGGGAAGTAGGAAACTTCCAAGGATAATTTAGCAATGGTAACCTTATACTTTAAGTTGGAAATAGTTATTTCAATCCTAAGAAAATAAGAATGAATTCCTATTAGAGACAGTAACTTCATCATTAGGATTGCATTTCTACATTTTAAAAGCAGAATTAAATATTTAATCCACAATACTTTAGAATAACTAAATTTCCTGATAGTTACACATTTTTCTCATTTATTTGGTTTCAAAACATAACCACTCCAAATGCAGATGGTCTATAATCAAAAAATGGGAAACAGTAGCATTGAATAATTTATTGGTCCTGATCACAGAAGTTTAATTACAATCTTTTAAATGGTATTTTTAGTTGTGTTACTCAGTTTGAAGTACAGCTCAATACCCGATGCTCAAATGTATCTTTGATTTCATTCATTTGCATGTTATGAACAGTGATGCAGATTGCATCTAGTTCATGGCTACCCTTCACCTGCAATTCTTTTTTTTTTCTTTTTATTCCCCCTCACCTGCCCCCTCTTCCCTTCCTAAAGAACCACTTTTTCTTGCCACTTTTATGTGAGATAATTTACCCCATTCTATCTCTCCCTTTCTCCCTCTCTCAATATATTCCTCTCTTATCCCTTAAATTGATTTTATTTTTTAGATATCATCCCTTCATATTCAACTCACCCTGTGCCCTTTGTGTGTATATATATATGTGTGTATATATATATATATATGTATGTATGTATATATACCTACAGATTTACACACATAGACACACACATATGTATATATATGTTTACACACACACACACATATATATATATATATATATAAATATATATATATATATATATATATATATATATATATATATATATATATATACATACACATATATATATGCATATTCCTTTCAGCTACTATGATATTGAGGTCTCATGAATTATACACATCATCTTTCCATGCAGGAATGTAAACAAAACAGTTCAACTTTAGTAAGTCCGTTATGATTTCTCTTTCTTGTTTACCTTTTCATGCTTCTCTTAATTGTTGTGTTTGAAAGTCAAATTTTCTATTCAGCTCTGGTCTTTTCACTGAGAAAGCTTGAAAGTCCTCTATTTTATTGAAAGTCCATATTTTACCTTGAAGCATGATACTCAGGTTTGCTGGGTAGGTGATTCTTGGCTTTAATCCTAGCTCCATTGACCTCCAGAATATCATATTCCAAGCCCTTCGGTCCCTTAATGTGGAAGCTGCCAGATCCTGTGTTATCCTGATTGTTTTTCCACAATATTCAAATTGTTTCTTTCTGGCTGCTTGCAGTATTTTCTACTTGACCTGGGAGCTCTGGAATTTGGCAACATTGTTCCTAGGAGTTTTCTTTTTGGGATCTATTTGAGGAGGCGATCAATGGATTCTTTCAATTTCTGTTTTACCCTCTGGCTCTAGAAGATCAGGGCAATTCTCTTTGATAATTTCTTGAAAGATGATATCTAGGCTCTTTTTTTGATCATGGCTTTCAGGTAGTCCAGTAATTTTTAAATTATCTCTCCTGGATCTATTTTCCAGGTCAGTGGTTTTTCCAATGAGATATTTGACTTTGTCTTCCATTTTTTCATTCCTTTGGTTCTGTTTTATAATATCTTGATTTCTCATCAAGTCACTAGCTTCTACTTGCTCCAGTCTCATTTTTAAGGTAGTATTTTCTTCAGTGGTCTTTTGGACCTCCTTTTCCATTTGGCTAATTCTGCCTTTCAAGGCATTCTTCTCCTCATTGGCTTTTTGGAGCTCTTTTGCCATTTGAGTTAGTCTATTTTTTAAAGTGTTGTTTTGTTCAATATTTTTTTCAGTATTTTTTTGGGTCTCCTTTAGCAAGTCATTGACTTGTTTTTCGTGGTTTTCTTGCATCATTCTCATTTCTCATCCCAATTTTTTCTCTACTTCTCTAACTTGCTTTTCCAACTCCTCTTTTTGAGCACTTCCATGGCCTGACACCAGTTCATGTTTTTCTTGGAGGCTTTTGGTGTAGGCTCTTACACTTTGTTCACTTCTTTAGGCTGTATGTTTTGGTCTTCTTTTTCACCAAAGAAGGATTCCAAAGTCTGAGACTGAATCTGGGTGTGTTTTTGCTGCCTGGCCATGTTCCCAGCCAACTTACTTGACCCTTGAGTTTTTCATCGGGGTATGACTGCTTGTAGAGCAAAGAGTACTTTATTCCAAGCTTGAGGGGATGGGCTGTTGATTTCAGAGCTATTTCTATACAGCCAGCTCTGCCACCCTAGCACTCCTCCTTCCTCAAGAACCACCAACCCGGACCTGACGCAAATCTTCAGCAGGCTCTGCACTCCTGCTCTGATCCGCCACTTAATTCCTCCCACCATGTGGGCCTCAGGCTGGAAGTAACTGCAGCTGTATTTCTGTAGCTGCACCTCCCCCTCTGCCCCTGGGGCAGTGGCTGAACCTCAAACTCTGTCCCCCGCAGCTTTTCCCACTAACCTTCTCTGTTGTCTTTGGTGTTTGTGGGTTGAGAGATCTGGTAATTGCCACTGCTCACTGATTCAGGGTGCTAGGGCCTGTTCTGCCCGGCTCCTGGTCTGGTTGGTCCTGCTGCCTCCCACGCTGAGCTCTGCTCCCCTCCACTCTGTGTGTGATAGACCTCATCCATCGACCATCCAGGCTGTCCTGGGATGGATCCCTGCTTCCCTCTGATATTTTGTGGGTTCTGCAGTTCTAGAATTTGTTCCGAGCCATTTTTTATAGGTTTTTGGAGGGACGTGGTCGGGAGCTCACGCAAGTCCCTGCTTTCCAGTCGCCATCTTGGCTCCACCCCTGGAAGCTCCACCTGCAATTCTTATAAATATCCTTCATTAGTTCACTAGTTGGGGTCCCCACAAAGTGCTGAGAGTATTCTGCTTATCCTCTTGACATCACTAAGATACCAGTGAAGCTCAGTTTGTCCAGTGGTCATCCTTCACTGTTCCATGTGACTGGTCCACCTTTTTTGCTCATATATTTCTTTAGTGACATCCTTTACTTTGCTGCTTCTTTTAAATTCTTTGTTGGTAACAGACTGCAGACCACCTTTGTCCACCTTGCACCTTTCAGTTGTCCTTTGCATGATTTTCAGTTTTGTTTCTTCAGAGGCTATTCCATCTCTTCATGACTATAGTGCCAGAATGGATCAATGAATGTAAAAGCATTCATTAGGTGCCAGTATGCCTAGCATTGGGGAAACAAAGAGTAAAGTCAAGATAGTTTCTGTTTTCAAAGAACTTAAAAAACATAGGACAGTGGTGGCCATGAAGGATTATTTTGAACAGGGAAGTCTCAAAGACGAAGTTATAGGGCACACAACCAACATATCCTTTACAGAAAAGGTAGTTTGATTTGATTACTGTTCACCATTCAGAAGCTAAAGTATAGCTGGCATGCCAGGTTGGAAGTGGAAACTGGAGTTTGGGAGCATGGCATGATGAATACCAATATTTTAAAAAGCTGTATAAAAGATGAGTCTTTGTTTCCTGGAGAAGTTTGTGATTATGAAATCGCAATTTCCTAAAGGCAGTCTAGCCCTATTCAGTTTTTAAAATTTTGGCTCTGACTTATTGTTACAGACATTCTTTGCCCTTGTGCTTTATACCTTATCTCTCAACCCCACCCCCACCCCCCAATATTTTGCAATCTGGTGACGCAGGCTTTTTTGCTGTTCTTGCACAAGACTCCAACTCCCAACTCCAGGAATTTTCATTGGCTGCCCCTCATGCTTGAAATTCTCTCGTTCTTCATCTGTGTCTCCCGGCTTCCTTTAAGTTGCAGCTAACAAACATGCTCTTCTACAGGAACCATCTTCCTTAATGCTAGTTCCTTCCTTTCATTGATTATCTCCAATTTATCTTATGTATGACTTATGCATACATAGTTGTTTGTGTGTTGTCTCGCCATCAGAGTGTGAGCTCCTCAAGGGCAGAGGCTGTCTTTTGCCTTTCTTTATATCTTTTAGAGTTTAGCACAGTGCCTGGGACATAGTAGGTGCTTATAAAACGTTTATTGACAGACTGACTTTCTGCCTGCCTGCTTGCCTGAAGGACAGCTCTACCTGCCTGTTCCCACTACCTCAGTCTTAACATGTCAAGCGAAAGTTATCGTTTACCTTATTTTTCCTTCTGTCTTCACTATTTCTGTCCATAACTACTTAATTTACCAGAAGACAGGAGACAGGATATTCCAGGCAAATCAACTTACCCCCACCTTCAGCATTGTCTCCCCTGAGACTTTAGTGGAGATAGTCATGGTCTCTGAATCTAAGAACTTTGAAAATAACAGTGCTTTCAGCCCAGTGCCCACAGCCATCCATCTTGGAAATCAACCCTGGTGAAGACGCAGCCTGGCAAATGTTTTTTCACAAACTATATGCAACCTCCACTAGTGAAGACCTAGAAAATGAAGTTCTTACCATCCAAGTATTGTTCAGTACCATAAACTGATAAGATATTGTGAGTAGGAATGACATTAAAGAAGAGGCATTGCCATCTGTTTCACTGCTAAGGACCATGGGACCTTACTATCTGACTTAAACCTGAAACCTTCTGTATGTGTTGTCTTTCCTCTTTGCATTTCATTTTAGCACAATGCTTTGCACATAATATGTCCTTAATAAATGCCTTTTGCATTTGTTCATTCATACATTCATTCTTTTTTGTATTAGGTTCCTCTATATCTTTGATATCAGAGATTTGATGGAAAAAAATTTTCCCTATTGACAGTTTTCCTTTTTATGAGCATTCACTTTTTACTGCAACACCACTACTGATGACTAAGGAGACGAGGACATCCCACCCTTTCTTTAATTTTTTTTTATTTTGAACTTAATCGTAAACCAAACATTTCAGTGTATAAAGAGGAACAAAGATATTACGTTTTATAATAATAATAATAATAGTAGCTAACATTTATATAGATGTATTCTGTTCTAGATACTGTGTGCTAAATGCTTTATGAAACTGGAGTTATTTTATAGTTTTTCTAAGTATTACATTTAACAAGGAATCAATAAAATTGCCATGTTTGTCAGTGTTCCTTTCTGAGTATGTAAAAAATAAACTCATGCTCCTTCTCTTGTACATCTACCCACTAACATTTCTTGCCCTCCCTCCCCCATTTCATTCCAAGTAGGAGGTTTCATTTCCGTTGTAGTGGTGTAAGATCTGATCTTGACATCCGAATTCATTTTCCTACATATGCATGGAGATTTGCGGTATTTTTATAGGAAAATGCCTTTTGTGTTCCAGACAGCTGAGTTGTAGAGGAATTTTTGGAACACAACCTGTTTTAAGTTAGAAACTGCATATATCTTTTTAACTATTTTGCTAAAAGATAAGCCAAGTAATTCCTTTCATTATAGCTCCTGGTGGTGAAGGGAGCAAAGGAAAGAAGGTAAAAGAAGACAAACAGAGTCACCCTTAATAACTAAACAGATCAATAAAACAAAAATCCAGCCAAGGGGAAGATCTTTCAACCAGCTTCTAAGCAGATTAGGTTTCACCACCACCCACAGTTATCTCCTGTCTTTACAGCTGGTGACCATGTAGGCTATTAATCCATCATCATGAGGGATTCTTGCTTTTGGTACTTGGGCCAAGCCTCTTTCTCTAATCAGTCATGCATGCTTTTTAGATATCAGTATCAGTATCAAAAAATGAAATATCAATTGCATCAGTGATTGTTATCCAATGGACCTAATTTTTACTTAAAATTTTAAAATACCCATTATGTTTCCAACTAAAGCCAAGTGAATAGCAGAGTTAAGGTGTAATTAAAATTACTTTTTACCAAAATTGCTTCAAGATCTTTCTGCTTCAGACTTGACCATATGATATGTCTTATTTTTCTAATAATTTGTTTGAGGCTACATAATAGAGGAAAAAAATTTAGATTCTTTTAAGTAGCATGACGGACATTAGCATTTACTTGACCGAACAAAATATAACGAGTCGTTGATGTAGACAGTAACTTTTTCTTATTTTTATTATTCTAATTCTTTTTTCCTATTCTCTGAAATATATTATTTATCTTCTCTTATGTCTCCAGGTGCACTTTGATGGCTGGAGTAATAGCTATGATTACTGGATTGAAGCAGATTCTCCTGACATCCATCCAGTTGGCTGGTGTGCAAAAACAGGACATCCTCTTCAGCCTCCTCTTAGTAAGAGAACTTAGAACAATGATAATGACAACAATAATAACAGCTAGCATTTATTTAACACTTTAAGGTTTGAAAAGTATGTTAGATATGCATCTTATTTGATCCTCAAAACAACTCTATAAGATAAATGCCGTTATTATCCTTATTTTTACATTAGAAAATACGGATGAGCGATGTCAAGTGATTTGACCAAGGTCACACAGCTAGGAAGTGTTTGAGTCAAGATTTGAAATTGGGTCTTCCTGACTCCCAGTCCAGCCCTCTACCCATCGGGCCACCTAGCTGCCTAAAAATTATTATGGCTTAAAGAAATAACTAGGCGTTTGTAGTTTGTTGAATTATCCCTTGCCAACCTAGCCCTTCTTATCCATTGTAAATTTTTCTCTTAGTTTCACAAATTATTTTGCCTTGAGATATTGAGATTAACTGGGAGAAGTTATTACCCCCATTTTATGTATTGGAAAACTGAGACATAAAGAGGCAAAATAGATGGCCTTCTCATTTATTCTCTATTGCCATACCTGCCCCATCCCCAAGGGTCTACAATATCAGAAATTTGTGGGCCAGAAATGTTTGTGCTAAGATACATATCCATAGGGATAAAATGACTCATATACGTGGAGCTGTTGGGGCCAGCTGAGGAGTAGAGAGGGTTTTTTTTTTTTTTAGCAATCTATTGATTTTAATAGTTATTTCCCAAGCAGTGGGAAATGGAGAATATTTATACTTGCTGATATTTTATAACCAACAGAATAATTGATAAGTTGAAATCATAATATAAAATAAGACTGATGTTAAGAAAGAAAACAATGTCAAGATGTGCCCCCTCCTGTCAACTGAAGGGGAAATTTATTTTTTTAAAAATATTTTTCTCAGTGACATGTAAACAAAAATTTTTAACTCTTTTAAAAAAAATTTTGAGTTCCAAATTCTCACCCTGTCTTCCCTCCCAGCTCTTTTTTGGGAAGGCAAGCAATTTGATATAGATTGTTTATTTGCAGTCATGTAAAACATTTCCATATTAATCATGTTGCAACAGAAAACACAGGCCAAAAAAACCCAAGAATAATAGAGAAAGTAAAAAAGCATGCTTTATTTTGCATTCAGACTCCATCAGTTCTTTGTCTGGCAGTAGATAGCATTTTTTATCCTAAGTCTGAAGGAGAAATTTCTAAGGGCAGAGGAAGGGGGATTGGGACTAGACCAGTGTACCTGGTCTCTGCTTCATTCAGCACCACAGTCTTTCAAACCCAAATTGCCAGTTCTCTCTTTTTCTATGCATAAAAAAATGGATCCACTTCCCTCCCTACCCTGATTTTAAGAAGGTACTATCATTGAGTTCTTATCAAACTATTTCTGATTTTAGCTTTTCCTTATTTTATGCTTGTTTTTGACATTTCATAACTGATTCAGTGTGTTTACTGATTTTTCTTTCATACAGCTAAGAATTACAATCATTATTTTAGGAAAGAATATTTAGGAACAATATATCTTACATCTTTCCCTTTCCATTTCCACGTCCACCAGCCTAGTTCAGGCCCTCATTGTCTTTTACCTTGACTGTTGTCATAGTTTGCTAATTTCTTTTTGTTTTCAGTCTTATCCTTATCTCTATTGTTCATACCACCACCAAACTAATTCTCCCGTATATGTCAGTCAAAAAACCTCAGTGGCTCCTTGTTGCTTGTTTTTGTTCCCTTTAAATTAAAGAAATTAACAAGCCTTTATGTTATTTTCCTTTCACCTCTCCTCTGTCTCCATTGAATAAAAAAAGGGGAAACCTCCATAACAAATAGACAAAGCAGATTCCTACATGGACGTGTTCAAATATGTATGTCTCATATTGCCTCTTGAGTCCATCATTTCTCTTTTGTTTCTTTTTTAACTCCATTGCTTGTTCAGTAAAATACATCGTCCTTAGCATGGTGGTTAAGTTTTCTGCCTGTCTGGCCATAAGCCAACTTTTCAACTTTATTTCATACTAGCTTTTATATACCCTGCATTTCAGCCACACTAAACTATTTACTACCTATCCTGATTATCTATTATCTATTAACTATCCTGATTTTTTTTTCTCTTGCCCTCTTACCTTTGTGTATTTATGTCATCCCTCCCTTTAACTGGGTAGTCTTCCAACTTCACCTGTGAAAATAGTCTTCCTTGAAGGTTCAGCTCAGATGCCACCTCCTCCACAAAACCGTTGTTGATTTGTCTCCTTGAATGTCTCATGACCCTCCCTTTGACATTGTATTCGACTATTTTGTATTTTTTATTTACTTTATATTTTTGCTGTATGTATGTGTATGTGTGTACACATACATGTACATATATACATGTGTGTATATCTGTCTACTTTTTTCCTCCATTGGAATATAAATTCCTCAGGAGTAGGGATTGTTTCATTCTTTGTACTTGTATCACTAACACCTGTGCCTGGCACGTAGTAACTGCTTAATACATATTTGTGATTGTTTCATGTCTCATATTCACTTAATCATGTTCTAATATTTATTTGTGTTTTACATATAGAAGATCATAAGCTTCTTGATGGCAAGGACCATGTTGTTTTAAATTTTTCTATCCTGACCATCTAGCAGAATGTTTAGGACTGTCTTAAGTACTTAATATTTCTTGATTTGAGTGATAGAAAAGGTAACTATGAACGCAGTTTCTTTAGGAGAGCATATTTTATTGTGTATGACCTTTTGCTTTGTCTATTACCTTGATATGTATTTGGAGTAAAAATAGATTTAATATAAGCTTTTTATATTAAAGGGCTTTGAAAAGCTTCAATGAAAGGTTATTCAGCTAGTGTACTAATAAACATATGCAGCAATTTTATCAGTTGTGAAAAAATTCAGTGATAATACTTTGCAAGATGTATAGGATTTATCCTTTTTTTAAAGAAAGCTTTAAATTAGGAATGGGGGCAGGGACTTGGCAGGAATCTTAGCTTTGCTTTATTTGTGGATCTAGCATAAGATATGGAAAATATAGCCCTTTTGTTGGTATAGGAAACTTCTTGTTAGGAAACCTCTGCCAATGCAGATGTATAAACTGAAGTTTATAATCATAGAGAATTTTCTAGGACACTTAGAGGTCAAGCAAACCTTCCAGGGTCACATAGCAAGGATATATTAAAAGTGAAGCTTGAACCCAGGCCCTCCTCATATTGAGACTCATTCTCTATTTACAATGCCACACTTCCTCTTGCATTAGAGAGTGATTGTAACTGGAAATTTTCAAAGTAATTAAAATGTTGAATTGGAGTATGTGACTAGATTTTCATAATTCCTAAAAAATATTGACTAACTAATTTAATTTAAACAGGAAAAAGACAGGAGAGGTGACTAGAGAGCTGGCCTCATGGGTCAGAAAGACCTGAATTCAAGTACTACTTCTGACACACACTGGCTCTGTGGTCTGGGCAAGACACTGAATCTTTCAGTGCCTCAGGCTATTCTCTAAGATTGTTGCAAAGTAGGTGCTCATCTGCCATGGTGTAAGGAGTTTTTAATGCAGTGAAATCATTGGTCAGGTACTTCCCTCTACCCTTCTCCCCTCTCGCTCTCTCCCCTCTTCCTCACTCCCAAAAGGAAGAGCACCTTGCAAGAATGTCATTTGTTGCAGGCAGATATAGGAGCGATGGTTTAGAAAGACAGCTGGGGGAAAGGGAGAGATAGAGGGTGGTGGGGAAGAGAAAAGAAGAGAGAGGGAAGGAGAGAGGAGAGAAATTGGCCTACTAAATTGGGGCACACCAAAATACTGTTTTGGTGTAAAAGTATAGAATAAAGCACTTGTTATAGGAACTTATCAATATAAAATTCGACTGGAATTTGTTATTATCTGGACAAGGACTAAGTCAAAATTAAGGCCACCTTTTGCTTTCTGTATTGACCTTGCACGTGTAGTGTTTATATGCTTTGTCTCCCTTTAGACTGTAAGCTTCTTGATCTCAGGGACTGTTTTTTCATTTTCTTTGCATCTTGGAGCTTAGCAGAGTACTTGGCACATCGGCATCACTAAATAAAGGCCTGTTGATTAGTTTATTGATTGATAGTACATATGAAGAAAGGTTCAATAAGAATGTTAAGAGAGGATTACTTGAGGCATCCTTGAATTGTCTGAAAGAACAGACTGTCTCAAAGCACCTTTTAAAACTGAGCATTTTCATTAGTCTCTGCAAATTTAAGGCAAAGTATCAGCTGAAGATGGATTTCAGGCAATTTATTTCTCTACTCCCATCTCTGTTCTCACTCCTTCTTTGGCTCTGTGATCGGTTGAATAACTTTATTCCTTACTTTACTTCCACAGGTCCTCTGGAATTGGTGGAAGCCTCTGAGCAAGGAGGCTGCCCAACTGCGGGATGCAAAGGAATTGGCCACATAAAGAGAGCTAGACACCCAGGCTACCACAGGTAGATATGCTCATTGTCCCTTGTCTTACATGGTTTATGTAAAAGAGTGCTTCCCCCATGTGTATAAGGTAGTTTATTTGTGTTAAAAGAAGTGACAAGCAGGTTTTACAATCAGATCCATACTAAATGCGGTTGCCATGGTGAGCATGTAAAATTAAAAGATAGCTATAGAATTGTGGGGGGAAAATACATTTACAATAAGTTAACTTGTTACCAAGAATAGATTCAACTTGGCTATTTGGCTTTTTATTGGCAGTATGCCTGCATTCGAGGAAGTTTTGATTAGAAAACAATCGTTTTGGTCTTTGACCACCTGTAGTGATAAGGGTAGATACTGCCAAGAAATTTTCTTGTGTATGCCCCAAGTGACCTGAATATTTCAGTAATATAAGTTGAAATTTCTGTGAACCTGCAGGGATTGCAAAAGGAAACAGTAAAAATAATATTCAGAAATACATATTTGTATTGATCTTTCTCTCTGTTACATATGTAGAACTGACATCTGATTTGCATAATTAAAGTTTGTATATTAAACTCTATAAAGTGTGAAATATTAATGACGTGCTAGTAATGGTTTTAGTTTAGGAGTTTTAAAAGGGAAAGTTAATCATGTTTAGGTTTTTAATCTTAAAAACCCTAACTTTATTTGCTTATGTCAAGCTTATCAGGAAATATCTTATTTCATTAGTTAGTTTGCTCCATACAAAGAAATTTCTGAATGATTCTGAGAAAAAAAATGGGGTTTCTTCTTTATCTGATATGTACAGATTGAGGAAACCAGGTCATTCTGAAAATCTTAAGATTGTACAACCTTCTTCCTCATGAATTAACAGATGGTACAAAATTGGTATAATTATCCTCATCAAGCTGCAGTTTTCTTCATTCTGTCATCTCCTCAACCTTGATTTAAGAAGAGAAGCCTTTTTATACCTCTACACATTTTTGGAAAAATTACATGGAGTGTTGCTGGCACATAATAAGCATTTAATGCTTGTTGACTGACTGATAAGGAGGAAAGAACCTGGTATTAGTTAGGATTCAAATTTTCATTGGAAAGTTTTAAAATCCTTTTAATTGGTTAGTTGGTAACAGATAAAGATTGAGGTCATCAGATAACTGTAACTTTGTGGAAAATACATATTTGAAAATAAAGACTGCACAGATTATTTTATGTGGTGCTAGTTATAATCATGTGAATAAGTAAATGCTAAAGTCATCACATTCAAAGGCTGGTTCTGTTTTATAATGGTTAGATTTGCAAAGACAATATGGTACTTTGCAAGTTATTAGGTGCTTGACAGTAAATGTAGTGATCTATCTACTTTAGGGAAATCCAGTGGACACATATACTTCATATGTCAGGCTCTACCACTAGAAAATGTGATTTTTAAATTGGAGTGCTGTCTATCCATATAATCTATTTCATAGAATGAAATAAATAGAACTACACTTTATAACTTCATTTAGAAAGTAATTAGTTGGATTATTCTGTCCAGCAGATTGTCATCTTTAATGGCCTTACTAAAAACTTCTTTGTTTCAGAGGAAGAGTTACTGTTTTGGAACTTGAATTTTCTATTTTTTTTTCTTTTTGGGATCTTTTTCAGGAGGCGATCAGTGGATTCTTTCAATTTCTATTTTACCCTCTGGCTCTAGAATATCCAGGCAGTTTTCCTTGATAATTTCTTGAAAGATAATATATAGCCTCTTTTTTTGATCATGGCTTTTAGGTAGTCCAGTAATTTTCAGATTATCTCTCTTGGATCTATTTTCCAGGTCAGTGGTTTTTCCAATGAGATATTTCACATTGTCTTCCATTTTTTCATTCCTTTGGATCTGTTTTATAATATCTTGATTTCTCATCAAGTCACTAGCTTCCACTTGCTACAATCTAATGTTTAAGGTATTGTTTTTTTCAGTGGTCTTTTGGATCTCCTTTTCCATTTTGGCTAATTCTGCCTTTCAAAGCATTCTTCTCCTCATTGGGTTTTTGGAGCTATTTTGCCATTTGAGTTAGTCTATTTTTTTAAGGTGTTATTTTCTTCAGTATTTTGGGGGGTCTCCTTTAGCAAGTCATTTCATGGTTTTCTTGCATCACTCTCATTTCTCTTTCCAATTTTTCCTCTACTTCTCTTACTTGCTTTTCCAAATCCTTTTTGAGTTCTTCCATGGCCTGAGACCAATTCATATTTTTCTTGGAGGCTTTTGATGTAGGCTCTTTGACTTTGTTGACTTCTTCTGGCTGTATGTTTTGCTCTTCTTTGTCATCAAAGAAAGATTCCAAAGTCTGAATCTAAATCTGAGACTGTTTTCGCTGCCTGTTCATGTTCCCAGCCAACTACTTGACCATTAAGCTTTTTGTCAGGGTACAGCTGCTTGTAGAGTAGAAAGTCCTTTGTCTCAAGCTTGAGGGGATGCCCTGCTGTTTTCAGAGCTACTTCTACACAGCAAGCTCTGCCACACCAGCACCCCTTCTCCCCCAAGAACCGCCAAGCAGGATTGTGGCCCAGATCCAGGCAAGGCAAAGCAGGCTTCGGAACTCCCGCTTTAATCTGCCACTTAATTCTTCCCACCAGATGGGCCTGGGGCCCAAAGCAACTGCAGCTCTGGAAGCAGCCTCAGAGCTGCACCACCTCCCCCGCCCCATGGGCGAACTCCTTTCACTCTGTCCCAGCAGCTTTTCCCACTAACCTGCTCTGTTGTCTTTGGCATTTGTGGGTTGAGAAGTCTGGTGACTGCCACAGCTCACTGATTCAGGGCACTAGGGCCTGTTCCACCTGGCTCCCGGTCTGGTTGGTCCTTGCGTGGCCCATGCTGGGTTCTGCTCTGCTCCCAGCTTAATGGGATAGACCCTTCCCAGTTAGCATTCAGGCTGGCCTGGAGCCCTGCTTCCCTCTGCTATTTTGTGGGTTCTGCAGCTCTAAAATTTGTTCAGAGCCATTTTTATAGGTGTTTGGAGGGACATGGGGGAGAGCTCACAGAAGTCCCTGCTTTCCAGCCACCATCTTGGCTCCGCCCCTGAATTTTCTATTTACTGTCAGTTCACCAGGTTTGGATGCCCCAGATACAAGAGATCTCTGGAGTGGGAGGTATCTTGACTCTTCTGAGGGATCCTATTCCAGTAGCATCAACTCTATTGCCATATTTTCAAAGCTGTTTAGGAGGGCTAGATACTCATTTTTGGAAGGAAAACTGGTAGATTTTTGTAATCACAGTTGTGCTATGAATGGCATTTGCTACATTCATTTCATAAGAATTTGCTTTTGGCTTTTTTGAAAAATCATTGTGTTATAGAAAAATAACTTGGGAACAATTTTTGTTGGATTTAAAATGCAATGAATGAAATGGGTATCATAATGATATGTCTCAATAAATGGCTAATGAAATTCTTCAGTGAGAATAAAATCAGTTTTGTGAAAATCTGAACAAAGAGTTGTCTTTTGAGCTGGTTTTAGTGGCAGGCTAATGGGAAGAGAACAGTTCCCTTTGCTCCAGCTAGATGATAGGATGATAGAAACATCTGATTCCACTGAAGAATCAGATGGGAGATTAGGCATGTTTAGTCAGAACTTCCTTTTGTTTTAAAATTTATCGAAATTTAATTTGTATGTTGTAGCTTCTGCTTCTTTACCATCCATCCCTTCATTTCTGAAGTCTTTATACTCTACACTTCTGCTTCCATCACCATCCTGAAGCTTCTCTCTTGAATTTAATCAGTAGTCTCCTCATTGCCAAATACAAATGTCTTTTTCCAGTCCTCATGCTCCTTGGTCTCTTTGAAACATTGATACTATCAGCCACTTTTTCCTTCTTAAAACTCTTCTCCCTTGGCATTGTCTTTGACGTTATCCTTTGTGTACTTTGTTATGTCCTGTTGTCTCTTCTGTTAGAAAGTGACCTGACTTGTTTACATCAGGGACTGTTTTTGCCTTTCTTTGTATCCTTAGTGCTTTAGCACAGGGAGTAACTGCTGGCTATAACATAGAAAGCATTTAATTATTTGCTGCTTTTTGGCTGACTGCCCTTATTAATCTTCCACCTCTCTGATGGCTTCTCCATCTTCTTTGCTGATTCTTCTTCCTTCATCTTTTGCCTGAATTAAGACAATTTCCAAATGCTGTCTTCTCTTTTCTTTCTGCCTGACTTAACTCTTAAGTGTCTTTTCCTTGGAGATCACTTGCCTTTATCTATTACATGTATACAGACAACCCTCTAACAGAAATCTCCATCTCATATCTTTTACCTGAACTCTAATTGTTTTATCTTCTACTCCCTCAGACAAGACTCTCCATTTCCCAGCTCTGGGCATTGTCACTGTCTTTCACACATGCCTGGAATATTCTCCCTCCTTATCTCTACCTCCTCACTTCTTTCATGTCCCAGCTAGAATCCCACCTTCTACAGGAAGCCTTTCTTGATCCCTCTCAATGCTCTCCAGTTTATTCTGTATATATCTTAGATGTACTTAGTTGTGTGTATCTTAGCATTCTCAGTAGACTGGGACCTTCTTGAGAGCAGGGACTGTTTTTTTTTTTGCTTTTGGTGTATCCCCAGAGCTTTGCACAGTGCCTGGCACATAATAAGAACTTAATAAATGTTTGTTGACTGACTTGCATGTCTCACTGTCATTTCAAACTTGTCAAGTCTAAAACTGACCCGTTTAATCTTCTCTGTAATGTTAGTTATTCCTCTTGACTAATTTATTTCTTAAAAAACAAACTGTGAACTTAACAAACACCAAGTAAAATGAATTCTTCCATATATAAAATAGAACAGAAGAGAATTTTACATGCAACTATGAATCCCAATTGAGTACATCCTACTTTTCCTTTTAAGTATATAATAAATTCAGCATGTAACTTTCAGATCTGCCCTGCTTGTCTGTGATTCTGTCTGCCCATCCTTCTGTTCTTTTTTGTGCTTTCAAAAATTGCTTCAGTGGCCCTCTTTTCTATCTTGTTTTCATCTTTGTAGCAACCCAATTCCTGTTGCTCCCTGTCTCTCCTCCACTCTCCCAATTGAGAAACAAAACCAAAACTTTTATAACCAATATTTCATCAAGAAAAACAAGTTCCCAAATTGGCTGTTTCCACAACAAAAATGTTATTGCATTGTACCTTGAATCTTTTGGCTCTCTGTCAGAAAGGGGATAGCATGTTCCTTCTGGAATTGTGATTGCTCATTGTAATGATCAGAATTTTTGTAATCATTTAATTTTTTAAACTAAACTTAGAAACCAAATAAAATTAGTATTTCCATACACATAGTAGAACAGAAGAGAGCCATGCATGAAACTGCAAATCTTTTATTATGTAGAGCTTGGTTTTTTTAAAAAGAATATAACACATTCATCGTGGAATTTTCAAAGCTGCTCTGCTTGACTGTGATTCTTTCTGGTCTTCCTTCTGTTAACTGTTTTTTGCAAAACATATCCCCAATCTCCTTCTCTTTCCTATGTCTTCCTCCACCTGCTCATCTCTCCCCCTCCCCCCCCACACCCCTTATGAAAAGAAGAAAAACTTTCCCAACCCTTTTTAATTTTACTGGACTTCCTTTTAATTAATTCCTATTTATCTTGTATGTAATTTGTTTGCTTGTTGTCTTTTGTACCTTTTTATATACCCAGTACCTAGCATAATGCCTGGCATATAAGGTACTTAATAAATGCTTACTGACTATTGACTCCATCTTTTTCAAGGTTACACTGTTTAGGCTGGCAAGTAGTGCAAATAATATGAAGTATAAGAAATAGTTCTTGGTCTTGCGGAAGTTTTGGTTTTTCCTCCTCAATGTGTGTGAGAGTATATGTATATTTGGTTATTAACTATAACTGTCATTGACCTAGATAGCAGTAATATATGATAGTATAGATGTTTTTGATTATTACTTATAAAACCTTTGACCTAGAAAGCAGAACCAAAGAAGTGATTTCAGGGACCCAGGAGTTTTGGGTTTATAATAGAAATTATTTTTCTTAAATGTAATTTGTATTGTCTTCCACAGCACGGTACATCATACTAAGAATTTTTGAGTATTTAATACTATTGTGAGTTCATGGAAGCTACACAGATAGTAAATCGACAACGTCAGCAAGCCTAGCGAATCAACAGACTGATCAGATTGTGGTAGAGATGAAAGGATAACAGTTTTCACACCAGCTCTATCAGATTGACACAAAGGAAGACCACAGAGTCTGCTATTTGGGCCTTCTTGTTTTGTTTGTTTTAAATTTGTTATTTATTTTTAACATTCGTTTTTTTAAAAATTTGAATTCTAAGTTCTCTCCCTCTTTCCTGCCCCTCCTCTGCCCATTGAGAAAGCAAGAAATGTGATCTCAATTATACATGTGAAATTATGCAGAGCATATTTCCATATTAGCCATGTTACCAAAAAAAAGCCAAAAAAAATAAAGAAGGTGAAAAAGTTATGCTTCAGTCTACATTCGGACTTCATCAGTTCTTTCTCTGGAGGTGGATAGCATTTTCATCATAAAGACCTTCAGAATTGTCTTTGATCATTGCATTGCTGAGAACAGAGAAGTCATTCACAGTTAATCATACACAATATAGCTGTTACCGTGTACAATGTTTTCCTGATTCTGCTTGCTTAATTTTGCATCAGTTCACTTTGTGTACCCAATCTATTGTACTGATCCACCCCTCTGTTTCTTAGCCAGTAACAGATTGATTTGGTGATTCTACTTTATAATACAGTTTTTTTCCCCATCAATTCCCTTTATATTTTGACCTTTTGTTTTTCCAAATGAGTTTTGTTGTTATTATTTTTCCAGCTCCATAAAATAATTTTTTGGTAGTTTGATTGGTAAGGCATTGAATAAGTAAATTTAGGTAAAACTGTCATTTTTATTATATTGCCTTGGCCATCCCATGAGCAATTAATATTTTTCCAGTTGTGTAGATCTGTCTATTTATTTGTGTGAAAAATGTTGTAATTTTGTTCATATAATTCGTGGGTTTGTCTTAGGAGGTAGACTCTCAAGTATTTTATATTTTCTGTAGTTGTTTTAAGTGGAATTTCTTTCCCTCTCTTTCTGCTGGACTTTGTTGGTAATATATAGAAATGCTGATGACATAATGTGGGTTTATTTTATATCCCACAGCTTAAATGAAATTGTTGTTTCAACTAGTTTTTTGCTTGATTCTCTAGGATTCTCTAATACCATGATATCGTATCTACAGAGTGATAGTTTTGTTTCCTCATTGCCTGTTCTAATACTTTCAATTTCTTTTTGTCTTATTGCTATAGCTAGCATTTCTAATGCAATATTGAATAATAGTGATGATAATGGGTATCTTTGGTATCCTTACCCTTATCTTATTGGGATCAGCTCCATTCCAGATAATGCTTGATAATGTTTTTCAATAGATACTGCTTATCATTTTGAGGAAAACTCTATTATTCCTAAGCTTTTTAGTGTTTTTAATAGGAATGGGTATTGTACTTTGTCAACAGTGTTTTTTTTTATCTGTTGAGATAGTCATATGATTTTTGTTGTTATTGTTATTGATATGGTCAATTATGCTGATAGTTTTCCTTTTATGAAGCCAGCAGTGCATTCTTGCTTTAAATTCCATCTGGTCATGGTTATATGAACTTGTGATACATTGCTTAATCTCCTTGCTAGTGATTTATTAAAATTTTGTGTCAGTATTCATTAGGGAATTCGGTCTGTAGTTTTCTTTCTGTTTTGCTCTTCCTGGTTTAGGCATCAGTACCATATTTGTGTTTTTAAAGGAATTTGGCAGGACTCCTTCTTTACTTGTTTTTCCAAGTAGTTTATAAAGTATTGGAATTAATTGTTCTTTAAATGTTTAGTATAATTGTGAATTCATCTGATCCTAGGGATTTTTTCTTAAGGAGCTCACTGATGGCTTATCCAACTTTTTTTTTCTAAGACAAAGTTATTTAAGTATTCAATTTCATCTTCTGTTAATCTGAGCAATCTATATTTCTGTAAATAGTCATCCTTTTCATTTAGATTATTAGATTTTTTGGCATTTAATTGGGCAAAATAGCCCCTAATAATTGCTTTCATTTCATCTTCATTGGTGTATTCACCCTTTTCATTTTTTATACTGATAATTTCGTTTTCTTCCTTTTTAATTAACTGATGGTTTATTTTATTTGTGTTTTTCCCCCATATAATCAGGTCCTACTTTTGTTTATTAGTTCAATGCTTTTCTTACTTCCAGTATTACTAATCTCTTTGATTTTCAGTATTTCCAATTTGATCTTTAATTGGAGATTTTTAATTTGTCCTAGTTCTAGTTGTTTTCTTTTTTTTGGTTGCATGCTCAGTTCATTGATCTGTTCTTTCTCTTTTTATTAATATAATCATTTAAAGATATAAAATTTCCCCTAAGTACTGCTTTGGTTACATTCCTCAAATTTCCTGCAGCTGCAAGCTATAGTGCTCCTTTCTGCCTTAGAACTGATACCAGGGTCTCTGTTCCCTTGTGAGCAACCACACACACTCTTCTATGCCCTGGGACTGTGACCAGGGCCCCTGCCCTGCTGTAGCCTAAGCACTCATGCTCTCGTTTGCCCCGAAACTGTAACCCGTAGCTATGTATAGGCAATGCAACAGGACCTGCAGCCAGTGCCAGCAGAGGGTCCCCTGTAATCTCTTACTGACCAGTTGTCCGACTCCTTTACTGCCTCTGGACTGAGAACTCCCGAAGCTGCTGCTGCTGCTGTTATAGCCACCTTCAGCCTGCTGCTGGTGCTGCCTCAGCATGCGGTGCACTCCAATCTGGCCTCCACCCCTGGTGTCACAGACCTTTCCTGATGGACTCCTGAGTTATCTTGGGCTGGAGAAATGTTTTATCCCAACCTTCTTTTGGTTCTGCCACTCCAAAATTCACTTTGAGGTGTTATTTTGAAATTGTTTGGAAGGGAATGTTGGGAGAATTCAGCTGAGTTAGTGCCTGTACTCCATCGTCTTGGCTCCTGACCTCAGGGATCCGCTTTTCTTTTCAAACTTTTCCTGGTGGCAGCATTTTGGAGATGGTGGGCTTTCATGACTCCATGATACAGCTCCGTGACAATGCTTCTTCCTGATTGGTATCTGGAAACTCTGCAGAATTTTGACTAGCTTAATGATTGAAATTGCTAGTGCTCTGGACCAGGTCTTATAAGGTCGATTGATACTCCTTACCTCCTGAAAAGAACAGTTCCCTTATTAAGACCCCCTTTTCAAGGAGAAATCTGTGTGTCTGTGACTTGATGGTTCCATCTGTTGTGGTGCGCTATTGGCACTTTACAAGATAGAAAAATAGTTCTGGAGAGTCTGCATAGCAACTCCATTAGCAATCCTGGAAGAATATTAGGAATTTTGATGACTCTTGACTGGGGGGAGTAGTAAGGGAGGGGGTAGTGGGGAGGGGAGGTAGTAATTGCAGAAACCCTGCCTGCTGTCTGCCTCTACTCACTTTTCTTGGTATCTTGGGGATATCCACAGACATTACATCCATTCATGAAGCCAGAAACTCTCAGAATCTAGAGCAAATAGAGCTTTTCTAATTCAATAAATGTCATAATATTTTAAATATAAATGCTCCATACTATGTATTTCTTTAATCCTTGTAGTCTTTGAGTATATTTATTGAATTTTTGTGATCTTTAAAGCTATTCTCTTTAACTGAGAAAAGTGAGTATTTTCATAAAAATGGTTCTTCTGTTCTTTTCATCTTTCAGTGCTATCAATTGTCCTTATTCAGAAATCAATTTGAACAAAGACCGTATCCTCCCAGATCGTTTAAGTGGTGAGATGTCTCCAGCTAGCCCGTCATTAACAAGGAATAAAAAGACGGAAATAAATGAACGCTCCTCATCTCCTGAAATCAAGTAATTAAATAATTATAATAATAATGATAATGGTAATTAGTACAAGGATGTTATGAAATGCTGTTTTATATTTTCAAATGCATTGCCCACAATATTGCTTAAGTCTAAAATAATTACACAGTCAAAAATGAGAATATAAAATAATTTGAGTAGTGATTAACCTTCTTAAGTTTTTCTTAAGTATTTAATATTAATTAATTACTTAATTAAGTAAGATATATTTGTCCGGATCAGCATAACTAAGTCAGGATTGAAATAATTAATCAAAGAAGGAAGCTTAGAGATCCTTGAGTCTCTGGGACTTGACCATAGGTTTCCAAATTTCAGATCTTTTGCTTTTTCTCCTTTTTGGTGCCATCTTTCTTAAGCAAGTATTTATGTACTGGATGACAAAAATCTGAAAATACCATTTTCCTACTTGGACATCAATCAGATGGCCCTGGATGAATTGAGCAAACCAACTACAGTTGTATGGACAATGGCTTTTTTGTGTTCCTTGTAATTGTGAAACTCATTGCTGCCTTAGGAGCTTGATCAATTATCATTTAGTATTTGGATTCATTTCAAGAAATAGTATGAAGGAAAAAGAGACTGTTTTTTAACCAGTGCTGTTTAAGAATAAGAGGCTACTGAGGAATGTCTTTAAATAAAGTGGCCAAAGCCTTTATTAGTTGGAAGGGCTAAGATAAATAAAAGTGGATTTGGTAGAAAAATAATTCTAGATGTGAAGATTTTTGGAGATGTTTTTTAAAATGTTTTAAACCTGGACTAGTGCAGAGGTTTTCTGATGGTGAAATATTTGCATTTTATAACCTCCATGCTGTTGTAAAGTTGAACATCTTAAGTGATACTGCTAAAATTTCTTTGCCAACTAAATATCCATAAAATATCACCCAGAATTCTCTATAACATTTTTTGGCCTAAGTAGTGTTTATAAATGGCTTCATTCTCATGGAAAAAATTTTGCCCTTCAGATCAGGAAAAAAGTCCAGCAGCATACAACTTCAGGTATTAGCTACAATGATGAATCTTTAACCTTCAAACATTTAAATTAAGAAGACTTAGGGTTTGGATTTCAAAAGTCTTTCCGTTTGTTTAAAATATCAACAGAAAATGTCCTAGTCCTGAGCACACTGACTCCAAATCGTTGATTCAGAATCGATCATCTGGGAAATCTGTGCCAGAGAAAAATTTACAGGAGGATATGGAAGGTAAACCTCCTTACAAGAAGCCGCTGTTGTGTGATGATAACGAAAAGAAGTCATCTAGGTAATTTTCTTTTCAATCACTTTAAAAATAGTTGGGAATGAGCTTAATTCTTCTGCTCTTGGCAGCATATGTAAATCATGCCTACCATTTAAAGAATCTAAGATTTCATAAATAGATCTCATGTATATGATATTTGTTTGTGAAATTCATAAAAAACAGGAATTCTCCTAAATGCACTTCTCTGATTTTTTTTTGGTAAATATCTTAGAAATGATGATAACTCCTTCTTGCATCATTTCATCTAAACTACAAGTAATTGAATGTATTTATGTACTTAGAGGATACTTTCATACTTATGATAAATCAAACTTTTCTATTAAGCCTTAAACATGAGACTCTCACTCTAACACTGCTTTTTAATGGGCCAGATTTTTGGAAATTACTTTTAAAAAGTTTTAGAGTCTAAACCAGAATAGGTTTTGGGTTTGGCTTTTGAGGAAGGTTGGGGTAGGGATGGGAGAGTAAAGATTTTTTTATGTAGTTCATGATTTCAGATATGTTTATGAAGCTAAAATTCAGGTAGCATCAGAGCTAATAATACTTAAATTTCTTAACTAGATATTCCTTCTACATAATATCATCCAGAGTCACTAAATAACATTATAGCAGGTCCATCTTGTCCCTATACAACGAAATTTATTTACTAAAGTCCCAAAGGAACTTCACTATTAGAAAATCTTATCCAAAAGGTTTCAAAACATGGCCAATAGACCATCAAAGAGAAACTCCAGCCACTTCCCTTAGACTTATTTGCATTCTTAGAAGGTATAATTCACATTAGTTCAATTAAATTTTATACACACATAGTCAGTGCCTATTTTATGCAGAACAATGTTCTAGTTGTTGTGTCAGATACAAAAAAAATCAATAAGATATGGCCCTTGTCCTAATGGAACTTACAATCTAGTAGGGGAACACAGGACATAAATAAATAAATACAATATAGATTAGGGCAGGAAAAACACATTTGACAAGTACTAACAAAAGTACTGTACTGGATGCAAGGGAAAAAAAGGAAATTTCTGACTGGGTAGGTGGCATAGAGTGAAGGAGGGCTTCATGCTTGAGGCATCGTTTGAAGTAGGTCTTGAAAGATCTGTAGTATTTCAGTAGGCAGAAATTGGAAGTAGAGAGATTATAGACACAAGTAATGGAATAAGTAAAGGTGTGGAGGTAGGAAAGTGTGGAATGTACACAGACACTGGAGTCATCTTGTTTGTCTGGAACGTAGAACATGGGTTGGGTGTGGAGTTAGTGTGAAATGAGGTGACCATATTAGGGAGGACCTTGAAAGCTAGGTGAAGAAGTTTGCATTTTATTTGGTAGGTGGCAGTTGAAAGTAGCTAGATTAAGAATTCTTTTTTCAGACTAGTATTCTATCCATCCCAGTATTCTACCTCTGACAGAGCTACACAAGGTTGTGTTGTGGAAGGACGTGATTATCTTCCTTTTTATTAACTTAAAAGGTTGAGTGACCCCCAAATATTCATATCTTGCTTTTATGGATATATCTAAATAAGCACTTAATAAATGCATATTGTCTAGCTTCTCTTTATCTAAACAGTTTGTGAATCAGTTTATAATTTCTTCTTGTATCAGCTCTTGAGAAAATGACATAAGCTTGTTACTTATTCTATAAAATAATACTTTCTTGAATTGATATGAAACATACTCTGGTATCTTTGCCAAGGACCCAGATTGGGTCACAAAGAATTGGACATGACTGAAACAGCTGAACAATAAACAATATATATTTTTCTTCAGGGAATAAACTCTTATTCTAGTGTAGTGGGATTTGATGAATAATAAATGTATCTTCTCTTTGTACATAGTGTTCGTAATTTAAATCCAACAGATATTAATTTTGTAGACTTTAATCATATGATTCTCAGCCTCTGTCTTAACACATTCAAGAATCTTAATCCTTTTAATTTGTCCCTCTGGATCATCCTGAGGTCCATTATATCTTTCCTGAGGTTTAGTAACTGAAATTAAATGTTATCACTGGTTACTTCTGTGGCTCCCTTTATGTAAGGATTCCAGCCACCTAGGCAGATTATACTTCCTCCTGCCTACACATCCTATACAATTTTTGTCATGTTTTCCAAAAAAATCCTCTCCAGAGGATCTACTACATATGATAGTAGCTTTATTCTTTGCCCTTTTGATAATTCGGGGGTTATCACTTTATCACTTGGAATGCCTAGCTGTGTGAAGCTGGGTCCTGTGCTCTAGCTTTCTCTTAGCTGCATATTTCTGCCTGTCCCTGCTGCCCTCATTCCATAACAACCATTGACTGCAAAGATGGACAGACTAAGAGAGCACTGATACTAAAGAACTGATGTTAGTGCCTTCCTTCTATTGCTCTTCTCCAGTTTATTCTGCAGAGATCTTTTTTGTCCATAGGTGGGTTTTTTATGTTGTCTCCTCATTAGACTACTTTGTATCCTTAGCATAGGGCCTGGCATGTAGTAGGCACTTAATAAATACGTAAGGATTGAGCAATTTCCCCGATACATTCCAGCCCAATCTCAGTCCTATATCCAGATAGTTATCTATTGTAGCACTTGAGTCTAATTAGAGTACGTATGATAATGCAGTCTTCATCCATTGGTGAAGCATAGCAAATGGAAGCTCTTGCTATGCTTATTGATTTTATTGACACATTTGACATCTTAATAGCAAAATACAACCTCGAGGCCTCTCATTTACATATAAAATGAGACAAGATTCTATTAGTTCTCATAAAGATTTTTATAGAGATGTTATAGAGGTCATTATTTGTTAATGTATTCTTGGCTAGCACTTAAAAGATTATATATAATTTTTTATTCTTTTAGAAACTCTCCCTTTTGGAAATGTCATTTAAACCTACTTTTAATATTATATTGCCCCAAGCATAGATTTCTTCTGTATGTACAAGGTCAAATCTACTGATTTCATCTTCCTAAGGGCTATTACTACTTTACATTGTGCTCCAGGTTTACAGTTAGTAGACTATAACTATGATGATTGTTGAGAATAGATAACTGTAAAAGTGCCAGCATACCTGTTCTTCAAAAACCCATTTTGTTGTCTTTTTGGTTTAATAGCATAATACCAATAGCTAGAATTTATGTCATGCCCACTATGTAACAGGCATGGTGCTAAGTGCTTTACAAATATTATATAATTTAATCCTCACAACAATACTAGAAGGTAAGTGATATTATTCATTTTGCAGTTGAAGAAACTGAAGCAGACAGAGGTTACACAGCTGGTTAAGTGTCTGAGATTGAATTTAAATGTAGGTCTTCCTAACTTTAAGCCCAGTGCTCTATATATACTTAGCTGCTTCAGAGGCTCTAAGGAAAAATCTGTTAGCTTGATCACACACTAGACTCTATGTATACTTTCTTTTCCCATCTCTTAATAGTACCTTGCATGTACTAGGTACCTGATAAATATTTGAATCGAATTAATTGCCCTTCACTGTTTGCTAGGCAAAACACTGCCTGAGTCCATGCAGCCAGTTCTTGCCATTTTGTTCCTATCTTTATTTCTGTCATCTTCAGACCTCTGGGCAATTCCTAACTTTCTAAGAAGAACAGTTGTTCTCCTTAACCTTGGGTTTCTCCATGTGGGTCAGTAAATTTGAATGAGTATGTCCTTACTGTAAGGCAATATATTGGTCATAACTTCTTTATCGCTGTCTCTAAATTGGATACCAGTGAATCAATGCAACCCTAAGGTGTGAAAGGGAACTAAAATATATAATGTTAATTATAAATATGTTACAATGTCTCTCTTGTGAATGATAATACAGAATAGCCCTTTAACCTGTAGACTTAAAGTATGTATATCCTAGGCTACTCACTTCCCTTTGCCTTTAATTCTATCCAGGAATCTAGGCAGGAAATGGGCTGCTATAAATATTTTTGTATATATGTGTCCTATTCTTCTTTCTCCAGTGCATTTTGAATACAGATGTATTAGTGACTATGCTTTGTCAAAGGGTAAGCAGCATTAATATAACCTGATATTTTTTGAAGGCAGTTGTGTGACCATTTTTTTTTATCAAATTGCTGGTAGAAACATGAATTATTTGCCAATTAGTTCTCATTTTTCTGTCAAGCATTCTAGGTACATTAATGAATTAAATTGCTGATGATCTCCAAATTTCACAGGATTTAATGACTTTTTAATTAAGTGATGAATTAATTAGTTGATGATGGTGATTCCTTCTCCTGATTGTTCTGTTGTTCTGTGCGACTTTGTGATGTGATCACTAGAAGGCAAGGTGCCACTGCTTCCATGGGTGGATGCAGGCTGGCTTCTTCCTTTAGCTTCCTTCTCCCCATTCCTGGCCCGGTTCTCTTTTTGGTGGGAATAATCCCTTTGTTTATTCATTCACGTATTGGGTTTATATCAGAGAAATATATAATCCCTAAGAAAAAATTTATCTCCTCAAATTATACAATTTCCTTATGGGCTCTTTTATTGGGAAGAAGAACCTACATATCCTGTTGGGATAAAATACTTATACCTTATATTCTCATAGCATGTTATAATTTTCATTGTATTTTCATATGTTATTTTATTTGATCTTCATTTGAAGAAATCATGGCAGATATTATCTCCATTTTAAAGATGAGAAAATTGAAGACTGAAAGAGGTAAAATGATTTGCTTAAAGTGGCATAGTAAGCCAAAGAGAGTATTTCCAACATAGCATCATCCTCCTTTTCTCATGAAGACCTCTGGCTCTGTTTCAGAGGGAAAGGAGGTACTATGTGGTTCTATGTTTCCCTGTCTCATCATGGTTTTCTTTTTTTGGGGGAGGGGAGGCAGTTGGGGTTAAGTGACTTGCCCGAGGTCACACAGCTAGTAAGTTTCTGAGCCCAGATTTGAACTCAGGTCCTCCTGATTCCAGGGCCAGTGCTCTCATAGTATTTTTCCGATTTCCACCCTTTCCTATTAACCTTACACAAACTCTTCATTCTCTAGGGACTTTAGTAAAAAGGGGCACCGCTACGATGCACCTACAGTTGATTTTAGTTTTGACCTTACCAGACCCAAAACTTCATGCTAAATTCTACATTTCTTCTTCTCCCAAACATAGCCAAGCCCTAATAATATCAAACACCCTATGAGATTGAGTTTTCTGTTGAAGAGCATAACCAGTATAAAATTTTCATGTGATGTGAGGATTATTGAAGCTTTCTACTTAATTAAAAAGCAATTAAAACCTATGAAATTTAGAGATCGTCAGCAACTTAATTCATTAAAGTATCTAGAATACTTGATAGAAAAATGAGAATTAATTGGCAACTAATTCATGTTTCTACAAGTAATTTGAAAACAGAACAAAAAAAGTGTAGTTACACAACTACCTTCAAAAAATATCAGCCTATGTTAAGCTGTGTCTACCCTTTGATACAACATTACCATTACATCTATATTCCAAATCTGTCAAAGACATATATGTACCATAACATTTATAGCAACCCTTTTTGTGGTAGCAAAAAATTGGAAACAGAGGGGGAGTATCCATGAGATGGGGAATGGATGAACAAGTTGTAGTATATGAATGTGGTGGAATACTGTTGTTCTGTAAGAAAGGATGAAGAAAGTGGTTTCAGAAAAACCTGGGAAGACTCACATGAAGTGGTACAGAATGAAATGACAAGAACTTACCAATAACAACAATAATGTAAAAGCAAATGATTTTGAAAGACTTAGGAACTCTGATTGGCACAATAACCAAACACAATTCTAAATGATTCAAGATAAAACATGCTGTCTTCCTGCAGATACAGAAGCAGTGGGCTCAGAGTACTGATTGACACTTAACCTTTTTTTAGACATGGCCAACTCAGGAATTTGTTTGGTTTGGCTATACAATTTTGAGATGGGGAATTTTGATTTTTTGGTTTTTGTTTGTTTGCCTTCGCAGTGGAGGTGAGAGGAGGGAGAGAAAACAGATCTTTATGGAAATAAAATAAAATTTAATTTAATTTTAAAAAATGAGGTTCTCTTGAGGGCTGTTGATAACCTGACCCAGAGGATCAGTTGATATGTTTAGCAAGAAGTAAACCCTATCAGTTGTGTAATTATGTGCAACCTGTGTGATCTGGACCTTAGTAGAAAAGGCCAATTCTAGGGCCAGGAGGATGGAGCCTAGTCAACTGTTCAAACTTGTCCTGCAGGTGGGTCTGGGATAGGAAGTAAAATCCCCATGGCTACTCCACAGCCTTTCATTTATCTAGTTAACCAACTATTTTCATCAGTCGTTATTGTCCTGCCACGCCAGTGCCCAGCAGACTGACACCATATAGAACTGCTTTGCAACAATCTGATTTCAATTTTAAACCTTGTCCATTCTGCAAGTCACAGACATAACTAGTGTCTTCATTCTCAGCACATTTTCCAATCCTTATTTCTTCCTCCTTGGACTATTGCAATAGTTGACTAAATATTTACCTGCGTACTGTCTATATCTTCATATTCCCTGAGTCATCTTCCCAGTGCATCACTCTGTATTCCTTTGCTACTCAGAAACCTTCAGTGTCTCCCTATTGTTTTCCACATAATGAACAGATGCCTCGTCCTAGCCTTTAAGACCATCCATAGGCTGATTCCAACTTAGATTTTCAACTTTATTCTGCACTGTTCCCTAGTTTGCTTAGTTTTTGTTTCAGTTGAGCTAGCCAGTTCATCCCACTCATTTGACAGGTAAGGAATCTAAGGTTCAGACAAGTAGTGACTTCTGTAAACCTTTCTAAGGTGAAGCCAGAATTTAAATCCCCACCCTGCAACTCCCGCTCAGAGAAGTAGGTATTCTTCATCCCTTTGAGTATAGCTAGACCTCATTGAGGAGACCGTGGCCTGTTCTAAGTACACTGTCACCAACCAGTAAAAGCCTCTGGAGGCTCTCCCATCCAGGGATTCCTACTCTTTCTGGGCCTTGAAATAGGTACTGTCCATGACAGTTGGAGCATAAATTGCTATTACCTTCATGGTCTTTTTTGCTTGTGCTACTCGTGAGTGTTACAAATCACCATGACGAGTGTCAGATGAAATAGCATTTCTTTTTTTTTTTTTGTCTGTAGAGACATAAAAAAAATTAAGCTGTGCCAACTCCTTGATTATTTGTCATTTTGAGGACATCTAGGAGAGCTTCTTTTTTCATATTAAATTTTCTTTTTAAATTTTCAACTTAATCATCAACAAACAGAACTATTTTAATCATAATAATTATAATCACTGGTATTTTTAGTGTGATTCAAAGTTGGTGAAGTACTTTACATATGTCATCTCCTTTGATCCTCACAATAACCCTTTGAAGTAGATGCTATTATCCACATTTTGCAGATGAGGAAGCTAAGGCAGACAGAGGTTAAGTGATCTCTCCAGGGTCAGACAGCTAGTACCTGTCCAAGTTGGGACTTTAATTCAGGTCTTCCTGACTTCAGTCCCAACACAACTCACTATACCAAGCTGCAAAGAAGAACAAAAAAAGACTGTATAAAAAAACTATAAACTAGTGTTACGTGTGGATTTTTTAAAAGCAGATATTAAATTTAACAAGGAGGAAACAGAATTTTCCTATGAGTTGTTTTTCCATTCAGCTGAAAAATATATCTTCCTGTTTCATTTTTAGTGAAGATATTAGTACTTACATGGTTTTATTCTCCCAGTATCTAGTATTTATTACTGGACAAAGCTTTCATAATTGGAAGAATAACAGTTAAATTAATTTTTATGAAAAAGAATTTTTATGAAGTCTGTTACCTATTTTCCTACCTCTATCACTACAGAATTACAAGGGCCACACACCATTTGTCATTTTTGTTATTTTGTAGGTTATCATAGCGAAAAATCAATCACCTAGAGGCTAGCCTTCTGGTGATGAGCGTTCTCTACATTTAGTTAAGATGGCCCTCATCTAGAAGACATTCTGCTACTGGGACACTACCCAAAAGCCAGTCTGTGTAGGGTTTATGCTCTTTAGGAACTCAGTCATTTTCATTCTACATTGGGCACCATAATGGTCTTTTTTGAACGTCCTTCCACATAGTAAATTTTTAAGCCTCACTTTGTTGAAATGTACAGAAATGAAGTAAACATTATATAATTATAGGCATACGTAAGTGCTTACTTAAAATTAATAGTGGAAAGAAGGCCGAATTTGGTGCAAGAGGATTTGAGCAGAAACACCAGCTCTACCATTTAGTGCCTGTGTAGCTCAGGGCGAGTCCACTTCCACTTTGAAAACTTTAAAGAAATGTTAGCAATTTTTATGATTACTTTTGGATGGTTCTGACACCTGCTATTTCCACAAGTCCTTTTTCCTCACTGAATTTCAGTTTCCTCGTCTGTAAAATAAGAGAGTTGGACTAGAAAACTTCTAAAGTCTCTTCAGGCTCTAAATCTATGTACTTTAGAGCTCAATTGAAATTAATTAAAGCACATTTTAATTTTAAGGGCATTGTTTTATCCTTGGCCATATAAGGTCACTCTAAGAAGTTGGCTGAAAGAATTGTCTATAACAAAAGGGAACTAATTTATTACTTTTGAACCACACCCTGATTTCTGTTGATTTTTTTATCAGACCATCATGTGTAAAATCCTTAAATATTTCATCTGTTGAAATTCTGAATCATATGGGTACATTTTGTGTGTAGAAGCTATAATTTCAATTTGAGTTAAAATACTCCCATCTCTGGTGCCACCTGCTGTGATACCAAGGCAACCATTCAGAGTGAAGAGGAAAAAGGCCTGGATTATTGTATGTGTCTGTATAGTTGTTGGAACAATATTGGAGCAGAGATCTTATTTTATTTCTTTGAACACCATTAATTTCATACTCAAAGGACTCTTGTAAATACTAGAAAAGCAATAACATCTGTCTCTCTAAAACAAGTGTTTTGTTCTCAGTGCTCTGGTCTTCTTATGAAAGATACATCCATGACCTAAATCTCATTTCTTGTAAATTTTTCTAATTAGTTCACAGGTTTAATTATTAGTGCACCCTGAAGATTCTCTTTGGTGTCTTGATGATATCAAAATAGTTAACATTTCACATATTTTGCACTTCACCAACAAACTAGGTATTAATAAGCAAACTTAATGATTTTGTAATTGTCAATATCATAAAGCAATCTTTGACCAGATGACACAGTAGTGAATATTTTTCATAATTTGATGATCTCTAAGGTCCCTTCTAGCTCTGAAATTCTGTTATATTATGATCCTAATGGTTTTAAAGCCATAAACATTTAGCAGTAAATAAAACTGTTCTTGTACTTCATCTTAAAGGAAGTTCATATTTAAAACATTCTTTGAATGGTAACCATGGAAATAAAATTCAAACCTCATTGGCCACAGTTATTACTTCCTCCCTATCCCTTTCTCCCATTTCTTTCTTAAAAATTGCTTTTGTACTAAAGTACAGGGATTTAAAAATAAAAATAACCAAATTGCTTATAGACAGAGCAAAAATTCCTTGTAACCCCCTGTTCCCCAAGCCAGTACTTTTATTCTACTTCTTATTCACAGGCAATGTGCCTTTCCGTTAATTACTCATTTTGGCTGTGTTTCAGTTCTGAAGTGGCATCAACAAATCCAAACCAAGTTGTTGTGGCAGAGAAGGGAAAGATAATTTTCAACCACATCCCTGGCCAAAATAAAATTTAAGAAAACAACTCCTTGGTTATAGCCTTGTGTACCTCAGATATGAAAGGAAGTGCTGGCGGTTAGAGTGACACGCTCCTGAGTCTAAGGGCTGTCTCTGCAACTTCAACACACCATTATTTTATTTTGAGCTTAGATGCCTCTGAATTTTGTCACCTATCCATCTTGGTGACATTTTTTGGCAACTGCTAGTTGGGTTTTGAAAAGAGAGAATGGCCCGAGAAGATTGAGAGGACTTCAGAAATTAAAATAGAAGACAATATGGCCAAAAAATAATAATTTTGATGAGGAAGAAAATAGGGAGACATCTAAAAAGTGATTGTTTTAAAAAACGAGACTACTATTTTTTTAGAGACTACTATTTTTTTTAAAGACTACTGTTTTATTTTAAAGACTACTTTTTAAAAGGCATGTACCAAAGGTAGAAAGAATGGCACATAGCCAAGGATGAACATAAATCAAAGACCCTCAAATGGATCAGTGTCATCCCCAAATAGAAGGAGTGTGTGTGTGTGTGTGTGTGTGTGCGTGCTTTAATCCAAAATCTTGGTTTCTTTTTTTCTTTCAGCCTTTTGCCTTTATGCCACAATTATTACCCTGTAAACTCACTTCCCCTATTGAATCCTTCCTTGTCACTGTGACAGTGACACGAACATCTAAGAAAAGCCAGTTGACAGAGGAACCACATATTACAGATTATGGTGCATTCCTCATCTGTAGTCATAGAGTCAAAGTTCCAGAGCTGGAAGGGACCTCAAAGGCAGTCTAGCCCTTCCCTCTGCTTTTACAGAAAAGGACACAATGCTGAGAAGAGGGGATTGTGTTTCATCATCGGTTTTGCAGGACTGAGACTGTCCTTCACAGAGCCTCACAGGGTTTCGTTGTTGTTTCAGTTACTGTAGTAACCCAAAATGTGTGCATATTGCTATTTTTGTTCTTTCTTCACAATGCATCTCTTCAAGATACTAGTTGCCTGTTTCTCTGAATTCTTGATATTTATTGTTTCTTATGGCACAGTCACACTATTAAGTTTTGTTGTTCAATTATATTTCAGTCGGGTCTGACCCTTCATGACCCCATAATTTCTGGGTGAAGATACTGGAGTGTCTTGCCATTTCCTTCTCCAGCTCATTTTGCAGATGAGAAAACTGAAGCCAACAGGGTTAAGGGACTTGCCCAGGGTTACACAGCTAGTGTCTGAGGCCAGATAGGAACTCAGGATGAGTCTTTCTGACCCTATGCCTGCACTTTATTCACTGTACCACTTAGCTGCCTCTCCATTATATTAATATATCACAGTTCAGCCATTCCCCAGTTGATCGGCACCTATTTTAGCATTGGGAATATTAAAAGCTTCAGTTGAAGCTTCTTAAACATGCTAAGTATGATAAAAATATGTATAGAGAACTGTCACCTCTTTTTTTTTTAGAGGGAGGAAGGGGAATTGGGTTTAAGTGACTTGCCCAAGATCACACAGCTAGTAAACATGTCAAGTGTCTGAGGCCAGATTTGAACTTAGGTCCTCCTGACTCCAGGGCCGGCGCTCTACTCACTGCGCCACCTAACTTCCCCTGTTGCTCACCTCATCTATAAAATGGTGGTAATCTGGAGTCAGGAAGATTCATCTTCATGAGTTCTAATCTGGCCTCGGGTACTACTAGCTGTGTGGTCCTGGACAAGTCACTTAACTCCGTTGGCTTCAGTTTCCTCCTCTGTAAAATGAGCTGGAGAAGAAAATGGCAAACCACTCTAGTATCTTTGCTAAGTAAACCCCAAATGGAATCGTGAAGAGTCAGATATAACTGAAGTGACTAATCAGCAGCAAAGTCGAAGACCTTCCAGTACTGTAAACCCTGGCTATTATTATTGTTGCTGATGTAGTTACAGTTCAGTATTCAATTAAAATTCAATAAACTTTTGTTCAGTGCCTACTATGTACCAAGCAGTGTACTAAGCGCGGGCAATATAACTAAGAACAAGACAGTCTCTGTCCTCAAGAAATTTACAGACTAGTAAGGAAGACAACCTCCAAAAGATAACTGGAAAGGAGGGGGTGGGATGTTGTGTGTGGCGGTGGGGGGTGGGGGTGGTTCGGAAGACACCAGGGAGGAAAATGAAACCAGGCAGAACTTCAGATGCTAATGTTATTGTATTATTTTTTTGTTGTTTTTTTTTTGTTAATAATAATAAATGTGTATTTCAAGCAATTAGAATATCAAGTAAGAGACAAGTTCCCCCTGCTTGGGAACAAATAGTATAACGTTTGACAAATAAGAAAAGTCAAAACTACTATTTGCTCCTGCCTTTTCTAACATGGGGAATTTCATCTTCAAATGGAATATAGTTTGTTAAAAGAAAGTGGAAATCCAAGGTAAGGGGGTATTAAGAGGGAACTCTAAATGAGTTTAAAACTCCAGGCCTAAGGTGATATAAGAACTTGCAGGTATGCTTCACTGTCAGTGAATATTGAAAAAAATTTTGGAATTGGAGAGAGTCCAGGAGATTGTGAGGCCTAGGGCTCGTAACAGCCTTGCCTAAGACTACCTGGGTAGGAATTGCCATGAGTAGGAGTTGACCTGACCCTGGAGCTGGTGTTCTTTTAACCACACTACACTAACTCTCTCAGCCTTAGTTACCTCATCTTTGAAATGGGGATTTTGAAGCAGGGAGACCAATTAAGATGCTTTTTGCAGTAGTCCAGTGGAGAGCTGATAGAAAGTCTAGAGTAGTGGCAGCTGTGTGTGTGAAGAGATACCCTGCAGGTAGAATCAGTGAGAGCTGTTACCTAATGGGCTGTTGTGGGTTAAGGGAGAAAGTGAAGAGTTAAGGTTCCCTTGGGGAGTTTTGTGGAAAGATAATGAATTCCATTTTAGACTTGTTATGGTTGTGCCAAGCATATAGTAGTGGCTTAATAACTGTTGATTAAAATACCTACAGAATATCAGATTTGTAATGTCTAATAGGCAGTTGATGATATAGGACTATAGCTCAGGGGATAAACCAGTGTTGGTTTTATAGGTTGAATTTTATCTTCAGAAGTGATAATTAAATTCATGATGAAGTCACAAAGAGAAAAAGTAAAGAGAGAACAGGGTCCAAGACAGAGCAATTTGATAGATCAGAGGAGTGCCATAGATATAGTATGTATTTATTACAGCAAAGTACCTGACCAGGACTCTCATGACATCTTAGTGGATAAAAGGGAACGATGTGGGTTAGATGAGGGAACAGTTAAGTGTGTTTGTATTTAGTTGAATAAACATAACAAAAACTGGCAATAAATGGATCCATCTCAGTCTAACGGGAGGTCACTGTAGTCCCACTATACTCTGTGATGGGCAGGAAGACTACAAATGGCATACATTCAATGTGAATTGTAGCTTCTCTAAAGAAGAACCGCTAAGATGGGGAGGGTTCTGGAAGCCTTGTCATATGAGGGACAGGTGTTGGAATTGGAGCTGTTTATCTGGAGAAGAGAATACTTGGGGGGGGGTATGATAATTGCCTTTAAATATTTGAAATATCATTATGTGTAAAAGAATGTAGACTCTTTCTCTGTTGTTGGTGAGAATTGATAACAGCAGATTTGGACACAATTTAAGAACATTCCACTAGTTACAGCTGTCCAGTAATAAATAGAACGGGCCCCTTTTGATGCTTTGAGTTCCCCTAAATGTCGCCAGACATACTTGAGTAGAGACTGGAAAACCCTCTCAGGAATATTCCATAGAATGAGAGCTTGGACCAGGTGGTCTAAGGCCACTTCAGGCACTAAGTCTATACAAGGTATTAGTGTCTCATTTTTATGCTAAATTATCATTTCTGGTTGTGCAACCTTGAACAAATCACTTAATTTCTCTGGGCCTCCCATTTCCTCACCTGTAAAAATGAGAGAACCAGGAGAAATTTTGACCAGATGATTTCAGAGATCTCTTACAGCTCTAAATCTGTAAACGTATGATTGTCAATGCATTCCTGATTATCAAGCAAAATTCCCTTCTCCCCCATTTTTTTTCCTTTGTAACAAGAGTTTATGACCTGACCGTGTAGCTCACTGAGTATTACTTTTAAGTGAACAATAAATGAGGCCAGAGAATTACATTTTATGTAGCAAAAAACAAAGCACTTACATTTACTGCTATAATGTTTACCTCACTAATATTTACCCAAATGCATAGTAAGACATCCAGAATGTGATGCATAATTATAGAAGAAAAAGAGAATTATAGGTCAGCGAAGTAATATAGCTCAGTAAAGAAAGCCTCTTATCCCTTGTTTGGATTTTAGTATGCTTTAATTAGATGCTAAATAATATTCTTTAGTAAGAAGAGTTTTATTTAGCTAAAATTCTGTAACAGTTCCTGCTGAGGAAATGTCAAAATAAATTGGTCCTTTAGAGGAGAAGTTATTTAAAAGGCCTGGAATTCCAAGAGGGAAACCAATTTTTAGTGCGTGTAGAAATCAGGGCTCCTTATTTATTGGAAACAGGAGCATCTTCTCTCTTAAGATAGAGATGGTAGTTTTCATTGTTAACACAATCAATGGCAGTGTCAGTGCTGCCATGAATATGTAAGTACTTTCACATTCTTAAGTACAGTTCTTCACAATAACAAATGTTGTGCTATCAGCCTGAGTATATTAGATTTTGATTTAGAATAGAATCCTACCAATGAAATATGGCAGAAAGGAAAAAAATCCCATATTTTGACCTAGAGAAAAATATATTATGACAATTTTTGGAAAGTGTTTTACAAGTATAAATCTTTTTTATAATTGCAAGTATATATAATCAATAAAAATTTATATATGGTGATTTATGGTTAACACAGTACTTTCATGTATATTGACTTGTTTAGATTTGTGAAGCAGTTTAAGAAGGGGGAGGGTTAAGAGACTTTCCTAGATTAATTGAGTAATCCATGGTCATAGACTTAATAAGTGTGAGAATAGGATTTCACCCCCAGTCTTTCTGACCCCAAGGCTATCCTGCTATCCATTATACTATGCTGCATTCATGTTACTAATTAAAAAAACAAATTCTACAAGAAAGACCTTTAATGTATTGGGTAGAATCTCATTCTAGAAAAACTTGAACAGAGAAGCACAGGATATGAAGGTTACCATCTTTGCTAATAAAATTATAGTTCTTGCAAAGTTTCAAAGGTAAATAAATATATGTATATGCATACACATATATATGTAAATATATACATATACACACAATACATACATATATACATGTTTATTTAGATAGATGTCTGTCTGTCTCTGTATTTAAAACCAAGCATTTTATCCAAATGGTCTCAGGGTACAACACAAAATAATTCGAAATAAACGAGTTAAATGTGAGTAAAAATTTAAATATTTTGTGATGAAAAATCATGAAATGTTATAGCTAAAAATAGCAGCTATCATTTTACTTCTGTTTTGGACTAGAATAAACATTCAGGAAGTTTGAGAGACACTTCCTTCTTTTTCTTCCTTGCCCTTAAAATGTTCTTATAAGTAAGTTTCAGTGACTATATCGTAGAGTACTTGGATGCTATCTAAAGCGTTAGGAGAGATTTATGCGTTTATCCTGCCATTTGGATTTTGAACAAATATTATCCCATTTAAAGTACGACTATGTTGATACTTTGGAAGAGCACTTAGGTCTTCCTTATATTTTCTACTGAAAAGGATAAACTTAAGTGTCATCATAATAGGAGAAAAATGCATAAGGGGATTGTGTAGGTAGAAGATGCCAAAGAAATACATCATTCCTTCCAACAGTAGGCTGCAGTGCTCAGAGGATTAAGGAAAGAATGTGTAGCTTGTAGATTTTGAGAACATTGGCCAATACAGATCCACATTTAGTGATTGTTTGGAATGACAGAGTGAAAGTAGGAGCAATATGTGTGTTTTCTGTATGGTTATGCTCACCTCCAAACCTCTTCCAGAAATGCTGAGTGGAGTGTGTGGGCTCTGAGTTTGTTGGGCATGTGTTGGTCTCTGCTTGTGTTCATTCACCACATGGGAACGGGTGCATTCACCCTGTAGGATTTGGTTTCATGAATACCTGTCGGGGACATTGGAAGCTCCATCCTGGACAAGATGTTTGATAAGATTCATCCGTGATGAGACAGTCCTCACTGGGAACAACTAACATGTTCATTTGTTGTTATTACTCCACTACTCCAAACTTCCTCATTTCTGTCAAGAACACAACCATCCTTGTACAGTTTACAACCTTGGAGTTTTCTTCAATTCCCAACTCCTCCAAAACCAAGCATAGAATTGGTTGTTAAGTATTGTACATTCTGCCTCCACAATATCTCTCCCCTCTTTTCCTCTCTACGTACCCTGACACCAATCTGTTTCTAATCCCCATTATCTCATGCCTGGATATTACAGTAGCCTCTTGAGTTGATCTTCCAGCCTCTTGTCTCCCTCTCCCTTCTCCAGTCTGTCATTCACAAAGGGATCTTCCTGAAACAAAATGCTAATCTTGTTAACCCCCTTGCTCTGCAGGCTTCAGTGATTGCCTATTATCTCTAGAATTAAATACAAATACTTTTCTTTGTTGGTTAAAGCCCTTCACAAACTGGCCCCAGCCTACATTTTTCATCCTATCACATATTATCCACACTTTCAGTGACCATGCCAAACTGTTTTACCCCATTGCCTTTGCAGGGGGTTTGCACTTACCTGGAATGCTGTTCCTTCTCACTTGTGTGTCATAGAATCTCTGGTTTCCTTCAGAATTCTCAAAGCTGTCATCTACTGGAAGCCTGTTCTGGTTCCTTTCCTTCCAGTTGCTTGTACCTCCCCACCACCACACACACACACACACACACACACACACACACACAGAGCATTTAAGTACTAAAAAATTAGCTGCCTGGAACATTGTAAGGTTCCTTGATTTTCTTCAATCCCAAGACTTCCTGAGTCCAAGACTGGCTTTATATCCATTGGGACACAGTGTTTTTCATTGATGTTATTATTGTTATTAAAATCCCCTGAATTGTTGCTGTTACTGTTAACCAAATCCTACTGTGATACTTCTTTATGTGATGGAAGTGATCTTTGGTTTCTAAGTGCCATGCCCGTGGAGCTCAAGCTCTGGTAAGTCCTACCAAAAGCTCAGCATATAGACCTAGCAACAAATTTTGTGTCTGTTTACTAAAGTCATGGGAACAAAGGATTCAAGGTCAAGGTTGGAGATTGGTTAACTATAGGAGCCAGATTGGAAAGGGAGGAAAGGGAAAGGGAGGCCAGACCAGGGATTGTAGACTGTGAAAACAAGAAATACTAGAAGGATTAGAGGTCTCAGTGAGGATAAAGTGGAGGTTTAGGAAGGGTGAGGCAAAGAGAGAGAAAAGAATGAGAGGTTATGATCAGGAATTTCAGGGTTCAAGGTCACGGAAGTAGTGCTGCTGAGGCCTGAGGTGTGACTACACCTTGGGTAACCAAGGTAGAATGAAGAATTTTAGGTTAATCAGAAAATAGTTTTTAATCATCAAGTGGTTTAATAGTTAATCAGAAAGTAGTTTTTCATCTCTAATCCCTTATGATCAAATTAATTTCTTCTGAATGTCATTTTAGTAACTTATGATGGTAATTAAATCAGTCCAATTTCAGATGGGTAATATTTTTTTTTATTGTGGCAGTTGGACCTCAGCTGAAAAGCTTAAGCTCAGATGATTGAAGCTCTTAACAAAAAGTGCCCTTATAGGAAATGAGTAACACTTTTTTGAATATTTATCGTGTGTTCAGCATTGTGTTGTAAGTTCTTTGTCTTGCTATTCCATTTAGAAGTCCAGAATAAAATAAGTACCTTTGTCAACAGAACTACAGAACCCTTTTAAAATTGTTTATGATATGACTTATTTCTGAAGTTTTTAGTCACATTTAAAAATACATAGTAGAAGTATGATCTCTATACTCAAGGATCTTGCTGTGAGACCAGTAATCAAACTATTTCTTCCCATTGCTACTGGAAAAGGAGTGATAATTTGCTTCCCTATGGCTTTACTCACAATCCCTGTGACACCCCAGACCAAAACACCCGTTCCTGGCCACCACTTCCCTATATTTTCTGTCTCCCCATTTTAGGCATAAATTCCTAATGGACAGGGACTATCTTAACTTTTGTATTTATAGACCCAATGCATAGCAGAGTGCCTGCCTGGTATGTTAACACAGCCAACAATTAACAATGGAAAGTAGAATATGAAAATAGTGTCAAATTGTATTGAATTGTATAATTGTGTTTTGTGTTCAAGAAATTCAGATGAGAGAGATTTAAAATCATCATAGAACTCGGTCTGAGTCTAGAAGGATTAGTAGAATTTGGTAGAAAAGATTGTAGTTCCATTAAGCTGACATTTAAAATAATTATATATAAGTCCACCCTTTAGTTTCTTCGTCCCAAAATAATGAGGTTGACTTTTGTCTCTGACTTGAGGGTAAAGGTCTCTGAACTGACACAAGACTCAGAAATTCTACCTCGTTTTGGAATGTCCCTGGGATTCAGCCATGGGTCATCCCTGAATAGGAGAAGTATCTTGTAGGTTAAAGATGAACTGGCCCTGGTCTTTTTTTTTCCAACTAACACTTTCTCCTGGAATCCAGTAGATTAAAGATGAAGTGACCCTGGTTTGGGCCTAAATTAGGCCACTATCAGTCTATGACTAAACCTCCAGACCCAGGTAATTGTCATGAGCATAAACTGTTCTTTTAATACTTGCTTACCCTCTCATACCACAACAGTATACTAGTAGTGCAATGTGAATGAAACTGCACATGCACAAAATAAGCCTGTTTGTAGATGGAATGGAAAGCTGAATTATCCAGGACAGTTAACAGTCTTAGAAACAATAAGAAGAAAAACTGCAACCCTTTTTTTAAAAAGAAAATGAAACACGTCTTGAAGAAAAATAGAGATGTCTATTCCTTTTCTTACCGTTATCATTTGCAGTATATAGAATGCATTGTGCACCTTTATTTAAAGAGCTATAGCTATTTTGTCTGTGATTTTTAAAAATATTGACAAAAGAAACAGTGCTGCTAACAAACATTCATGAGATTTTATTCATTGTATTAAATCACTGAAATTCCCATTTTTATCAGAGAACAGCACATTGAAGATAAGCCTATCAAGGAAGAAAGTGAAGAAGGGATAAAAAATGAAGTGAGAACTCCAAATCAAACCAAAGGTAACTATGACATTCTTATATTCCTGACCTATTTTTATGACATTGATTTTATATTGATCATCCTAAATACTAAAACTGAATGAAATATAAAATCAGTTTGATTATAGCAGTCAGTCAGTAATTTTTACACATTAAGTACATTTGGTGATATTTCATTACATAGATTTAATTTTACTGTGGGTCAGATCATACCTACTGACATGTAATAACTACACTCACAATAAGCTTGATATATAACTTCAGAGAGCTATAAAATGTTATTAGCCCTTTCTCCCATCAGGGCCAGTGTTATAAAGTGACCTCCTTTTTGTATCTTCTTCTATATTTTAAAAACTCATCTCTTAAATATTTTCTGTATTTTTTGAAACAAAAGCAGCATCTCAGTTCAGACAATATCATTTCCACTTCATTAAAATAAATCTCTCGAGTGATTCATGCTGTAACAGTGAGAGAATTCTGTATTTTAAATCGTGTTGGATTCAATTGTAAAGACCTTTGACTTTTAAATTGCTCAATTTTAAATCAAATTGGAAAGTGTTAAGAATTATGTGTTCCATATATAATTTACATCTGATTTTATAATTGTTGGACATTGTTTTTGTAATGTATCTGCTTGATGATATCGTTAACATTTGCCTGAGTGCTTCTTGGTACTTTGACCTTGCATATGCATTTTTATTTTTCAATTACATAAGAAGCAAGAATGCTTTTAATATCACTGCCCTCATGTAAATGACATATCCCATAAGTGATGTTTTTGTGCTTTTTCATCTGATTTTAGTTAAGCAATTTTAAAAATTAACTTAACAATTATCTCCTATGTAGTTATCAGCATCTTGTTCGTACTTATTGTGTCTGATCATTTAAGTGGGCAGAAAATTGCTCAATTCTGAAGGCTTGTGCATTCTTCCAGATCAATAAGTTACAATTCAGTGTATTTAAAGAGCTAGAAAATAAATTCTTATTACATATGAAATAACATTAAAATGTAACCCATTCATATATAAAGGAATTTCCTAATTTACTGGAATTTAATGGAATTTCCTGTTTTTTAATCAGGCTTCCAAAAGCTCACATGAGATTACAGCCATTTTTTCATCAGTACAAGCCTAGATATTTTACTTTTTTCACTCATCCTGTTAAAGGGTCCCTTGAACTTGTTCTTTTGAGTTGACAGATAGGAATCAATCAGTAAACATTTATTAAGTACCTACTGTGTGCCAGGCACTGTGCTAAGCACTGGGGATACAAAAAGAGACAAAATTCAGTTCCTTTCCTCAAGGACCTTACAGTCTTAATGAGGAAGACAACATGAAAACACATCTATACAAAACAAGCTATATACAGGATAAATAGGAAGTAATTAACTACATACAGAATAAATAGGACAGCCAGAGAAAATTCATGGAGCCAAGATATGGAGTATCTTATTCATGAAACAGCCAGCAGGAGGCCGGTATCACTGAACTGAAGAGTACATGTTGGGGAGTAAGGTTGAGAAGACTGAAAACCAAATGGAGCATTTTATATATATTCCAGGAGGCAATAGGGAATCCTTGGAGTTTATTGGACAGGGAGTGACATATTTGGACCTGTACTTTAGGCAAATCACATTCGTGGCTAAATCAAGGATGGATTGGAATGGAGGAGAAACTGGAGGCAAGCAGACCCACCAGCAGGCTATTGCAGTAATCCAGGTGTGGGGTGATGAAGGCCTGCACTAGACTTTGACTGTGGGTATGGATTAGGAGTGTTTACTGAGGAAGGAGTCCAAGGTGACTTCTAGGTTATGAGGAACTAGGGACTCCCTACGGAACTGAGGGACTGACTGGAGGATGATGTTGCCTTCCACAGCAATAGGGAAGGTGGGAGGAAGAGAACCAAGAGAGTACTGTTTTTGTTGTTTGCGTTTGAATGTGTCTGCTTAGGGCAGTGACTGGCACGTGTTTTAAGTACTTAATGAATGCTAGTTGACTGACTAATGGTGTCATGAAAACCTAGATGAGAAAATGACCAGGAGAAGAGGTGATGGAGACAGTAAGAAATCAAGAAGGATGAGGATTGAGAAAAGGCCATTTTAGAGTCCATAATTAAGATGTCTTTGGTAACTTTCAGGAGAGCAGTTTCAGTTGAATGATGAGGTTGAAAGCCAGACTGCAGAAGTTTTAGAAGAGAGAAAGAAGAAAAGAAGTGGGAGGCTGATTTTAGATGGCCACAAAAGGGAGAAGAGACATAGGATGACAGCTAGCAGGGACAATTAGGTCACGTGAGTTTTTTAAGGACAGGCAAGACATGAGCATGTTTGCAAGCAGCAGGGAAGCAGCCAGTATTTAGAGAGAGATTGAAGATCCATTGACTTAGCAATGAGCCATACTTGTGATATTCCAAGTCTGAGTCTAGGCGGCCAGTAGTAAACTATATTTTGCTAAAACCTTGTATTTATATAATACCTATTGCTAAGGGACGTAGTACATATTGTAAGCATTGCGCCATATGTCCTTTAAGAATTTCTCCTTTTTTAGATACTAGTAGAATTTATTTGCCAGACCTTGTCTTCTTCTCCTGTGATAGCCTTTAGGAACCTAGGATTGCTTCCATACTGTGATATAGCATCAGAGTGCTTGTTTTTGGGAGGTCTTTGTAACAAAATAGGAACTTTAAATATTTATTAGTTGAAGGGAATGAAATTAAAGAAGCATATGTAATTTGCAATTGCAAATAGGCAGCATGGTGAAGTACATGGAGAACTGGCCTCAAAAACTGGAAGACTTGGGTTCAAGTCCTGCCTCTGATTAGCCACTGGCAGTGTCACTTAACTTCAAAGTACACCAACCTACGTTGGTAGATGGAGTTTCCTCACCTAAAAGTTTTCTGTACCAGTGAAATCGATCCAGTCCCTGTTCCCTGTGCTTAGTCAGTAAAACTGGTTTACTTCTCAGGGCATCAATTTCCTTACCTGTAAAATAAGGAAGTTGAACCAAATGACTACTAAACTTGCTTACAACTCAAGATCGATGAGCTGTGGAGTTGAAGATGGCTCGAAGAGAGAATTTTTTGGAGTTAGTCATAGAACAGCAGTCAAACTAATCTGTGGACTTATCTAACCTCTATCTCATTGTCCTTCTTTTAAGTTTGTTATACTTAAGTTTACCTCATTTGACACCATATCATTAGCCTTTCTGCTACCTATTCTGTTTTATGGCAAAAGAGAGCAATTTGGAACCTAGAAGCAGAGCTGGCAAGGATAGAGTTCTTCATCCTTACCCTATGTACACAGGGTGGCTTTTGGGATGCTCAGGGGTCTACAGGAAGTCAGCAATGCACTGTTTAAAAATATATACCTAGGAGACAGGCTAGATTTGATACCTAGGTGCAACCTACTGTGTACTGTATTTGACTCATGGGGCTTCTCGCACCATTTCCTTATTTGATGCATGGAAACGTTGGGGTAAGAAGGACGAGATGTGTGAGGACATTAGAAATCACATACAAATACTCCAGTAGCAACACCTTACTCAGAAATAAATATGTTTGAAATGGGGCAAAAAGGCTGATTGTTTTCACCTTATTCTGAGTAGATAAACTTATTCATAAAAAGGAAGAACATTCATTTTTCTTCCCAGTTTTCCTTTTTTTTTCTTTCCTAACAGGAAAGAGCAAAAAAAAAATTTTGCTTTGAAATATATTGTGAGGTTTTTCTTGGTATTTTATATTAGTCAGTTTGAATAAGCAAACTGCAGTTTTTCCCTGTGGGCTTAGATAGAATATTTTAATCCACAAATGCCTACAAAATTGTTCTATATTTTATATCAATTAGGAAAAAAATGAGGGGAAAAACAAGTTAGGGGCTGGGTTAAGACTCTAATGGGTATTTTTTTTTAATTTTTTGAGTCTATAGTCATAGCTGCCTGACTAAATAATCACATCAGGATACCATTCATTTTTAATGAGCCTTAAAAATAACTTCTGCTAGGCTGTATGGAAAATTTGTTTTCCTGACACACTTCAAGAACGTACAAAGGGGTTTTAGATCCTACCACCCAACCTCCTCTCCCACAGATAGAATTTGACACATTTTTAAACACTAATGACAGCTCTGCCGAATTTTTCACTTTGAATTCATCCCTTTGCTCCTCTACATCCCTTGCTGTACTGAAAAAGTGTATAAAGGAAGTATGAAGTCAAATGGATTAAGAATAACAATTTACATTTATATGTATTTTTTCACTTATAGAGCACTTTACTCACATTATCCTGTTTGAGGCATGAAAACAGTTTGAACCTATCTCCTTTGCTGAAATTTAATCTCCAGGCTCTCAGAGAAGTTCAGTAAATTATACTATGCAAACAGACAGTTTGGGAAGGGAGGGACATATAAGCCTGGTATTCCCAGAGCTACAGAAATGCATAAATGAGATGTTATTCTACAAATATGTACACAGATTTTTCTTTATGCTTGGCATTATACTAATACTTTAATCCAAAATCCATTTGAATTTTTCCTGTAGTCTCTTCCACATATTAAAATCAAAGCATGGAGTAATTTTTCCCCATATAATCCAAGATGAAATTTCCCACTGAATCAGATGCCAGTTTATCTATCCTGTTATGTTTGAATTTACTCAACAACTGGCTTTTGTTTCTAGGGTGCATTTTTTATGGGAAAGATGTTGAATCTGACTTAGCAATCAGATTGATTCTGTTCTATCACTCTATCAATCGAAAAAGTAGCTCATTTTCTTGTATCAGATATGAATTACCAAAAGGGCCAGATATTCTTAAAATGGAAAAAAGGTGTGAAAATAGGGGGAGGGGGAATTGTCAGAAGATATCATCTGGCTTATATAAATCAAAGATGAGCATTTTGTTGTATATGAGTTCTACTTTCCATAGCCTGAGATAAAAGATATACCCAATTAGACATATGTAGTGGATACTCTGAAAACTTTGAGCTGGTCCTGTCTTTTTAGTTATTGTGGTTCTGGTTCTAAAGACCAGTGTAGGAGGAATACAGACAAAGTGGGACCAACACAACTCTTAAAAGGGAATGGTGAAAATGGAGTTGAGCTACAGTGATGAAGCAAACGGTGCAAGTGTGGATAGAAAAATTTCAGAAGAGGAAATGTCCAGGTTTGTTGTGTTGCAGATAAAACAGAATGCCCATTTTAGAGGAATTGAGCATTGTCATGGTCTCGTTAGTTCCTAGGATACTTATTCTCTCTAGAGGACAGGCGCTACCTGTGGACTCATTTAAAAATACTGCATTTCAAATAAATACTTATCTCTTAGCAAAACCTGAGAAGAATAACTCCAAATTGTTCTTTGTCTATCTATGTTTGATATCTGAATCATTTAGAGGAGGTAGAAAATGTGCTCATATTGACACTTGGCTTTTTTTTTCACCCTTTGAAGGGCATTTTCTTTTCACTATTCATTTTACTTTAAATCCAAGATCTTAAGAGTTTTACAACTGAAAAAGATCTCAGAGTTCATTTAGTATAATTGTCACATTTGACAGTTGAGGAAACTGACGACCATAAATGTTAGATCATTTGCTCAAGGTAACACAGCTGAAAGAGCTGGGACTAGAAAGAACCTCCAGGACAGTGTTCTTTATATTATAGTAAGTGGTAACTTTCTTCTGGGAGATTTATTTTTGGAAATAAAGGTCTATACATCCAATTTTTTTCACATGTGCCTTTCTAGCACCCATTAAATCATGTTTGGGGAGAAAGTAAGAGCAATACAACAATGCTTGCTTCACATAAAATTCTTATTAAATTTATAGATGAGAAAAAAATCACAAACAATATTTGGGGACATTTAATTTCAGTTATATTGAAGTAAAGTGAATTTATTGTCATTAGATATTCCAGGTGTTTCAGAAACAAATCGGAATCAAATTCTAGTGAAATCAACATATTCCAGTTGGTCTGTGTGGTCCTGGGGCAAGAGAGAGAGAGAGAGAGAGAGAGAGAGAGAGAGAGAGAGAGAGAGAGAGAGAGAGAGAGAGAGCGAGAGAGACAGAGAGACAGAGAGACAGAGAGAGTGTGTGTGTATGTGTGTCTGTCTGTCTGTCTTGTTTATGTCTTGCTGGGTCTGTCTTGATTTCAGTGAGTAATTTATCTTGTGTTTGTTTACCTGCCAGGTATAGGTGCAGAGCCAAGTTCACAGCAGGCTCAGCGCCGGTCAGCTGTCTTCCTCTCCTTTAAGTCACCAATTCCTTGTCTGCCCCTGCGTTGGGAACAGCAAAGCAAACTTCTTCCAACTGTGGCTGGAATTCCTGCCAGTAAAGTTTCCAAGTGGAGCACAGATGAGGTGCCCTTGGTTTTCTTTACAGATTGTGAGGGGAGGGAAAAAAGGGAGAAAGGAGGAGAAAGGAATAGTGATCTGTGATTTTTTTTTTCCTCTAAGAAGAACACTTCACTTTTCCTTAGTGGGGAATAATGAGGCCTGGGGATGGGTAACAAGAACCATTAAATTAAGTATTTTAGACCAGTAACATTCAAATTCTTAGTTGTGAAGTTGAAATTCTGATGTGATCTTTTTTTTGAGCAGGTGTCAGAGTTTATACAGAGCTTACCTGGGTGTGAAGAACATGGCAAGGTGTTTAAGGATGAGGTAAGTACTCTACTCAAGTCTAACAGGTGGTTTAGTGGATTTAGAATCCTGAAATGCTGTGGTAAGTAGTTGGGGAGAAAGGAGGATGGTAATCTAGGTAATAGGATTGTAAATTGCTAAGTTAATTTTAATTCCCTAAATGAGTAGGAGTTAATGAACTTATATAAATTTCTTAGTGTAAATTGTTAAATCCTATTATATTAGCTCTGTAGTGTAGTAATAGGCACATGATAAAAACCTTAATGGAATGTATTTGTATAGTATATGGCACAATGTAAGAGCTAATTTAAGTTTGAGGGGTTTGTTATATTGTTTTGTTTGTGTGTGTGTTTAAAAATGTATATATCTACATATATGTGTGGTTTAAAATTTTATATATGCATATGTGTGTATATATTTTCTATGTGTTTATGTGTGTGTGTGTGTGTGCGCGCGCGCGTGCGTGTAGAGAGAGAGACAAAGAGTGAGAAAGAGAAGGGTTTTTGTTTTCTTAATCTTTTTTTTTTTCTGAATATATTCCCTCCCTGGCTCCTAGGCCTTCCTTACACAGTGAACTATCCCTTCTAAAAAAGTAAAAGTAGGAGCAAGAGGCAACCTTTGAGCAAAACAACCCATGAATGTATTTTTAGATAGATTGGAACACTGTGGTTCATCATTCTTTCCTTTCACTCAGATTATCTTAATCATACCTAAGTCTAGTTGGTTCATAATTGTAATCCTATTTGCTTCCATCCACTTTAGAAAACATCTAAGGTTATTGTGATACTAGGGTAATCTATTTGATACCTTGAAACTAAAACCAGTTTTCATAAATTTTCTTAGAACTAATAGTTATTGAGAAATATTTAAATTTTACTCCATTTTCTATTCATAATATAAAAAATTATTAAAATCAAATTCGCTGTCATAACATTTATTCAGAATTCGGTGACTTCTAAGAAGTAGTCTTACGTTTCTTAGTAACAGGCGATACCACCACAATTTTTGGAAGATGCTTTATATACATTACTCTCATACCAGGAGGGCATCATGGCATAGAGGATAAGGGAAATAGCTTTGGAGTTAGAAAGGCTTGGGTTCAAATGCGGCTTCTGACACATACTTGCTGGGGCAAGTCATTCAACCTCTCAGTGCCCCCATCAGCTCTTTAAATATATAAGTTTCTGAGCTGGTTCCCACCTACTCTACTGAAGGAGTTCTCTCACTGGGATTTCCCTATGCCAATAAAATCACAGGTCTTGTCCAAAAAAAACTTGCATAGGCACACATTGAATTCATCTCTGTGAAGAATGATTCCATAATGCTTTGTAAGTTTATTGAAGACTACAATAATAAACAGAGTTGTTCCCCATCTCCATTAAGGGAAATATTATTAGATTGAAGCATGAGGGATTTTGGCTAAACAATGAAATAGATTGACAGAGGAAGCTAAAGCCTGAATTTCACTTCAGACCTTTAAGAGCAAGTTACTAGATTGTTGTCCTTTTAGAATAAAATAGTTAATTACCCACAAAAACAGATCAGGTCTTAAATAAAGGCTAGGAAATTGACAAGATAATCCTTGAAGGACTTTCCCAGCTCAATTTCTTCAGTCATGGGCAAGAATACACACATAATCCAACCCATTGTAATGGGAATTGATAATGAGGATAGTTCTGCTAAGGATTCTTAGACAGTATATTTGTCATTTTATGTACTAAATATATTTGTGTGTGTGTGTGTGTGAGAGAGAGAGAGAGAGAGAGAGAGAGAGAGAGAGAGAGAGAGAGAGAGACAGAGAGAGATTTGAAACAATTCCTTACTGAGTTATATTTTAATTTCAGGAATGCGTTTATCTTTACATTCCACTGCTTATGTCATGGCAAATGGCTCCTAACACTTTAAGCTTCAAATTTATTTATATTCCACATTCTGGACTTGGTCACATAGATAAATGATCTCTAAGACAAACCATTAGATACACTAAAGTAGCCTCTCTTTAAAAGAACTCTTGGCTGAATTGCTTTGTAAAAGGAAGAAACATCTAACATATTAATGGCCGCTCCCAAATCAGTTTGTAACTTGTGTACATTTTACGTATTATTCTGCTGCATCTAACAAACCTATACTTTCTCACCACTGCTCTCTTTTAACCTGTGTTCTCACTACCATTTGGCAGTCTGTTCACTTACTTCTTCTTGGTTTTGTAGAATGTTCTCTGCATTTTCTATTCTTTTTAAGTCTTTATTCTCAGCAGACCACCTTCTCCTTTCCTGAAAATTTAGGCTATCCAGTGTATATTTTCTCCTCCTATCCAGTCCCAGTAGAGGAAGTGGCTCCCTGCTTTGTCAAAGCAAATTCTTCCACCCTTACACTTGACCCAACCCATCTCTTGGATTGTATTCTCCCTCCTCCCTTTCTTCTCTTGCATATTCCCTCTCTAACTCTCTTTGTTCTTCCCTTAGGCAGGCGGATGGTATAGTGGATAAAGTGTTGGACTTGTCTTAGGTTGAAATGAGTTTGAATCCTTCTTCTGATATTTACTAGTTGTGTGACCCTGGGAAAGACATGTAAAACCTCTCTGTGCCTCAGTTACTTTATTTGTAAAATAAAGTGAACTCAATGGTCTCTAAGGTTCTTTTTCAGGGCTAATTCTATGATTCTAGAGTTTCGATGACAAGAAACTTACTAAGGCTGTTCACACACACAAAATGTTTTTATTTACTCTACTATCTCTGCAACCTGTCATTATATCTTTCTACTTCCATTCATGCCAAAGCTCTAGGAATAGCAGTCTTCATTTACTATTTCTCCTTCACTATTTATTCATTCCTTAAACCCTCACAATTTGGTTTCTGCTCCTGTGTTGCCCTAAAACTCTCCCAAAGTCACCAGTTTTCCTCATTGCTACATTCAATAATCTCTTCTCCATTTTCATTCTCCTTGACTTTTCTTCAGCATTTGATGCTATAGACCAAAAATATCAAACACATTGGAGGTGGGGCCCATAATATTCCATAGTGGGACCTGGACCAGGTTAAAATGTCATTGGGAAATAGTTAACGAAATAAATAAACATGCCATAAAACATTCTAATGTTATTCTTTCTCTTCATGTCACTACCATTATTTATATCACTCTGACTTAAGACCTTGGAGTCATTCTTAACTTGTTCCTCACCAAATCCCACAGCCGAGCAATGACAAGTCCTTTTGGTTCTTCCCCCAAAATATCTCATTTGTGTGCCTTCCTTCCAGTACCATTTCAATGACTTAGCCGCCCTGTTTCCAGTTTCTTTCTTTTCTGGTCTATCTTTGATAATAATGCCAGATATTCTTTTCAGTGTATATCTCTGATCATACTACTTCCCTATTCAAAAACCTTCATTAGGTTCTCTCTTCTATTTAACAAAATACAAATTCCGTAGTCTGATATTAAAGGCCCTCCACAAAATGGTGACTGTACTACCTTTCCAGACATTTTACACTGTCATCATGAACTCTTGCGAGACTCAACTTTCTCTCTTTCTGGGACTCATCATGACCTTTCATGTCTGTATTTGCACACACCGTTTCCTATCCCTACAAGCAGACTACTCACAGTTCTCTGCCTTTTAAAATCATTCTTTTGCTATAAGGTTCAAGTCAGTTTTTACCTTCCCCATTAAGCTTTCTCTGATCTCCTTCATTCCACCTTCCCTGTTAGCTCCCCAACAACTCCACTACACACACCTAAAAGTGATCATTCCCTTCTTATATCTCAAGCCATTCTACTGTAATCCCTAGGATTCTGCTTTGTCTCTTCTGTTGATCAATTATAACCTAATTTATATTATAGTTATTTGTATACGTGTCTTATCTCTTTAGTATATTGTGAGCTTCTCAGGTTCTTATTCATTTTTCTATTCCAACACTTAGGTGAGTACAAATTTATTTCAATTTAATTTGACAAACATTTATTAAACATTTCCTATGAACAATATAAGAATAATGTGTTCAATTCAAAGCCCTAAATTCAGGAGGAAAGCATTAGCAAAACCTAGAAAATACTTTGTAAGTCAGTCTTGCGAGGAAAAGTTAGTAGTTTTTAAGGGTAAATAGCTACTATGTGAATTTTGTTTCCAGAAGATATGAAATTGGAATGTTATCAGTGGAGGCTAGGAAAGCACCTCCTGAAGATTAAAAAGAGGAAAATAAGTCATCTATCCCTCTGAAATTGTTTGTGTACAACCACTTCCAGTGCAGTAGAAAGGTTATTAGCTGACACTGTGGTTTCTTCCAGCCTTATAATTCAGTAAATTATCACTCAGTGGGACCTGAGTGGTCCTAAAAGAACTTAGGGCCCTATCCAAGGGAGCAACCCACCTCTCACTAGAAGACTTAGGCTTTGTGGTAGCAGTGTTATTATTGAGAAGGAGATTGCTGAACAGTCTCTGAATTTATGAATTCAGAATTTCACCAGGGGTCACTCAAACCCATAAATATATCCCTTCAGAGTTGCAAATGTAGAACCTTTACTAGAGGGAAAATGGTCATACAATAAAAGGGAAAAAGCAATTTTCAGGTTTTTTTTAATCCAATTCTCAAAAGGCTCTTACCTCCTTTTTATTCTACATCAACAATTTTACAAAGAGAATTTCAAGACAAAGAAACATTAGTCAAATTTAATGTTTTCAGTAGGTTGTGGCAATATAAACCATAACTGCATTAAAATGAAAACAAAAATTAAATCTTACAGTAAATCTCTCATGGAATCTTATCAATGAAAGGGATCTTAGAATTGCTCTAGATGGTCTAACCCTTTTATTTTATAGATAAGGAACCAAATCCCAGAGAGGTCAGGTGCAGCTGGCTAGTGACAGAAATGAGACTAGAGCCCTGCTTTGGTGCTCTCAAACATACTTTTTAATTTTGAATTTTTTAAAATCTGCATTCAATGTGCATAGCTGTACATGATCATCATATTTTATTTTTGTTCTTCCAGTATATGCTTCTAAGTAGCAGCCTGCTGAAAATATTTGCCATCCTGCCGTCACTTTTAGTCTTCACCCTCTCAATGCCTTTCCTTCCCTGAAAGGCAGCTTTTTATAATTTTCCATCCTAAGTCTCTCCAGGACTTTCACCTCAGTAGGTACGAATTACCTTGTTGGCAGTTAACTGCAAGGGGATAGGGACCCCAAATGGTCATTGTCATTTATTTCTTAGGCTTATTCCTATATACTCATTGACAGTCTCTTTAATGGTATTGTGGAATTCTATCAGAGCATCTATGCTGAGAACTGTGGCTCTGGTTTAGTTAATGTGTTAACTTCATTTCTGACTGATATTTCATGAGATAATTTGATCAAATGTTCAAAGACAAAAACCTAGCAAATATCTTCCTTAATTAAGATCAGTTCATTTCCTAAGCCTGTTTAACCCTAAAAGACCATCAGCCCTTTTAGGGTGTGATGACAGCATGCTTTCTTATTAGCAATTATATAAGTGGCCTTCCCAAACACAGCCCATGCACAGATTTGTTGCTTCAAGCTATGTAAGATAAACATAAAATGATGCATGACAACAAGATCCATTCACAGATTTAGAGCTTGAAAGAACCTCAAAGGCCATCTTGTACAGCGTTCTCATTAGGACCAGGGAGGTTAAATGATTTGCCCAATGTCTCATGGGTAGAAGTGAAATTTGAACCTAGGTCATACTCTGGTTCCAGAGCCAGTGCTGCCATCCCTGTTTTTGAGAAGCACTAAATAAAGGTTGCCTGGAATTCACTTCTTTCCAAAGAGTATGGAATGTTTTGCTGCTTTTCAATTACGGTATGCCCAAAATAACATTACTTCATTTTTCAGTAACGTTAGTGATACATTATAACTAAATTTCACTGTAATGTTTCAACTCCTAAGCCATAGCATCATCCAGGGATGCTAATTAGGTGATCTAACTCTGTAACTTTCTCCTTGTAACGTCGTTTTTCCTGACACATTTTTGAGAATCAGTGACATGAGGTGGAATATACCTGTGTTACTCTTATGTCATGAGTCAGTGAAGAAACATATTTTGTTTTCAGAAATCTGAAATTGGTGATTTCATAGGGATTAGAGATGGGAGGGACCTTAGAAATCATCCAGCCCCATCATTTTACAATTGAGGAAACTAAGGCTCCAGATAGAAACAAGCATGTATTAAGTACCTATGTAACAATTTAATAAATATTATTGAATTAACAATTTAGTAATTAGGTAATGAACAAGTCCCAAATTATGTTTTAAAGTACTTTCTATGTGCCAGACATGATGCTAAGCATTTGATCCTCACAAGAACCCCAGAAAGTAGGTGCTATTATTATCCTCATCTTACAGTTGAAGAAATTGAAGCAAACAGAGGTTAAGTGACTCATCTGGGATCATACAAGCAGTAAATATGAGGCTGGATTTGAACTCAGGTTTTCCTGACTGCAAGTCAGGAAAACTCCTCCATCCACTGTACCACTTAGCTACCAATAGGTGGTAAGCAGAAGAACCAAAATTCAAACCCAAGTCTTATAACTCCAGATCAGCAAGTGTTCTTCAGGCTCGTTTTTACCTCAACACTTCTTATTTTGTGGCACAGCACCCCTTGTAGTCTTCCAATCACATACCTATGTAAAAATTTTCCAAATAAGTTTATATTTTAAACCCTTGTTGCCCTTTGCTACAGTTCTTTCTGCTTGGCAAGGAAAGTACTTTTTTTCTCACTGAAATGTGTTCTGGGCTCTGTGTCCTTCTTTGTGGCAGCAATTTCTTTGTATAATTTAAACTTCTGTAGGAAATTACAATAGTCTATAGCAGCGTCTCTTTGATTTCTTTATTTTTCTTTCTTTCATGGGTTGCCATGGCAAAAAAAAATCATCCCTAAGTGGTGATGACCTTTTACATATGTAGCTGGGTTGTTCTTCAGACAATAGACTCAGTCTCTCACTCGGATTATCCTCAAAGCATCTAGACCTCTTGACTTTACTTTGAGTGCTTCTTATTCTCATGTCAAAATAGGACCCTGTGCATTTAGTTTGGGACCTAAAATGTCTATTTTTCAGGAGTGAGTTGTTACTCTAGCAAGGGTTCTTTAACATTTTTCTCTTCGTAGATTGCTTTCAAAATCACTTGACAAAACCAGTGAACCTCCTCAGAATACTATTGTTAAATGAATAAAATACATAGAATTACAAAGGGAATCAGTTTATTAAAATGCAGTTACCAGACCCACCCACCCCATAAAAAAAAAAACAACAAATTGATAAGTTCCAGGTTGAGAACCCTGGCTCTGGAGGAAGACCGATGGAAGTTTGGAAGCAGGGAATGTTTAGATTCTGGAGAAGGACCCAAGGAGCATGATAACTACTATTTGAAGGGCTCTCACGTGGAAGGAGGGTGAAACTTGTTCAGTTTGGTCCCAGCAGTAACAGTCAAAAGCAGTGATTGGAGGTTGCAAAGAGACAAATTCTGATGCCATGTAAGAAAAAAAAAATTTAGCAGAGCTTTGCTAAAGTATAATAGGCTGTCACAGGAGGTAGTAGGTTCCCCTTCATAGCAGTCTTTAAGAAAAGGTGACTAATTATCAGGCATACTGTAGTGGAATTCTTTTTTGGGCATAGGTTGGACGGGAAGGTCACTGAGATGTCCCTTTGTCTTTCTTACCTCTAAAATGCTGTGATTCTGTGACTTCCTTAAAATTTCCCGCCTGGCAGTATTAGATTATTTTATGTTGATGGTATTTTTTTCTTACTTTCTTTTAGCAAATTGATGGAGAAGCATTTCTGCTTATGACTCAAACAGACATTGTTAAAATTATGAGCATTAAGCTGGGACCAGCTCTAAAAATCTTCAACTCTATCCTGATGTTCAAAGCTGCAGAGAAAAACTCACATAATGAACTTTGAGGACAGCGAAAGCCACATTTCATCCCTTTTCTGCTTTAAAGCTCATGTCTTATTCAAAGCACAAGGACTGTTGTAGCTGTTAAGTAAGAATTCTTCAAAGTCGAAAATCAGTGCTGCCAGATTATTTATATTCATTGAGAGACAATATACATGAATTATTATGGAAGTGCTTGGGTTTTTATTAAGGTACTGTAACAAATATCATCTTTTAGTTCTATTCATTGAGCTAAATTTACCTTTGTAAACCTTTTTGAGGCTTCAGAAAAAAAACATTGTTGATTATTTATGGTATAGTAAGATTGGGGGGGAGAGGGAATTATGAACTTTCTGCATTTTGTAAACATCGTTGAATTATCTTTCACTGTTTCTTTTTCAATACTTGCAGAAACCTTTTTATACAATCAAAATAAAATGAACTTTAAACCCAGTTAGCCAAAATCTGGCTACAAGTTTAGTCAGTTGGGACTGTTATAACTATTGTTAATTTTGTGCCATATTTTGAATCGCAACATTTATGCTGAATATAACTTTGCAAGTCATGAAATTGCCTACTTGCTTGTAATAATTCATTGGGGCTGAACAGTTGTAAAAATTAATTTTTTAAGTAAATCAGTGTTTTTACTTTTGCACGACTTATGAAATGTTAAGCAAATTGCTTTTTCACCAGCGTCTTTACTGTATTTACCAAAAGACCAGTATATAAAAGACTGAAATTGAAAAAAAATAAAACTTTACCTAATGTATTTGAATGGCATCGGTCTAATACTCCACTCTAGTACCCCAGGGGTTTGTAGGAGTCAACTGTTATCAAAGAGTAAATGAAGTTCCAGTATAGGGACAGTTTATAAAAGGATCTTTAATTTTTTCATGAGACTTAAGCTCTTCTCTGAGTCATTGGTATAACCGTGGTGCTTAAAGGAGATGAAAGTCCTAGTGCTTAGGAGGGTTATACTGTCCTTTGAAAGAGACCTATATCTCCCTTCTTTCAACAGTCCTCCACACCAAGAGGATTCCTTCAGGGTCAGCTGAGGAGACAGAGAGAGAGGGAGTAGTAACAGATTTTGCTAGAAAGGGAAAGTATATGGGAGAAATACTGATGGAGTCATCTATTGGACATATTCAGGAATCAAGAAGATGAATTTCCAAAGCAGTTATTTGGGTACATGTATAAAATGCCCTTCTTTTTGGAAGGACTGTTTTTTCTACAAAATTCTTTGCCAGGTGTTAAGACATTGCACTCCATATATAATGGTACAGAACAGATGCACTTTAAGTGAGAATACTCAACTACCTATAAACTGAGAGCTGGCGTAATGTTTTATTTTATGAGAATGCACTTCGCAGGAAGGGGATGAACAGCTTCATCAGCTTTCCACTGTAGTTTCTAATTCCTTGGAATGAAAAATTGTTCAAAGTACATTTTTGTTTGAGATATAAAGTAGCTTTGTAGCATGCTGTCTTAACTCTGGGGAACTTCTACCTCTCTCCTTAGTTGGTCTCATATCTTCTGTGTAAAATTTTCTTTGATATCTCCAGCTCTGCTAATATAGTACTTCCTTTGAAGACTTCTGAGGGGGTCTCTTAGCAGCCCTTTTCATCTGCCATAATTCAAGGTAAAACAGGGTCAGTGAAATAGCCTGCAGTACCCCCATTCATTTCCTTGCATGAATTTGCATTAATGGCTTTTTTTTAAAACATTTTGTTCAGAATTTGTACATTCAAATTACACTTGTTATATCTTCTGACATGAAATAAAATCTGAATTGGAGACGCCTTTTCACATTTGTATGCTTTTTAAGAGAGGTTGTCACAGCAGAAGAGGAGGAACATGCTGTGGAGATGGAAGATGGATGGCTGGGTCACAAATCTAGAACTATTCCCAGTTGTCTCCCATGCTGCCTATCCTTACTGATGTGCCGTTCTATTCTAATCACAGGCAGTGAAATTTATTCACCTTGAGGCCTTTCTCTCTGTCTTAAAGACATTTCAGAAACATCTTCTTATTCCAAAGTTTCGTTTATTCTAACCAGTGTTTTGTGTCTCATCTCGCTTATCGAGGTAACACATGCAATTTAAGTCCATATATCTCCTTAGCAGTACTACAGGATTTGGGACATCTCAAGAAAGAGGAGCAGGGGGAGAGGAAACAGAGAAGCTTCGCCTCCTACAGGATCCATCTTAACGCAGTTTTTCAGAGAGGAAACGTTACCAGGAAGCACCAAACACCAGAAAGAAGCCAGATGAGTCAAACTCATACCTTTCCTGTAGCCTTCAGTTGTTATATACTGCAGCTTCTCTCATCTCTCTGTTGCCACCTTCATCTCTTTGGATAGGGAAATGAGGCCTCAGCTCAAAAGAATGAAGGGCTCTCTAGAGCCCTTGCCTCAAACATGAAGAATCCCCTGCTCTGGAAGGCTTCATACTGGTTCATCAGGTAAACTGGGGGAAGAGGATTAAGATACGGGAATGTCTTTGATGGGAAAGATAAAACGGGGTCAGTGGAAAGAGTTTTGCAACACCCCATTCATTTCACTGCAGATATCAGTGAGTTTTTTGGTTTGTTTTTTTAATATGTTCAGGATTTGTATATTCAAATTACTGGTTATATAGATCTGGGGACCTATAAAATCTGGAATAGTAGAGTCCCGATGAGAGTGAAACAAAAGAAAGAGAAGATATTGTCATGGAGGGACAATAAAAAAGTAAATTAGTCAGGAGCAAAGGGTAGCCTATCACGATAATATGTTGCAGATTACTTACATATTCTGTCCTGGAATAACCAAATAATATAGGAGCTCTTAAGTTGGGAGAGGGGATAGGATGGGGTGTGCGGTGGTGGCCCATGAATAGATTCTAGAGGGTCAGTGATCCTGGATGGTAAAAAAGATTGCATCTTCATTTCAATAAATCCATTTTCATTGTGAACCTGTGCATTTTATTTTATACATTTAAAAACATCATTCTGAGAAGACCTGTAAGATTCACCAGCCTGCTAAAAGCGGCTTTGACACAAGAAAGGTTAAGAACCCTTGAATTAAGGAGTGATTTGTAGTAGATTTATCTTCTCAACAAGAATCAGTGACTAATACTTTCATCTGAAAAATCTCATGATTTAATTATTAGGCAAAGACTTTTTTTTTAGCAAGAATGGATGATTCTCTTAATTGCTCAAAGCAATTCTCTACTTCTGTTACAAGGATCTGTGATCTTTGTTACCGTGGGCTCTCCCAACACTGTTATAGACTACAGCTTTCCTTTGACTTGGTAGATTTTTTTTTGAGTTAGTGTGGCTGAATAATTCATTAACCCCTAGTGGGAGTTGACTCGTCAACCTAGTAATTAAGCCCCTCCAGACAGAATGGTCCAACACTGACCAGGCTTGTGCTCTGCCGGTGTAGCATTTGAAAACTCAGGGTCCCTGGAATTTAAAAGCAATCCTAATGACACAAGATTTGTCACTACTTTCCAATGAAAGAAGCCCTGAATAGCTATTATTTCCCCCAAATTTCATACATCTTACTTCATCTTTTCAACCTCAGAATTTTTTTTTAAATTAGTAGGTAAAGTCTAATCCAAGGGTTCGTAACTAAAGGGACTGTGAACTTGTTTTAATATTTTGATAATTATTTCAATGTAATTGGTTTCCTTTGTATCCTATATATTTTATTTTATGCATTTAAGAACAATTTTTAAGAAAGAGCATATGGGTCTAACCAGACTACCAAAGGGGATCTGTTTTCTAGGAAATGCCATTCAAATGTATAAAACAGATTTCAAGACAGTTTTGTATCCTCTTGTTATTTACAAAATAGTAACTAACAATGCCCTTCTTGTAATAAAGAGCGAACTTCAGAAATGGTTTTCCTTGGTGAAATATCATCTTTGAAAACAGTAAAAATAGTCCTGATATATATAACCTTCCACCCACCACCCCCCCCCAAGAAGTATAATCTCAGAATTTCTTATAAGAAGTAACAAGATGGAGGAGGGGAAAGGATTGATTCCAAACAAATGCATTAGGACTATGGACAACATCAGGTTGTGGGTATGGGAAGAGCAGATGAGGTTGGGGCAGGGGATGGGGGCTAGGCCTAGGAAAAAAAATCAAACTGGTGGCCAATGTGGAAGTGGGATTGGGAAAGAAATGAGAAAGTCTGTAAGGTAGGGGGCACATAGCTAAGGTATATCAGGACAGGAGAGTGGTTTGAAACCAGTCAGGCAGAACAGAATTAAGGACATACATCAATATCAAAAGTCCAGTAGAGTGATAGGATACTGGGTCAGGAAACAGGCAGATAAACAGGAACTATCAATTCCACAAGGACCAAAAAGTAGCATATGGCAGAGGAGTCACACTTCCAGGAAACAGTTCAGAATCCAAGTAAATCATGTGAGTGACAGACGTACCAACCAGGAGACCTCAATACAACTCAGTTCAACAAACATTTATTAAGCGCGTAATACCTGCAAAGCCCAGAGATACTAAGATGAAACAACATAGAGCTTGCCCTTGGGGAGCTTACAATCTAGTAATGGGGATGTGATATATATAACAGAGACATAGAGCTTATACAAGACACTGTGATAATCTTGCCAACAGTGGCACCTCAGGCAAGGATCTCATATGTGTTTCTTCTTAAAACAGTAATCAAATTCCAGGGTAAGAACAGTGAAATAAGTTCACCTGGCAACATAGGCAGAGTAAAGGAAGAGACAGAAGAGCAAACCTTGACACAGAAGATATTTAAAGTAGAAATATTTTCCTTGGAGAAGACTGGGTCAGTCAGAGAAGATAGAGCTAGCCTTGGAACCAGGAAGACTTTTAAGTCCCATCTTTTACACATACTGACTTTGTGAATCTGAACATTTAACTTCTCAGGGCTTTAGGCAACTCTAAGACTATAAGTTACAAAGGAGGTGCTGACTGGCATTAGTGGAGACCCTAGGCGCTCCTGATATCGATGAAATATCAGAAACAGTCCCTGCTCCTATCAATGGTCACGTGGTGAGGGATATAACGTTTAGGTAGTCTACATTCTCTATGGATATCCTTACGATATTATAAGAACTTAGAGAAGGACCATTGCATGAACCCTCTAGTGAACCTAAAAGAAGGCATGAACAAGCAAAGGTGGTAAAGCATGATCAGGCACATGGGCTGAGAGGTGTAGGGTGGTGATCTGCATCTTTGGATAGAAAACCCACCTTAGTGAGATCACTGTTCAATTGGAGCTTCCTTTTATAATTCTAACTTGTAGCAATAGGCTTGGTTAAAATTCAGCCTGAATATAATAAGTATTTCTTTGAGATGAGGAAAATGAGGCCCAGACAAGTTAAGTACTCTCCAAGGTCACACAGATAATAAATGGAAAAACCAGGATTCAAACCCAGGTCCTCTACCTCCAAATTCAGCTCCCTTTCCACTTGTGTCATGTGAGCTTGTCATGTAGCAAGAGAGAGTGATAAAATGGGACAGTCTAAGTGTAATATACACTAAAAGGAAAGCCTAAAGGAAGATCTCCAGCACCATGTGTCAATTCCCTGTGGAAAGATACAGACAAGAACTGCACAGAATGAGAAGGCATTAGGTGGCTTGTAGTCTGGACCCATATCAATGAGATCTCAGAGCCATTATTGAAGTATAGAATGTCATAAAAAATTAATCTTTTAAGTTCTAAGAAAAAAAATGAATGAGGCACCAAACTCAGATACCACCAACACTTCTCTAATATAAATATACATAGTCAACAATTCTCTAGTATCTGCCCCCTGCAGAGCAAATCGATCTCCTTTAAAAATAAAGTTTCACACGCATTCCTAAAATAGTATTTGGGGGTTATTAAATGAGTGGCTGTTGAAGTTCTTAATTATTTCCCATTTCTCTAATAGAAGGAAAATGTGGACTGCTCATATCAAAGATCAGTGTGTCTAAAAAGTTCAGTGTGTGATACAACCTTCTTGGGTATTGCACACCAAACACATGAAAGGCAGCTATGAGAACAGCCAGGGCCATAGTGCAGTCATCCACTTGGGCCAGTTTTTCTTTTTCAAGATACAGAGTAAATTCACAAGCATTGATGTTGAAAGGGTTTCTAACTTTTAAGACTGGTGTCGACACTTGCACCTGGAATAAAAAAAATTAAGTAATTATTACATATCAATGTGTGAAAGTAGTAAGCCATATTGCAATCTAAATTGGATTATTATAGGAAACAAGTTCAGAATTATTGAATTTGGCATTAAATAAATCCCCTGGAATGACAGGTGGTTTTAATTACTTGTCTCACTTTAAAGCAATGATTCTCAAGCTTTTTGGCTTCCAGAACCCTTAAATCAATTTTTAAGCTCTTAAAAATTATTGAGGACCCCAAAGAGCTTTAGTTTATGTGGGTTATATCTATCTATTATCCATCTTAGAATTTAAAACCAGTAAAATTTTAAAATATTAACTCATTAAAAATTAACACATATATAACATGTACATAGTGGGTTTGCTATATATTAACACAAATATAATCTTTATGAAAAAAACTACTTTCTAAAAACAAAAATACTATAAGAGTGGCTTTGTTTTACTTTTTTTTTCCAAATGTCTTTAATGTTGGACTTAGGAGACAGCTGGATTCTCTTATTTGCTTCTGCATTAAATCTCCTGCAATATGTTATTTTGGTTGAAATATATGAAGAAAATCCAGCCTCACACAGATCTTTAGTTAGAGAAGGGAAGAGTACTTTAATAGACAAATAATATCTTTAAGAATCATGCATCATACAAAAAGAGGCAGTATTGTGTAGTGGATATGGCATTGCATTTTGAGTTAGACCTGGGTTCAAGTCCCACCCCAAACACTAGCTGCATAACCAGAGGCAAGTCACTCAATCTTTCTATTCCTCATCTATAAAATAAGAGAGTTGAATTCCATGGCCTCTGAGGTTTCTTCCAACTCTAAACTGAAGAGCCTTTGACTCTATTGTAACAATGACCTAAGCAAGGCTTCAGCTGAGACCAAAATCTAAGACCCTCTCCTTCCGAATGTCCAATTTCCATCAAAGAAACTGATTTTGCAAAATGGAGTGAAATGAAGTTTTCTGTCTTTCAAATGACAATAAAGAATAAACATTACCCTCAAAATATGCCAATATTTTAGCATAACTGATGTTTGCTGACACATTTGCATACCTCTTCATTCATAACAACAAATAGGGTGGGATCATCACCAAAAACATCTGGTAGAAGTAAACATGTGGCTGTCATCTTCATATCTGTCAAAAGCAAATATGTTTGTAACCCAAATGAAAACAAAATTGACATTCTGTATTCAAACTTCTGGGGTTTCATTTTCCTTGAGCCTTTTTTTTGGGGGGGGACACAAGGGGAAGGACAAAGAGCCAAAAATTCTTTAGGTAAAGTTTCATCTACTCAGTTCCTTCATTGAAATGCATCATGATCCATTTAACCTGATTGGTTAAATTGTACCTGACTGGTACTGCATTCTCTGCCACTAATACTCCCCCAGGCTGTTTTTACTAACGTTTCAGGATGTCTTCATCTGTAAACTGCTTCATTCTCTCATGCAACATAGCTGTGATTGGATTTTCCGCCACTGAAAAAGAGGTCAGTATGTTTTCTGAATAAGTCTCCAAAATCTGTCGTGTTTTCTTATAAATGTCAGTTCTGGTGAGTAGCTGGAATTCTCTGAACAGCTAACAAAAGGGGAAGACAAGATAATATTAATAACAAGGAAAGCCAGTGTAATATACAAAACTGAGAAGTGAGCTGATTTTTAGAATCTTTTTTATATTTCTTTATTCTGATTTTTAGAATCTTATTAATTTTCAGTGACTGATGTGAAATCTTAGTAGTTTTAAGCTTCCACTAAAGTCTTCCTCTGTAACTTCATAATATGCAGAGTTCTCAAAAGATTTCTCTTCAAGGCACAAACCCTGGTAGATCTTACCAAGCAGGGGACCTGGTGATAAACTGTATGTTGTCTGAGAGTCAAGCTAGTTAAGTTAACCCCTTTTTAGATCCAAGATTCACTGTCTTCAGAGGGGCAATGGGCCAAGGAATATGCTAGCTTTTCAGAACATGTCAGAACATGACATGAAATTGTCTTAATGGATAAATTACTGAAAGGATCATCTCTGCTCAAACATGATATTATCCTGGTTGGATGGGCACCTAGTTTGTTTGTCAACATGTTCATATTGAATCCTACCTTCAATTGTAGCCAAATTTATGGCAGAATTTCCAGTTATTCTCCCAACCCATATGTCAGAAACCTGTTGAGGTTAGGAGCTTTTGCAGCCTAGGGAATATTGAATCCACTTCTGCCACCTGGAGACTGCGCTCAACTCAAACAGGGGAAGTGGATGAGTATTAAGATTTCCTGGAGAGGAACACGGACAGAGTTCTTCACTTATTTAATCCAAGAGGTGAGTTTCTGAATAATGTTGCTCCTGATCCTTAGCCTCCTAGTTAGAGGCCTGGGGTTTCCTGGTTAATTCAATCCTGAAATCTAACCTTGTAGTCAAAGAAGAGGAATTTCATGGGATGTGCAAACCTTACACTGTAAGTAACCCTGAGTTCAAGAGTTCTGGGAATCAGCTTTTTCTCAAGTTAATGGAAATGTCAGCAGAACACCTCTGGTCCAGAAGAAGATTGAACATATGGTTCTCAGTGCCTGAGGGAGCATTGACAAGGGATTAAGAGCATGATATGAGGTGCAAGGGATTTGGACTCTGCAACCCACTAATATAGTGAACTATTTGGATAGCATGGGTTCAATAGGAACAGGGCTTGCCTATCTAGGAGACTGCTCCCACGTGTGTTTATCTTCAAGGAAAGTTCAAACTCTCAGGGTAATACCATAATGTGGGACGTATATTTATAGATCTCTGTGGGGTTTAAAAGAGATTCACTGAAATGTCGAGGTGCTGACCATTTAGCAGCCCCAAGTTCAGTTCCCTTCAAGGGGAATCTGAATTATGCTTGTCTGAATTTGGTGTACTTTAGGACCTTGTGGAGGAAAAAAAAGTCTGTCCTATTTGACAGGAAGGAGAATTGAAATGATTTTTTTTAATTTTTTATGGACTACTGTTAGTAAGCAAGCATTTATTAAGCACTTACCTTGTGCCAGGGGATGGGGACCCAAGAAAAAAAGCAAAAACAATGACTCCATATTTTCTGCATTGTCTCTGCATAGGTTTATGTCCTTTGCATCTCCTCTACTTTCTTTGGGGAAGAAAAAAGGCTGCCTTGTACCTTATATTTGCATTTTATACTTTGAAAACTTGTACAGGATGTGGGTTTCCTTTAACCCACATATGTGGAAAATTAGATATGAACTATATTCAGAGGCTTTCCCAGAGTAAACTCTGGATAGGAGCATAACAAGCCAAAAAGAAAGGGATCTTTTGCTTAATTCCTATGATCTGACCTATTCTTTGTGAGTCCAGAACTTAAACCCACATATAGGCTTGCCTGCCACCATAGTGAGTAGTCCTGCAAATGTAATTTCTCCTACCCATCTCTAGATGGATAAATCCTCACCGTCAAGATCAAACTGTTAGGTTTCTACCTATTGACAACTAGGTGGCTCAGTGGATAGAGTGCTGGTCAAGTTCAAATGTGGCTTCAGACACTAGCTGTCTGAGCAGAAGGGCACAAGCTCACTTGATCTTGTAATTCTGGTCCAGATATGAAAAAAATGAAAGCAGGAACTGGAAGTCAGACAACAAGCAGCAAATAAAAATGAAATGTCTGCCAGAATTTCTCTAACAGCCTATTGTCTTCATTTAAGGACAGTAGAACCATTATATTTGAACTTTAAAGTCTTAGGCCCCAATGTGCTAAATGAAGAAGTAGAAATGGCACTAATGAGTACAAAGATGAAAAGAACATCTGGACCAGAGGAAACCCATATGGTGAAAGTGGATGGGAGGTGGAGGGGAGAGGATCAGCTGCTTCTCAAGATAACTGAGAGATAGGGAGATACTTGAGGATAGGGAAAACATCATGGATAGAATTACTAGTGAAAAAGTGACCTGAAAGACAACTAAACTACAAGTCAATTTCCTTATCTCAATAAAATTTTTGTAGAAATGTGCATATATTATTGATAAAAAGCATAAGAAAGGAAGTCAGCTTCTGTAGCCAATATTCTATAGCATATCACATCTTTAGTCACATAACTGACTGAAGAGTGTAATATACATCTAAAGATGGATAGTATAATTATTAGTTTGTTAATAAAATGGAAAATTGACTCAGTAGAACAAAATACAATTTTAAGGCTCTCCTCCTTTAAGATCTTTCCTTTACATGTGTTAAAATCATGCAAGATTACTTTAGAGATGCAACAGAGAAGACTATGTAGAGACTTTTTCCTGCACTCCCTTAGTAATCAATTGCTCAAGGTGCCTAGACTTTGACAAAAAATAGAGATCTAGAGGAAAACAGCAACAATCATAAAGTTCATATTAAAACAAGACAAAAAGATAATGTACCTTTGCCTCAAGACTTTTTTCATATTTAATATTTTCTTTTTCTCCAATTCCATGTAAAAACAATTATAACATTCTTTTTTCAAAGTTTGAGTTCCAATTTCTCTCCCCTCCTTTCCTACCCTCCATCCCCTCATTGAGAAGGCAACAAATTTGACATATGTTATACATGTGCAGTCATGTAAAACATTTCCATGTAAGTCATGTCTTAAAATATTTTCAGAAAATAATGCCAATCTACCCACTGGAAATTTGGGAGGTTTCACCTACTGCTACTTAACAATTTTGTCGCTCAAATTTATTATTAGATTATCATCACAACACTAAAAATTTCTTTTAATATCTCTTATTAAAATGACATTAAGAAAGTGAAAATAACACATTTAAAGGATGTATCAGCAAATTCATTGGGAAGATTATTTGATATATGCTTGGAATTTTTAATTTATATTCACTCATCATAGAGATCTATAACAGAAATCTATGGTATTCATTACCCTGGAATACTCTGAGACCACTAATTTTTTTAAAAAATGTTTAGGGTAAGTATAATAGAACCATCTCACCAAATCATAAATGAGGAGAATGAGGCATTGGAGGAGAAACTAGAGCATTGTTAATCTGAACAAGATCTAGGGGGTTGACTGTATTGCAAGATCAATGGGGCAGTGGAAATAGTTCATTCGATCTTGGGCTTCAACTAGCTAAAGTACAGTGTCCAGAATGAGTGGTCTCACTTTCTCTATCCTAGTCAGACCATGTTTTAGTTCAGTTCTGGGCACCACAGCTTAGAAGGGGCCACTGACAAAGTTGAAGCATATCCAGAGGAACCTAACTGAGATGAAGAGGAGATTCAAATCCTCATATGAGAACAGGTCAGAGAGAAACATATTGGAAGGGTTGTCGCATAGAAGAAGTAATTGGGCTTGTTCTGTTTGGTCCAAAAAGCAGTACTAAGAATAAGGGGTAATTTATAGGGAGATTTTGGCAGCTATTAGAGCTGCCTTGGAGCATGGTGAACTCATCACTAGAGGTCTTGAAATGAAGGTTTGGTGACCATTTGTTTGGGATGTTGTTTAAAGGATTCATGATTTAGGTAGGAGGTGGTGTAGATGGCTTCTGAGACCTCTTCTACTTCTTGAGTTTCTAAGATAAAGTATCTGTCAACCTCCCCAATTACAGGCATGGGAATCAGCCATGAAATTGAGCAGGCAGTAAAACGTGGACTTCAGACAGACCACAGCTTCCCTATCATGGCTTTAGATGATCAGCAGTGGGCTTTCGAAGGTACTATCCTATTGCAGACCATGCTAAAGCATGACCTCTGAAATAGTACAAATGAATGACCTGTTTTGTAAATCAGACATCACACCACTGTTTTTGTACAGCAATCTAGGGGCTACAGGAAGGGTCCAGGAGTAGGGGAGAGGCAGCATTATTGAGAATATAATAAAAAAATATTATGAGAGAGAAAATGTACCTGATAAGGACACTTCAAGAAAGGAAACATTTTGAGAATTTCCTTCAAAGGTGTCTTGTTGTTAATCATCTTTCTTCGAATTTCCAAAGTCTGGCTCATCCTGTTGTCAATTTCTCCCCAGTTCTTTTCGGCTTTGACATATTCTTGATGGAACCAGTTAATATGTTCATCTACCTCAGAATCTAAATAAACATCTTCTTCCTGCAAAATATTTACAAATCATCTGAGTTTCCAAAGGCAGTTTGAGACTTTAAAAAATGGCATTTACAATCTGTTCCTGCATACACTTAATAATGCAATAATTATTTAAGCATTACTATTAACAGTTTTACTTTGGCTTTTAAGGTAGGGTGCTAATAAACAGAATCTATTAGACTGCAAACAACCTGGCTAATTAGGCCCCATGACTGTGCTAATCTGTACTGTACAAGCACAAAGAGTTATTGCCTCTCCCAAACCACTTCACTAGCAGTAAAACCAGATATTCCCAAAGCCCATAATTTTTTCCTTCTTCATTTAACTATTAGGATAAAATGAGATGACAAAAGAAACAGAGGCGAGAAGAGAAAAGAGAAGGAAATACTTAACAATGATTTTTCTCTTTCAAAATAATTCCCACGAGTAGCTAGGATCAACTTTATATTATATACATTCTATATTTATAATGTCACAATATACAATAAGAATTAATGTTCAGAATGATGAATTTAAGGCATGGTGAATAACGCTGGACTTGGAATCAGTAAGAGCTGGGATTGAATTCTGCCTCAGTTAATCTCCTGAGCCTCAGTTCCCTCAAATGGAAAATGGGGATGATGATACTTACACAACCTACCTCAGAGCTATTATCAGAAACAAATCTAAATATCCCATGTAAGTGAATTATTGTTTCACTCTTTTCATCTTTTCTTGATGGGGTTTGCATAGAAACAGTCCTGGAATAAGTCATTGTCCTACTCTTATCCATTTTGTAACAACAATGCTACTTGCCACTACCGTGGCTATGTAAGGCCAACAACACCAGCACACAGGACAGCTGCCAACATAGGTTCTTTGATCTGCTTTTCTAAGGAAAGCGACTTTAAGGGGTTTACAATCTCACTTTAACTAAACATACATGTATCATTTACTTAGTTCAGGGGGAAAAGTCAGCACTCTGAAATTCAGAGAAAACACAAACAGAAATTACAAGCAGAAGTTATATAAACGTGCAAATAACACAAATCAACAGACAGGTTTCTGTCTGTCCATAGCAATACATAGCAATAGTTACCAGAGAGAGAAGCACCAACATCTGAGTTTTCAAAGCCAGGGGGCTCCTTAATGGCTACACAGAGTCTCGTCTGGCCAAATCACACTAACACTGCTCCAGTGACTGAGCCCCAATCAAAATGCTAACCTCAGATTATATAAACGCTTTTTCAGGGCCCGAGGGCTTCACACCTCTCTAAGGCTTTACACCTCTTGAGGGCTTCACACCTCTCCTGACCTAACTAGCAAAAGGGTGTGAGCCTTCCTACAAACAAGGGCAAGACTCAATCAAAGGCACTTACTTGATTGCCTTTAGTTCTGAGAAGCACTCCAAAAGAAAAAAAACGGTAAAAAGTCCCACTTTGCTTTCCCTTACACCTTTGTGTTCTGTTCTATGGATCACTGTACAGATATATAAAATACCTGATTTTACATAGTTGAATAAAAGTATTAGGACATAAGATTATCCTCTGTAAGCTCACTGCAAGCATCTTCTCTACAGCTCCAGCAATAGACAAGATGAGAGGGATGTTATGTAACTTTTCCCATATGATTTTGGTCTCCTCAGCCAGATCTCTGTACTTTGAAAGCTTTCCAAATAGCTGGGAGATAATGAGTATTTGGGATGGCAGCATCTATTAAAAATTATGTTTTTATGAGTCAATGTCATATCCAGTCTATTATTGGCAACAGTTTGGTTTTTGAGAACAATCTGATTCTAATGCCATTTATAAGTTTCATTGTCCAGGAGCTTTTGTCTGTCAATCCATTAAAGATAGTGATCTGGTATGTGATAGATGGTAAGTTTTTAATAACCTGTAATGTTATGTCATGCATAGTCTTTAATGTTTCCTTGCATAACTTAAAATGATCACCAGATCATGGTATCCTCACAATAATTCTTCTGTACTTTCTGTTGGCAGTGCCCTAAATTGCCATCATGATATGATGGTATCAAATGATATCCTCATATCATTTCCAGAAACAAAGCTTTGTGATTTAGCAATTTGTTCAACATTTCTTTGTTGAGATATTGTTGGCTGAGTTCATATGTATGTCACCTACAGAGGTTCCTTTTTATTTCAGTCTTAGATTTTAGTTATTCCATAGGTCGAATCCATCCATCCAGAGGAAATCCCCTTATGGTTACATTGGATGAACTAATTTACATTATTATCACTCTTATCATTTTGAGATGCTGAGTCAAAGGTTCAATTATGTTCATTATATAAATTGGGGGAGGGTAGAAAAGGACAGAATAATAGCATTCTAGTTAGCAAGCAGTTAAACTGAAAAATAAACTGGAAATCCCCTATTCCCTAATGATTTGTGTAAAATGAAGGTTTCATATACCAAGTTTTGCATTAACACTGAGAATAAAAGAAGTCAATATTTCTAAAAAAGTCATTTGCAGGCTCTTCCAGTTGGCTACAGAAAAGGAGGTTAAAAATGTCTATCTAAATGTGATGGCAAGTTCCTACTGCAAGAATTTAAAAATATATATTGGTAGATGCTTTGGCAATATAGCTTTTGCTAGGTACAGAAGAAAACCCCAGATATATTGACTGGCCTGCCCTATAATCTGTGCAATTCATTCTCTCACTGACACATTAATTAGCTCATTCAACAAAGATTTATTATGCACAGAGGGAACTACGCTAAGCATTAGGGATACAAATGTAATGAGAACCCAAGTCTTTGCTGGCCAAACTTTGTTCCTCACCCTCCAGTGTTTTTAGTGCTTTTTTTTTTAAAGCATGTATTAGCTTCAGTGTCATAGTTGGTTTCTAGTCACTTGAATGGATGAAGGGAGTCTGGCAAATGATAAGAAGTAGGCGTATTTTCTTCTAGCCCCAAGAGACTCCATGGGAGGTGTTCATCATGTAGCAGAGCACCTTAGAGCAGGGAGGAGGTCATTGGAATTCAGGTGCCCCATCTCAGCTAGGAGCTAGGGCTAGGCAATGTGAATTGAAACAGGGTCTTCATTGCAATCTTTTTACGTCTCCAGAATCCCTTTTTATATTCATAACAAGGCAATCCTTTCATACCTCCCTAATCAATTCACCATCCTACTGGCCACAGTGGCTATTCCACACCTTTTCACCCCTCCCCCAGCCTTCCATGGCACTTCTCCTCCCATCATCAGAGCTGAGGACTTTGCTTCATACTTCACCAAAACATTGGGGCCATTTAGCAAGGGTTCCCTTTTCCCCCCTTCTCTTTGTTTCATATTATTCATATGTCTTCTCCAATGTCACCTTCTTCACTTGTCTCACACAAAAAAGTGGTCCTTCTTGTCAAGGTGAAGTCTTCTCTATGGACTCTTGATTTCATTCCATCCCATCTACTCTAGTAGAATGCTCTTTCTGTCATCTCCACTCAGATTTTGAGTTTCTCTCTACATACTGGCTGCCTCCCTATCATGCACAAACATGCCCACATCTTCCATGACCTTAAATAAAAAATCAAAACAAAACTCTAATTTGATCCAAATGTACCTGCTAGCTGTTCATTCCATTTCTTTCCTTTTGTAGCATTTCTTAAATAGTTGATCCTTTTTTCTCACTTTTAAAGTACAATAAATAGTTCCTTTCCTCTCACTCTTCTAAACCCTCTGCAGCCTTGCTTGTGACCCTATCACACCATGGACACTGATTTTTCCAATGTTAACAATGATGTCTTAATTTCCAAATCTTATGGCCTTTTCTCAGTCTTCATCCTGCTTGATCTTCTGCAACTTCTGACACTTTTTTTTCTAACATTCCCTGCTGTACACTCTCTCCTTCCTACATTTCTGTGACACTTCTTTCCTGGTTCTCTTCTACATATTTGATTGCTTCTTGTCAGATTGGGTTTTGTTGTTGGGTTGCTCTTCAGGGATGGGGAAACTGTGGCCTTGAGGCCACATGTGGTCTTCTAGGTCCTCAAGCATGGCCCTTTTGGATTCAGTCACAGGGCCACATTTAAGGACCTAGAGGGTTGCATGTGGCCTCTAGGCTGCAGGTTAACCACCCCTGCTTTAGATCAAGCCCACTACCTGTGGGTGTCTCCTAAAGCTCTATTGTCCTGGGCCCTTTACACCCTTTATACTATCTTGCTCAGTGATCTCATCAACTTCCACTGCTTTGTCTCTTGTGTCTATGCTGATGATTTTTGGTTTCATATCACCAACTGCTATTGGACATTTTAATTAGATGTCCTGTAGACATCTTAAGCTTAACATGTCCAAAAGCGAAGTCATTATCTTCCTATCTTTCCTATGGCAGAGGTACCAAACACCTTGCAAGGCCAGATGCGGACCATACCAGATTAAAATGTATTTAGAAGCTATTTAACAAAATAAATTAAAATGCAATAAATCATAGACAATAGTAACAGTTCATTGTTTGCCAAACATAGTTAATGCTCTAGGTAACCATGAACCCTCAGGGATCCTTATGTGCAGTTTAGTGGCTCTGGTTTCTATTTGAGTTTGACACCACTGGCTTAAAATGCGGGTCAGGACCCCATATGGGGTTCCAAAAAATTGGGCAACAGTAAAAGGTTTCTGAACTTGCGATGATAAAAAATTAATTAAAAATCAAATGCATAATGAATCCAAGGTGTTAGCAGCAGCACTTGCCTGTGTTACATTGTGAAACTTCATTGCAGCCTTGGTTCTGAACACAAAGCATGCACACTTTGCACTGTGCATGCCCTCAGGCCACACAACACCAATGAACAGCTGCTGAAATGGGAAAAGGGGTCTCAAGCTGGAAAAAGTCTAAGAAGCCCTTGTACAGGGCACCAACGTCCTCTCAGTCACCCAAGCTCCCAGTCTCATTCTTGATGACTCATTCCTGCTCACCCTACATATCCAATCTGTGGTAAAGTACCATCTCTTCTACCTTCCCAACATCTGTTGTGTATGCCTGCTTTCTTGACTTATACAGCCAACACCTTCGTGCAGACTCTCATCACTTCATGTCTGAGCTATTGCAATAGCTTTCTAGTTGATTTCCCTCCCTCCAAATCTGTCTCCACTCCTGTTCATGCTTTACTTAGCTGCCAAAGTGATCTTTCTAAAACAAAGGTCTGAACACATCACCTCCCACCCCCTACTCAATACACTCCAATGCTTCCCCATTACTTCCAGGATCAATACAAAACCCTCTGTTTGGCTTTTAAAGGCCCTGCCTCGTTCCTACCTTTCCAGGCTTCTTATACTTGACTCCAATCCATATAATGTACAATCTAGTGGCACTGGCTTCCTTGCTGTTCCTCACACAAGACACACTATCTCCCAATTCTGGGAATTTCACTATGCTTCCCCAATGCCTGGAATGCTCTCCTTCCTCACTTCTGCCTCCTGGTTTCCGTAGCTTCATTCAAGATTCAATTTAAATCTCACCTTAAAAAGCTCACCCCCTGAAAGGGACCTCTAACAATCCCTTATCTAGTGCCTTGACTTTGGGATTACTCACCATTGATACTATCTTTTATGTCCATAATTGTTTGAATATTATTCCCTCCCCAAAAGAGAATACCAGCTTTTTGAGGGTAGAGACAGTTTTTTATTTCTTTGAATTACCCCATGTTTACCATGGTGCCTGGCACATAGTAAGTGCTTCTTGGTAAGTAATAACAAATAATAAATGCATGGTGACTTCCAGGCAATACAAGGAAACTTCACAAGCAACCTGAGAGGGTCCTTTTGTAACCCTGTGAAGTGAAGATGTGGGCTAGACTAAAACAAAAGAGCCAAAAGTGTGTTCTTTAAGCCAGCAGGCATGTTGGACTTCACTATCTCCTTGGATGAGTAGTAAACACTTTCTTGAGGAAAGCAAAGCAGATGGTAACCAGAATAACTGTGGACATAGTGGCCGTGACAAAGTGTATTAGAGAAAGAACCCATAAGCGTCAATGGAATTGAGAGGCTGGAGCAATCCTGAACCACATGTAAGCCCCTAAAACATAATGAACTACAAACATCTGGAGAAAGAAGACCAAGAGACAGATCACAGAAAGTAGAAGAGAGATTGGAGAGGCAGGGAAACCACCCTCCAGTAGTTTCAGAAGAGGAAATGGGACCAAAAAACAACAGGGCTTGTTGTTATGGTTGTTCAATTGTTTTCAGTCAGGTCCAACTCTTTGTGACCCCATTTGGGGTTTTCTTGGCAAAGATCCTAGAGTGGTTTGCCATTTCCTTCTCCAGTTCATTTTACAGATGAGGAAACTGAGTCAAATAGGGTTAAGTGACTTGCCTAGAGTCATATAGCCTGTAAGTGTCCAAGGCCCGACTTGAACTCAGGAAGATGAGTCTTCCTGATCCCAGGCCCTGCATTCTATCCACTGCATTACCTAGTTGCCCCAGCACTAAGGCACAAAGCCATAATATAGGGCATAAACGTGGACTATTCCCTTACTAATACTCTGAGTCATGTAGATCACATGAAGCAAAGGGAGGCCAGGACAAATCACTTCCCTAGACTGCTTAAGTTCTTTTCTTGCTTTGGTGTTCTTCAATACTAGGCTGGTGCTATAATCTCAGGTAAAAATCTTTTTTGTTATTCTGTGTTGTGTGAAACAGTTCCATATTCCATGCTATGGAAGCCTAATGCTTACATAGGAATGGAGAGCCCTTTGGCTAGAAATGAACCAAATTCAGATATCCAGGCTCACAGTAGAAACCTCAGGTTGCAGTATGACCCACACAGGGAAGTTCTTTAAATTGAACCCGTCCCCATCCAATTGTTTCTAGATGGGGGAATCAAGAAAGCTCTCAAGGTAGAGGATAATAGTCAGTATCCATGTTTGGTCTTAGAGATAGAGATTAGTCTAGAGACAAATAAATGTAATCCAAAGTAGCTTTAACTGGCTCCCACAGAATTTAAGATTTGGAAGGGACTTTAGTTACCATATACCTGAACACAGATTCCTTCTACAACAGTAGTGTTGAACTCAAATAGAAACAGGGGCCACTAAACCATACATAAGGAACCCTGTGGTATGTGTGCTGACTTAAAAAAAACATATACTGTAACATTTTCTGTTCTACTGTATTTTTATTTATTTATATTTTAATTTTATTTATATTTTAATCTGGTTTGGGCTGCACTCTGTAGCACTGTGCGTTTGACACCTCTTCTCTACCACATACTCAGGATATGGTTATCTGGCTTTTACTGGAAGACCTCTAGTGAGACAGAGTCTACTTCCTCCCAATTTCTCTCTCAAGTGTGTCTCATCACATTCCTTCACTATATGAAACTTGATCAAAGGGCCTACTGTGTATCCTGTGCTAGGGGCCTTTGGTGATACAAATATAAGAGAGGGAGTCGGTCCCCAGCCAAGTGATTTAATATCCCTCATCCTACCCTCACAGCCTCTCTCCTCAAGGAAGGGGAAGCCATTGGGAGAAAAAACAACTAACTGTGCCCCTGCAGTCTTTAAATAGCTCATACTTTATGCCCTGGAGTCACTCACAGTTCATCAGCTCATTGTGGCATTTTTGCGGAGTGTCATCCATGTGCCTACACTAAAGAGCTGCAGAAAGGGAACAACACACAGGACTGGAAAATGGGAGACCACAAGAAGCCCTGTGGAGCTAGAGGAGTGGAAGTGGAGACAGAAGCAACAAGACACCAGGATAGAACCCATAGAGGCCAATCAGGCATGAGAAATTTTATGACAGACACTGTGTCACTGGGACTCTCTCAGACTACCAACCCCAAGGCAATCAATCTATAATTTCCTTTCTCCTCAAAGCTCCTTGTTTAACTTTCTCTGTTTTAAGGAAAATCTATTTATCATTCTTTGTTTTAAATGCTTACTTTGTCTTTAAAAATAGTGTTAATCATAGGCATTTCCTAGTCTGGGCATACTTAAAAAGAATTCAGTTGGAAAGAGGCAATTGATGGAGAGCTTAACACTGAGGTGTTTTGCCAGAGTGCTGTCTCTGGCTGGGGGCCCAGAGCTTTTTTATTTGTTTCTTTTTAAAAGATTGTTTTGTTACAACTTCCCAGAGCAGAAAAAGACTGTTTATACTGGAAAACTCATATAGGTAATGGATCAGTTATAGAGTGTTGAAATATGAGGTGTGAATAGGAGTGGCTGAGCAACCCTGATTATTATCTACCACCAAACCACTATTCTACAAAGATAAAAAGGACAAAAATTCCTGACTTCTCTAGCTGACAGATTAGAACATGATAAACACACAACAAAGATATAAACAATGGGCTGTGAGAATTCAGAAAAGGGAAAGATCATTTCTGACCTGAAGTATTAGGGAAGCTACATGGAGGAACTAGCATTAGACCTGTGCCTTAAAAGTCATTTAGGATTTAAGTAGGCAGAGATAGAAAGGGAAAGTGCTCCAGGCACTGGGAAATTGTAAGAGCAAAGATGAAGAGGTCAAGTCAAGTCAAGAAGTGTTTGCTGAATGCCTGCTATGTGCCAGGTTCTGTGCTAAGTACTAGTAATACAAAGGAAGGTGAAAATGGTCCCTGCACCCAAGGAGTTTACAATCTAGTGGGGGAGACAGCATGAAAACCACTATTGACAAACAAGTTACAGACAGGATAAATTGAAGATAATCTCAGAGGAAAGGCACTGACATGAAGGGGGGCTAAGGATTTTTTGCATAAGGTAGTATTTTTTCATTTTTTAAAACTTATTTATTTTTAGTTTACAACATTCAGTTCCACCATAAGGTAGCATTTTAGCTGATTCATGAAAGAAGTCTACAAAGCCAGGAGGTGGAGGTGGAGGTGGAGGTGAAGAGGGAGATACTTCCAGGCATGGGAGACAGCTGGTTAAAATGACTGGAGTTGGAAAATAGAATGTTTTATGAGAAACAGCAAGGAAGCCAGTGTCACTGATACAGCCCATGGAAAGGAATGAGATGTAAGAAGCCTGAAAAAGGCTATGAGGGTCTTCAAAAGCCAAATAGAGTATTTTATATTTGACTCTGGAAGTCATTGGGAACCATTGGAGTTTACTGAGTAGGGTAGGGGGTTCTATGGTCAGATCTGTGTTTTAGAAAGATCACTTTGGTAGCTAAGTGCAGTATGAATTGGAGTGAAAAGAGGCTTGAAAGGAAGGAGACCAACCAACCAGAAAGCTATTGCAATAGTGTATTGGTAATTAAGGAGGGCTTTTCACACGTATTCAATCAAGTGGCCTTGAAGAGTTTAGCCTTTGTTTACTTGGTTAAATTAGGAGTCCTTGATGACCTCCTTACCTCAAGAAAAGCTTAGTTTACATGGGTTTGAGTGACATGTTTGTGATATCAAAGGCTTTTAGACCATGTGGGTTTAAGTAGCATTTTTGTGACGCTTTCAGGTCACGTGGGTGAGTCGCATGTGTGACTCACCTCTGACCCTGAACAAGATATATAAACCCAGAGGTTGGGGTTCTCCCTTGAAGCTCTCACTCCTGGAGGGGTGTTGGTGTGGGACTCAGGACAGCTGCTCTAAGAGCCTTCTGGCTCGTCAACCCGGATGTTGATGGTTTCTTGGTAACTATGAATTGTATTTGGTCTGTTTATAATGTATGTTTGTAATTTGTTTGTATTTGCTCTGAAGTTCAGGGTGCTGGCTTTTTCCCCTGAACTAAGTGAGTTTATATGTATATGTTGGATTAAAGTACGATTGTTAACTCCTTAACATTACTTTCCTTAGTAAAGCAGATCAAAAGAACCTGTGCTGGCAGTGTTCTTGTTGTTGAGCTTGTGTTGGTTTTTCACCCGCACAACTGCTGCTAGCTGCATTGCTGCAACAAATAGCCAGATATGAAGTGATATGGGTCTGTACCCACATTGTGTGAGTGCAGAAAAGGGAACCTATACAAGACATTGGGAAAGCAAAAATGACAGCACTTGGCAAAAGATTGGATATGAGGACTGAGAGTGAGATGTCAAGGGAAATATCAAGGTTGTGAGCTTGGGTGACTAGGAGGATGGTGGTACTCTCCACAGTAATAAGAAGGCTAGGGAAAAAGGAGGATTTGGGAGAAAAGATAATGATTTCAGTTTTTAACATGTTGAGTTTAAGATAGGATGTTCAGTCAGTTTGACATGTCTAACAGGAGTTGGAAATATGAGACTAGAGATCAGGAAAGAGGTGAGAGCTGGATAAATAGCATAGAGATAATCAGTATAGAGATAATAATGGAAACTATGAAAGCTAATGAGATCATCAAACCAGATAGTTCAGAGGGAGAAGAGAAAAGGGCCCAGGAGAGAGCCTTGGGGGATACCCATAGTTAGTAGGCATGACCTGGAGGAAGATCTAGCAAAGGAGACTGAGAAGGAGCTGTCAGACATGTAGGAGGAGAACTAGAGAGAGTGGTATCTAGATGGCAAAAACCTTGAGATAATAGGGTATCATGGAGAAGATGGTAATATACAGTGTCTAAATTTGCAAAGAGGTCAAGAATGATGAGGATGGAGAAAAGGTCATTAGAACTGGTAAATTAAGAGATCATTAGTAACTTTGGAGAGAACAGTTTCCCTTTACTAATAAAGTCAGAAGTCAGCCTATACAGAGAGTTAAAAAGAGAATTAAAGGAAAGGAAGGGGAAGCACTGATTGTAGATGGTCTTCTCAAGGAGTTTTGCCATTAAAGAGAGGAGAGGTAGCAAAGTAAGATTCATGAAATCTGTGAGTATGAGTATTCTCATACTCCAGTGTGATACTTCTCATTTCCTGACTGTTTTCTTGATTTGTAGATTATTTGTGCTTTAAATAACCACTGACAGAATGTTAGCTTTGTGACTGCAAGGATTATTTCATTTTTATCTCTGTATCTAGTTCTCAGAGCAGTATTTGACAAAGTAGGAACATCATAAATACTTAAAGATTAAGTAAACAAATTACTATCAAAAGGGGTTATTATAGGTGTAACATGAGTGAGGCAAGGATGGGGCTGAATAGGGTGTGCTTTTAAGTGCAAAGAGAAGAATCTAAATAAAAAAACATTCTTACTAGGGTGAAAAAAAGCAGAAACCATGCTTCCAAATCATGTTTTCTACCAATGCAATATGCCTTCTCTTCAAATTATAGCTTTGGTTTTCTTAGAATATAGAAGTCTTAATCTTAAGGTGATCTCAATTGATCAGATGGACAGAATATCTATAGATTGTATAATAAAAAGGTAGAAGAAAGCTTCTCTCAGCTGAATGTGAACAGCTGAATATGGCAAAGTTAAGAATTCTACAGGTGGGAGATGAGAAGGTCATAGAAGAGGTATCAAGAGATGGATAAAGAAAATCTGAGATGATGGAAAAAAATCTTACTCTCACATTGAGAGAGGAGGACTAGAGGATAAAAGATTTGGAACTAAAATGGAGCCTTCAAAGCTGTCTAGTCCAAACCTCTCATTTTACATATGAGGAAACTGAGGCCTGGGAGAGACCTCAGTCCCATGGTTAGTAAGTGGCTGAGCCAGAATTCAAACCAAGTTCTCTGACTATATAAATCCAGTGTGAGAAATGAAGGCAGCCTGAGTTTCAACTGTACAGAAACAACAATATTCCTTCTGCTGAGACCTTAAACAAGTGAAGATAGTGAAAGAAAAATTACCAAAGAAACAATTGAAAATGGGGGAAAAAACATGATCTAGGTAAGAGGCTATTTCTAACCAAAGTAACAAAAGGTATTGGAGGCAGCAAAATGAAATACAAAGTAGTCATGGGGAAAACAAAAAAAATACTCAGATATTAAAAGGAATGAGGCTGAAACTGCTAAGAAATCCTTTGAGGTAAAGTCTAGGTAAGCACCATGCTGATTCTGTACTTTTTCCTGCTTTTAATGGAACCTCCTCTCTCCTAGAGACCAATCGTTTGCCCATCATCTCCAAAACCAAGAGATGAACTCCTAGAATATTACTAGATTTATGTAGATCAGAGAGCCACTCAGATGATAGCTTGGACAGTTAGGAGGGTGTGGGCATTTCTTCTTTTCTATACTTTCTAATCTGGATTGTGACACAAAATGGAAATTGCTGAGCATAAAAGCAAAGAGAAAAGCCATTAGAGTTTATCTGTACCAAACCCTTCACTTTACAAATGAGGAAACTAATGGAATGAAATGATTTATCCAAGGTCATGAAGGAAGTGGCAGAACCTGGCTTCAAATCCAAGTCATCTAACTCCAGATCCAGAAATTATTGCCGCTACATTACATGGCTCAATATAGTATTATTTAAAATAAAAAAAACTCTGGCTCTTCCCACTTATTTTACAGTTTTTTTGAGAGGGGAAGGCAGGGCAATTGGGGTTAAGTGACTTGACCAAGGTCACACAGCTAGTAAGTGTGTCAAGTATCTGAGGCCGGATTTGAACTCAGGTCCTGCTTGACTCCAGGGCCGGTGCTCTACTCACTGTGCCACCTAGCTGCCCCTTTACAGATATTTTTATATGTAATCTGAGTGAGTTTACATACAAAGTTTACTTGAGTGGTGAGATGTTTGAAGTATGGAAGCCAATTAGGAGGCTGTTGCCATAATCTAGGCAAGAGGTGATGAGCAAGTATATGTGAGAGACATTGTAAAGGTAGCTGGCAACTGATCATACATATGGAGTGAGGGAGACTGATGAGCCAAGGATGGTTCTGAGATTGTGAATCTGGAAGACTGGAAGGATGATGGTGTCTTTGACAAAGTGTGAAAGAGAGGAGGTTTTGAGGCGGGGCAGTAAGCGAGATGATGAGTTCAGTCTTGGGCATGTTAGTTTTGGGACATCTGGTTTATAATGTCCAAGGCAATTGTTACCGACTGGTATAATACCTATTTATCCTCTCACTTGTCCTCCAATAATTTGTCAGACAGTATTGTTTAGGACTTCCTCTCTCACTCCAATACTCATTCCATCCTCCACTAAAGGGAGATCATAAATGATTTTTTTTCACTCTGTAACCTTTAACAATTTCTGAGCAAAGTGGTAAGCTAGGTGTTTTAGCCCTTCTTTAGAAAAACAAGTATATATGCTTTCACAAGGTGGGGTACCCCATTCAAATTACACTGCTATTTCTAAACCCACAGCTGACTTTTAACGCTTTTCAGTATTAGTAAATCCACCACCTGCTGATAGGAGTAATTGCTTTACACACAGAATGCAATTAACTGTCAAGATTTTTTCTTCTTCTCTTGCTGCCTTGCTCAATTTTACACCACAGGAAATATTTCTGTGTGAAAGGCCATAAAAATGATTGGTATTTGCAAAATAAATCATTACACTTTGGGTGCTATGAGAAACAAGCAATACATACTGTAACAGAAATCCAGGGGAACCTAGTAATGTTCTTAGCATTCAGCTGTGTTGAAAATAGCTGCTTGCACAGAATCAAAATTCTATTTCCTTTTCAAATCCAAACAAATTAGTCTGGCACAATTGTTTTCTTGGTTTTCAGAGTTAGGGGGGTCAAAATATAACCCAGTTGTAGAATAAAAAAGATGCTGGGGCACCTGAATTGCAAGATCAATATTGGGTAGTGATGGTGGTTGGCTGGTTGAGGTAGTGAATCTAGCAATAAATACTTTAATGATAGTCTATTTTCCCTACATTGTGTTTAGTGCTAGCTGCAAGGTAATAGGGGCTGGGCTAGTAAAAAGAAAGTGTAAAATATTGTTATGGGTCATGCTGAAGCCAGCTCAACCATTAGCAAGAGATGGTTAAATTTTCAGTGTGAGCGTTTATAGTGTGAGCAAAAATGAACACACTACAAATTAGAACTTGATTTATTGTTTTGCTGATTTCTAGACTTAAGAAAGTGACAGAGAAAATGTTGATAATGTAGGTTAAACTTAAAAGTGTGTCATGTCTACTTTATTTTTTTTTGCAAAGAACGACTTGCTAAACATTTGTAAGTACACCCCTTGGTGCCCTGAAGGAACTTACTTTACTTCCTATCCTATCTACTTCATACCCCTCCAAAGTAAAGTTTGACATGTGGAATATCCATCCTAAATGTGAGATTCATTTTATATTTTGATTCCTTATACCTTCAAAAATTTGCAGGAGTTTTTATTAGCTTTTGCTGTGGTTGCAAGGGAACAAAATTGCATCATTCTACCGTTCCAGACTTATATTATTCCCTTCCATGCAATCTATACTCCAGTCAAACTGGGCTACAGTGGTCCCGTAACTATTACATACCTTCTGGGATTTTGTTTACAAAATATCTAATGCCTGGAATGCCCTCTGCCCTTTTTGCCTTTTGAATTCCTATCTATTTTTTAAAACACACATCAAATACCACCACCTCTGTGACACCATTCATGATTCCCTGGTCCAAAATTACCTTCCCTTTTAGACATCATAACGAAAAACACAGTACACCATTACAACTATCTTTGTTTAAAAGTGTTTTAAGCTTCCAGAGATCATGTTCTTATCTAAATTTTATACCTCCCTAGTACAGTATACTGTATACAACAGGAACTTAAGAAATGTTTTATTCTATGGTAAGCTATATTTAAGGCACAGTGAAATTTCTAAGATCCTTAAGGTCTTAAGATCATAGACCTAGAAGAGGAAGGGCCCTTAACAACCATTTAGTCTGACCCCCTCAACTTATAGATGTGAAAGCTCACGTCTATGGAAATACCTACTTGCCCACAATGAAGGAAATTTGCTCCAAATACTAGAGATCTAGGATCAATTTTGAAAGTTTTTAATGTTTTTATTTCTCTTCTGTTTAACAATCTTACTTTAAAGTAGATAATGATCTTACCTTTTCTCTCCCAGCCCTATTCCATTTAAGTCTTTATTATACCAGATGGGGAAACTGACTCACAGACTTTCCTTCAAATTCACAACTAGCTTAATTACCATAACAAATATTATAGTATCCTTGGATATTGGGGGAGGGGGAAGAGAGAAACCTAACTTTAATAATGCTTTTGTCACTTAGTTGTTGTTTGTCCTTCATTCTCAAAGAGGACCATGACATCAGGAAGGTGATGCCATGACTTGCAAGTGAATTAGATTTAAGTGAGGGAGGGCTGTGCAAAGTCAGCAGCCTCGCTCTCTCCTCCAGAGCCTGGGTTTGTCCTGACAAATGTACTCCCAGGTGTTTTATACATTCTACAGTTATTTTTAAATGGGGTACCTTTAACTATATCTTCTTATAGAATTTTATTGGTGATACATAAAAATGCTGATGATTTATGTGGGCTTATTTTCTATCCTACTACTTTGCTAAAATTATTGTTTCAATTGACTTTTTAGTTGAATCTCTAGGATTTTCCAGATACATCATCATATTGCCTACAAAAAGAGATAGTTTTATTACCTCCATGCCCATTATGATTCCTTCAATTTCTTTTCCTTCTCTTATGGCTCTTGCTAGCATTTCTAATACAATATTGAATAGTATTAGTGAAAATAGGCATCGTTGTTTCACTCTTGATCTTATTGGGAAGGCTTATAGCTTATCCCCATTGCAAATAATGCTTGTTTATGATTTTAGGTAGATAATTCTTATCATTATAAGGAAAAATCCATTTATACTTATGCTTTTGAGTGTTTTTTAATAGGAATGATTGTTGCATTTTGTCGAAAGTTTTGTTACTTTTGTTATTGATATAATCAATTATGTTAATAGTTTTCCTTATGTTAAACCATCCCTGGCATCATGGTATAAATCCCACTTGGTCACCATGAATAACCTTTGTGATATATTGTTGTAGTCTCCTACCTAGTATTTTATTTAGAATTTTTGCATCCATATTCCTTAATGAAATTAGTTTATAATTTTCTCTGTTTTTGCTCTTCCTAATTTAGGTATTAGCATCATATTCGTTTCATAAAGGGAGTTTTATCATTTATATTATGCTTATTATTCCAAATAATTTATTTAATATTGGAATTAGTTGACCTTTAAATGTTTGGTAGAATTCACTTGTAAGTCCGTCTGGTCCTAATGCTCTTTTCTTAGGATATTCAACCTTTTAATTTTTGATACTAGTAATCTGATTTTCTTTTATTTTTGAACATATTAACCAATTATTTATCTATTTTATGCTTTTTCCCACAAGACCAACTTCTAGTTTTATTTACTAATTCAGTGGTTTTCTTACATTCAATTTTATTAAATAATTAATTAATAATTAGAATTATTAAACTTTAGTTTTTAGAATTTTCAATTTGGTATTTAAGTGAAGATTTTTAATTTATCCTTTTTCTAGTTTTTAAATTGCATACCCAGTTTATTGGACACTGAACATCTTTAACAATGGAGATATTAGAACATTTAATTCCATTTTTCCTGTTTCATTCACTCCATGCTTCATCACTCTAGGAAGAGTTGTTGGACTATGGTGTAGGGCCTATGTTATGAGTAGTCAAGATGTGTACTCTTTTTTCAACCACATAGTTTACAAGTTTCTTGAGGATAGGCAGCACTGTCTTTATCTTATGTTCTCCCTTCTCTCTCCAGTACTTTTTGTGTGATACACTTTGTGGAATTAATGAATCAATTGTAACAACTGTGCATTTTCACAAAATAAAATATTCTCACTTAAATATTCCATCTTACTATTTACAGGCAATGACAAACTCATCAATCTCTCTTCCTAGATTCCCTCTTTAATCATATGATCTCATCATGACCAACACTAATAAAATCTAAACAGATTGATTCTTCTGCTTTTAAAGGTCTACCTTGTTAAAATGTATCACTCTAAATCAATAAGAAACAATTTGACAGTCCTTACTCGTCTAACAGCAACAATCTGTCACTACATTTTCCCCAAAACAACAGAATTATTTTATGATTCCTTTAAAAATGTTGCTCACAGTTTGATGTAACAATAAAATAATTTGTTATATAACCAAAGTAGTTGAATTGGTGTATGCAAGTGCAAGCATACATATAAACATGGAGATCGAAGAGATAATGTCCTGGAAAAACATTCAACCAACTCAGTGGGTGCTTGATGAAGGAATGATTAAGTTTCACAAAAAGATGAATAATTCACTTGTAATGTGAACATTCAGTGGCCTATTTTTCATACGTTATTCTATAAAAACCCATCCTTCCATGCCTTTCTTTAATACATGCCTTTTCTATTTCCATTATTTTTTCATTCCCACCCATGTCAATCAAAACTGTCACTGTTGAGACCTGCTAAAGTAAACACCATGTTTGTATTTTAAAAGTTATTTCTTTACCATCTGTTTCTTTTTAATTTTTCTTCACCTTTCACCCCTCATGCCTACTGTTCTAAGACTGTTTTCTTTCTCTCCCTCGTTTTCTTTCTGCCAGACTGAGCCTTGGAAGCAGAATCAAGGCACTGAAAGATTGACCCTTGTATTTTTTTCAAGTTATTTTGAAAAATTATCTTCAAGTTAATGTGATGTTTACATGACGGAAAGGCTTCTTTACAAAATGTGTAATCTTAACATAGTTATTCATGTCTTTGGATCTCAGATTCCTCACCTATAAAACTTTGTTCAGTCCGTTTTCAGTCCTGTCTGATATTTTGTGACCCCATTTGGAGTTTTCTTGGCAGAGATACTGGAGTGATTTGCCTTTCTTTCTCCAGCTCATTTTATAGATGAGGAAACTGGGGCAAGTAGGGTTAAGTGACTTGCCCAGGGTCACGCAGCTAGTACATATCGGAGGCTGGATTTAAACTCAGGTCTTCCTGACTCCAGGTCTGGTGCTCTATCCATTGGACTACCTAGCTGTCCGGTGTAAAAAATAAAAAGGTGATTTTTAAGGTCCCTTTCAGCTCTAAGATCCCATGATTCTATTACTCCAAAAAAGGAGTGCTTTTCAGCTACTCTTAATTTTTTTTTTGGTTTATAATGTGTGTAGGTATAAAAGGATCAAGCTGAAATTCTTGTAAACTCTGATAGTCTAAGCACACAATTAAAGTCAGCACAGGTTCTGCTGAGACTCACATGGCAGCCTACCTCTGAGATGCCAGGCACTTGTGGAGGACATAGAAGTTAAAGTCCTAGTTCCTGACCTCAAGGAGTTTACAATCTAGCTGAAAAGATAGAATTAAAAGAACCATACAATACTTAAGATCCAAACTAGTTCATACCGGGTCTCAGATGTTTTCTAACATTGTGAACCTGGGCAAGTCATTTAACTTCTGGCTCATTTCCCTCTTCTGTAAAATGAACCTGTTTTCCAAGATTATTTTCAGGATAAAATGAGACAACATTTGTGAAGTGCTCTGCAAACCTTAAAGTATTATATAAATATTAGCTATTCTATAATAATAATAATATGTAAACTGTATGGTAGTGATTATCATTATTATGAGGAGGAGGAGTAGAAATAAATTTCTTTCTCCTTTTCTTCTTTTTAGTTTCTTTTCCAAAAAAGTTAACATCCTGAATCATTTTAAAAGGGGGTAGGTGGGGTCACACAGTCAGGAAATATGGAAACCAGGATTTAAATTTGCTTCTCTGGATGGTCCTGTAATGTAAATCTTTAAGTTTGTTTCATCCTATGGAAGGGATTAAGTCCAGAAAACAATTGTCTTTGTTTTACAATAATGAAGATAAATTCTGCTGGTACCTAGTAGGCACTTAATAAATGATTATTGCTTGACTGACTTAAGTGTTTATCTGTTTCAAAAAAACTAGCAAGCATGAAGATCCTAGATCACTTTTCAGCATTTTCAGCAAAAGTTTAAGCTGTTTAAAAGTAAATTCTCATCATAAATTTGTGAGTTTTGCCTAGATAAGCTTCACTTCTAAATTTAATATAGAAAACATTATAATTTTATGGCTGAACCAAATTCCCTGTAATACCCTTATGTTCCCAAACTAACAAAATAGCAGGTGTTTAAAAAGCTCAGCTGCATATGTTTAATTCTTTCCCCCCAAATTTCCATTTTTCCCCAGTTGGTTTCAAAATGCGTGGAAATTTTCCATTTTTAAACCCAGAGCACATTTCTATTGATCACATATCTTTGGTCAAAGAAAAATACAACTCCAATTAATCTTAACTGTCAAATGTGCTGTTTAAATTTAAATATGCATTAAACATACATTTTTGCCAAAATGCTGTGTTGGTTATGACACTGGATTGAGCCCTGTACAGAGCGTGTAGATGTGATGTCTACCTCTTAGGAACATTCAATCTAGGAATAACAAAGCAGAAGCAGGCAGACTTCTCTTCCATAGTTGAAAGAATTTGCAAATCTAACAAGAAGTCTTTGAGGACAAGGAATTTTGAGGCTAATCCAGGATTTGAAGTTTGATGCTGTATTAAAGTTAGGGATGAAGTTTGTGGTGGTATGACAGTAACTGACATATGTATAAAACTTAAAGATTTGAGAAGTTTTTCCCTCTCACAACACTCCTGTGAGATAGGTAATACAAATATTACTATCTCCCTTTCACAGCTGAAGAAACTGAACTTTCCCAGCAATTTCTTCACCATGACCTTATTTGAGTTCTCTCCTCCTCCCATACCTCCTCTCACTTCCCAGGAAGAAAAGAAAAAAGGAAAGAAGGAAGAAAGGGAGGGAGGGATGCATGGAGGGAAGGAGAGATGAAAGGTGGGAGGGAAGAAGGAAAGAAGGAAAGGGAAAGAAAGAAGACAAAGGAAGAAGGAAAGAAGGAAGGGATGGAGGGAGGGATAAAAGGCAGGAGGGAGGAAAGAAGGAAAGAGAAAGAAGGAAGAAAAGAAAGAAGGAAGGAAGGGAAACAAATATTTATTAAGTGTCTGCTATACACCAAGAACGGTGCTAAATGTTTTATAAATATTATCTCATTTGATCCTCACAACAACTCTGGGAAATATGCGCTATTATTACAGTTGCCATTTTATAGTTGAGGAAACTGAGGTAGGTAGAGATTAAGTTACTTGTTCAGGGTCACACAACTAATAAGGGTCTAAGGCTGGATTTTAATCCAAATTTTCCTGACTCTCGACCCATTGCTCTATCTCCTGTCTCTTTCCAGCACCTCCCATTAAAACGTAAATTCCTTAAGAGCAGAAACTATCTGTTTGTATTCCCAGTATAGCATAGTACCTGGCAGCACCTAAGTGCTTAATAAATAATCTATTGATCTATCTATCTATCTATCTATCTATCTACCTACCTACCTACCTAGCTATCCATCCATCTATCCATCTATCTATCCATTTGTCTAACTATCCATCTATCTATGTATCTGTCTGTCTGTCTGTTTGTCTGTCTATCTACCCATCCACCCATCCATCCATCCATTCATCTTTCTATCCATTTGTCTACCTATCCACCCATCGATCCATCCATCTATCTAACCATCCATCTATCTATCTATCTATCTATCTATCTATCTATCTATCTATCTATCTATCTACCTATGATCCAGGACTAGAACTGAGGTCTCAGGATTGATAGTCCAATACTTTTCTTTTTAACAGGGTGTCACACTACCTCACCAGAAGGCCTACATCAAAAGAGTCATGCTTTAATGCCTGTACCTTCAGAGGCTATACATATATTCAAACAATGCTGCCTTGGCTCAAAGTAATTTTGAAATTCTTGAGATTGCATTCAAAACCAACTTACAAGTTACTTAAGAAAATTAGGTACATTAATTTTTTAGCCACGCCTTGTATTTCAGGAAGGTCATACAACTTTCAAATAAGTTGGAAACACATGAAAGATGCCAGGATGTTCCAACTTACTTTTATCTGGACAATCTGAATTTCTTCACACCTGATTTCTGTGAGAGATTTCCTTGTCTGTCCTTTTCTGTGGCCAAATTTACACTTGTTCCTCATCACCTGCTCATCATCTTCTATGGGTCTCCGAACGTATTTGAAGCGGTCTTTGAGTGCTCGTTTCCACAGAAACTGCATAAAGTAACAGATATTCTTTGGTTACTCACCATGAGGCTTTAGACTTCCCTCCATAAACTAGGAGATCTCACTGTACTGTCAGTTCTGCCTTTGGAGACATTTTCATACTTCATTCGTTTGCTGAGATTTAGGGGAGAAGTGATATTGGTCTTTGGCTAAAAGTCCTCAAGGTGGGAAACTGAACAATTCTCAAAAAACATTTTTCTGTCATCATTTGGAAACCTTTTTGGGTAACATAACTAACAGCATGGTGATGTTGAGATTTTATGTTTGGGAGAATGGGTGAGCAGACCTGCAATGGATTCCAATGGTTTCTTATCACAGCTTGAGATTTCATTTTGCTATCCTCTTAAAGAAGAAGAGGAAGTGTATGTGGTCCAGTGGACTAAACCAAAGGTCTGGAACTCAGGATGTAATTACCTTGTTTTGTTTTGGTAACTGGGCCAACATAGGTATATGATTTCATTATGAATTCCAACCCTCCAGGCTCCTCCTAATGTCCTGCTTTCTACAGGAGAATCCTGCTCTACTATAGCTTGATTAGGTCACATGTAGGATGTTGGGTATATGATTCCAGGCACCACATTTTTGGAAGGACACTGACACTTTGGAGAGTTTCAGAGAACAACAAAGATGGTGACAGTGCTGGAGACTATGCTACATGAGGATCAGTTGAAAGAATTGGGAATATCTACTCTAAGTCTGTATGTGGGTGAGGAATGGGGAGTATTTTACACACACACACACACACACACACACACACACACACACACAGAAGACTGTCATAAAAAAGAGTAGTTAGATTTGGTTGTCCAAAGGGACAGAGGGAAGAACTAGGATATAAAAGTGAAAGATGCAGATAGACAGAATTAGGCTACAAAAATATGTGGGGAAAATCACTTTTTAGAAGAGTGAAATGAGTTAAAACTGAGAAATAGTGGTTTTCCTTTATCTAAAGGTCTTTAATAAAAAGCTGATCAGCTGGGCATACTGCAGAAGAGATTCTGGTTCAGTTATATGTTGGACTAGATGCCCCCCTGAAGTCTTTACCAACTGAGATTTTGTATTTCTCTTTTTGCAGTATAGAGTGCAGATGAGATAGACTGATTATGGTTTAGAATAAAACAGGCTGCTCCTGGTCACCTTGCTTAAGTCCAGTTGACAGAGTTTTTGCTACCAATTCTGTTTCCATTTGGAAACAAAATATAGCCATGGTATCTTGTAAACAGGTCTAGATAAATTTATCTCTAGGTCTAATCGAGTTGTTGATTCCTGGCTATTATATTAGAAATGGCTGAGCACTTCCTTCATGCTTGTGAAATAGCTCCCTTCACAGCTGTATCACATATCAAAGATTTGGGGCCAGAAGGGATCTTAGAAGTCATCTAATTCAATTTCCAACACGGCAGCACTGGATTAAAGGGGTCCAATTTCAGTGTGCCCCCTCAAAAGACTCCATAATAAATTATTATAACATGCTTGGTCTTATAATATCATATATATATCTTATATGTATGGTACATTATATATATGTATGTATATATATATATATATATATATATATATAAAATATTTTTTTAAAATGAAGTCTTCAGCCTTCTGTTGGAGGATTGAAAGATTTGCAGACAATTTGAGCTTAATGGGAAGTATACTAGCAAGCAACTGTAAAGGAAATTAACTCTAAAGAACAGAATTATCTCTATTTCTCAACCTGACTCTTTCAATTTGTTAATTTTTTGGTCCAAACAGAAAAAGCACAAATTCAGTATGAGTCACCACATGAAAACCTGGAGAGAAGAGATTATCAAGGAGAAGAGAGTGATTAACAGTGTCAGAGGCTGCAGAGGGGTCAAGAAGGATGAAGACTGAGAAAAGGTCACTAGATTTGGCATTTAGGGAATCATTAGTAATTTTAGAGAGGGCCATTTTAGTTGAATGATGAAGTTGGAAGCCAGATTGCAGAGAGCTAAAAAGAGAGGGAGAAGAAAAGAAGCAAAGGTACCCATATATATCTTAAAGTCAACATGTTCAGGACTGAACTCATCACCTTTCCCCCAAAACCCTCCCTTCTTCCTAACTCCCTATTACTCTTGAGGGTAGTACTATCTTTCTAATCACCCAGGCTCAAAACCTAGATGTTATCCTCTACTCCTTCCTCACTCTCTCTCACCCCCCAAGCCCCACATATTCAATCTGTTGCTATGACCTGTGGTTTTACCTTTGTAACATCTCTCCTATATGTCCCCTTCTCTCCCCTGGCACTGCCATCACCCTCCTGCAGGTCTTTATCACCTTCCAAATTCCAAAAAGAGGCAAAAGATAGTTCCTGCCCTCAAGGAGTTTACAATCTAACGTATGAGTTAACAAGCAAACAAAGATACATAAAACAAACTATATACAGGATAAATAGGAAATAATAGATGGAAGGCACTGTAATTAAGAGGGTTTGGAAAAGGCTTCCTGTAGAAGGTGAGATTTTAGTTGGGACTTAAAGGAAACCAGGGAAGGTCAGTAGTTGGAGTAGAGGAAGGAGAGTGTTCCAGGAACAAGGGAAAGCCAAAGATAATACCAGGAACTGAGAGATGGAGTGTCTTTCTCATGGAGCAATTAGCAGGCCAGTGTCACTGAATCAGAGTATGTTTTGGGGAGTAAGGTCTAAGATGACTGGGAAGGTAGGAGGGACTAGGTTACGAAGGACATTAAATGCCAAACAGAACATTTTGTGTTTGCTCCTGGAGGCAATAGGAAGGCATTGGAGTTCATTGAGTGGAAGTATGGGAGTCAGGTAGTGACATAATTAGACCTGAGTTTTAGGAAAATTACTTTAGTGGCTGAATGGAGTGGGGAGAGACTTGAGGCAGACTGACCCACCAACAGACTATTGTGATAGTCCAAGTGTTAGGTGATGAGGGCCTGCACAAGAGTGGTGGCAGTATCAGAGGAGAAAATGGGGTGTATTCAAGAGATGTTGCAAAGGTGAGATCAACAGGTCTTGGCAATAGCTTAGATATGGGGGGAGGGGTGAGAGATAGTGAGAAATACAGGATGACTCCTAAGTTACAAGCCTGAGGGACTGGGAAGATGGTACTATCCTCTGTAGCAATAGGGAAAGTGGGGTGGGGAGGATTTGGGGGAAAGATAATGAGTTCTGTTTGGGACATTTGAGTTTAAGATGGCAACTGGACATCCAATTCAAGATGGCTGAAAGGCAGTTGGAGATGAGAGATTATAGGTCAGCAGAGATAGGTAGGGCCAGGATAGGTAGATTTGAGAATCACCATCCCAGAGACAGTAATTAAATCCATGGGAGCTGATGAGATCATTAAGTAAAATAGCATAGGAGGAGAAGAGAAGAGGACCTAGGACAGAACCTTACAGTTAGAGGGTGTGATCTGGAGGACAATTCAGCAGAGGGGACAGAGAATTCTAGTGCTTTCCCTCCATTGATTATTTCCAATTTATCTTGTATATGGCTTGTTTGTATGCCGTTGTTTACCTATTTTTAGCTGGAACTGTCTTTTGCCTTTCTCTGTGTCTCCAGTGCTTAAAACAATACCTAATATATAGCAGGCACTTAATGAATGTTTATTGATTGATTGGCATTAAGAATTTGTCAACAAGTATTTGGTAAATGTCCACTAGAATGTAAACTCTTTAAGGTCAGGGACTGGTTTTATTTTTCTTTACATCCTCAGCACAGTACTTAGGAATACAAAGTAATTGCTTGATTAATTAATTGCTCAATAAATACTTGTTGACTGGCTGCCTGTCTTCATTAAAGGCAGTATGACGTAGTAGATAGGGTGCCAAACTTGGAGTCAGGAAGACACCATGTTCAAATTCTGCTTTAGACCCTTATTAGCTGTGTGACCTTGGCTAACTCATTTAACTTCTCTGTGTCTCCTATTCCTCACCTCTAAAATTACTGGTCTAGATGACATAATAGTAGGAATAATAAGAAAATAGCTAACATTTATATAACACTGTCCCAGACGCTGGGCTAAGTGCTATTCAATTATCTAATTTGATCATTACAATGACCCTGCAAGGTAGCTACTATTATTATCCCCATTTTGAAGAAACTGAGGCACAACAGCTGTTGTGACTTGCCTAGAGTCTAGTAAATGTCTGAGGCTGGATTTGAACTCAGGTCTTCCTGACTTTAGGACCAGTGCTCTATCCATTGCACCACCTCTTAAGGTGCCTTCTTGCTCTAAATCTATGATTCTATGATTCTTCATCATAGAGGTAGTTCTAGGTTCAGCCAATCACAAGCTCTGGCAATTCCTACCAAGTTGGAAAGTCTTTGAGTATGGGCCTGGAGACAAACCACGTGCTTGTATCCCTAAGCAAGGGCAGAGAAGTTTGTTGGTAAAAGGCAAATCAGCAGGGTGATACCTATTTCTGACTGCAGCAACTCACAAACACTGTCTACTAAGGTATATAGCGGTTGTGATCTGTCCTAGAACATGTGTTTTCCCACTGATTAGATTAGAGGTCTTATGAAATCCTGAAGAAGTGCCACAAGCCCATCAAGTCAACAAGCACTTACTAAGCACACTTACTGTGTTCCAGGCATTGTGCTAAGTGTTGGGGATACAAAGAGTATAAAAACACAGTCTTTTTCCTCAAGGAGCTCACATGAGTCTAACAACTCATAGTAAATAAGTTCATATGAGATATACAGAGAGTTGATGGAAGGCAATCTCAGAAGGGAAGAAGGCACTAGCAAAAGGGTATGTGTTGGGGGCAGGGATTGGAAAAGGCCTCTTGCAGAAAATAGAATCTGAACTGAGTCTTGAGGGAAACCAGGAGGGAAGCCAGGAGGCAGACATGAAGCGGGGAAAAGCATTCCATATCTAGGAGACAGCCAGCGAAAAGGCGATGCCTCTGATGGGCAAATTCACCAATTTGGAACTATCCTGCTAGTGTCTCATGACTTCTCCATCTCCATACTGTTCTGCTAGAGAAGGTATACGAAAGTCTCCCATGGAACTTTTGTATGCATTCTCTAAGCACATTGAAATTATCCATGCCGCTGAACATTCAGAAAAATTTTCATGTTATTCCTAGTCTTAGAACATTTCCACTGCCTCCAGTCTCAGCATAAGAAAGATGATAGAAATTTGGACCCATTTACAGAACAATTTTTGGCAACTATCTACTTGTGCATGTTTCAATTTGCAACATTTATGCCCATGTATGGACTATAGTTTATTAAACAATTTTGTTCATCTCTTCACCAGCAAACCTTTTTGAAGGCACAAATGGGCAAAATATACTCTATGATAAATAACTATCAGTTATGCTTTTCAACTGGAAATTAAGTGGTGCAGTGGATAGAGCACCAGGGTTAGAGTCAGGAAGACCTGTGTTCAAATCCAGACTCAGACACTTTCTAGCTGTGTGACTGTGGGCAAGTCACTTAACTCTGTTTGTCTCAGTTCCTCATCTGTAAAATGAGCTGGAGAAGGAAATGGCAAACCACTCCAGTGTCTTTGCCAAGAAAACCCTCAATGGGTTCATGAAGATTCAGACTTTGATATTCATTAAACCAAGCAGAAGTTGAGCCTTAAAGAGCTATACAAATAATGGCCACCACCTCAGACCAAGGGATACTATCTGGCATGGAAAGAACTCTGCATCCCCAAGGTGGAAGGAATAACTGAGAGAATACAATGTATTTCAAGTCAGAGGGCCAGGGTTTAAATCTCATCTCTACCACTTTGTACTGGTGTGACCTCAGGCAAATCATTTAAACTCTCTGGCCTTAGTTTCCTCATCTTTAAAATAAAGGGGTTTGGGTGACATGGCCTTGATGGTCCCTTTAAAACCGATTTCTACGATTCTAAGTATCATGATTCCCATTTTTATGCCTGTTTAATTGAAGCCTAGGAAAGTGATTTGCTTAAAATCAATGTACTCTTTGATGGGCCATAAGAAATGATGAGACAGTTTCAGAAGAAATGAGGGAAGACTTGTGTGAACTTATGTAGAGTGAAGGGAGGAGAGCAATTTATAGAATAACAGCAACATTGTGAAGACAAACAGACAAACAGCTGTGAAAGAGCTGACAATTTTGCTCAATGCCATGACCAATCACAATTCTGGAAGACCAATGATGAAGTACTTTGTCACCTTCTGATGGAGCAGCGATGGACTTAAATAGTAAAATGAAACATATCATTTTGGACATGGCTAATGAGGTAATTTGTTTTGCTTTGCTACATTTGTTTTAAGGAGATGAGAGTGAGAGAAGACACATGCTTGTTAAAGAAGGCTCAGAGTTTAAGAATATCTTGAAGGAACAACCTGTGTCAATTGATGCAGGGAAGTTTTTTTTGAAATCTATAAGACAAAGAAAATAGAAGGAAAATTTTGATTTTTGAGTAAAAAGTTTAATAACATTGTTATGTAAGTTGATACCATTGGTCCTTCTATGGTTAACTGAAAAAAATTTTAAATGTCACTGGGCTAAGTAACAGGGCCAGATTGTCTGATTTCAAGTCCCTTGCTCTTTCCTCATCACGGGCCATTTTGGTCACACTTAAAAACAATGACTATCAGGACTCTAGGATTCTAGATCTAGGCATCTGAACTAGACCATAAACAATGTTTAGTGTAGAACTTTCTAGGTCCTCAGGCTTCCCTCCTCTTTTTTTAAAGGAGTATACAAACTAATCTTTAAAGCTCATTGGTGGAGAAAGAAAGGGAATTATGTAGCACTCTAGGATTTGTTATCTCATTTGGACTTCACAATGACCCCCTTGTGGTAGATGCTGTTATTATCCCCATTGTAAGATGAGGAAACTGAGGCTGTGAGAGGTTAAGTGACTTAACCAGTTTGTGATTGTCTGAGGCAGGATTTGAATGCAGGACTTCCTTACTCCAAGGGCAGCATTCTAGTCTAAAGGAAACATTTATGTTGGAGGCCAATTAGAAGGCAAGAAAGAAGATCAAGAGGCCAAGAAAACCTGATAAAGACAGAGAAATGATGAAAATGATGCAAAATTAGTATTTTTTTTAAATAGGAAGGATAGTTTTCTTTTTCTCTGTGTATCTCCCAAATTTTCTCTACTAACTCTTACTATTATAGGAACATAGGCAGAGGAACAAGACCTGTGATTTCATTGTCATAGGAGACTCCCAGGGGAGGAAACTCCTTCTATCAATGCAGGTTGGCTCCTTCTGTTAGAAAATTGCTTAAAGCAACTGGGAAGTCAAATGATTTGTCCAGCATCACCCATCCAGTGTGTGTCTGAGGCAGGACTGTTATACATATCTCCACTAAATTCTTACACATAGGCACAGAATTAATTAAAGTTAAATAAGGTTAGGGGTAGCTAGGTGGTTCAGGGGATAGAGAGCCAGGCCTGGAGTCAGGAGGACCTGAGTTCAAATTTGACCTCAGACATTTACTAGCTGTGTGACCCTATGAATCACTTAACCCTGTTTGCCTCAGTTTCCTCATCTGTAAAATAAGCTGGAAAAGGAAGTGGAAAACCACTCCAATATCTTGGCCAAGAAAACTCCAAATGGGGTCACAAAGAGTCAGATACTACTGGAAAATGACTGAACAACAAGTAAGGTTAAGAAGTTATATCATTGAGGATACTTACAAAACCACTGCCATCTTCATCAAGAAATGGGTATGCCTGAAGAAGGGCATTGACAACATCATTGTACTGTTGGGTAGTTGGGTACCTGCTCAAACAAGATGTCAAAGAGAAATGATTTCAAAGAATCACTGAGTTAGAAGGGAGCACAAAGGTCATCTAGAACAGTGGTGTCAAACTCAAGTATGGATACCTGCAACCACATACTGGCTTAGAACACCACAAATTAACATTATCTACCTTATGTGGTATTTTACTTTTGTTAAACAATTCCCAATTAGATTTTAATCTGATTCAGCATTGACACTTCTGATCTAGATTAACCTGAGCAAGAACCCTTTCTACAAAGAGGTCATTAACAGAAATAAGCTTGTATTCCCTCCTTTTAGCAAAATTGGGATTTGCATAATAGCAGATGGATTGTGATTATGTTTCTTCAAATTTCTCTCCTTATAGTCCTATTAGGAACAAATGGGAATAGACATTTGAATAACAGGCGCTGTTGAATGCTTCAGCAATTCATCATTTAAACACTGAAAAGAGCCAAGTCTGTATGATTTAGAGCCTATATTATGAACAGACGCTCCCCTTAAGCAATATATCCAGAAAATTCATACTTACAATGATCCTTCCAGATACTTTGTCATGTCTGCCTGTAAAAACTCAATGATCCTTATCCTCATGCTGTGATCTGGACATTTTTGCTCAGTTAACATGCATTTGACATCATATGGGAAGTCTGGTAAAATATAGGATTTTGTCCATTGTAGTGCCTTGTTCCTTGCTAGAAGATGTTTCACATTTTTCCTGTCAACCAAACCAAATCAAAGCAAAACAAACAATAATAAACTAAAATAGGTATTTTCATTTCTCATTATAAATTCCATTCATTCATTATCTTTGCTATAAGCAACAATGATGTCAATTGTTTTCTGGGGGTCTTCTGACTGGGAAGTCACTTGGGTGTGTGATATTCTATTACTCTTTGCATATATAGCAGGGCTGGCTCTGCTGGCACAATTCTTTCCTGTATCTGGGTTCTTGATTCACACTATGTCTTTCCTTCCCATCCCTTTCCCCAGTTCTCTCTATCAAGAGACAACAATATGATGTAGATTCTTGTTAGGTTCTCACTTGGAGCAAAATTCTGGAGGAGCAGAGACCATGGGCCAAGGGTTCCCAATGAGACAAAGCTCTCCTAACATATGGGAGGATTCTACTAGGGAAGGAGCAGAAGAATGATGGAAATTGGGCCTGGGATTTAATTTAATTTAAATTTATTTATTTAACATATTTAGTTTTCAGCATTGATTTTCACAACAGTTTGAATTACAAATTTTCTCCCCATTTCTACCCTCCCCCCCTCAAAGATGGCATATATTCTGGTTGCCCTGTTCCCCAGTCAGCCCTCCCCTCTATGACCTCCCACCCCTCTCATCCCCTTTTCCCTTCCTTTCTTGTAGGGCAAGATAAATTTCTACGCCCCATTGCCTGTGTATCTTATTTTTTAGTTGCATGCAAAAACATTTTTTTTTGTTTTTGAACATCTGTTTTTAAAACTTTGAGTTCCAAATTCTCTCCCCTCTTCCCTTCCCAGCCACCCTCTTTAAGAAGTCTAGCAATTCAACCTAGGCCACATGTGTATCATTATGTATAACTCTTCCACAATACTCATATTGTGAAAGACCAGCTACACTTTGTTCCTTCCCAACCCATCCCGCTTTATTGAATTTTCTCCCTTGACCCTGTCCCCTTTCCAAAGTGTTTGTTTTGATTACCTCCACCCCCATCTGCCCTCCCCTCCATCATCCCCCCCCCTTTTATTTTTTTTTATCTTCCTCCCTCTTCTTTCCTGTGGGGTAAGATACCCAACTGAGTATGTATGATATTCCCTCCCCAGGCCAAATCTGATGAGAGCAAGGTTCACTCATTCCCCCCTCACCTGCCCTCTCCCCTCCTCCCACAGAACTGCTTCCTCTTGCCACCTTTATGCGAGATAATCCACCCCATTCTATCTCTCCCTATCTCCCTTTCTCAGTATGTTGCTCTCTCATCCCCTAATTTCATTTTATTTCTTTTAGATATCTTCCCTTCATCTTCAACTCACCCTGTGTCTGCTCTCTCTCTTTTACATATATATCTATATCTATCTATCTATCTATCTATATATATACACACACACACACACATATATACACATACATACACATACATACATATACACATAGATATATACATACATACACATTCACTTCTATATATACATAAACATATCTATATGCATATTCCCTTCAACTACCCTAATACTGAGGTCTCATGAATCATACATGTCATCTTTCCATGTAGGAATGTAAACAAAACAGTTCAACTTTAGTAAGTCCCTTACAATTTCTGTTTCTTGATTACCTTTTCATGCTTCTATTGATTCTTGTGTTTGAAAGTCAAATTTTCTATTCAGTTCTGGTCTTTTCACTGAGAAAGCTTGAAAGTCCTCTATTTTATTGAAAATCCATATTTTGCCTTGGAGCATGATACTCAGTTTTGCTGGGTAGGTGATTCTAGGTTTTAATCCTAGCTCCATTGACCTCCGGAATATCGCATTCCAAGCCCTTCGATCTCTTAATGTAGAAGCTGCCAGGTCTTGGGTTATTCTGATTGGGTTTCCACAATACTCAAATTGTTTCTTTCTGGTTGCTTGCAGTATTTTCTCCTTGATCTGGGAGCTCTGGAATTTGGCGACAATATTCCTAGGAGATTTCTTTTTGGGATCTATTTGAGCAGGCGATTGATGGATTCTTTCAATTTCTATTTTGCCCTGTGGCTCTAGAATATCAGGGCAGTTCTCCTTGATAATTTCTTGAAAGATGGTATCTAGGCTCTTTTTTTGATCATGGCTTTCAGGTAGTCCAATAATTTTTAAATTATCTCTCCTGGATCTCTTTTCCAGGTCAGTGGTTTTTCCAAAGAGATATTTCACATTGTCTTCCATTTTTTCATTCCTTTGGTTCTGTTTTATAATATCCTGATTCCTCATAAAGTCACTAGCTTCCACTTGCTCCAATCTAATTTTTAAAGTAGTATTTTCTTCAGTGGTCTTTTGGACCTCCTTTTCCATTTGGGTTATTCTGCCTTTCAAGGCATTCTTCTCCTCATTGGCTTTTTGGAGCTCTTTTGCCATTTGAGTTAATCTATTTTTTAAGGTGTTGTTTTCTTCAGTATATTTTTCAGTATTTTTTTGGGTCTCCTTTAGCAAGTCATTGACTTATTTTTCATGGTTTTCTTGCATCCTTCTCATTTCTCTTCCCAATTTTTCCTCTACTTCTCTAACTTGCTTTTCCAACTCCTTTTTGAGTTCTGCTATGGCCTGGGGCCAGTTCGTGTTTTTCTTGGAGGCTTTTGTTGTAGGCTCTATGACTTTGTTGTCTTCTTTAGGCTGTATGTTTTGGTCTTCTTTGTCACCAAAGAAAGAATCCAAAGTCTGAGACTGAATCTGGGTGTGCTTTCGCTGCCTGGCCATATTCCCAACCAACTAACTTGACCCTTGAGTTTTTCAGTGGGGTATGACTGCTTGTAGACTAACGAGTTCTATGTTCCACGTTTGGGGGGGGGGGAGGTGGCAGCTCTGTCACACCAGCACTACTCCTTCCCCAAGAACCCCCAGCCCGGGCTGGGCTTAGATCTTCAGCAGGCTGTGCACCCTTGCTCTGATCCTCCACTTAATTCCTCCCACCAGGTGGGCCTAGAGCCGGAAGCAGCAACAGCCGTAGCTGCCCCACCTGCGCTGCCCCCGGGGCTGGAAGCTGAACTGCGAACTCCTTCCACTCCCGCAGCATTTCCCACTAACCTTCTCAGCAGTCTTTGGTGTTTGTGGGTTGAGAAGTCTCATAACTGCCGCAGCTCACATATTCAGGGCGCTAGGGGCCCCATCTGCCCGACTCCAAGTTTGGTTGTTCCACGCCGCTCAGGCTGGGCTCTACTCCACTCCGTTCCCAGCTCCCAGCTCCCAGCTCCGTGTGGGATAGACCTCACCCAGAGACCATCCAGGCTGTCCTGGGCTGGAGCCCTGCTTCCCTCCGCTGTTCTGTGGGTTCTGCTGTTCTAGAATTGGTTCAGAGCCATTTTTTATAGGTTTTTGGAGGGACTCGGTACGGAGCTCACACTAGTCCCTGCTTACCAGCCCCCATCTTCTGGGCCTGGGATTTAGAGAACATTTTTGGGGGGGGGGTCCCTGAAGGGGAAAGGAGAACCAGGTAAATAGGAAGCTGCTGTGAGACTCCCTTGTAGATGAAAAATAACTCAAATAAAAGCCAGACAATAACAAGCAACACAATCCCCTCTCCCTCCACCCAAGAATCTTGCATGATTACTGCTCATTTGCTTTCTCTTCCCTGCTTTCAGCAAGATGTCCTTATCTTATTTCCCATATCAGTGATGCCAAGGGAGGGATTATGAAGGGTAGTTCCAGCATTTCTGTCCAATACCTAGAACTGCATTGTGTATATGTGAACTGTCAGTAAATATTATTCAGATAGTAGCCTTGCTGTGGAGATCAGAGGAATTGAATTTTCCCTTTGTGTACAATTACAAGGCTTTGAAAGGCAGCAAAAATGACTTAATGATGTTCTGGGGGCAGAGTAGATTCCAAGCTATGCCAACTAACACAAATTCAATCTAATGTTACACAAGACAAGTGACTCATCAAGAATTAAAAATAAATCCTACTTTGGCAGCAGATGCTGGCAGCCATAACTTTAAACACTCATACACAACATGCAGATGGTATTTGTCCTTCCTAAGGTAAAATAAATAAATAGATTAATAATAAATCAAGCTTCACAGTGAAACTAAATAATAGGACTAGTCATATCCATTATTGAGTTTTCCAATAGGCAAAATGAAAGCATTCCTATTTTGAGGTCATCTCCACCTCTCTGACCTGCATCATTCAGAGAGGTATGACCCACATTTTAAATGATTGTTCTCTTTGTAGAACTTGTACATACAGTGTGTTCCAGTAATAATGCTACCAGGCATATTGCCCAAGGAAGTTATAGACACCAGAAAAGGTCCTATATACACAAAAAATATTTATAGCAGCACTTTTTGTGGTAGCAAAAAAATGGAAGTAAAGCAAGTTGCCATCAATTGGGGCATATCCAAACAAATTATATTTCATAATGTAATGGAATATTACTGTACTATAGGAAAAGACAAATATGAGGAATTCAGAGAAACTTGTGAAGATTTATACAAGCTGATATAGAGAGAGCGGCAAGCAGAAACCAGATAAAAATGTCCTTAATATCCACATTAATGTAAATGGAAACAACACCAAAGTTGACAAACTCAGATCAATTTAATGATCAATTTTGACTCCAGATGATGAAATATGCATCCCTTCTCTCATAAAGACGTGTTGTACTCCATGAGAGGAATCAAGCACATGACATCAGACAGGGTCAATGTTTCTGTTTGTTTAACTGTACTTTATTATAAGGAAGGATTCTATTAGAGGAGGAAGTATTGTGAAGTGACAACAATGTAAAAGCATCAATAAAATATTGAAAAAGAAAAAAAAATGAAGCCAGTATTTAGGTTCTAAGTGAGGAAAGTTCAAGGGTCTGGTAGTAGTGTCTAAGAACTTGAAAATCCTAGCATGTTCCTGAGATCCCATAATATATAATTAAGTGATCTCCAGGTTGTTGAATTGTGACAAGGCTTGGGAAAGATCTGGGTGGAGACCCAGACTCTATGTTGGAGAAGATCAGCAGTCTTAGTCTAGCTGTTGGGTCCACATGCCCAGTGGTTAAAATGTTCTCCTCATCCCTTGTTTTTGAGATATGCATCATAGATGATCTGGGTTCTTCAGCTATTCTGGTACCATGGTAGGAATTGAGAGTTTATGCTCTTTGGGAATGGGTGCTAGGTTATGTTTTTCTATTGCTCTAGGAGAGGAAGGAATGAAAGAAGAAAAACATGAAAACATGAGATAGAGAGAGAGAGGAAAAAGAAAAGGGGAAGGAGAGAGACAGAAAGAGGGAGAGAGGGAGAGGGAGAGAGAGACAGAGAGAGAGAGAGAGAGAGACAGAGAGAGAGAGACAGAGAGAGAGAGACAGAGAGACAAAGACAGAGAGAGAGAGACAGACAGACAGACAGACAGACAGACAGACAGACAGACAAGATCAAATAACACATTGATGATATCCATGCTGGAGGTAACCCAGTTTTGAAGGCACTGAGTCATTGAGTTTCAAGATATCTGAAAGAGGGAGAGATGCCAAAAAGGCAATTATAGGGACATAAAAACTACCATACCTACTCTAATCTCTGTTAAATATGGGATTTATCTACACAGAAAAAGGATTGTTATTGTTCAATCATTTTCATTCTTTTCTGACTCTTTGAAACCCCATTTGAGATTTTCTTGGCAAAGACACTGGAGTGGTTTGCTATTTCTTGAAGCCAGCAGGGTTAAGTGACTTGCTCAGGGTCACATAGGTAGTAAGTGTCTGAGGCCAGATTTGAATTCAGGTAGATGTCTTCCCAACACCAAGCCTGGCACTCTATTCTCTATCCACTGTATCACCTGGCTGACCTCCCCAATCCGTACTCCCACTCCTCCCCTGCAAAGGGTATACGTGATGAAAAAGGAAAAGACAAGATTTTGCAAACAATATTCTATAGCCAGTGACATCTTGACTACCACAAAACTGACTGAAAGATGCAGAGAAGATAAGATCTCATTGAATTTATTACTTGTTGGTTATAAAGAACGTTCAGTGCAATAGAACAAAATGCAGTGTTAAAAATATCTCTCAGGGCCAAATAAAACATAATTATAACTATCCTGCTAAAACAGCTTGGGGCATCTATTCAGCAGGACATAGAAGACTACAAAACATCTGCTGATGTTTATGCTTGCAAAGTTTTCTGTGGCCATGTCCAGAGGTGAAGAGCATTTCCCTCAACACTGTCATTGACCACCTCCACCTCCCACCATGGTGTCATGCTTATTCTTCTGGTTGACCTCTTTTACTAAAATGGCCCACTCCATCCCCACATGTATCCTCCCCAGACACTTTTCCTCCATCTCATGCCTTGAACACAGACAACATGATTTTTTAAAAAGACTATGTTTCTCCATTTGTGAAATTAGAGAGGTAAATGAGATGATTTCTAAGGCCTAGAACAGTATTGAATATGCAAAACATGTTCACTAAATATTCATGTATTGATTAAATCTGTTTTGACTATTTTTGCATCCTTGCTTAATATAAGGAAAGCTTAAGATGATGTGGAGACAGGTAAGCGACATTCAAGCATGAAGAAAAATAAATAAATAAAATGAATGATCTGCACTATATTAAAACCATCTTTATTTCCCTTAAGCCATAACCAAAGCACCACCATCTTTAAAACTCAGAGAAATTGTACGAAGGGATACATAAGCCACAGTACAAGATTCAACGGCCAATATGGATGATAGGCTATGTATTCAATCTAAGAGTTTCTTTAAAGGAAAGTTCACTTTTTAATTGGACCTTGTATTTGTGGCCTGAATCAGATCAAGGGATTCCCAACTGAGGCAACTTCAGGCATTGGAGTATGTGCCATTTGGGTATTGTAATTTACATAATGAGCACATAAAATAGGGTAATAACTGAACAGAGACCTTAAGGTTCTTGATGTTACTCAACCATCGGCATCATTAGCCAAAAGATATCTCTTAGCATTTCAGCTAGTCTCAATGTCACCATGCTATGACTTTACAATGTTATAGACAGGTTTCAAATGCTACCAAACTGAACACATCTAAACTTTTGGGACTTCACATAGCACATTGTTCTGTATCTCCTTAATGCAGTTATCTTTGCTATGTTGTATTATGTTATGCTTTGTTATGCTACATTATAATAACATTATGTTACATTATATTGTGCTATGTGTTCTAATTACCTCTGTTTCTTCTGGACTGTGAGTTACATGAGGGCAGGGGCTATGTCTCAATGAAGCTTTATACCTTCCCCAGCACCTGGAATAGTGGGTGCTTAATAAACACTGTTTGCCCTGACTTTCTGCATTATGTAAACGCATTTTCCAAGAGTGTCCTTGAAATGAACAGTTTTCCACTAAGGGGAAGGAGTTTGTATTACTGTCCTCACTTTTCTATGACAGAGTGGTTCTCTAGAAAGGAGAGTGGAGGACGGGGATGGAGTTCTCTTTGCTGTTATTTCCATGTCTGCTCTTCACTTTAAAAGCACTGCTCGGACTAGGTCCATTGCTAAAAACAGACCAGTGAAAAGTGATAGGCACTACACAGGGACCCAGTAAAGTGTTCATGACCTGCCAAGCAGAATAGCCACATTAAAGAAACTCCCAACTTCACCAGACCTGGCCCTTCCACTTCATAATTGTATTCCTAATTACATACTCCTTTATATTCCTAGAACTCAGGGATCAGGCATTTAGATCCATAGAGACTGGGATACCATGGGATACTCGAGTAACTATAAAAATAAATAGCATGGCAACATCTAGAGGTTTAAGAGATTAAGGAAAAAATGGAGGCATGGAGGAAGGTACAAGAACATGAAGAAATATATTTAAAGACCAATGAATTAGTGTCACATCTAGTGAGTGAGATCAGAAGGATACTTGAGGGGTTAGGAACATGGTTATAATTTCTACTCATTATGTAAACCTGAGATAGAAAAACAGAGGCCTCTGAGATATGAACTAATTCTTCAAAATTACGAACTGGGCAAGAATGTTTAGCATATAGCCATGTATGTTATTCGGGAAAGACTGGCTTTGCATTGCTATGCCAATATTTTTGCACTTTGGCAACTAAACAAGGGAAGATGTACAATTCAGTAGGTTCACAGGTAGTCTAGATCGAAGAGACAGGCTGGTTGTGGGCCAGGTAAGAGACAGTCTTCAAATAAGATAAATAATTATTTCTTGCATGGCTTGAATGGTGTTTAGGGAAGATGCTCTCTTTTTGATCCAACTATTAGTACATTTCACTTTGATGTATAACACAAATGCTTTGAATTCTCAGGATTTTTTTTTGCTATTTACTATTTTACAGCCTTTGGCCCCCCACATCTGTCACTTTATAAGACTCACAGAGGCTTAAGTCAATGAAACACATGTTTAAGGGTACATATGACTGTTTAAGCATAGAGAAGAAGAAAAAGGAGAGAAGAACATGTGGACAACCAATAAGCAAAGTACTGAGTGATCACAAATAGAACTCATTTAAATCTCCTGGTGCCTTTGCAAGTAGGAGATGTAAATACACAGTAGGATAAGTACTGATGAGCTTTCTCTAGGTCTCAATGCAATATAGAAAACAAAGCATCAATAATAATTTCCCATCACCCTTAGCCAGGTCATAAATCTAGAAATTGCCTGTCCTAACATTGGAAAGGGGGTACAACACTATTCTTTTGTAGTTTGAGTGAGCTAAGAAAATTCACTTTGGTTTTTGTTTTTATCTGCCTCTCTAATGGCAAGTTTCAAAAGCCTGTGATGGACAATAGGCCATTTTCTAACTATGTTGTCACTTTTCTTGTAGCTCAAACTGGGGTCCAAAATACTTCTTGTGTTTCAAATGCATTATAATATATGGATTTCAATGACTTTATTGTCTTTTAAGCAGGGGTAACCTGACTATATGACAACTTTTCCCTACAGTCATAAGACAATGTAGTTATATATGGATTGGTCCCATAAGACCAGGTCAAGCTGGTGCTATATGACCTTGTCTCTCCATATTTAGATTAGGCAGTGGGCACTGACCTTTGACCAACTTGCTGCTCAGGATCCTGAGTTTGAAGGATTCAAATTCTATAAATGTATCAGTCTTAAGGATGGAGGGAATGGGGAAATAAGTGTTAAGCTTTCAGATTATATATTGGGTAGTGGATTTCATTATTGGTCCCCAACCAAATGATCTCTCAGTGTAAGGAATTCAAGTGCCCTGACTTGTCATTGACCAGTCATTTGTGCAGGGATTGAATGAATTTTGTAATTCTAAATAACATATAATACTGAAGCTTTAGGCAAAACTTTAATGATAATCTCAGGTGAAAAAAGGGATTATTTAGGTTACATTCCCCCAAAGGAGTACAACCCAAAACAGCCATCTATGTGGTGCCTCTTCTTTAAAATCAAAAAGAACTCATAAAACTATGTGTTTGGAGGGAGGTGAATCTATAATTTTGTTGGTTTAGAAAACTCCCACTGAGGAGACTACTTTGACTAATCAAATCAGCAGTGCTCTGCAATTTATAGTCTTAGGAAGTTATGTGGGGTCGTGAGAGGTTAACTGCCTTCCTAAAGGTCACCCAGCTTTGCGTCATAGTCAGGATTAGAACCTGTCTATGTCAATTCTTCCTGACTTGGAGGTTGGCTCTTTATGTACTAGACCAGAGTTCCTAACATTTTTGTGTGTTGTCATAGGGTCCTCTCATAGTCTGGTGGAGTCTATGGACTCCTTGGAATAATGATTTTAGGTTAATAAAATAAAATACATAAAATTACAAAGGAAATCAATTATATTGAAATGCAGTTATCAAAATATTTTCAAAAACAAGTTTATAGACCCTAGGTTAAGAACCCATGCTCTAGGCCATGCTACCTCTCAGAATAGCTAGGACCTCCATTTTGAGCTAATGTCCAGGCTTCAGAATTAAGGGCAAAACATGTCCAAGTTGTACAGATTTTGGCTTGATCTAAAGAAATATTTCTTAACAATTAGAGCTTTACCAAAATGGAATGGACTGCCTTGGGAGGTGGGAGTTTCTCCCTCTCTAGAAGTCTTCAAGTGAAGATCAGATTGTTAGAGATATTCTAAAATGGATGGATTCTTACTTAGGCTCAGCATTTGGCCATCTACTTTTAATGTTGTATTGATTACCTCTACTATCTAGACTGATCCTAGTTGGATGTTCTCTTTTTAGAAATTCCAACTGATAAGGGAAATTACAGAGCAATTTTACTTGCGTCTGGACTTCTTTAATTTTCTTTTGCCCCATGCAGCCAGGCTTTCAGTGTAGAAATTGAAATTTGGGGGGGATGCATCAATGTTACTATTGAATCCATCAGCATACTATGAACCTGGATGCTACTTAGGTATGAAAATTAATGGGAACAGATAGCAGGATAGTTCACCCTGAAAAGTCCCACAGGACTCTTTTATTCCTCATTCTGTTCAATGTGTGTTAGATTCAATTAACATTTAGTGAAACTCATAGAATTCCAAGAATAGACAATACTTAACCACCCATCAATTTATGTGAACAAGCTTATTACCAGAAGTTGTATTAACTCAACCTCTGTAAAAATAATAATAGCTTGCATTTATATAGCACTTTAAGGTTTGTGAGGTACTTTACGAATATTATCTCATTTTATACTCAGAACAACCCTGGGAGGTGGGTGCTATTATTATCATTAGCATTTTACATGTGAAGAAACGAAGTCAAACAGAAGTCATGTGACTTGCCCAGAGTCACAACTAGTATCTAAGGCAGGAGTTAAATTGAGGTCTCCCTGACATCAGGTCCAGCGCTCTATTCACTGTACCACCTAGCTACCTTTAACCCTTCAAAAAAACCCTCATAGATTATTAGAGATAGAAACAACTCTTTTGCTGCTTCCTTACTTTAGAAAACTGATTGACAGATCAGGCAGCTCTGGTCCAGAGAAGTTAAATCGCTTGGGTAGGGTCATGGCTTCTTAGTGGTAGAACAATGTCTCATGATTCCTAGCCCACTACCCTTTCCATTATGACACACTGTTCCTTAGCCAAATACTTTGATCATTCTTGCCTTTGGCATGTGCCAGGAAATGATTCAAATGTGATCATGTCAGTCCATCTGTGTTCCATGTATATTACAGCACACGTGTCCAAATGAGTCAAAAATATGATGGAGAAGAACACCCTGAGATTTGTTATTTTGATGAAGCAGAGACAATGGGATGAGCTCATACTCTCTTCATTACATAAAGTTGGAAACAAAAATTTTAGAAGAGCTGAAAGAGCCTTTGAAGATCTAGCTCAACCAGAGTTGAGGGAAACGGACCATCAGTGACTGTCCTGGGATGTGAAAATGAGTAAATAGCAGAAAAGAAGCCCAAGGATTGATCAAGGGGCCTTCCAGGGTGGGGATTATTCGTACTTTGGCACACTTGCTAAGAACCTAGGCCCTTTCATGCCCCTATGATATTTGTTTGGATATACCCCACCACTGTAGGGAGGATCTCTAATCCCCCAGGAACCAAGAGAAAGAAGGGAGAAGGATCATGAAAATACCTTGACTTCTTTTAACCCTTTAAAGGAACCCAGACCCCAAGCTACATTTTCCTGTATTCTCATCTCCACCCCTCACGTTTCAACTGTTTTTATTGGCTGTGTCCTCAGTTTAATCTTGTGTTTAGGTGAGGTTTGGCCTTTGTTAGGAGGCCGATGGTCTTTCCTGAGATGTAATCTTACAGTAGGACCAGATTTAGCTCCCTTCTTTCCCACCACTACCCAGGCATTAGATGGGTTAGCCCATGGTGAGTTTTGTAAGTGTCTTCTATACAACTAAGGTGTCTAAAAGTGAAATTGAAGCACAAAATAAATTGTTTCCCTCATTTTCCACTCCAGGCAAGTCAACAAGCTTTTTTAAAAGCACTTCCTGTGTTCTAGGCATTGTGCTAAGTCCTGTTTTTGCAAAAAAGTGTGAAAGGGTCCCTAATCTCAAGTAGCTGATAATCTTGTTGTTTGCTATTATTTAGTCATTTTTTAGTAGTGTCTGACTTTTTGTGGCCCCATTTGGGGCTTTCTTGACAAAGATACTGGAGGGGCAGCTAGGTGGCTCCATGAATAGAGCACAGGCCCTGGAGTCAGGAGGACCCGAGTTCAAATCCAACCTCAGACACTTGACACTTAACACTTAATAGCTGTGTGACCTTGGGCAAGTCCCTGAACCCTGATTGCCTCACCTCCCCCCCTCAAAAAAAAAAAGACAAAGATACTGGAGTGGTTTGCCATTTCCTTCTCCAACTCATTTTACAGATGAAGAAACAGAGGCGTACAGGGTTACATGACTTTCCCAGGATCACACAATTAGTGAGTGTCTGAGGCTAGATTTGAACCTCATGACTTCCTGCCTCCCCACTCAGTGGTATGTCCACTGCATCATGTAGCTACTCATAATCTAATGGTGAAGAAAACACGCTAACATCATGCAACTAGTATGTATCAGAGCTAGGACTTTCTGACTCTCAGGTTACCCAACACTGCCCTATCGTTTACCATAAAATATTAGAGAAAACATTTGCTAAGTCAAACCTAATGTGCAGTTATGTCTCACTCTGGAAAGAAAATGTGTGTTCATTTAAAAATCTGGTGAAGTTGGGGCTGAAGTCATCTTATCAGTTTCTTCTAAAAGACTTTTCTAACACTCAGATAATTTTCTATCTATTTTTAAGGAGCCTCTACCCAGGTAATGAAATAGTCTAATACAATTGAGATGGATAAACATGAGGAATATAAAGAAATCTAGAAAGACCCAATGTGATGGGGGAAGAAAAGCAGAACCAGATGAACTAAATATATACCAATTGTAATCATATAAAAGGCAAATGGAAAGGGAATGGATGGACAAATAATAGAAGCTGAGTCAAAAAGACTGCCTGACAAGTAGTAATATAGTAATGTTCTTTCTAATGTACAGAGTTATAATGAAAGTTTAATTTGTTTTATTGTCATTTAATAAAGTTTACAGTGAGTCTTTTTTTTAGAAAAAAGAAGCATCTACAATTTTATTTTAATTCATAGCCTTCCCTAACTGGGCACCAAAAGAATAGAAAGGAGTTGTGATTAAATAGTTCATAAAGGAATGAGCTTTGTCTGGGACAGATGTTATGGCTAACACTAATTACAACCTACTTCCCCTAAGTAACTTCCAGAAAACTACTGCCACAGCAGCTCAACTGCTTCCTAATGGAAAGGGCCCGTTTAGTTATCGACTTAAAAAAGCACAACATCTCCCCATGAAATACAAATTCAAGGTCTCACCCAGTAACACAGTGTCACTGCTAGCTGGATCCAATCAGTCCTATTTAGGTGAGAAAGACTTGAAGAGCATATGGCTTCAAACAACCTTTTGGTAAACAAGTATCTCTTATACTGTTTCCACTTTAAAAACTCTGTTGGATCTCTCATGGTGGTTTGACACTAACTAGCCTGGAAAATTGGGTAATGTTCCTGGTCTGATCTTCCTGGCATGTTGTCCCCAAATTCCTCATCCTGTACCATGGACAAATGATGCTGACTTGGACTTGGTAATGTTCTACCTCTGCTTGATGTCTCTCATTTGAGTTGCCCTTGAAGATAAAACTTACTTGTTAGCTTAGAATTCAGACTTAAGACATTCCCTCACGTCCCTCAGCATGCAGTAGCATTTATGAAGCATCCACTATATGCCAGGCACTGTATTTATGTGCTGGGGATACAAAGAAAGGAAAAAAAGATGGTCCCTGCCCTGAAGAAATTTACAATAAAATGGGAGAGATAACATGAAAACAATCACGTGCAAACAAAATATATACAAAATAATTAGATAATCAATAGAGGGAAGGCACAAGCATTAAAGATGCTCAGGAAAGGCTTCTCATGGGAGATGGGATGTTAGCTGGGAGCAGAAGGAATCCAGAGAAGCCAAGAGACAGAGATGAAAGAGTATTCCAGGCAAGAGGAACAGCCAGTGACTATGTCTAGACTTCGGAGATAGATTACCTTGTACATGGAACAACAAGGAGGCCAATGTCAACAATGTACCAGTGCTACATCGTTATCTCTAACATATACAAAGAACGAGAAGAAATAATTTGAGTAGATCCTCCAGGAAGGTTTTATGGCAATATCTAGCTAACAATTGCACAGAATGGGAAGCCACAGGGGTTTTGTAATCTAAATTGGCAGAGGCAGTGACCACAGTGAGGAAATCATATATCATACTGAATATCTTAAGTTTTATTATTTTCTAGTTAGTAAGCAAGGGGTGAAGAGGCTGCTTATCTTCCAAAATAGTTATGTGTTGCCCTCGAGTGGGTGAGAAGAATATACTTATTCCCCCTCATCTCCCTTCCTTCCCCCCACTATTCCTACTCCCTGAGATCAGAGTGAAGGAGAATTGAAAAACTTTAATTGGGAAAGGATGAAAAGGAAAACAGAGGCTCGAAGTTGTAAAGAACATCTGTACTAGAATGTGAGCTCCTCAAGGAGCTTATTTTTATCTTCTTTTCCCCAGTGCCTAGTATAGTTTCTGGCACACAGTAGGCGTATAATTAATAAATAAATTAAACTGAATTACTGATGACTGTCAAGTCATTCCCAGAGAGCTCTCATTTCTCATTCCTATCTTGAAATCTTCCTTTCAGTAATTCTACAGCTTTAATGGAAGAGAAATATACATATATAGGGATCTATAGTAATAATGACTGGTTTTGGCCTCTGAAATTATTCACTTGATTACTGTCCATAGCATTTTAAATACCAGTAATGTGTCATAATATGTGCGAGTCAAAACAATCTACATTATTGGGGAATTTCATCCCATGCGAATTAGTACCAGCATTATATTTTTTAGAATAGGTCTGGCTAGGGTTGTTCCTGAGCCGGTACTAGAAATGCAAAGAAGTAACACAATTTCATATGGTTCCCTTCTTCTTTTTAGTCACCTAAAGTCCTAAAACCTTTTTTTCATCTTCCCGACACAAAACTCCCCAAATAGCCTTGTATACTTCAAATTTATGTGGCCCCAAGCTCTAAGAGGAAACTAGATCATGGAGTTGATACCCAAGATAAATAAGTAGATTTTAAGAGAGAACTTAGTTGCCTTTGAGGAGATTTTATTTTATAATTCAAATCACCTGTCTCAGACAAGCTACATTCTAGGGTCCTGAGAGAATTGGCTGGGTGTAATTTGAGCTACTGTCAGTGCCTTTTGAAAGATTATGGAAAAGGGGAGAGGTCCCTCAAGATTGGAGAAGGGCAGATTTGCAGGGAAAACACAGGGTAAGAATAGAATCTGTAAACTATAGGCCAGTGATCTTCAATTTTGGGGGAAATTCTAGAAGAGATCATTAAGAAGATCTTTGGTGAAAGGGAAAGGGAAGTGGTAATTTCTGGTGAGTGCAGAATAGTTTTGTTTTATTTTCCTTTCCGTTTTAATTGAAGTTCTTCCTCCTAGTCACTTGCAAAATTTGTGGTTTGCCATTAGAATTACTAAATTTAGTTAAATTTGGTTGGTCTTGGAGTTTGCCTTCTAATCTGTGGATCCTTACAAAAGCACTCTATTTTCTATGTTCAGAAGTTCCAGGCCATTTCTTGTATTACTCACTTAATTATCATGTTTAGCTTCTTTGACTTTTAGTGCCCTAGGAGATCCATGATTCTTAAGTTTATGCATTCTGTCTTCAAGATCAATATGTGTTTTTTGCTTACAAAGAGATTTTTAAAAATATTATTGCTGTTTGCTTCTCTTCTTTTTTAAAAAGTTTTTATTGATGTCTTGTTTTTTGATATTATCATTATCTTCAGTATCCACCCCTCTTTGCATCCCAGAGAGCCATCCCACTGTGACAAATAGTATTTTCTAAAAACATAAAAAGAAAAGAAAAAGGAGGAATGCACAACTAATGAATACATTGAAAAAATATCATAACATACGCAATATGTAACACCCATGGGCCTCCTACCTCAACCTAGGGGTAGTTTCAGGGTGTCTTCTCATATCTTTTCATTAGACTCATGCTTGATCTTTATAATTTTGTTGCATTCACTTTTGATTTCTTTTGTATGTGGTTATTCTTTCTATTTACATTGCTGTCACTATCATTTATGTTGTTTCTTGGATTCACTTACTTTATTCTGCATCAATTCTTTCCATGTTTCTCTGTTTTTATCACATGTCATTTCTTACAGCACAGCCATATTCCACTACATTTATGTACCACAATGTGCTTAGCCATTTTCCAATCTACTTTGTTTTCAATTCTTCATTAACACAAAAGTGCTGCTATAAATATTTCGGTGTATTTGGGGCTATTTGCTCCACTTTCTCCAGAAGTCTTTCACTTCTGTATATTTTTATTCTCAATCAATTTTTTTCTTTCTTTCAGTTTTTGGAGAGATTTGCTATTGTGGATTCAAGTTTTTCTATTTTGCCAACTATTTCTGCTGTGTAGGTCACATATTCTACTTTCACAATTCTTATTTTTCTTTCGAACCATTTGGGAATATCCTGCTGTGCTTCTGTGCTCTGGAAATCTACAAGGTGTTTTGTCTCATCAGATGTTGATTTAATTTACATTGTCTTGCAATATTTATTTGGAAATTGGACTTGTTTGGTCTTGTTTATTTGTATTGGTAGCTACTTCACTTCTGTTTTCAATTTATCTATGCCTATTTTACTGAGTTTTTTTTTCATCATGAGATCTTTGGTAATTTCAGTCTTTTTTCCCCTTATATTCCCTTATTGCTCACTTTCTGACTTCTTGCCCCTTTGATGGCAGATTTAATTTCCCAGGGCTAGACTTCAAAGCTATTTCAGTACCCTTCCTTTTTTCACTGACCTCACTCTCTATGCCAAAAGACATTGGAGGGAGATGAAGAACTATCCACAGCTAGATTCCAGACCCCTTTCTTTCAGGTCTGGTGTGGTTCTCTTCCACACGTATATACCTGCCCCTTCCCCAGTTATATCTATTCTAGTTCTCTGATATTTTAGTTCTCTGGGCATGCTGCTACCCCAATCAGAGAAAGCTTCTTGCTTTTTATACCCACACCTCTTTTACACAGGGGTAGGGAGTGGGTTTGGGAGGGTGGTCAGAATTGAATTCTGCTGTTTGCTACCACAGAATAGTGAGGTGAGTACAGGATCAGGTTGTGCTGACAGAGGCCGCAATAAAATTGATGAGTGGATTCCACAGTAAAAACCTAGGGGACTTGTGGAGGACAATGCTAAGCAATCATGTTAAGGATTAGTCTTTTTTACTATTAATTCAACAGACTCTTTCTGGTTTGTTGGCTTCAGTTACTTCATTTCTGCATACACATATGCATATGCATATATAGTATATATGTATGTGTGTATGTGTATACATAGGTGGTGTAATAGACAGAATGCCTGGCCTGAAGTCAGGAAGATTCATTTTCCTGAGTTCAAATCTAGCCTCAGACACTTACCAGTTATGTGACCCTGGGCAAACCACTTAACCCTGTTTGCCTGTTTCCTCATCTGTGAAAAGGAGGAAATGCAAATCACTCTAATATCTTTGTCAAGAAAACCCCAAATAGAGTCATGAAGAATCAGACAGGATTGGAAAATGACTCAAAAACCACTGTGTGTGTGTGTGTGTGTGTGTGTGTGTGTGTGTGTGTGTGTGTACTTTGTTGGTAACATGACCTGGAAATCTACTAAGTGGTGATTTCAAAGAGCCAGCACAGCTTTATCAAAAACAGGTCATTCCATACTAACCTTATTTCCTTTTTTTAAAAAACTGAATAACTAAACTAGTAACTGAGGGGGAATGCCATAGATATAATGTAACTATATTTTGGCAATATTTTTGATAAAGTATCTCATATTATTCTTGTAGAGATGATAGAGAAATATGGTCTAAATCAGAAATGTCAAACATATGGTTCATAATGTGCATAAGTGTAGCCCAAACCAGATTAAAATGCAATTGGAAAGTATTTAACAAAAAAATGAAAACATAAAATATAAATAACATTAATATATAGTTTTCCAAGTCAATATGCAGCTTGCAGGGATCCTATTGTATGATTTAGTGGTCCTTGTTTCAATTTGAGTTTGACACCACTGGTATAAATGATAATACACTTAGATTTAGAACTAAACTATCTATGGTTGTATGACTAGCCTCAAAGAGTGATTGCTAATGGTTCAATTTCAACATGGCATGCGGTCTCCAGTGAAAAAAACAATAGGGATCTGCTTTTGGCTCTGTGCTGTTTAACATTTTAATCACTGGTTTGGATAAACACTTAACACATCAGATTTGTAGATGACAGAAAGCTGAGAGAGGGTGATTAATACATTGGATGACAGAGTTAAGATTGAAATGGATCTTGACAGACTAATGCATTGGGCTGAATCTAATAAGACAAACTCCAACAGGGATATATATAGTACAACTTTTGGGTACAAAATATAAAATGAGAGAGGCAAGGTTAACCATGAGTAGTGGCCTCCAAGTTCAATGAGTCATCAATATTATGTGGCTGCCCCCCAAAAAGCTACTATAATCTTGAGCGGCCTTGCCTCCAGGAAAGAGTCCCACTTGACTTCGTCCTTATCAGACCTCACCTGGAATACTGTGTTCAATTCTGGGTGCCACAATTTAAGGATACTGATAATCTGGAGAGTATTCAAAGGAACGCAGACAGAATGTGAAGGGTTCTGAATCCTGATTACATGATATCCCTTCAAGGAATTGGGCATGTTTAGCCTGGAGAAGACTCAGGGGGAACATGATAAATGTCTTCAAGTACTTGAAAGGCTTTCATTTGGGTTCTGTTTGGTCCCAAAGGGTAGAATCAGAAGTAATAGAGGGAAGTGGCAAAAAAAGAATTATGCTTGATGTGAGGAAAAAAAACAGCTTTCTAACAAAAAGAGTTTAAAAGTTTATTGAGTGGTAGTGAGCTCCCCCTCCTAGGAAGAATTTAAGCACAGGGTGGACAACTCCACATATATTATAGTGAGGAATCTTTTTATGTACAAGTTGGATTAAAGCCTGTGATTCTGTGGGGCTGATTTAATAAACCCACTACTGTTTTCCTCTGGGAGCCAATCCCATCACATCTCAAGAAGAACCTCAAATCACACAGAGGACACAGCCCTCCCCTAAAATAACAATAGCAGAAAACCTAACTAGATAAGGATTCTTCCTCCTTAGATATACTCTATCTGATCCTGGTCCCTTAAAACATATGATTCTGCCTGAAGGCAGGATCCACTGAACAAAATGTCCAAGTCAGGATGCAGAGGATACTTCTCTAAGTAAGTGCTATCCCAAAGACTCTGAGTATCATAGGCAGCCTTGCCTATGTGCCTACTAGCCTGGTTGCTGATCTCAAGCCTTTAACCTAGAGCCCTGCCAAGTCTTCCTGAATATACTAACTCAAATGGCACTCCCTACCAACTTGGCAACCTACCTTGCCTGACTCCATCTTGTGTTGTCTGCCTACTCTAATGCCTGTTTCCACGGGGGAATTACAGTATTATAGATCTAAACTGAGAGGCTCCCTGCCCATCTAGGACAAGATCTGTAGAGAGGTGGATTCACACCCTTGGGACACTTGAGGCCAACAGTGATATAGCTAGTATAGATCCTAAATGGCAATGACCTAGGAGAGAGCAGCCCTTCACCCTTAGGCTTTCACCCTTAATTGATACATAATGGTTTTGTGCTACCTGCAATCCTCTTCAGCATTTTAGTTGTTCTCAGCATCTTGCCTAGTATAATTGTGCTTAGATTGGTAGATCTATTGATTTTCCCTCTCAACCTGTCTTGAGGATTGAAATGGCCCAACATCTATATCAAAGCACAAAACTGAAAAAAGAATAAAATATACTAAGTTTTTCCTCCATTTTAGCCCTCTTCCTATGACTCACTGGTCATGAAAGCACTCGTGGGCTCTTGATGGCTATGTCAGTGGAACACACCCTCAGGTAGTGCTGCCATACTGAGGAAGCTTTGCATAGAGGCCCACCATTGTATTGTATATATATATCTGTCATCTGGAGCACAGCATAGTTAAATTCAGAGGCTCATCATTAAATGTTGGCTACCAGTTGGAATTTTTTTGTAATTCATAAAAACTGTCTACTAAGATCTGAGGGATGCTCTGCATCGCTGGAAGGAGTAGTCAATCCCAGATCTTTTGAAATATTGGAACAAGTACCTCTCTCATATCCAGAAAGTCAAAAAGTCTCAATAACACCTGGCTACTCCATGGGTAAAGATCACAGCCCAGTGTACTCGGTTAATCCTCACTATACAGATCATTCTTATGAGGGGATAATATTTTTCTGAATGGCCTTGACAATTGCCTCTACTCCCCACTTCACTTGGCTTGGGAAGCCACAGCTAATATGCAAAAGAATAAAGTTGGAAAATGAAATCCTCCAACCAAATATTCTCTCAGTCAAATACTAGTTTCAAATACATTTGATTGTAGTTCCTTTTCTGAAGAAAGAATGCAAGGGAGGTTTACTAAAATGCCAAACATTTAAGGAACTCCTCCCCCCTTTTTTTTAGTGTGGAACATCTTTGAATGAAATAGCAATTACTCATTTTTAAATCCAATCAGCAAATTCAGAAAATATCCTACCAACCCACCTTTGTTTCAGCACCCTTTGGTCAATTAGTCCAACATCAAGGTTTTCTTTTGGATGAAAAGATGGCTCCAGCTGGGAGTTGCTGATGGAATTATAGAAGTCCTCATCAATGCTGCTAGGAAAGAGGTATATTCATGAATAGAATAACATAAGTAATTCCTTTAATAGATTAACAAAATAGCTACTGAAAGACTGTCTTCATACAAGGCCGCTAACTGGGACTTTATCTGCTGACTTCTTATTACTATGGCGTGGCTGTCGACCCAGAGATGGCCATGATTGCCTTTATCTCATACCATGCTCTTTCTTACCCAATGGAATTAAAAAAAAAAGTTACCACAGCTGTTTCTGTAATATATATGTCTCAATATATAGTATACTCTATGATATATATGCCTCAATATATATCCTATAATATATATGCCAGAATATGAAGACCTCAATAAGGTCTTCATATTCAATAGATGAACAATCAACCCATCAATAAGCATGAATTACTTATTATTAATTAAATATTATTATTATTATTACTTTATTCATTACTGCACTGTACCAAGTGCTGGTACAAATGTTAGGCACTTCCCTTAAAAAGAAAATAGTGGCTTTGCTTAGCTCTTTAAAACTCTAATCCCAGGCAGAGGATTCAGTATGCCACCTATTATTTTTTTAAAAAAGAGCAATTTGGTTACCTATAAATAGCTGCTTTACAAAAAACAATCTACACCCCTTGTAAAGCTGTGCATTTGCAATCTGCATACACAAGAGATATATTATTTAGTGTGACCCAACAGTTTACCCATCTGTTTACCTAATAGGGATGTTTGCCTCTTAATCTTTCATCTATAGGTTTGTTCATAGTTCCTTCTTATGCATAGTTCCTGATTCATTGAACACTTAACTCCTTTTCCAGTTGATTGTATTTGAATTCTTGGGTAGGCATGAAATTGACTAATTTAACTAAGTTTTACAAAGACTAGAGAGTTGGGTTTAGACAGAGGAAAATCTGGGTACAAGTCTTCCCTGTAATACATACTGGTTGAGTGACCTTAGGCACTACACTTAACCTCCCATTGCTTGAAGCAAGACTGTAGTTTGCAGCTAGCTCTGTATTGGTGGAGGGAGTTTCCTTGCTGTGGGAGTTCCTCTACTCATAAATCCGGTCCATACCATGACATGGCCTCATATTTAATGAGGTAGTATCTTGGGAGTGGGGTTCCTAAGGAATAATATGGACTTCCCTGAAATTCTTTGTGTTTGTGTCCCCAGTTGGCTACCAGTTGGACTATTTTTTTATACTTCATAAAAACTGTCCACTAAGACTTGGAGGGTTGCTCTGCATCACTGGAGGGGGTAGTTAATCAGAGATCTTTGAAAATATTAGACCAAGTATCTCTTTCATGGTAGGTACTGAATAAGGGGCAGCTAGGTGGCTCAGTGGACAGAGTGCTGGTCTTGGAATCAGGAAGACTTAATTTGCCTAAGTTTAAATCTGGCCTCAGACACTTACTAGTTGTGTGACCCTGTGTAAGTCATTTAACTCTTTTGCCTCAGTTTCCTCATCTGTAAAATGAGCTGGAGAAGGAAATGGCAAACCACTCCTAAATCTTTGCCAAGAAAATCCTGAAATGAGGTTACTTCTCTCATGAAGAGTGGGACATGACTGAAATGACCAAAGAAACAACAGGCACTGAATAAATGCTTGTTGACTGATATTCCCATGAATAGTTACAATATATATGTGAAATGAATGAAAGTCCTTTGTGTTTTCCAAATTCAAAGATGCAGAAACTAGGGCACTGAGACTAAGTGATCAAGTCAGTGGAGTTATAGGATCACAGATTTAGAGCTAGAAGGGTCCTTAGAGCTCATGTAGTTTAACTTCCCTCATTTATCAGATAAAGAAACCAAGGCTTAGAAAAGGGAAAGTGACTTGCCCAAAGTCACAAAGGTATTAAATGGAGTCCGTGGTCTTTTAGTAGCCCAGCCTAAATGAGCCCAACTCATCAACTGTGGAACATTCAAAAATGACTTGCAGTAAGAACAAAGCTGCCTCAATGTCACCTGAATTGTGCCTAAGGGAGCAAGATTCCACACAAATGGAGAATGCCAGCACTGAGTAGAGACTGGTGGGCAGGCAAGGTAGGCAGTTGTCCAGGGTGCAACATGGAAGGGGCAGAAGTGCAATGAGAGACTGATAGTTGTCTACCCCTGCCACCCCTATGCCTGCTCAGTGTCAACATGAATCATTTCCAACTTTCTGAGCTACGGACTGACCAGGATACATTTGGGGACAGGTGTGATTTGTTAAGTATAGGCAACTCTAAGATAAGGAACCATTGTCTATTTTTGTCAGTAACTTCTTGGTCACTTATAGTCTTAGTTGTTGCTTAGAATATTGAGAAGTTACAAGCTTTCCCAAGGTCACACAGTTAGTGGGTTTCAGAGACAGGATTTAAATCAAGGTCTTCATGATGCCAAGGAGCTGAGTCTACTGACCAAAGCTGTTAGAAACTCTGGTTTCCGTTGTTGTAGAAAAGTTTGCTTTCCATGACATGCTGACATTTATTTTGAATTAAGTGAATTTATACCTGTAATGTGGAAGACTCAGAACCATTTCTGGCCTAGGTGGGGCGATAGAGATTTTCAAACTTCTCAGGGAGTGTGCGATAATGCCTAGACCCCGGCTCTACCTAGGAAGACTTCCAAGTCTTCTGATCTGACCGTATGCATTCCCTGTGTAAACCCTTTACTGAAAAGTATTACTGTAAGGGATGCTGAATTTCACCACAATTCATACAACTCTATGCATATTAAAAGCCATCATTTTCTTTTTACTTTGAATGAAATAAAGTAAAAATCCTTAAAGTCTAATTTCACAAAGCCCCCTACCATTAGCTCAAGCAGAGGTCATCCCTTACTCCTTGTGTGATCCTAGACAATTCAGGACACTTCTCTGGACCTCAGTTTCTTCATTTATATAATGAGGGGTTGGGCCTAGATGGAATCTAAGATCCTTTCCATCTTTAGGTCTATGTCCTCTGATCTGTGATGTTTCCCAGTGTGTGTGTTTGTTCACTTTTCCCTCAAAACATTTTGAATACTCTAGAGTGGTTATTAACCTTTTTTTTAATGTGTATCCATCTGGTGAAGCCTATAGACCCCTGCACAGAATTATGCATTGAAAAATGCATAAAATAAAATATATGAGATTACAAAAGAAACTAAGGTGAGTAAAAAACAAAGATGTAATTTTTCCCTCAGAAGTTCACAGACCCCTTGAAATCTATCTATCCATGACCTCAAATTAAGAACCTCTGCTCTAGAAGAAAATTTTTTAAAAGGGGTAGGGTTTGGAAATATAGGATCATGTATCAAAGATCCAGAAAGAAATCACTCTCCATAGTTCACATTTAAATGACTTGCCCAAACTCAAGCAGATAATAAACTAGATTGAATCGTGGGGGGAAAAGCAAAGGCAGAAGTAGAAACACACTGAAAATCAGAGCACCCAGTATAGAATAGATTGCATCAAGCCCGTATGAATTTGAAAAGAGAAACAGGAAATATACCAGAAGTTTTTTTTCACCCTTTCCAAATAAGCAAAGACTTTCTGAATGTCACAGTTCCATAAAACTCCAACCAAACTTATAAGCCTGAAACTACCATCAGGGAATATCTTTTTTTAAGGTGAATCTTGCAGGCAAAAACTCCTATTGCTACTTTTTTTTTTCACTGTGCAATTTTATACTCCAAACATACATAGAAACAAACAAAAAATCAAAAGCATTGAGCTGGCACCATGTATTTCTCCCTAGGATCTCCCTGGAATGCTGCCATAGAAGCTTAGGGTTCTAAAGGAAACAGTTTTTAAAACTCCTCAGTTACAGCTGTGCTTTCACAAATTATAAAGTGGAGACCTCTAGGGGAGAGAGCGTGAGTTAGATAGGAGATGGAGTCCCTGGCAAAAAGTTTGGGAACCCTGAGTTAAAGACCAATAAAGAGCACGACATAAACAACCACTTTTAAATCATGAGCTCTCTAAGGGTGTTACGACTCCTCCTGCACATGTTTCAATTGTCAGGGAGAAATTACTCTTAGTAGGAATTTATCTGTATTTATGACTCTTGCAACCATTAGTTTCAGCGTTTCAGTAGCAGCTGGTAGTGAACACTAGGCAAGTAATAAAGAGTATCTTCACTATTCTTAAATAATCTTTGAGAAATTACCTTCAGCAAAGAATGTTACAAAAACACTCCCAATATGACTGAAGAAGTTTGTGGTCTGCAAACTGAAGGAAGCCCTCTTAGAAAGCTTTCCTCTGGCTGTACAGGGCCACTGCAGACAACCTGCATCCCAAACAAGAATCTTTTCGGCATCACACTTACTGGTGGATCGTTCCTGCTTGCGATGATGGGGTTATCACTCTGGAATTTGCAGTAGATTGCGGCAGTTCGTCGGTTTTTTGCTTGTATTTTTTAATTAGGTCCATCAGAACTGCCTGATGTCCAATCTTCTTTACCAGTTGCTGAACCATCCGATCATTGAGTGCGAGGAGAGCAGCCCCACTCACTTCTTCCTCTAGGGAAAAAGAAAATCATTTCAGTTTTTTACATGAGAGTACAATAAAGAATTAAACATATAAAACGGAGGCATACTCAAAAGGCAAAGACATTGCCTGCATGATTCCCAGAGACAAAGCCATCTCGAGTTCATCCAAAATGTCCTTGATGGACAATTATATGAAAATTGCATTTTTCATTTCAGTTGGGAAACTTTAACCTTATCTAATCCCAAACCTATTTCCTTCCCCTAGAAGAATGTCAGACCAGAGGGTCACCGTAAGGATTGCTACTTTTCTATTTTAAAAACTGCAGTAGCCTGAATTTCTCTACTAATAGACATTTGTGAGTGGAGAAAAAAGCCCACTCCTGGGAAATTACCGAGGCAATCTGCTAGCTTGCTCCCAAACGGGCAAGTGGTACTCCCACACCCCCAGCACTATAACACTGCACCCATTGGTCCTGCATTGTTAAAGAAAAAAAATTTAAAGCAACACAAAATCCACCACCACCACCACCCCCCTCCAGCAGACAGCAATCTTCAATAATGCTTAGGAATCTAATTTTTGACTTAGATTTTTCCAAAATACCCCATATCTCACCGGGATTAATGTGTCAGATTCAAACTATATTCCATTCAACAAAGAAAGTGAACTTTTCTTACCTTGTTCCAAAGCAGTTACACTCAAAAAAGTAGGACAATTAAGTCAAAATGGAAATAGCCCGGAGAGCAGAAAGTCTAAGTTACTCAGTATAGACATGCAAGAATACATATACACAACTCACCTCGAAACCTATGAACTAGTTCTCCTAAATTTTTCTGCACCAACCAACTGCAGACCTGATCAACCGACCAAGTTTCCATAGCTGTATTAGAAGTGCACCTGTAGAACACAGGAAGGAGGTTCTTGGCTTGGTTGATTTTTTTCAAATGCCCAGTGCTGCAAACTCAAATTCCTTTTATGTTTATCTGGTCCTGCCCGTCTAGATATTAAGCTCCCTTTAGGTTTATATTTTAGAAAATTGTTTTAAAAGACATACTCATAGACTAATAAAATAATAGGCTCATAGAAAACAAATCACTAATTTCTTAACCTCTCTCCAGTTCTAATTTCTTCAGTATCTTCTTCCCTCTTTTTACTTTTCCCCCCACTGGCATCCCTCAGCTCTTCTAACAGACAGCCTCAGACATACAATGGTACCCAATTCCTTACCATTAACACCCAGGTTTCTTCACAAAGAAAAGAAAGGTGTGAAATTCACCACTACCAGGCTCATCAGGAAGTGGTTGACATTTACAGAGGGGGAGTTGGGGAGGGGGGAGAACTTAGGAAGGATAAGATAAAAGTCTGCCAGAGATGTTTATTGTAAACCAAGTGTAGTTAACCCGTTGTTGTCTTCAGCTAGTATTTAGAGTCAGTCCCTTTAGGAGAAGAGTGGCTTGTGACAGTGCAAACCCATATAAAGTTTAAAGTGGGAGATTTTGAATATTTTTGCTTTTTTTCTCTTACTCCCGCCGATCTGTCAGAATTTAACACCATTTTCCAGACAAAAAACCAGCAGGAATAAGCAATATCATTCCAGGCAAAGTTACCTGGGTTATAATACTTCTAATTTGTTTAAGATGATTTATTTTTTGGAAATTCTTTTGATTGTGACCTTAGCAATATCAATAAATACAAACATTTCAATATACAAAGTGTAATGATAAAGAGGATTATATACAAAAATGTAGACTTATATATGGTTTGTTTTTGAAAAGAAAAAATGTTTCATAAATTTGCCAGTGGTAACAAAATTTTATGTCCCCTTCTGTTCTCTAAGAATTTTTATTCTGTGCATTAGAAAATGTTTTATTGATGCTGTTTTTGAATGGCTATCACTAAATGTTTTATTGATGCTTTTTTTTGAATGGCTATCACTAACCACTAAATCAACCAAATAGAAGCACTAAACACACACACATGCACACACAGATATGTGTACGCACACAGAGAAACACACAACACACACATATTTAAACAAAACAAATCAACACACTGCCTATGTCTATTTTTTTTACTATGAGATACTTCCATGAAAGAAGTGGGTAGAAAGAGTTCTAAGATATTTACTTAGCTATTTCTACTTGCCACAGTTCTCTTGAATCTGCTTTGAAATTGTTATGTGAATCCATTGGCTTTAGTTTTAATTCTAGTCCTTGTTTCCCAAAGGCAGTTTGGACCATATTTTTATGATTAATTTCAAAGTCACAGAATTTTAAGTTTGAAGGGACCTTAGGGTAATATAGCTCAACCCATAATCCCCCAAACATCGTCATCACAACTTACCTAACCAATGATCAGTCAGCCTCTGCTCAAAGATATCTAGTGAGGAAAACCCCACTACCCTCCTTACCCTTCCCTAATTCCATTTCTACAACTCCATCTGCTTTTGGAAACTTCTGCTAGGAGATTTTTTTCTGACATCAAGTCTAAACCAACTCTTTGTAAGTTGCTCCTAGTTCTCTTGGACCAGTCAGAATAAGCCTAATCCCTTTTCCTCATGGCAGCCTTTCAACTGTTTGAAAATAGCCATCCTATTCCACAGTACTCTCTTCCCCAGGCTAATATCACCATTTCCTTCAGCTAAACTTAATATGTCATAGAATCAAGTATTTAATAGAAGGGGGGAACAGCTGAATCTATTGAATAGGCCAACCTTGGAATCAACAAGTCTTGCTTGTTAACATATACAAAAAGTCCTACTGTGTGACCATGCACAAATCACTTAACATCCTAACTTCCAGAGTTAAGAAGACTTGGGTTCAAGTATTGCTGTGGACACTTGCTAGTTATGTGATTGTTGGTAGATGCCTTAACAGTACAGCCCTCTAAGACTAAGAAATCATGGATGAGTTGTTGATCTGCATTGTGAAGATAATCTTTGAACTAGGAAATAGATAACTTACAGACCAAGTTTAAAAAGTGCAGTGGGGAAATCATGAAAATATCCCAAAGTTTTAATCTTTAAAATATTCCTTGACAATTTTTTTAATTAGAAAATTTCAACTGGCACTCTAACTAACCAAGTTTTGACAGTGCATTCATCAACTAACTCCTCCCTGGAAACTTGGAAGAAATTGCCTTCTGGCTAACCAGCGGGGGAAACATTAGGGAACAACAAACACATTCTTTAATTTAATTTTCTTAAACTCCTTTTGCCCAGAAGTTCTGAAAAATAAATACGAACATATTTTCTGCTATTGTCTAAATATGCCACTATTTCCTACTTGTTTGGTCAATGTGAAGATCAGGAAGAAAATGTTTTTCATGCTTGACAAAATGAAAAACCAGGCCTCCAATAACCATTTCCTAGAAATCAAGTACATTTCAGAGTAATAATATGCCACATCCTCATAAAGTATTCGCAAACATGAAGTTTGAAAATTTTTAATATAAGGGTTAAATGAAGAAGAATGTCCTTCTGCATGACAACAGTGGATTTAATTTGATATGACAACAGTAGCCCCCAACTCCTCCCCTAGGCTAAGCAGCAATAACAGGGTGTGAAAAGTCATTATTTGCTGAGAGCTCTGGTGTAAATTAAAAATCACACCTTCCTGTCACACTTCTTGCTTCCTTGTGAAGAGTAGAACTAAAAAAAAAAAATCCTCCAAACCCCTAAGATAAAAAGGTATGCAAAGCAGAAGATACTTTCCTTACAATCCTGTTTAAAGTTTTTTTTTTTTTTAGGTTTAAAGGGAAGGTTGGAGAGTTGAATATAAAAGTAAATAAAATGAACATTTGAAATTTGAAAATCCTTTATCTTTAGCTTTGCCCCACATAGCTGCCGATATTCACATTCTGTCTGAAATCTTTAGGAAAAATGCAGTTAGTTGTTTTGGGGAGAAATTACAAGGGCTTGGTAAAAAGATAAGTAAATGGATAAGATCAGAGAATTAGTCTTACAAATATAGAATAAGACTCCATTTATGAAATCCCATATTTTAAGTAAAACCACAACAAAAGCAACCAACAATCCAGCCATACCCCTAGAAAATGTTAGAAGTTAACTGTACTAGGTAACTTCACAAGTAGGCATGAAAGTGCTCAACAGTTCTCAGGAGTTCTAAAGACATTTTGCTAAGGTTTGAAGATTGTGAAAGAAAGCAGTTTTATTTTTGAAGCCTTTAAAGTGAAACAAAACAAACAGAACTACTGTACAGCAAAATTTCTGGAGACTGAGAGTAACCATAGGTGGCTGCAAATGCTAATTGGTTAACTTAGAGTTCGATAAAGGAAACCTGTACTAAATACTAAGACAACTTTAACCAATTAAAACAAGACAGGCTAAGGAATATAATAGCCAAAGCAACCTAAAGCAGAGGGAGAATATTTAGCATATGTATTTAATACTCCATGGGAAAGCTAGAAGGGAACAGAACAAATTAGAGGGAAATTGATTGGGACCTATGAATTCATTAGTTGTAGAGATCTTCATGGTGTGGAAGCATCCTTCACTGATGTTCACTGGAAATTAATTTATAATTTCCAATTACTCTTAGTTGCTTGGAGGCAATAATAGGTTCAGTGACATGACCAGGGTCTCTGTAGCAGGAAAGTCTTGAGACTTCTGGTGCCAAGATGGTAGAGTAAGGAAGGAACCCTCTGAAGCCCTCTCAAATTCCCCTCCAAACTAGTAGACAACTGCCTCAGAATAAATCACCTCAGCCTTGATCTAGGAGCAGAGAAGCCGCTTACCAGCCCAGTAGGAAAGGTCTGTCTCATTAGGATGGGAGGGGAGTAAGGTTCAAGAGCAGCAGCAGCAGTAGCAGTAGCAGCTAGCCTCAGGGCATGGGGCCTGCAGCAAAGCTCCAAGCCTGGAGCAATCCACCAGCTGGTCCCCACCAGAAGCCCCCTAGGCAAGTGAGCAGCCTGTACAGGGCAGCAAGGCCCCACCCCAGCAACCCTACCTCCCAGCACAAGCTACCAGCAAGGCCTTGACCCCATTGCTGACCCCTGCTGACCAGGGCCTACCAGTAGAGCCCCTGTTTCCATGGCAATCCAGCAATAAGATCCCTTCTTCAAGGCCAGTTACCAGAAAGACTCCCATAGCAACCCATCAACAAGGCCCCACTCCTAGAACAGGCCAGCAGCTAAACCTTACACCCAAGGGAGGTCAACAGGGAGGCCCCAACACTCAATACAAGGCCAAAGGGAAGCCTGCCCTCCAGAGAAATCGAGTAGCTAAACCCTGAAAGCCAGTGAAAGCCAGCAGAAAGACCCAGAGCCCCAGCACAAAAAGCCTGGAACAGTACAGGACCAGACCCCACCTCTCACATAAAAACACCAAGTCACTGAAGAAAAAGGCAGAAAAAAATGAGCAAAACCAAAAAAAAAAATAGCTTGACCATAGAAAGTTTCTATGGTGATAGGGAAGATCAAGGCATAAATTTAGAAGAGAACAATAGGGTCAAAATGGCTACATGTGAAGATTCAAAGAAAAATGTAATTTGGTCTCAGGCCTAAAAAGAATTCCTAGAAGAGCTTGAAAAAGATTTAAAAAGCAAGTTAGAGAAGTAGAAGAAAAATTAGGAAAATAAATGAGAGTAATGCAAGAGAATCATGAAAAGAGTCAATAGCATGGAGAAAGTCATACAAAAATTTACCTAGGGAAAAAAAACTCCCTAAAAATAGAAATGGACAAATAGAAAAGGAAGTCTAAAAGCTCACTGAAGAAAAAATTTCCTTAAAAATTAGAACTGGACAAGTGGAAACTAATGACATGATGAGACATCATGACATGATAAAATAAAATAAAAAAGTACAAAAAGTAGGAGAAAATGTGAAATTTCTTATTGGAAAAACAACTAACCTAGAAAATAGATCTAGGAGGGATAATATAAGAATTATTAGACTACCTGAAAGCCACGATTAAAGGAAAAATCTGGAAAACACCTTTCAAGAAATTATCAAAGAAAACTGTCCTGATATATTAGAGCCGGAGGGCAAAACAGAAATTGAAAGAATCTACCAATCACTGCCTGAAAGAGATCCCAAAATGAAATCTTCCAGGACTATCACAGCCAAATTCCAGAGCTCACAAATCAAGAAGAAAGTATTGCAAGCTGTCAAAAAGAAACTATTCAAATATTGTGGAGCTACAGTCAGGATTACACAGGATTTGGCAGCCTTCACAATAAAGAATTGTAGGGCTTGGAATATGATATAACAGAAGGCAAAGGAGTTAGGATTACAACCAAGAATCACCTACCCAGCAAAACTGAATATAATCTTTCAGGGGAACAAACAGACATTTAACAAAATAGAGGGGTTTCAAGCATTTCTAGTTAAAAGATCAAAGATGAATAAAATATTTGCCTTCCAAATACAAGACTCAAGGAAAGCATTAAAAGGTAAAAAAAGAAACAAGAAAGAAAAAAAATACATTCAATAAGGTCAAACTGCTTACATTTCTATATGGCAAGATAACATTTGTGACTCTCAACAACTTTATTACTGTAAGAGCAATTAGAAGGAATATGTGTAGACAGAGGATGTGGACATAAGTTGACTTTGATGGGATGATATCCCAAAAAACAAAATAAAGGTGTAAGAAAGAAAATTACACTGGAAGAAGGAAAAGGAGGGAGATTGCATGGGGTACATTATCCTATGTAAAGGAAGCATGAAAGAGCTATTCTAATGAAGGGGAAAATGGGGGTTGGTGGGCAAAGCTTAAACCTTACTCTCATCAAAATTGGCTCAAAGGGGGAATAATATGCACACTCAGTTGTATACAGATATCTATCTTACCTTATAAGGAAGTTAAAATGGAGAGGGGAGGGGAGACTGATAAGGGAGGGGATATTGGGGAAGGTGGTGATCAGAAGTAAAACACTGGTGGGGAGAGAAAGGGTGGGGGTTAAGAGAATGGGGAATAAACAAGTGAAAAATAATATGGAAGGTAATACACAGTCAGTCATCATAACTATAAATGTGAATGGGATGAACTCACCCATAAAATGGAAACAGACAGCAGAATGGATTAAAAACCAGAATCCTACAATATGTTATTTACAAGAAAAACATTTGAAACAGAGAGACACACACAGGCCAAAGTGAGCAGCTGGAGCAGAATCAATTATGCTTCAGCTGGAGTAAAGAAAGCAGAGATAACAATCATGATCTCAGACAAAGCAAAAGCAAAAATAGATCTAATTAAAAGAGATAAACAAGGAAACTATATCTTATTGAAAGGTACTGTAGGCAATGAAATCATATCAATACTAAATATATGTACACCAAATGGTATAGCATTTAAATTTTTGGAGGAGAAGTTGAATGAGTTACAAGTGGAAAGAGATAATAAAACTATACTTGGTGGGGGGACCTCAACTTTCCCCCCTCAGAACTAGATACATCTAAACAAAAAATAAACAAGAAAAAAGTGAAGGAGGTGAATAAAATTCTGGAAAAGTTAGGTATGATAGCTCTCTGGAGAAAATTGAATGGGAATAGAAAGAATTATGACTTTTTTTCTCAGTGGCACGTGACACCTACACAAAAATTGGCCATGTATTAGGATATGAAAACCTCACAACCAAATGCTGAAAAGCAGACATAGTTAAATGCATCCTTTTCAGATCATAATGCAATAAAAATTGCATGGACAATGCAATGGACAATGTAGAGGAAGATTAAAAATTAATTGGAAATTAAATAATTTAATTCTAAAAAACAAATAAGTCAAAGAACAAATGACAATAACGAGACAACGTGCCAAAATTTATGGGATACGGTCAAAGTGGTACTTAGGGGAAAATTTATATCTCTAATTGCTTACATCAATAAAATAGAGAAAAAGTAAATCAATGAATTAGGAATAGAACTTAAAAAAAAAACACGAAAAAGAAGTTAAAAATACCCAATTAAACACCAAATTGGGAACTCCTAAAAAATAAAGGAGAGATTAATAAAATTGAAAGTAAGAAAATGATTGAACTAATCAATAAGCCTAGAAACTGGCTTTATGAAAAAATGAATAAAATAGATAAAGCATTATTTTATTTGATTTAAAAAAGGAAATAAGAAAACCAAATTACTAGTATCAAAAATGAAAGGCTAAAATTCACCATCAATGAAGAGGAAATCAAGAGAGTTGTTAGGAGCTATTTTGTCCAAATTATATACGAATAAATTTGACAATCTAAATGACATGGATGAATAGCTGCAAAAATATAAATTACCCAGATTAGCAGAAACAGAAATAAAATACTTAAAAAACCCAATCTTAGTAAAAGAAATTGAACAAGCCATCAGTGAACTCCCTAAGAAAAAATCACCAGGACCAGATGGGTTCAAAAGTGAATTGTACCAAACATTTAAAGAACAATTAATCCCAATGTTATATAAACTATTTGAAAAGATAGGTGAAGAATGAATCCTACCAAATTCCTTTTCCAACAAAAACATAGTGCTAATACCCAAAACAGGAAGAGCCAAAACAGAGAAAGAAAATTATAGACCAATTTCCCTAATGAATATTGATGTAAAAATTTTAAATAAAATACTAGCAAAGAGATTATAACAATATATCACAAGGATCATGCACTATGACCAGGTGGGATCTATACCAGGGATGCAGGGCTGGTTCAATATTAGGAAAACTATCAGCAGAATTGACCATATCAATAACAAAACCATCAGAAATCAAGTGATTATCTCAATAAATGCAGAAAAAGCCTTTGACAAAATACAGCATCCCTTCCTATTAAAAACACTAGAGAGCATAGGAATAAATGGAGTTTTCCTTAAAATGAAAAGTAGCATTTATCTAAAAGGATCAGCAAGTGTTATCTCTAATAGGTGTAAACCAGAAGACTTCCCTCCAGCATATGTTTCCAAGGAAGGAACCCTGACTTTGGAGCCAGAGGACCCAAATCGAAAGCCATCTCAGATGGTTATCACCTATGTAACCTTGGGTAAATCACTTAACCTTCTTGAACTTCAGTTTCCCCTTCTGTGCCTCTGAGGTCCCTTCCAACTCTACATCTACAATACTGTGAGGTCTGATTGGTTTGTCATATAATTTGGAACAAGTTTCAACTCCTTTACAGAGGTTCCCAAACTTATTTGGCCTACTGCCCCCTTTTCAAAAAAAAAATTACTCAGCACCCCCTGGAAATCTACTTCCTTTAACCCTTTATTTTTTTTTTAAATTTGCATCATTTCAAAAAAAATACACACACACACCCACACACACACATACACATATACATACACACCACCATTCCGTGCCACCAGTGAATATCACAAGAATTTGAATATCATAGATCATAGAGATCTATGTAAGAAGATGAGATGGAATGTGAAATTCAGTTAAGCTTCTATGTAGGAAGAAGAATACAGAATTTGCAATCAAAAGACTTTGGTTCTATTCTCAATTCAACCCCTTACTACTTACCCAAGGTCTGTTTCCTTATCTTTAAAATGAGGGTATAAGACTAGACAATCTTTAAGGTCCCTTCCAGTCCTAAATCTTATAATCTATTTTTTTTCTTTTACCAAGTGTCCCATCCATGTATCTAGACATGCATTATAGGATTAAAGAGATAGAACTGGAAGGAACCTCAGAAGCTATCTGGTTCAACCCTCTAATTTTGCAGATGAGGAAATTGAGCTCCAGAAAGGTAAAACTATTTAGTCAAGTTTACACAGGTTTTAGTGAATATCAGACAATTTTTGAATCCTGGTTCTCCAACTCCATATCCCAAGAACTTTCTACCATACCACACTTCCTTTCCATTACAGTACTATAATGAAACATACTTTTCTCATCTTTTCATCAGCATCTACTATACAACAGAGTTGGCACTTACCTTCCTTCTCAAATCTTGCCTTTTCTTTTTTGCTCCCCAGTTACTACCTTTCCCTTTATTGATCAGAAATTTCCTTACCATATCTTCTCTTCCCCCCCAATCAGGGTTAATTAACATACTTCATTCTCCATATTGGTAGTAATTCACTGTGTACATCATTCCCTCTAGCATATCTTCTCCTTCTTCAAATCCTACACAGTAACTGAAATCAAATCCCATGGGTTTCAGGAAACCTGCCCTGGTTACTCCTCCTCTCTGAAGAACTGTGATCCACAGGGCTCTATCCTTTCTCCCACAATATTTATTATCTATATTTACCAGGAGTGAGTATGTCCAGTCATTGACCTTGACCTTCCTCCTCCCTTGACTTGACCCTTTGTTCTATTATTGCAGAAGTCTCACTTATGTGGTGAAAAGCACTCATTGCTTCGCTGATCAGGACTTTATTTTGGTCTTGACAATCATCTGCTTGATAAAGTGTGAAATTCCATTGATAAAACTAACTTCTTGATGAGGTTTAAAGTCTTCTTGTTCTCACTGCCGAGGACTTTGCTCTGGTATTGGTTTTATCTCCCAGATAAGGTGTGAATTCTTTGTCTTTCCCTGGGTTCTTGCTGCTTTGAAACTGATTTAGAGGTAATCCACACACTTGAATCATACTTGAACTTTAAAAGGGGCACAGAGAGTGGTTCAAATTTGGAAAGCCCCAGTTACCCAGATAACCCAGGTACAAAGGATATAGAAGAGAGGGAGTATATAGTTAAGATTAATTCACTGGAAGGAAGCTTGTGCATCCATGAGGCTCCTCCAGGGAACTATCTGATCAAATAACCAATACCAAGTGAATAGTACCCAGTGGAGAAATTCTAAGTCCAAGTGGGAATTGTAGGTGAAGAGGGGCATCAAGCAGCCAATTAATGTGTTGCCCATGACAGTTTGGTGGGTCATATGAACTGTGCAGGTCCATAAGAAGGTGTTTTACTATTTACCCCCAAGTGCTTTCCTCTTGGAGAGGGTATACCTAGCCTGGTACTATTAGTCAGGAAGACCATATGGGTCCCTGAGAGGTAGAGTCTCATTGCTAGGTAACTAGGTCCAGGTGTACCTTTTTATTTCATACTTATGATTTATGATTTAATGATCCTTCAACAATATTCTTTTTACTCTTTCTGCCAAAATGAATTCTTTTGCATTGAAATTACAGAATCATGAAATTGGATGTCTGCCTCTTCTTATAAAACTTGGCTCTGTCTGTCTGCACAAAAGATGCACAACTATGTCCCTCAATTTTCTCATCTGTAAAAATGGTGGGATTTGACTAGAATTTAGAGATGTCAAACTCAAGGCTCTTGGGCAGCATGCAGGTGAGCAAAACTCAAGTGGGAGTGGAACCATCCTTTCAGATAGCAATGACAATATTGATTGGATTAGATTTGGTTCCATAACTGGAGGGCATAGAGGGGAGAGCAGAAGGAATATTCAAGGTGGCAAGCAAGAAGGAGCAGAGTCAAGCATGCCTGGAGCCTCCTTAGATGTAGAGGGCCATGTAAAGCACTCGCCAGGGTTCCAGGTTAAAAGTTCCAGACATGACATAGTGTGTGTGTGTGTGTGTGTGTGTGTGTGTGTGTGTGTGCACTCGGTGACAAAGGAGTACTTTATATAGCACTTTAAGATTTTGAATATCACAACCTTTTGTACTAAGCACTAATATTATCATCCCCATGTTACAGATGAGGCAACTGACATTTCATTTTCATGACTATGTATCTTGAAACTGACAACACCAGCTTTCCACATAATTTATTTCAGCATGGAAATCTGCTTAATATCACTCCCAACATGTACCTCAAATTCTCAGTTTATTTATTTGGTGATGGGTGCCAGGGAGTATGACTAATTTTTTTTAGCTCTTCAAAATCTTATAATTATTCTGTTTCTTTAAAGTTAGATCCTTAAGTTAATCTGTTAGAATACTATGACACCTTCTTCTGCCTCTTAGTGCAACCCCCAGCTCATCGTCCCAGTCTTGGCTTTTTCCTTAGACTGTTACTAAGTTGGAATGAATATTACTAAGTTGGAATAAATTTGTCACTAAGTTGGAACAAAAATACCAGGATGAAAGAAAAAGACAATGGATGAGAGGATCAATATCACAGCTTTAGAGCTAGACAAGTTCTCATGGGTCATCTAGTCCAATGGCCTCATTAGTTAGATGTAGAAACTGAGGCTCACAGAGGTGAAGTGACTTGTCCAAGGTCACCCAGCTAGTTTGTGTCAAAGGCAAGACTTGAATCCAGATCTTTCTGACTCTGAGGTTTGCCTTCTACCTACTATTCAATGTCACCTTTCAGTAATAATAAAATTTCTAAAATGTTTTTTGACCACGTTAGTATTTACTTAGTCTAATGTTTACATATTTGAACATGAAGTAGGGATGCAGGTTATGGTTTAAATCACATATTTTTCTTTTTGTTAACATTGCTTCATGTGCTTGGTCACTTAAAAAATGTGGCAGGGTGTCCGACTTTATTGTAGCAAAAAAGATAATATGGGTAAAGAGCAATGGAGCCAGAGGGCAAAAGGGTCAGTGACCAAGAGCTGGTTAGAAACTAAGAAAATGGTAGAAGGCAGGCAAAAACCAGGCCTGTGGTAACAAGGAAAGGGCCCAGGAACTTTGACTGCTTGATCTCCTCATGTTAGCAGGAAATCCCAGTTTCTCTGAGTGAATTCCAAGGAAGACTGGCTTAGAGGTGGTGATAACTGGGAACAGCTGGCAAGATCATGAATTCAGGGGAATGAAACCTGGTTGCCTGGCAGAGGTTTCTCTATGACACTCAGGTCTAAAATGTTGAAGTTGGTAAATTAAAAGAAGAATTCAAGGAGAATCATTTAAAACAGAAGTGCCAGTGGCCAGGCAGGCCAGGCTGCAGGTAGCCTACAACACTCTCTAGTGGGACCAGAACCAGATTAAAATAGAATTGGGAAATATTTAACAAAATAAATAAAAATAATGTAAAACATAGATTATGTTAATATGTGGTTTTCTAAATCAACATGTGCCCACAAGGATCCTTATGTATCGTTTTGTGGCCTTGTTTCTTTTTGAAGTTGACACCACTGATTTAAAAGATAAATTGCATAAAAATAGTGGGAGGAGAACAGAGCAAAATAATAGATATGATAAAAAATAGCTCGCATTTACATAATACTTAAAGGTTTGTACAATGTTTTGCAATTGGCAGTCAATAAGCATTTATTAAATGCCTACTATGTGCCAAGTACTGTGCTAAATCCTGGGGATATGAAGAAATGCAAAAGACACTCTGCCCCCAAGGGGTTCACCATTTAATACAATCTATAAGAATATAATTTTATTTTGTCCTCTCAACAACCTGGAAGGTAGATGCCATTATTATGATCACCTTACAGATGATTAAACAGGCCCGTAGAGGTTAAGGACTTGACTAAGTTATTGGGTTGTCTGAGGTCAAATCTGAACTCAAGTCTTCCTGACCCCAGGCCCATCCACTTTGCCACCTAGCTGCCTAACAGCAACATGGGAAATTCCACTTAGGGAAAAATTCTGAAATCTCTTAATTACTTTGCTTTTGTTTAATAGAGACAACTGTCTCGATAAATGTGCTATTAAATACACTTCATTGATCTGTAAGGTAGTCATAAAGTTTAAGAGAAGAAATGACCCGCTTGTAATATATCTTACGGTATAGCATAAGAATGGTAACTAATTAAAGGGGGAGGGGGTAGGGAATATATTTGTTTCCACTGAATAAATTCCCTGGAGAATGCCTAAGAATATGACCATTAAAGTTATGAACTTTATATATACAGACATTAAAGTTAGCAAAGAAAAGTCACTATATTAATGCAAAATAAAATCTTACCTACACCTATACCCTCAATTCATTTCTGTTGCTTGTGCCTTGGGTCCCTGAACTCAAAAAAAGGAATGGTAGGAACCTAAAGTAGGAGGTGGGAGAAAGAAGAAAGGAAAAATTGAGAGGAGAGAGGCGTTAAAAATGAAGACAATAGGTATCTATCTGCATTCACAGGTAGGGGTCAGCTTTACAGTTACCCTTTTTGGAAAAGGGGCTCCTGTAGTCTTCAGGTTCTTTCTTTGTACCAAATACCCTCTACAAGAGGGAGAGATACTACAGATGGAGAAAAGAGCTTTCCAGTAGTCTCATCAAACACAGTCCTCATGAAATAAGCTTGACAAAGCTCTTAACTGGTACTGTACTTTTCTCTATAATGATAGTTTACATTTATACAGTACTTTAAGGTTTGAAAAGAATTACAAACAATTTTATTTGATCCTCTCAACAACCCTATGAAATAGGTGCAAATTATTCCCAATTTACAGCTAAGTAAACTGAAGCTCAGAGACTTCACCGATTTACCTGGGCTACACAGCTATTAAGTACCTGAGATAGGATTTGAACCTTTTTGATTTCAAGTCTACCACAGTATACATGAAAGCATGCTGCCTCTGGATTACCTACTTTCAGAGCCAAGGCCCTTCAAGGAAACCTTGTTCCAATCCTCTCCCAAATCTCCCCTATTCTCCACTTCTCAAATATTTCTACCTATAACAGGTGACCTGATTCTAATGGGACCAGAAACTAGAGGTGCAAAAAGACTTCATATGTCATCTAATCTAAATATCTTTTTTATGGATGAGGAAACTGAGCCCCAGAGATTGTCCAAATTCATACTTGTTATAAGTGCCGGGTCTGATATTTGAGCTAAAGCCTTCCTATTCCAAATCTGACAAATTTGTCTGTGCCATACTGCTGCATTCTTTTTCCTCATCTTCTAAGGTGTTGGTCCCTGCAGTTCATGAGAAAAGAATATTTTATTTGACTCCCCAGGCAGATGATAAGTGCTTTCATCTTCTATTTTGGGCTGAGAACTATGTCCACCCCTCCAATCCATTCCTTTCTCACTCCCTTCCCATGTACTCTTGAGATCCAGTGACATTGACATCTTTTTGCAATTCCTCAAATAAAATAGTTCAGCTCCCCTTCGTGGCTTCCCTGGCTTCTTTCAAGTCCCAGCTAAAATCTCATCTTCTTTCCTCTATTGATTATCTATATATTTACAGACATTTGTTTACATGTGGTCTCCCTCATTAGGCTGTGATCTCTTTGGCTGTCTTTTGGTTTTTATTTTTAGTCTCCCCAGCACTTTGGATAGTTCCTGGCTCATAGTAGGCACTTAATAAATGCCTATTGGTTGATGTACCAATAACAATGATAAATGGCAGAATGTAAAAGACTAAGGGAACTTTGATTCGGGCAAATTATGCCAGGAAATTTTGAGAATAGAGGAGATAAAGGAGGAGACAAAGTAGGCAAAAGATCATTAACTCTGGAGTAAGAGGTCCTGGCTACAAATGGCACCTCTGTGTGGCCTTGGACGAGTCACAACCTCCCTGGACTTCATTTTTCTCACCTTTAAAATAAGGGGGTTGGATTAGATGGCCTCCAAAGTCCCTTCCAGCTCTAAAATTGTGATCCTATGGGCCTCAAAAATGCTGAATAAACATAGACTACTTTCTATTGACAAGACTAGAGAAGGCTTCATAAAGGAGGTATCATTTGAGCTGGGCCTTGAAGGAAGAAAAGGGTGTCAACAGTTACAGAAGTGGAGAGAGTGCATTGTAGTCATTGTAAGGCCACTGAATATACAAAGAGTGGTAAAATTACAAAACATCATGAAACAATTAGTATATCTAATTTATTGGAATGTAGAATATGAGTTTTGGGAAGGTAAAATAAAAACAATCAATGATTCATTAATAACAAATATTATCTATTGGGGCCAGACACTGTGCTGAAAACCAAGGATAATAAGGGCAAAAAAAAAATCTGTCTTCAAAGATCTTACATTTGATTGGGGTGGGGGGGTGATGACACACACATATCTGTATGTAAGTATGTGTTCCGATTGTCATAAAGGCAATTGAAGCAGACATTGTGGACTGATTAGAGCTTGGTCAGACATCAAAGATGTCAAGGTCATCTACTGCATCCTGGGCCATCAGCAGGCATCTGGACTTTTGTCTTGCCACTGGAATTCAATGACTCTGGAAGAGAGAGTGAAGCTGATGACTTTGTGCAACTCTGTTTCACTTAAATCCAATTCACATGCAAATCAAGATATCCCCCCATTATGTCATTGGTCCTTTTCAAAAATAAAGGACAAACAACAACAAACTTGCCCCTGTGGGTTTGAAAAGTTGATTAGGTGATAGTAAGCTTATATATGCTTCATATATCATAGATGTATATATGTGTGCACATGTATGTATGTGTGTATACACACACACACACACACACATATATATATATATAGATAGATAGATAGATAGATAGATAGATAGATATAGATATAGATATAGATATAATACAGCATAGTTTAGGGAGAGAGGGCTCTAAGGGGGGGGGTGTCAGGGAAGGCTTCATGTAGAAGCTGGACCTTGAACTAATTCTTGAAAGATACAGAGGACTGGACAAGGAGGAAAGGTGGAGGGAATTCATTCCAGGGACCAGAGAGAGAGACAATGCAAAGGAAGTGGAGCTGTGTGATAGGAACAGGAAGAAGGTCAGTTTAGCTAGATTGTAGAATATGGGAGGAGTAGTCATATATAATGAGGCTGGAAATAGGTCAGATTGTGAAAGGCTTTAAAAACTAAAAGGTGAAATTTATATTTTATTCTTTAAATAAGAAGACACCACTAGAACTGAAGTTAGAAAGGTAGGTTGGAACCAGTCCCACATGGTAAAATGTAAAGGACGTTGTATCTAGAATCAGAGGGCCTCAGTTCAAATCCTGGCTCTGCTATTTGCTACCTTTGTGATCCAGGGTAAGTCAATTAACATCTCTGGGCTTTATTTTCCTCAACTATAAATGAAGGAGTTGGACTAGATTCTAGATTACCTTTAAAGTATTTTCCAGATTATGTCTGGAATATATAATATAAAGTCTTTTCCTGATTATGTGGGTCTATGATATTTCTAAAGCACTCATCTGACTGACAAATGTAACTTCTTTGATCAAAGACCTCCAATGGCTGTCATTAGGATCACATGCAAATTACTTTGGCATTTTCTCACCTACCTTTCCAAGCTCAATAGCGCCTTACACACACACACACACACACACACACACACACACACACACTTAGACACACACACATACACACACACACGTACATGCGCGCGCGCGCGCACGAGTTCTAGAGTAGCACTCTTAACCTTTTTGTGTGTGTCATGAACCTATAAGAGAATTTTTGACTTAACTTTCTTGCCACCACTGACTTAAGATGAACAAGTCATAACTAAAGACTGCAGAATTAAGCTGAGACATTAAATTTTAGCTGAGGTGATTAACTGGTTAGTTTGCAAATTCCAGCTATAAACTTGGTGTTTACTGACTAGTTTATTATTTAACCTGATCCAGATCTTCCCCCTCTGGTCCTGTTCTTTCGCGTATAAATCTTTTTTCTTCTCTTTCTGCCTTCTGTAAAATTCCCTTGTGCCCATCCTGCCTAGGTAACCTATATCAGGTTGCTGAAAATGCTGCTGAGGGCCCACTAGTTTTTGTACACTGTGGGTTTATGCTTGGAGTAAATAATACATGATAAGTATGTTTGACAGCAGTACCTAGCAATGAATCCTTAGACAATTTCTGTCAAAGACCCATTTGTCAGTCTGGTGAAGCCTCTGGATCCCTTCTCAAAATAATGCTTGTAAGAGTATAAAGTTAAGGCCATAGAACTGTGAAGAAAAACCAATTGAAATCTTAAAAAATCCAGGTTCACAGACTTCAGGTTAATAGCCACAGCTCTAACCAAACTGTCCTTTCTCCATTGTTTTGCCCAGGCTGCCCCTGCTCTCTAAACCCCTCATACTTTGAATGAACTTCCTCCTTACTTCCACTTCTCAGAATCCCTAGCTTCCTTCAAAAATCAGCTCAAATTCTCCATCTCCTCTGAGGCCTTTCCTGATGCGTCAGCAGCTATATTGGGGCAGCTAGGTGGCGAAGTAGATAGAGCACTGGCCCTAGAGTCAAGAGGACCTGAGTTCAAATCCAGCCTCAAATATTTGACACTTACTAACTGTGTGACCCTGGGCAAGTCACTTAACCCTATTGCTTCCCCTGGCAAAATTCACATCTTAAACAGGCCTATTTACTGAATGGGCATTACCTCGCTCAAAGTGAGAATGTGAAAGGGCCGGGGTCTCCTGATGCATCCTGGGCCATCTCCAGTCATCCTGGTAAAATATCAGGCCACTGATATTTCTCCTCCAGATCACTCTGGAGGAGAAAGTGAGGCTGGGGACCTTGCACAGCCCTCCCTTACTCAAATCTAAAGTCAACTTCAAGTCATGTCATCATTTCCCTGATGTCATGGTCCTCTTCAAGACCAAAGGACAAATACACACGCACACATCAGCAGCTATATTGCTTCTTCCATAGAATTAGCTGTGTGACCTTGGACAAGTCACTTCACCCTGTTTGCCTCAGTTTCCTCATCCCTAAAATGATCTAGAGAAGGAAATGGCAAACCAGTCCAGTATCTTTGCCAAGAAAAGTATGAATGAGGTCACAAAGATTTAGACATGGCTGAACAACAAAAATATGGTTTCCATTTACTTACCTGTTGCTTCACCCTATAGGAGCTAAGTTCCTTTGAAGGAAGGGTTTGCTTCATTTTTCCTAGGGCCTAGTATAGTACCTAGCACATAAGAGGTGCTAAATAAATACTTGTGGATTGATTAAATATAGAAGGCCTTTGGCAGCTAGGTGGCAAAGTTACTAGAATGTAACTCAGGAAGACCTGAGTTCAAATTCTGACTCAAAAACTTATCAGCTGTGTGACTCTGAGCAAGTGACTTTGACTTCTTGCAGCCTCGGTTTCTTTACCTATAAAATAGGAATAAAAGTAGCCATTTACCTGATAGGATTATGGTGGGGATCAAACGAGACAAGCACTTTGCCGACCTTAAAGTGTTACATAAAGGCAAGTTATTAAAATGTTAGATGGGAGTTTACATTTCATATTGCAAATCATAGAGAGCTCCTGGAGATTTTTTGAGTAGACAGGTGACGTGATTAGTACAATGCTAGGTAGCGTATTCAGCTTGTCTTGGAGTGAAGAGAGAATATTGACAGAGGAACAACCAGGAAAGTCCAGAGTGCTTCAATCCAGGAGCTGAGAATGTGAACCATCATGGCGCCCATTAGTTTAGCCAAACTAAATTGAAAGAACAATTTGCCATTTAGAAACAGGACACATTTCCTCTGCATCAGCACTAGGATCCAATACAAAATCCTGTGTTTGCCTTTTCAAGTCTATCACAACCTCTCTCTCCCCTAACCCCTAACCCTCCAGTCTTCTTACAACTTACGCCATTACGCATACTCTTTGATCCAGAGACACTGCTCCTCGTGTGAGGAACTAAGAGGTCCCCCACACCAGACACTCCTCTTGTGTCTCCAAGCACTTTCACTGACTTCACTTTCCCCTCATTCCCACCTCTTAGTTTCTCTGGCTTCCTTCAAGTCTCAGTGAAAGTCTCACCTTCTACAGGGAGGGTTTCTCTATCCTTCTTAATCTTAAGGCCTTCTCTGTGAAATTACCCCCCACCCTCACCCCCTGAGGCCATCTCTGTTGGACCCAGATGCCCCCGGAGGAGAAGGTGAAGCTGGTGACTTTGCACAGCCCTCTGTCACTTAAATCCAATTCATGTGCAAGTCATGGCATCACCTTCCTGATGTCATGGTCCTCTTTGAGAACAAAGGACAAACAACAACAACCTCTTCCCCCATTTATCCTGTATTTATCTTATTTGAATATAGTTGTGTCTTCCGTTATACTATGAGTTCCTTGAAAGCAGGGAATGTCTTTTGCTTTTCTTTATATCCCCAGTACTTAGCACTATACTTCGCACGTAGTAAAGGATTAATAAATTCTTGTTAATTAATAAGGACAGCTAGGTGGCACAGTGGATAGAGTGCTGGGCCTTGAGTCAGAAAGACTCATCTTCCCGAGTTCAAATCTGGCCTCAGATACTTAACTAGCTGTGTGACCCTGGACAAGTCACTTAACCTTGTCTCCCTCAGTTTCCTCATCTGTCAAATGAGCTGGAAAAGGAAAAGGCAGACCAGTCAGTGTTTGTGCCAAGAAAACTCTAAACGGGGTCAGGGAGAGTTGGACACAACTGAAATGACTAAACAACAACAAACAGACATAACCCAAATATATCAAAGCATCCATAGACGACGACAGATTAGCAAAAGCAAGTAAGAGTTTATGATTAGCTTAGTGGGACTTTCTTTCTTGAAAATAAGAGTCTCAAAATGAATTAGCTGAGCCTGGTAAGCTTAAACCACACTGAAAGTGTTGGACGTGAATTTCACATTAAGCAAGATCTCACACTATCCTTTTAGCCTTGATGAATTGAAATTAGATCAAGCCAACCAAGAGTTGAATGAAAAATGTCAAGTAGCTGTTTGAGTTTCCACGAGGGAGTTATTTCCTAAGAAGGAATCATTTTTTTTTTAAAAAGCTAGGGCCAGTTGAAGTTTGACATTTTGGCCTTGAAAGATTACTCAAAGTAGATGAACTGCTTTTTTTTCCCTTTTTCGATCTAAAACCCCAAGACGTAATTATTTGAGTTCTATCTCCACAGAATCAGACTGTCTGAATTTAAGATTACTTTTAGTGTTCAAGTTGTTAAAATTGACTTGATTTTCAAAATTAATTTTATGGAACATTACTCTCCAATATAACCTAATTGCTTTGGCAGTAATAACCAAGATGCTTTCTTTTTAAAATGTAAGTGGTGTGTGTAGCCTTCTAGTATGCGTTTGCCTGACAGGCAGCTGTGAAATTAGGATGTCATTCCAGAATTCTTTTATGCACCTGTTTGAAACTGAGTTCAGTTTCTCCCTTGTATTTATGCACATACTCTAGAGTCAAACCAAATGGAAACAAGAGACAAAAAAAAAATTAGCTTCCATGGGGAAGTATAATGAAATTCCCTTTTAACCTGATTTATTGTTCAACAGATACACTACTGATCAAATCACTGTTTCTGAGACCTCTCAGATTCAAAGCCAAGAAAACACATCAGGCCTGACCCCAATGCTAGCTTCTTGAAGAATTTCAGGTTTGCCTTTTGCCTCTTACAAGTTAGCACTCTTAAAGAAACGAAATAAAACAGAGGAAAATCAGATAGTGATAGGCTAGTGAAAAGATAAATCTTCCCTAAGGTTTCATACAATTCAGTGGAAATGACTGGCATGGAAATAAAATTGTAGTAAATGAATTCTGGGGGCTTTGATAATGATGGTGCTAGGTTCTTCCCATCCTTAAAGGCTCATCCTAGATCCAACAGTTAGTGTGGCCACAGTTTGACTACGTGGGGAAATTGAGTAATTCTCCTCTGGGTCTGCCTTAGAGAAACCACTCTGGTTTTATGACTCCTGCTAGCTAGGTATGTTGTTCACACCTTTGTGATCAGGGCTCTTTGCCAAATGGGGTGCTATTTTACACAAAAGGTGATAAGGCTGAAGAATGTCAACTTCTATTTTTTTAGGGGGCAGGGGAGGCAGGAGAGAAATAGGGCTGAGAGAACCACTTTAATGTGCTCTCTATTCATCTCTAAGGAAAGGAATGCAAATTAAGTACAAAAAACCCCCACTTTGGGTTATATGTATAAACTGTATTCTTGTGGTCTCTGCTCAGAGAATAGAGATATTTCTGACTTTCCTAAAAATATGTGCACTTTACCTAAAGCTACCTGCCTTATCTATTAAGAGGTGTGAGAAATAGGCAACAATTTTTGTTTTAAGGGGAAAATTATTTTCTCATTTATATTTTTAAAATTCAATAAACATCTATTAAATGCCATATTTGGTATGGTATGCTGTGGTAGGCCCTAGAAGATGTATGAAATTTATATGACACAATACCTGCTATTAGTCTAGTAAGGAGATAAGGTAGATAAAACACACCATGTAACGTAAGTCCATCATGGAGGTACAGGCAACCTGATAGGTAGACAGGTTTCTGAGCTTGGAAGACAGAGGTTCAAACCCTACCTCTGACACCTCCTAACTATATGATGTTGGCCAATGTGCTTCATCCCTATATGACTCAGACAACTTTCTGGGATCACAGATTTAGATGTGGAAGGGTCTCTAGAGACCATCTGGTCAATTTCATTTTTATCAGTGAGTAAAATAAGACTTGGAGAGGAGGTAAAATGTTGCCCAAGGTCAGAGGGAAGTTAGTTTTATCTAGGCCTGGTCTATAATTCAAGAAGTTCAGCAGATAAGGAAGTTGGCAATTCAAATCATGATCATAATTTTATGTTGAAAACATGCAGACCACCTCCTAAATTGTCTTTATGCTTGTGTTATTCATTTGTTCCATCAGACAATTTATCATAATAATGAAGTTGGCAATTTCTCTGCAATTAGAGAAAAATTTTTAAAAAATCAAAAAAGAAAAAGAAAAATTCTTTACTCAGCCAAAACCGCATACACTGAGCAAACATTGTTCTCAGCAAGTAACCATTTTTAAATTAATAATTAATTTATTTTTAGTTTTCAACATTCACTTCCATAAGATTTTGAGTTCCAAACATTATTTTTTCCTCAGGAGGTCCATAAGCTTTTTAAGGGCAGAAAGTTTTCTGTTTTTATCTGTGTTGCCAGTACTCCCTACCACATAGTAGACACTTCTTAAATGCTTTCTTATAATTGAATTTTAGGTACCAAATATATTTATTGCTATTGTGGTATAGAATTGTCTCATTGGCTAGTATTATTGACTATTTTCTATATATAGCTGCTTAAGTCTAGGATATCAATTTAGATTCTGAGGCCCCTGAAGTCAATTATTTAATCAAAGTAGTAAAGATGAGTGTTGTTAAATAACAGCAGATTGTAGTTCCTCATGCCTGGAATACTATCTTCTACCACCTCTCTTGTTGAAATTTTACCCATCTGTTAAAGTCCAACCAAAATGCCATCTCCTTTCTGAAGCCTTCTTTGACATTCCCTAGGTGGTAATGAGTTTTCTTTTCTTATAGCTAACATAGCATTTGTATTACCTTTCTGATTCATACCAAGTAATATTGGTTTTTGAATGTACTACATTTTTTCTGCTGTACTGAGAGCTCCATGAGGTCAGGATTGATGTTTTGTTGTTGTTTTTGCATTTAAAAAATCTTAATTGATGCTTTCTGTTTTTATGTCAGTCATTTCCTGATATACCTTACTCAGTGAGCCTTGCCTTATAGCAGAAAAATAAACAGCTAAGTTAAACCAACTGACACAACTACATTTGATAGTGTATGTGACATTCTGTACCCATGACCCCCTACTTCTCCAAAAAAGTACATTTCCTGTTCTCTTCTCTAGGGCATAGATTAGTCATTGTAATTACACAATAATTTGCTTTATTTTTGTTTTCTTTTCATTTTTATTATTATAGTTATTGCAACTATATTGTTTTCTCAGTTATCTTTGCTTTGCTCTGCATCAATTCAAGGAATCAGGTCTCTGAATTCCTTATATTTTCTGTTTCTCATTTGACAATAATATTCCATTAGATTCACATACCACAGTTTGTTCAACCACTTCCCAGTCAGTGAGTACCCACTTTGTTTCTGATTTTTAACTATGGTTTTTAAAATGTTACTCTCTCTTCATAGTGAAATCTAATGTACTACTTCTTGTTTATATTAGCAAATGATCAGGTTTCTTTGCATTTAATTATAGAAAATTAGTTTGCAAATAGTTTTTCCATTTGGTACTATGGTTTGTTGTATGCCTAGGTTAATACCATAATTTCAGTTTATGCTGAAGCTGATCATGTGTCATCATTTTAATTATATTGTAGTTGTACCATGAGCAATGAATGCTCTCCACCTTCCGCACTCAACCCCCTCCCCCAGATGCATACATACTTACTCATTGTCCTCTCTGCTTCTGACAAGAGTGTTTTACAATTGTATTCGTGCAAGTCCTAGACATATCTTGGCAGGACAGTTCCCAGATATGCTATACCTCTTGGCAGCCACCTTGAATTTGATTTCAATCAGCCATTTCCCTCTGGTTCCAATCATTGCTATACAGAAAGGCTGATGATTCCTATGATTCTTATCAACCTAGCCTGAATTCTGATAGTTAACTGAAGATACCACTTGTTTCAACTACTTTTGTTACTGATCATCTGGGGAGTCAAAGTAAATCATCATGTCATCTGGGACAGTTTTGTCAATTCCTTACCAATATATTTTTTTTCTTTTTTCTTCTTTTTTTTTGGAGGGGGGAAGGTAGGGCAATTGGGGTTAAGTGACTTGCCAAAGGTCACACAGCTAGTGTGTCAAGTGTCTGAGGCTGGATTTGAACTCAGGTTCTCCTGAGTCCAGGGCCAATGCTTTACTCACTGAGTCACCTAGCTGCCCCCTCCTTACCAATATTTATACCTTTGATTTATTGCTCTTGTCTTACTCATATCACTAACACTTCTAGAAGTATGTCAAACAATAGTGGGAAGAAGAGGAAATCCTTGTTTGATCCTGGTATTTATTAAGAAAGCTGACAATATTTCTCCATGTCAAACAATACTAGCCCTTAAGGCCAGATGTATCTATTCTATTACAGATAAAGTTCCATTTTATGGTTTTGTCCATTGAGATAATAATTAATAATAATAATATTTAGCACTTGCATGATGCTTTAAGATTTGTAAAGCACTTTATGAATATTACCTCGTTGTAACCTTACAACATTAATACTATACCTTAACAAAGGCTTCTGTTATATTCATGGATATGATAATGGGGTTTTTTTTAAAGTTACTTTTGATTTTAATATGTTTAATCACCCCAATTTTTCCATTGTTGTACCACTCAAATTTCTGCTATAAATCTAAGTAGATCATACAGTAAATGTAAAAAATATTTTCCTGTACTTTTTTTTAAAAAAAACTGGGATTTTATTGAATTTTCTATAGGAATATTCAATAGTGCAATTGGTCTATAGTGCTCTTTCTTTGCTTTATCCTTCCCTGATGTAGGTATTAGGACAATATTTGGTTCATAAAGAAAGTTTGATAGAGTGTTACCTTTCTCAATTATTGAGAGTAATTATTATAAGATAGGTGTTAATTTCTTTTTCAACTTTTGATAAAATTCAGTTGGCGACTAGAATTTTTTTGTAGTTCCTTTAAGGTTTGTTAGGTTTTATTTTCAGACAAGTGGGTTGTTTAATGTTTCTATTTCCTGTTTTCTTAATTTAGGTATTTTATGTTCTTCTAGGTAATTATCATCTCATTTAAAATATTAGTTTCATTAACATATAAATATCTCTATTACATTCTGATAATTATTTTTATTTCTTCTCTTATAAATTTAGTTATTCATTTTTAAACTAAAAACAAGAATATTCATCTGAAGGAATATACGATCAAGAAATTCAAGGGAAATAATAAAAAAAATGAAGAAGGCCTTGCATTTCATGATATTAAACTGTGTTGCAAAACAGAAATCGTCTAAACTATTTGGCTCTGGTTAAAAAATAGAAAAGTGAATCAGTGGAACATAAGACACAGAAACCAATGAATATAATAGCACACCATTCAGTAAACACAGAGACCATAACTACTGGGTGGAAGGTAGGTAACGTAATTGATAGAGTAAGACCTGCGTTCAAATTCAGTCTCAGGAACTTACTAGCTGTGTGACCCTGGGCAAGTCCTCATCTGTAAAATGAGCTGGAGAAGAAAATGGCAAAGCACTCTAGTATCATTGTCAAGAAAACCCCAAATGGGGTCATGAAGTCATACAGGACTGAAAACCGACTAAACAACGACAACAACATAACTACTGTATGAAGAGACTCACTATTCAACACCAACAGTTAAGAAAACTGGAATGAAGTTTTACAGAAATTGGGCTTAGACCAACATCTCATGCCATATACCAAGAAAAATTGCCTATTTTCAACTTACTTAGATACTTGACTTAAATATAAAGGGAGAGTTCATAAACAAGGAGGAAATAATTTGGACAACTTGGATAAGGAAAGAATTCATTTTCAAACAAGGGATAGAGAGGATCAGAGAAGCTAAAAATAAATAATTTCATAAAATTTAGATACAAATAGAAATACAATTTTAAAAATCAAATAATATAGGAAACTGTATAATTGTGTAAAAATAAAATTGATTTCATAAAATTTGAAAGTTTTTAGACCGACAATCTCAATGCAGTTAAAATTAGAAGGAAAATTGTTAACTGAAAAACTTTTCTGTAGCAACCTTTTCTGATAAAGGTCTACTATCCAAGATATCTGGTAAGTCAAGTCACTAAGCATTTGCTAAATGCTTATATGTTAGACACTGTGGGAAGCACTAAGTATACAAAGAAAGGGAAAAACAGTGGCTAAAGAAGGTCCTATTTTAATGGGAAACATGATATGCAAACTACTATGTACATACAAAAAAAAATAGAGAGAGCAAATTTGAGTCATCCTGTAACCTTCCCCCCCCCCCCCCCAGGGCCTTCCTGTAAACAATCACTCACCAATCCTAATCCTAACTGTCTGCTTGCCAGCATCCTCTCCCTAGGTTCTGAAAGCCCTTGCAGTTCTCAGAGCCCTTGCAATCTCCTGGATTCTCTGGAGTCTCAGTTCTCCAATCTCTCGATGCTGTGGATTCTCAGTTTTTTGATGTCTGAAACTCTATAGTCTGCACTCTCTGCTCTGCAGTCTCTGACGATGGCTCTCTCAATGTCTGCTCTTCAACACCCTCTTGATGTCTGCTCCTCAATGTCTTCTTGATGTCTGCATCTCAATTCTGCTGCTCTCAATTCTGCTTCTCTCACACTCTGGGCTCTCTTTATGTACAGTCCTAACTGGTATCTGATTGGCTAGAACTTAGTGTAAATACAATTGACTCCAGGCCTTAGCACCTCTCCTTAGAGCCCTGAGAGTTTCACACCTCTCCTGGCCTAATTAGAAAAAGGGTGTGGGCCTGGGGCTTCACACCTATTAAGTAAAAGGTGTAAGTAAAGGCCCTATTGAATGTGCCTCAAGCACATCTGATTGGCTAGAATTCAGTGCACATACAATTGACTTTAGTCTTAGTACCTCTCCTTAGGGCCCTGAGAGTTTCACACCTCTCATGGTCTAATTAGCAAAAGGGTGTGTGCCTGGGGCCTCATACCTCAGTAAGTTAAGGCCATATTGAATGGGCCAGGAAGATCTTTTTTTTTTAAATATTTTTTTTATTTTTAGTTTACCACACACGGTTCTACATAATTTTGAGTTCCAGATTTTCTCCCCTCCCTCCCCAAGATGGCATGGAAGCTCATATAACTACCATGTATAACTTTGCATTGAATTAATTTATACACTAGTCAGGTTGTGGAGAATAATTATGACCAATGGAATGAATCATGAGAAAGAAGAAACAGAACCAAAAAAAAAAACCCAAGAAGAAAAACAAAAGGGAAGAAAAAAGGTGAGCATGTAGTGTTCCTCAATCTGCATTCAAACTTCACAGTTCTTTCTCTGGATGAAGATAGCATTCTCCATCGTGAGTCCCCTGGAGTTGTCCTTGCACCTTGCGTTGCTGAGAAGAGTGAAGTCTGTTAGGGTCGGTCCTCACGGAATCCATATATCTGTGGTTGTGTACAATGTTCTCCTGGCTCTGCTCCGCTCACTCAGCATTATGTCATGTAGGTTTTTCCAGGTTGTTACGAAGTCTGTATCATCCCCGTTTCTTATGGCACAATCGTATTCCATTACCTTCATATACCACAGCTTGTTCAGCCATTCCCCAATTGATGGGCATCCCTTTGATTTCCAATTCTTGGCTACCACAAAGAGAGCCGCTATAAATATCCTTGTACATATGGGGCCCTTTCCCTCTTGTGTGATTTCTTTGGGATACAACCCTAGAAGTGGTATTGCTGGGTCAAAGGGTATGAACATTCCTATGGCCCTTTGGGCATAGTTCCAAATTACTCTCCAAAATGGCTGGATCATCTCACAACTCCACCAGCAATGTAACAATGTTCCAATTTTCCCACATCCTCTCCAGCATTTGTCATCCTCCTGCTTTGTTATTTTAGCCAATCTTACAGGAGAGATGTGGTATCTGAGAGTTGTTTTGATTTGCATTTCTCTAATCAGTAGTGATCCAGAGCATTTTTTCATATGCCTATAAATAGCTTTAATTTCAGGAAGATCTTTAATCACATTAACACCACATAGGAATATTAAAGATCATTGATTACAGATCACCATCACAGATATAACAATAATGAAAAAGTTTGAAATATGATGATAATTACCAAAATTTGACACAGAGACACAATATGAATATATACCTTTGGAAAAATAGCACTGATAGACTTGCTCATTTCAGGGTTGCCACAAACCATCAGTTCATAAAAACAAAACAAAGCAAAACAGAAACCACAATGTCTGTGAAGCACAATAAAGTAAACCACAAAAAAATGAAGTATTCGTGCATATATTTTTATTTTGCTTTGTCCAAAGCCTGATTTCAACTCCTGTATTTTTAGAATCACCTTTTATTATCATGGGGCCTCTCATTTTCATTGTGTGTGTATGTGTGTGTGTCTATGTGTGTGTATCTTTACTTTTTAGTTGTGTTTCTTATATGCAACAGTTAGATTCTGGGCTTTTTTGGTTTTTAATCTAAGGCTAACATGGGTAGGTTTGTGTTTTCTTCAATTATATTACCTTCTATAGACTTTTACTTCCTTCAACTTTTAACTAAGTACTATGTCACTTTTATTAGTTTTGCTTATACTAATTTAGTCCTACTGTATCCTTAACAGCCTCCTCCCACCACAACAATCCTCACTTAAAAAATGCTGCCACACATTTCTTAGACTGATTCAAATTGTTAATTTATTCCTCAAAATTGATTCATTAATTCCACACCTTTAAAAAAAAACAACCATATCCCCAGTCCTTCCTTCTGCCCACTCACTAAGTGTGCAGTTCAAAATTCTATCTCCCCTACTCCTACCCAAGTCTAACTTCTTAACATAAGTAGCATTATTTTGTAGCAGTCTTTTCCAAGAATCAATGAAGAAAGCAGTTATAAAGCACTTATGTGCTAAGCATCAAGGATACAAACAGAAACGTAGGCTAGTCCATGCTGTCAAGGGGCTGACATTCTAATGGGGTTTCCCAACACACGTGGATGATTTCCAACTGAAAGACAGATTAAAAAGATCCCATAGTATGGTATGGCTGGCAAAGCAGCTGATGATGACTCTTCTTCAATGTTATTTCTACTGACAAAATCATATCTACTTTTGATGTTCAATGACCTGACAATGCCAAAGATTTTGTTGACAAGAACTTTCTCTTTTGGGTCTTTAGCAGTTGTGGCTGCAGTACCATCTCCAAAGTGGCTGTTCTCCAGGATGAGGATCACAGGGACGGGGCTGGAAGCGCTGCCACTCCCAAGGCTCCCGGACAGTTTCCATCCCTAGTGGTTAGGGTGGTGGTGGTGGTGGTGATGGCCCAACCAGCCTGATACATGCCATTGCCTGTCTCTCCCTCAGGGCTACCACTGCCTCAGCTAGGCTGACTTACCCATACTATGGTGAATACATGGCTGGCCATTGCTGCGGATGGCTTCCAGTTCTTTCACTTTTTAAATTATTTCCTTTTTTATTTTCTATATAGCTTGCTTTGTGCATATTTGTTTTCATGTTTTTATTAGATTGTAAACTCTTTGAGGGCAGGGGCTATCTTTTGCCTCTTTTTGTAACCCCAGTGCTTATCACAGTACCTGGCACATAGTAGTTACTTAATATATGTGGATTGATTGATGAATAGAAAGAACCTGAATTCAAATTGGCTCTCTGAGACAAGGAACTGTGGAGCTGGAGGATCCCATTTCCTAAGGGTTGCACTATGCTCACAAAGTAAACATATGTCAACCATGGCAGAACGGAGAACATATGCTCAACAAATACTTTTCAATGAAATATTTTTCTCTTTCTTTTTTAAAATTATTTTTATTTTTTTTTACCATGTGGCTGGATTATATTAGATTTAGTAAAAAAACAAAGGAATTGAAAGCCCTTTACCATCTGGCTGCAGCCTATCTTTCTAAACCAATTTCACAACATTCTCTCTCATACACTCTATATTCCATCCAGTCTAGCCCATTTGCCTTTGCACAGGCTGTCCAACATGTCTAGGATGATCTGCTTCCTTCCTCTGCCTCCTGGAATCCTTACCTCCATTCAAGATTCAGCTCAAATGCTACTTCCTACCTAAGGCCTTTCTTTATCTTCCCAACTATTGGGAATTTTGCCCTAGCCCTGAGGTTATTTTGTATTTTCATGGTATACATTCTCTATTTCCTTATCTATGTAAATGTCATTTCCTTCTTATAGACTATAATAAGCTCTTCCAGGGCAGACAGCTTTTATTCTTTATCTCAGTCTCCATTGTCCTGGCCCATAGTAGGTACTCAAGAAATATGTGTTGAATTAAGTTGTATTTAATCATACGTCTATAGTTTAACTAATAAGCCCAAGCTGAATGAAACAGTACATTGTTCATTTGGAGAAATTACTAAAATTTAATATAAAAAACAACCAACAACCATGGAACTCTGTGCACCAATATTCTCACATGAGCTAGTATGCTCTCTGTTTCTTTATAAGCCAAACAGTTATGCACTCCAGCCCTAGAAATGTCAGAACTCATGAAATCTGCATTTCATTAGATGTGTGGCTAAGCACTCAAGGTGTGATTCGTATAAGCTCAAATAAACACTTTTAATGTGCTTGATCTAATGATCGGGAGTTGCTGCATTGACTAAATATTAGCTAACCAGTATTTTATTCTACTAAATATTCTTAGTATGTTTATTTCCCTTTTTAGTTTCTGAACTCTTAATACTCAGGTTTGGACATCTAAGTAGATTTTTATTTCTTGTAACTTTAATTTTGGGGAAGGCATTTGGTTCAATCCTCACCTTTTTATTACATGGTAATTTACCCTTGTTTATACAGGGCAATTTGATGTGAGTTTGTATTTGATTCTGTAGCTACTGCAGTTAGCTATCTCTCACTTTGCTCTAATCTTTATTCTAAGCTTGATTTTAATTATAAAACCAGTTACAATTCCATTTGTCCCTTCGATGAGCAGTTTTGGGGGTCCGTATCCACTTACTCTTCTACGGTTATCTTTGTATAGCACCTAATCATCACAGCTCTAGGTGTTTTATTAAGACACCCAAAGGCTGGCCAGATTGGAACACACTGTAATGTACACAGACAACACTATATCAGAGGGAGACAAATGTCATTAATCACCCACAACCATGGCAGCAAGAGCAGAAAAAGAATTTTCTCCTTCTCTTTTGTACTTATTTGGCTTTCTGTCAACTACAAAAATGAACTGAACAGAAACATTATTCTGTCCTTAAACATCTGCCATATTCCTCTTAGAATAGTTATGATAACATGACTATTACCCATTTAAAGGATATCTGTACTCAAAAAACTTCTTCATGGAGGATGGCCAGCACAGAATGCCAATGGAAGCGGCATTTTCTGTGGTTGGAGATGTCCTTCAGATAGCCTTGTTCGCAGATGACATTGCATAGATTACATCAAGCCCCAGGTCATTACAGAGCCTTTTAAATGAAATAAAGAACCACCTGGAGTTATCCTAACAATATATATATAAAATAGCTGAAGAATAGAATGCCTATTGCCTACCATGGGTTCATGTTGTCCACAGGACCTCAAAGAAGTGCGTGGTAGATTTCCTGGTGGTTTGGGAACTTTTTTTAAAGTAGGGGAATGGAATAAGCATTTACGTAGAACCTACTGTATGCCGGACGCTCTATTAAGTGCTTCATCAATATCACCTCACTTGGTCCTCACGACAACCCTGTGAGAGAGATGTTATCAGCCCATTTTATAGTTGAAGAAACTGAGGCAAACAGAGGTTAAGTGATTTACTCAAGGTCATAAACCTGGTAAGTGTCTAAGACCAGATTTGAACTCAGGTCTTCTACAAAGCTCTAGTCTTTATACCACCTAATTATCTAAAACCATTCTTATCTTCATTTTACAGATGAGGAAATGGAGGCAGACAAAGTTTAAGCAACTTGCCTAGGGTCACAGAGCTAGTAAGTGTCTGAGGCTGGATTTGGACCCTGGCCTTTCTGACTCCAGGCCCAGGGCTCTATCCACCATACCACCTAGCTGCCTCTACTATATTTACTATTTTGATAACAATAGTTTGATCTTATCCATTTTTACTTTATACATTGAAAGGCTTTTTTCTGAGGAATCCATATTGCCAGCAGGGTTCATTATGTACAAAAAGCTGAAAACCTCTGTTGGATGGGCAGCCCATATGGTTGGTCTGCCAGTACACAGGTATTTGATAAAATGAAGTGACTTGGGCCCTGCTTCAGATTGGAAGAAAAGAGCAGGATGGCTTAAATTTAGGAAGGTGGACCGTTCAACAACTCCAAGCTTTTCTATAATAGCATTAAAACAATAACCAAAAAAATCACAGAAAACAAGAACAAAAAAACTTTTTTCCTACTGATTTCTTCCCAGAGCTGCTTTATCACTGGGAATCATGGACCACCACAAATCTCAAAGACTCAGAATTATAGATTACCTCATAGGCAGTGGAGAGATATATAGTGGTTGTATATGGGCTCTAGCACATTACCAATGATGCCTCACACACAAGAGTGGTGTAAAAGATATCAGCAAACATGTACAGGAAAAGGAAGTGGGTTGGTCATGTAGTAAGAGTGAAAGATGAAAGTTGTACAGTCTGAATGCTTCACCAAAATGTTAACAAACAAAAAGAAAAAGGATCAAAGAAGACCCTCAGGACCAGGTGGACCCCCTAGGGAAAATTTCTGGTATGACAGATGAAAATCAAACAAGAAAGTTCAAATGGTTTGGTATCTGTACCTATAGAGGACAGTGTAATGGCAAGTAAAGTCGGACTTTTTGTTGTCTTTTGTTTTGGTGTGCTTTTCAGCACTAAGGCAATCAAGGGCCTTTGAGGCTTGCCTTTGTTTTAATCAAGAGTCTTTGATTGAATCAGGAGTCTTTGATTACCTGCTTAAGTCACAAGAAAGCCTAGGTCACATAGGTTTGAGTTGCATGTTTTGGACGCCCTCTGACCCTGAAGAAGCATGTGTGTGTGTGTGTGTGTGTGTACATTACAGGAAGGATTATGCAATTTTAAACTAGAAGGAACCTTAGACCAGCTCTCTCATTTTACAGGTGAGGAAACCAAGGCCCTTTGAGTTTAAATAGCATGTTCAAGGTCACACATGCACATAAGTAGCAGAGATAAGATTTGGACTTAAATATTCTGACTGTGAATAAGTTGTATTCGTATCTCAGCCAGAGCATTCTTTAACTGAATATAACATGAAATTTTGTAATAATGGAAAGGATGCTGGAAAATGAAAATAAAATAAACTCTCATTGCATCCTACTAGGATTGTTGTGTATCGTTGATTCACATTGGGCCTGCCTCATGGTTTGGAGGCCCTACAGGGTCGGGGCTGAGTGTATGCATTTTCTGGAAATTTTAAAGCCATCATTTCCAGGGTAGAAAACAATATTTTTTTCTGTTAAATTACCAGAAAACTTTTTTGGGGAAACATATGTGCAATATTTACTTTGAAATGCTTTAATAATATATTAGCTTATCACGTTTGATTTATCAAGTATTATTTCTTCAAGCTAATTGAATTTACTCTTAAATGTTTTACATTATTGTTTCAAATGGAGCTATAGATTGCTGAATTTTAAGGAAAGGAGCATCTCTTAGTTTTTGCCTTTCCTTGGAAAGCAGAATAGAGGAAAACATCAATTTTGTAATAGAACAGAGACAGTTGTTAAATTTAAAACATGCAAAGCAAAATTCATTATCTTTCCCTCAAGACCCAAAACTCTTCTCTGGTCTTCCCGTTTTCTGTCTCATGCACCACCACCCATTGGGTCTCCCAGTTTCTTAATCTTGGCATTATTCTTGATTCTTCATTCACTCAGTCCACATGATCTAGTCAGTTGCCAAACCTTGCCATTTCTACATCCTGCAACATCTCTTGCATCTGTCCCCTTCTCACTACTCGCACTGCTGGTTTTCCTCTTTGTTCAGCTCCTGACCACTTCTAGACTACAGCATAGCTTCCTAATTGGTCTCTCTGCCTCAAGTCTCCCCCTTTCTCCCCTTTCCCCCAAATCTTATCCATCCTCCACATGACTTCCAAAGTGACTTTTCTTAAGCATTGCTCTGATCATCGTCACATCTCACTCTCCTACTCAATAAACTCCAGTAACCCCATATTGCCTCTAAAATAAACCACGAATTCCTTTGTTTTTTAAAGTCCTTCATAACCTTCATAACCTGGTACCAACCTGTCTTTCCAACCTCATCTTAAAATATTTTCCTTCTCACTCTCTATAGTCTAGCCAAACTGACCTTACTATTCCTCACATACCATAATGCCCTCTGTATCTTTGCACAAACTTTTCCTTCTGCCCAGAATTCATGTCCCTCCTCATATACCCCTAGTATAGGGATTCTTAACCTTTTTTTGTGGCATGGACCCCTTTGATAGTCTGATGAATTCCATGGACCCCCTTCTCAGAAAATGTTTTTAAATGAATAAAATAGAATACATAGGATTACAGAGGAAAACAATTACATTAAAAGAGTTATCAATGAAAAACTAAACACCTTCTTGGACCCCAAGTAAAGAACTTCTACCCTAGTAGAGAATCTTTCACTTCCTTCAAGACTCAGTTTAAGTACAGTACCTAATATGAAAAATTTCCTGATCCTTTCAGCTACTAAGGGCCTTCTTCCCTAACTGCCTTGTTTATTTATTCTTTCTGTACTTTGTTGTTGTTTGTCCTTCATTCTCCAAGAGGATTGTGACATCATGGAGGTGATGCCAGGATGTGCAAGTGAATCAGATTTAAGTGGGGGAGAGCTATGCAAAGCCACCAGCCTCACTCTCTACTCCAGAGCCATCTGGATCCTGTGACCAGATAACCCAAATCACTGTGGCTCTCACTGATTGGCTAACAATAGGTCCCATATGTATCAGTAATTAAGGTGGGAGGTGGGACTTTCTTTTTTTTTAATTTTTCTTTAATTATTTTTAGTTTACAACACTCAGTTCTACATAATTTTGAGTTCCAGATTTTCTTCCCTCCCTCCCATATAACTTCCACATATAACTTCACATTGAATTAATTTACACACTAGTCAAGTTATGGAGAAGAATTATGACCAATGAAATGAATCATGAGAAAGAAGAAACAGGACCAAAAAAAAAACCAACCCAAAAACAAAAACAAAAGAGAGAAAAAGAAAAAAAAAGGGGGGGGAAGGCTAGCGTGAAGTGTGCCTCAATCTGCATTCATACTTCATAGTTCTTTCTCTGGATGTAGATAGCATTCTCCATTGTGAGTCCTTTGAAGTTGTCTTTGCACCTTGTGTTGCTGAGAAGAGCGAAGTATGTCAGGGTTGGTTCTCACAGAATCCATATATCTGTGGTTGTGTATAATGTTCTCATGGCTCTGCTCCGCTCACTCAGCATTATGTCGTGTAGGTTTTTCCAGGTTGTTACGAAGTTCTGTGGGAGATGTGACTTTCTTTTACTGTTTTCCCCTTTAACACTTATTTAATCAAGTGCCCTGGAAGAGTCTGGCCTTTTCTTTCTTTGATTAGATCAGGGGTCTTTGATGACTTTCTTGCCTCAAGGGAAATCCTGGTTTGAGTCACATGTTTTTTGATGCCTGAGGCTCTTGAGTGCAATGTTTTAGATGCTTTTAGGTCATGTGGGGGAGTCTCATGTTGTGATGCCCTTTGACCCTGAACAGAATATATAAAACCAAAGGGCTTTCACTCACTGAAAGAGTGACCCATGACTTCAAAAGCAGCTGTAACTCCTCTCCAGCCCCCCTCCCCCTTGTTGCTAACCCAGATGTTGGGGTTTGTATTTGATCTGTTTATAATGTATGTTTGTAATTTGCATGTATTTGCTCTGAAGTTCAGGTTGCTGGCTTTTCCTCCCAAACTAAGTGAGTTTGTATATATATATATATATATACATATATGTATGTATGTATGTGTGTATACACACACACACACACACATATGTTTGATTAAAGTAAGATTGTTAACCCCTTAAAATCACTTTAATTAGTAAAGCAGCTCTTGTTGCTGGTCTTGTTGGGTCTTACACCCCTACAACTGCTGCTAGCTGAATTGTTGTTACACCAGGCCATGTCCCACTTGGTCATTTTTTGGGCCCTGATTGACTCAGAGTGCATGTAAATGGGAATGTACTTATGTATGTGGATGCTGTCTCATCTAATACAATGTAAGTTCCTTGAGAATAAGGACTATTTCATTTTTATCTTTGTATTACTGACCAATCAATAAACATTTATTAAGCATCTACTACATGCCAGGCTCTGAGCTAAGAGCAGGGGCTACAAAAAGAGGCAAAAGAAAGTCCCTGACCTCAAGGAGCTTACAGTCTAATAAGGAAGACAATATGCAAATATATACACAGCAAGCTGTATACATAGTGGGCACTTAAAATGCTTATTGATATATTGATTAACTTAGGATCTTCCATAATGTCAAGTAGAGATGCTCATTTTCAGGAAAGAAGTTTTTTTTAAGGTAAATATAATTTTTGTCGCATGAGATTTTCAATCTATTTTCTTAGCTATCCCTATTTGTTTCTGCTTGTCATTTTTAATCCTCATGGACTTCTGAAAACTGAAGATAGGCTCTGAATTGAAGCCATATTCTCCCTTCCCTTCTGTGCTTTAATTTATATTTTTATTTCACTGGAGTCCTTGACTATTTGTAGTTCTTGGCTGCTGCCTACCCAGTCCTTCCTGAACTTTAGTTAAGTCCAATATCTTGATTCTTGTTTTATAAATTAGGTAAAAAATGATCCAGACAGGTTATGCCACACAAATCGTTGGTGGCAAAGTCACAACTAAAAATCATATCTTTTCCTTCCCTGTCCAATGTCCTTTCCATCTTACCATGATTAAATGCCACTTGTTGTTCTGTCATTTTCATTCATGTCTGACTCTTTACAGCCCCCCTTTTGGGGTTTTCTTGGCAAAGATACTGAAGTTGTTTTCCATTTCCTTCTCTAGTTCCTTTGACAGATGAGGAAACTGAGGCAAACAGGGTTAAGTGACTTGCCTAGGGTCACAAAACTAGTGAATATCTAAGGCTGGATTTGAACTCAGGTCTTCCTGACTCCAGGCCCAGCACTCTATCCACACAGCTGCCTAGCTGCCCAATGAGCATGCTACTCAAGACTTATAAAAACCCAACCTGTCAAAGGTGCAACTCTTACCCCCAACAAGGGAGTTTTCACTGCCTTGGGAATTTTGAGGAAGAAGTCTATGCTTTTAGAGAAACTGTGGGTTCGGAAGCAGAGGAAGGGAAGAAGCTGTGAAAGCCAGGAGGTTCATGACAGTAGTTGACTGGTAGGGGTGGGATGTACCTCACTGCCCCCAAATAGCTTCTCCTACATAGTTGGATTTTTTTTCATTTTATCATTCTCTTTGATGGATCTATGCCTCCAGTGCTGTACCAATTATAGCCCATCATATCCACTTATATAATTCTTATCCACATATTTATATTAACAATAATAGTGGCCAACACTTATATAGCACCTACTATGTGCCAGGACCACACTTTACAATTATTATCTCATTGTCTCTTCAGAACAACCCTGAGAAGTAGGGGCTATTATTATCTCCATTTGGCACTTAAAGAAACTGTGACAAACAGAGGTTGTGACTTGCCTAGGGCCACAAAGCTAGTAAGTATCTAAGGTCAAATTTGAACTCAGATCTTCCTGACTCTTGATCCAGCACTGTGATACCTCCTTGGTTGAACTGGCTGAAATGCCACTAAATTAGCAGTGTGACTCCTTTGAGTTTATTCCTCTTCCTTTAAAAATGTGAGTTCCTCTAGTTAGTTACTGGATTATCAGTCATATAGACATTAATTTAAATTAGTTCAATTAGATTGCTTTCTTCCTAACACCTATCTGAAATCAGGTATTATCAATCATATACACATTAGTCTAAATTCATTCAATTAGATTGCTTTCTTCCTAACCCCTATCTGAAATCAGGTATTATTAGTCATATACACATTAGTCTAAATTTGTTCAATTAGGTTGCTTCCTTCCTAACACCTATCTGAAATAAGGTACACTGAAATACTGAGAGTTTTGATAGGTGAGGGAGTCTGGGAAAGGAGAAAAGATGTAGTTTAGGAGCACGGAGAACTTGGTGATATACGACAGGCCTGGGTTAGATATTTTACTATTGGATTTAGGTCAGTTTTAGGCCCTAGCATCTTCAGCAGAGAAGGAGGACTAGGATATAGAAGAGCAGCATGTAGTGAGGGAGGCAGAAAAGGGGTGAAGACAAATTTTATCCACTTAGAAATTTTTTTTCATGCCTCCCTACTCATAGGCTCCAGAACTTAAGTTAGTACTATCATCACTAGAATTCAGTTACATTATGGGTCAAATAGACTTCTGTGTGCTAGCCTGGGAATCTAACCACTAACACTTGTAACATTATTTCTATGGGAAAATTCATTTGAAGTTTTAAACAGCCGTATTAACACAGAAACTTTGGGAGCACAACCCATTAATACTTTGGGGACTGTCTTTATCTGAGAAGCCACTTGTCTGCTTTTATTTCTAAACTTCAAAGTTCATTTTTAAAATAAAGGTGACTTCTCTGTGGAATTCTAAAGTCTTTGCTTTCGTGTGAAGGAATAACTTTAGGTTTTAGAAATTTACTTTGGAACCTTCTGGTTATAGCTATGCCAGGAAATCCCGTTGAAATTCAAAAGCTATCTGAACCGTTCTTTGGGAGAGATTAGAGCTGCCTGTTTCACAAATGCCTTAAAATTATACTTGACACCTACATTTATTTTGTTGTTCTAAGATGTTTCTGAATCAAATCCAGGTTTTGGGTCTGGTGGGATAATAAAACTGTAGGAGCCAAAGATAAATTTTGTGAAAAACCCTTTAGTGATAACTAAGTAATCACTGTTGGCAAGTCTCAAAGGCCTCTTATCAGGGCTTCTAAGACAGCTTTCCTCCACCATGGAGGAAGATATTCTCTGGGCTATAGTACTATTTGTGGTCAGCATATTATTACCTCTTATGGCAATTCAGATTAAGCTGCAAGGCCTGACATTCTCCCAACCAGCTTTTGAATCTATTACTTATCAAATATTTCTCAACTGTTCAGTATTAAAGTCCAAGTAGTCAAAACACATGTTATCCATGGGTTCATCAGTTCTGTACCCTCACACTCGCAGGTCCCAATTCGAATTCTGGGGACCTATAATGATCATTTATCCTTCTGGCTCACTAGCCACCTCTTTGTTTGAAAACTGGTACTATATGAAGTTAGCTTGCTTCTAGTGGCTCACTGTGCTAACAGACCCAGGCAATAAAGAGTGTTGAAATAGTCTGGCATATTAATGTAGATATTAGTAAATGGTAAATAGTAGAAAGTGTTATCAAATACCACTCCTAAATGAATTTTGTGTCCTCATTTTCATTCCCACCCATCCCTACCACAACCCTATTGGCTTAAGAAATGGGATCTTCCATGAATGATACAAGGGAAGTAATGGACTTTGTATCCCTCTGTAGCTGCTCTATCCACTGAAGGCCAGGGGACAGGAAACAGGGAACTTTCCCATGAGTCTTTTTTTTTAAACTAAATTTTCTTTTTTTTCAATTATATATATACATACATATATATATACATATATATACAAATATATATACATATACACACACACACACACAGACACACACAGACACACACACACATATATATATATATATATATATATATATACATATATATATATATATTTTTTTTTTTCCCTCCCTCCTCTCCCTCCCCTTCCATGGGCAAAAGAAAAACAAAATCCTTGTACCAAATAAGCATAGTCAAGAAAAACAAATCCACATATTTACCATGCCCAAAGATGTGTGTCTCATTCTGCGTATTAGTTCCTCTCCTCTCTGTCAAGGGGCAGAGGAAGCACTCTTCAACATCTCTGGAATCATGACTGATCATTGCATTGGCTGGAGTTCTTAAAGCTTTTAAAATGATTTGTTTTAACAAAGTTGATATTATCATATAAGTTGTTCTCTTGGTTCTACTTACTTCAGTATTCATCAGTTCAACCGACTAGGTGGTGCTGCTGCAGTGATGAAACACGGAACCTATAGTCAAGAACACCTGAGTTCAGATCTGGCCTCAGACGCTTACTACTACGAGACCCTGGGAAACTTGACTTCTATTTGCTTCAGTTTCTTTGTCTGAAAAATGGAAATACCTACTTATCTACCAAGATTGTTGTGAGGATCAAATAAAATAATATTTGTAATACACATTGCAGATCTTAAAGTCCTATATAAATGCTACCTGTTATGATTCTTATTTCCCCCGGATTTCTCTGAAGCCCCCTCTTCATTGCTTATAGCATGCACAGTATTTCTTTATATTCATATACTGAATTTGTTCAGCTATTCCCAGTTGATGGGTATTTTCAGTTCTTTGCCACTCCAAAAAGAGGCTTTATAAATATTTTCATATATTTCAGATCTTTTCCTCTTTCTTTAGCCTCCTTAGGCTGCACTCCTGGTAGTGGTATTGCTGGATCAAAGAGAATATACAATTTAATAACTTTTGGGCATAGTTCCAAATTCTAGCTTTCTATGAGTTCCACAGATCCAACTTTCCAGAACAAATGGATCAATTCAGCACTCAACCAACAGTTAATCAATGTGCCTATTTTCTTGCAGCCCTTCCAACATTTGTCATTTTCCATTTTCGTCAACTCCGCCAACATGAAGGATATGAGGTAGAACCTCAGAATTGCTTTAATTTACATTTCTCTCTTTATTGGTGATTTGGAGCATTCCTTTACATGGCAATTTATAGCTTGGATTTCTTCCCTTGAGGACTGTCTTTTCATATCCTTTGACCGTTAATCATCTGGGAATGGACCTTTGAGCCTTTCTCTTGAGAGGAAGGCTAGAGTTGCCCTACTTTTCCATTTGTGAAAACTTCTATTCACTCTCATACCTAGTGATAGGTCTCTCTCTCTTAGGTAAAGGAATGAAAATAGGAAATAGATTGGCTGATACCGTGATTTAGGAACCAGGAATAGAAAGATAGTACCCCTTCTATGGTACTCCCCCAACTTATACTTGCAGGTTGGGTCCTCAGGGAGTAGCTCCTACCTTAGGTTCTAGGAATAACACTCTAGGTAACTACTATTTTAGTAGCTCCTGAGTCCTAACTAGTGGAATTCCCATTACAGTCAGCCAAAAGACCTAATTAGCTCTTAGTAAAGGTATTTGCTTAAATGGCATAGTAAAAACAACAGTTATTAACCCCCAATAAGCTGAGGGGCACTTTCCCACGAATACACACTGTACTCACGGGGAAAGTCAAGATAAACTTAAAAGTTTTTCTCGTGAGACACATATGTAGGGACTACATGTGGCCAAAGCAACTCACTTCTCCTGGCTTCCCAAGACTCATTTTTTTTCTCTCTTCATAAAGTCTGCCTGAAGTTCAGTGATGAGTATAACGTCTCTTCTGATTAGCTGGGCTTCTTGGACTTGCTCCCTGAGGAGTCACTCTGGTCTCTACCACCTATAGCTTCAGGCTCAGCTACAATCCTCAGTTGGTATGCTGCTGTTCTCTTTCAGGGAAGTCCAGCAAAACAGCCTAGAATGGTCAGAAGCCTCTCTAGTTCTGTTTCCACTGGGGCATGAGGCTTTGAGGTTTGATGCCTCTCAGGCGTGAGGTAGGAGTGGTGTCCTTTCTGAAGAATCTCTCTGATTCCCGTTCTGACAAGTCTTCCTAGTTTGGAGTTGGATTTCCTCAGTGAGGGACCTCATCTTAAGTTATGATGACCATCCAGGACAATTCTCAAATCTTCACCTCTATAGGCTAAATTATAACCAGTTTGAGGGAGATGTAGAAAGATATAGTCACATGTGAAACTACATTGTCTCTATCATCAATCTGTCTGCAAATCTATCCATATCTGAAAGGGCACACCCTTGTGGAATTAACAGAACATTTTCTCAGGTAAGCTGAGAAGAAAGCTGAGGTAAAATTGAATGCCAGAGAAATTGAAATTCTCAAGGATGCATAAATAACAGTTCCGCGAAAAAAGTACCAAAGTCAGAGAACCTGATTTTGAATTGTGCGTTCTGCTAATTACTCCCTGTATGGCTTCAAGTCATTTCACCTATACAAGCCTCAGTTCCCTAATCTGTAAAATGTGGTTGGCCTCGATGACCACTAAGGTTCCTTTCAGGTCTAAATTTTAGATCCATGAAACTCATTGATTAATTGGTAAGCATATTTTAAGCATCTACTATATGCCAGGCATTGTGCTAAGGACTGGGGTTTACCCCTCAAAAGTTACATAGTCTCTGTCCCGGAGGGAGCTTACATCTTACTGGATAAATGTAATTTTGAATTAATGAAATTCAGTTTAGCATTTAAGGCCATCCATAGTTACTTTTACAATTTTATTTTCCATTGTCTGGTATGCCAGTCCTCTGCTCCAGAACCATTCTCCAGAACACAACATCCTCAAAATAGATGTTTCTATATCTCGACACACGCAACCTCCCTTGCTTGGGACACTCTCCTTTTTTCACTCTTCATAACAGCTCATTTCAACTCAACTCAATGATCGATAAGTCCTTTCCTGGAACCACCATATTATCAGAAGTCTGAGCCACAATATTACTTCCCTCCCAGCTCACTCACACAGGCCACCTTGTCTGCTGAGGATGACCCCACCCCAGGGCCAACTAGATGATGGGTGATGGGTGAGCCCTTACCCTGCCAAAACTACCATATCACGTTTACCTCCTCACTTCCCTTTCCAGTCCCACTTTATGTGTCATCTTTCCCCACTTGAATGTAAGCTTTCTGAGGGTAGGGAATATTTTGTTTCTTGTTTTTGCAACTTCATTGCTTAGCACAGTGCCTGGTGTATAGTGCTTAATAAATGTGCGCTCTCTATCTCTCTGTCTCTCTGTCTCTGTCTCTCTTTCTCTCTCTTTGCCTCCTTTCTTCTCTTCTCTCTATCCCTCTCTTCCTCCCCTTTCTGCCTCCTTTCTCTATCTCTGTATCTTTCCTGTCTCTGTCTCTCTCTCTGTTTCGCTGTCATTCTCTATCTATATTTTTCAAGGGCCAACTCAAGTCCTAATTTCTGCATGAAGTCGTTGCTCATCACTGAAGTGTATGGTACATTTTTCTTCTTGTGAATTCCTCTGACATCTATTGTCTGTCCCACTTATTTGGCCCACTCTCTTTGTGTTGTTTGTTTGTTGTTGTTGTTGAGTAGTTTCAGTCATGTCTGACTCTTCATGACCCCATTTGGGGTTTTCTTGGCAAAGACACTGGAGTGGTTTGTCATTTTTCTTTCCAGCTCATCTGACAGATGAAGAAACTAAGGCAAACAGGGTTAAGTGACTAGCCCAGGTTCACATAGTTAGTTGGTGTCTGAAACCCAATTTGAACTAAGATCTTTCTGACTCCAGGCCCAGCACTCTATCCACTATGCCACCTAGGTGCCCACACCCTATTTAGGAAGAACAAAAGACCAGGATTCGGAAGTCTTGACCCATGCTCACTTGCTGCCACTTTAGTTTGGGGGTGGGGGGCTTCCTTTCTTCTTGGTGATATCTACAATTCTCTTTGACTCCAACTCCAATTCCAACTCCAGGTCTGTATTTCTCTTACACTCCCATAGAATATAAATGTGTAATATTTTAGTTTCAAGCAATGTAGGTTTAGTAGCAATTAAGGTCATTAGCATCTCACTGTTTCATTGCTCTAATGAATGAGATTTATGGTTATGATTCACAGTATGTATAAAGATCTCCATAGGAGAGCAACCTTGGCATAGTCAAATGTTGGTTGAATTATGTAGAAGTATTGGGTCATAGTGAGTAGAATGTTGGATTTATAGTCTGGAAGAAGAGTTCAAATTCTGTTTGACTATGGGCAAGATACTTAAACTTTCTAAGCCTCAGCTTTCTTATCTGTAAATTGAGAGGGTTGGACTTGATGACCTTTGAGGTCTCATACAACACTCAATCTACGATCTGATAATGACAGGAGATATTGTGTTTGAATTTTTTAAAATCCACAAAGAACCCTTATGAATGTTGTGCTCTCAGTGAGGTAATGAATGAATGCTTCTTAAAACGAGTAAAGAAATTCAGAAAAACTGTAGAAACAGCCATACTATAAAGGACCATATATTCCAAATGATTGCCTTTTAGCATCCATTGATAAAGCTGCTGTGGTTTAAAGATTTTGGGATGACAATTTGGTTTTCAGTGGCTTTTTTATTCAGATGATTATGTTTCATGTCTGTGAAAAATAAATGAGGTTTTCTTTTTCTAGGCAATTTATTATAGTTCCTATCCTTGGTAGTTCAAGAGAGCAGAAAAGTGATTAAAGTCCCTTAGAATTTATCCATCTGGTGGAGAGATAGGGTATTGTGGATTGTGCCAGGATGTTTTGGTTGCATGATATTTGAAAGGCATATTTGAAGAAAATGCACCTTGATCAGTAGAGTGCAGAAACCTGAAGAAGAATCCTTGGCATGGGATAGGAGCAGGGAAGGCTATTTAAATATAGTAAAATTAGATTTAATAATTATGTCAGTCCCAAGTACCACATGCTATGCACCAAATTTTCAAAGAACCAGAGGTGGGCTTCTAGCACATTGGGTGGATTCTTTATGGGAGATTTTTAGAATGACAGACAAAAACAACACAGGCTTACAAGATGTGGAAGGATCACCATCTGTCCCTGTAGAGGGAGGAACATTAAGGAAATTGCTAATCTATTAAAATATCAAATTCCTAATTTTTCTCCCACTTTCGTCAGAATAAGTCTTCCCAAGTATGGAGGACAAAATACTCCATTGATTCTCCAGTTTCTCACGCTAAGATATTCCCCTCAAGTCAGGTTTATACCTGAATCTAGAATAGTATTTATGATCTACTTCTGTCCCTAATAATAATAATAGTAACATTTAAATAACACTTACTATGTACCATGTACTGTGCTATATGCTTTACAAATATTATCTCATTTTCTCTTCGCAACAATCTTAAAAGGTAGGTGCTATTATTATCCCCATTTTACAGTTGAGGAAACTGAGGCAAACAGATTAAATGACTTGCCCAGGGTCACACAGCTGGTAAGTGCCTGAGGTTGGTTTTGAACTCAGATTTACCTGACTCTAGGCCTGGTGCTCTATCCATGGTGCCACCTAGCTTCGGAGAAAGGTATAGCTGCTTCTTTTCGGAAAGAACTGTTTAAGGGCACCCCAGTGGTGACACAAGCACAACAAGCAGAGTTACTGGCTACCTAGAACATATTGATGTGCCCTTAGAGAGGACAGTGTATTAGCAGAGTAGACACTGCATTCATTTAATACATTTATTTGAGTAATTTTCTAATTTCTGATCTAATACTGTAGTAAACAATGATGATAAAAGTTGATACTTCTAATATTATTAATAACAGAGCTTTAAAGTTTGTAAAGAGATATTTATATATGTACGTTTATGTTTATGAGTATATATATGTATATGTGTGTGTGTGAGGGGGTGTGTGTGTGTGTGTGTGTGTGTGTATATAAAAAACACTTTTGCATGCTACATGCCCAGCAATGGGATCACTGGGTAAAAGGGTATGAACAGTTAATTGATTTTGTAATTCAAACTGCTTTCCAGAATAGTTGGATCAAATTTACAATTCCAGCAGGAGTGTTTTTCAGTAGATATCTTTTCATAGCCCCATTGATAATTTTCATCTTTTATCATCTTTGCCACATTAAGGAGTATGAAATGAAATATCAGAGTTGTTTTAGTTTACAATTTTGTTGTTATTAGTGTTTTTGGTGCAATCCTTCAAATGGTTGGAAATAGTTTACAATTTCTCTTTGGAAAACTCTTCATTTATATCCTTTGACCACCTCAGAGGTGTTATACATTTACATCAATTTCCCATATATCTTAGCTATCATTCTTTTTTTTCAGAGTCAGCTGATACAAAAATTTTTCTCATTTGAACATTTCTCTTCTCATTAGTTGCATTAATTTTGTTCATGCAAAAAGTTTCATTTTATGTAATCAAATTTATCTATTGTATATTTTATGATCTGTTTTATATTTTATTTAGTTAAGAATCTTCCATAGCCATAGCTGTCTTTCCATTCTCCTCTGATTTTTACAAGATATGATATTTATATTTAGGTCATATATCTATTTGGATTTTATTGTCATTATATGATGTAGAGTGCAGTTCTTAACACTTTTTGTTATACTGCTTTCTAGTTTTCTTAGCAATTGATGTCCAATAGGAAAAGCTTCCTTCAGTAGTTTGTGTCCTTGTATTTGTTAAACACTGGATATCTGTATCTTCCTGTATTTCTGTAGTTGTATTTCTTTAAGTCCCGAATAAATCTTGATAGATAAACTTTCAGATATTTTATGCATTTTAGTTATTTCCAATGAATTTTCTTTTTTTGTAAATTCCATCTGGTTTCCATAATTTCTTAAAGATGGTGGACATTCAACATAAGACTACATCTACAGGTGGTTCTTACATTGTGAAATGTAACTCAAAAACAGTTCTTTTACTATTTCTTTTTTTTGTTTCTTTATTTATTTAGTTTTCAGCATTGATTTTCACAAGAGTTTGAATTACAAATTTTCTCCCCATTTCTACCCTCCCCCCCACTCCAAGATGACATATATTCTGTTTGCCCTGTTCCCCAGTCAGCCCTCCCTTCTGTCACCCCACTCCCCTCCCATCCCCTTTTCCCTTCCTTTCTTGTAGGGCAAGATAAATTTCTACGCCCCATTGCTTGTGTATCTTATTTTCTAGTTGCATGCAAAAACTTTTTTTTTTGTTTCTGAACATCTGTTTTTAAAACTTTGAGTTCCAAATTCTCTCCCCTCTTCCCTTCCCACCCACCCTTCCTAAGAAGTCAAGCAATTCAACATAGGCCACATGCATATCATTATGTATAACCCTGCCACAATACTCATGTTGTGAAAGACTAACTATATTTTGCTCCTTCCTAACCTATCCCTCTTTATTGAATTTTCTCCCTTGACCCTGTCCCCTTTCAAAAGTGTTTGTTTTTGATTACCTCCACCCCCGTCTGCCCTCCCTTCTATCATCACCCCTTTTTTTAATCTTCTTCCTCCTTTTTTCCTGTGGGATAAGATATCCAAATGAGTATGTATGGTATTCCCTCCTCAGGTCAAATTTGATGAGAGCAAGATTCACTCACTCTCCTTCACCTGCCTTCTCTTCTCTTCCTACAGAACTGCTTTTTCTTGCCTCTTTTATGCAAGATAATTTACCCCATTCTATCTTTCCCTATCTCCCTCTCTCAATATATTCCTCTCTCATCCCTTAATTTGATTTTATTTCTTTTAGATACCTTCCCTTCATCTTCAACTCACCCTGTGTCCGCTCTCTCTCTCTCTCTCTCTCTCTCTCTCTCTCCCTACACATACATATATACATACATACACACACATATACATATATATACATAAAGATATATATATATATATATATATATATATATATATATATATATATATATATATATATATATATATATGCATATTCCCTTCAGCTACGCTAATACTGAGGTCTCATGAATCATACACATGATCTTTCCATGTAGGTATGTAAACAAAACAGTTCAACTTTAGTAAGTCCTTTGCAATTTCTTTTTCTTGTTTTTTTCTTGATTACCTTTTCATGCTTCTCTTGATTCTTGTGTTTGAAAGTCAAATTATCTATTCAGCTCTGGTCTTTTCACTGAGAAAGCTTGAAAGTCCTCTATTTTATTGAAAATCCATATTTTGCCTTGGAGCATGATACTCAGTTTTGCTGGGTAGGTGATTCTAGGTTTTAATCCTAGCTCCATTGACCTCCAGAATATCGTATTACAAGACCTTCGATCTCTTAATGTAGAAACTGCCAGATCTTGGGTTATTCTGATTGTGTTTCCACAATACTCAAATTGTGTCTTTCTGGCTGCTTGCAATATTTTCTCCTTGATCTGGGAGCTCTGGAATTTGGCGACAATATTCCTAGGGGACTTCTTTTTGGGATCTATTTGAGGAGGCAATCAGTGGATTCTTTCAATTTCTATTTTGCCCTGTGGCTCTAGAATATCAGGGCAGTTCTCCTTGATAAGTTCTTGAAAGATGATATCTAGGCTCTTTTTTTGATCACGGCTTTCAGGTAGTCCAATAATTTTTAAATTATCTCTTCTGGATCTATTTTCCAGGTCAGTGGTTTTTCCAGTGAGATATTTCACATTGTCTTACATTTTTTCATTCCTTTGGTTCTGTTTTATAATATCTTGATTTCTCATAAAGTCACTAGCTTCCACTTGCTCCAATCTAATTTTTAAGGTATTATTTTCTGCAGTTGTCTTTTGGACATCCTTTTCCATTTGGGTAACTCTGCCTTTCATGGCATTCTTCTCATCATTGACTTTTTGGAGCTCTTTTGCCATTTGAGTTAGTCTATTTTTTAAGGTGTTGTTTTCTTCAGTATATTTTTCAGTATTTTTCTGGGTCTCCTTTAGCAAGTCATTGACTTGTTTTTCATGGTTTTCTCGCATCCTTCTCATTTTGCTTCCCAATTTTTCCTCTACTTCTCTAACTTGCTTTTCCAAATCCTTTTTGAGCTCTTCCATGGCCTGAGACCAGTTCATGTTTTTCTTGGAGGCTTTTTTTGTAGGCTCTTTGACATTGTTGACTTCTTCTGTCTGTATGTTTTGGTCTTCTTTGTCACCAAAGAAAGATTCCAGAGTCTGAGACTGAATCTGGGTGCGTTTTCGCTGCCTGGCCATATTCCCAGCCAACTAACTTGACCCTTGAGTTTTTCATCGGGGTATAACTGCTTGTAGAGTAAAGAGTACTTTGTTCCAAGCTTAAGGGGATGCCCCAGCTCTGCCACACCAGCACTCCTCCTTCCCCAAGAACCCCCAACCCGGACTGGACTTAGATCTTCAGCAGGCTGTGCACTCCTGCTCTGATCTGCCACTTAATTCCTCCCACCAAGTGGGCCTAGGGCCGGAAGCAACTGCAGCTATAGTTCTGTAGCTGCCCCACCTCCTCTGCCCCCGGGGTGGTGGCTGAACCCTGAACTCCTTTTTAAACTCTGTCTGCAGCAGCTTTTCCCACTAACCTTCTCTGTTGTCTTTGGTGTTTGTGGGTTGAGAAGTCTGGTAACTGCTGCACCTCACTGATTCAGGGCGCTAGGGTACTCTCAGTCTGGCTCCTGGTCTGGGTGGTCCTGACGCCACCGGCACTGGTCTCTGCTCCGCTCTGCTCCACTCCCAGCTCCGTGTGGGATAGACCTCACCCAGAGACCATCCAGGCTGTCCTGGGCTGGAGTCCTGCTTCCCTCTGCTATTTTGTGGGTTCTGCAGTTCTAGAATTAGTTCAGAGCCATTTTTTATAGATTTTTGGAGGGGCTTGGCAGGGAGTTCACTCTAGTCCCTGCTTTCCAGCCGCCATCTTGGCTCTGCCCCTCTTTTAATATTTCTTAACATGGTATTTTAAAGGAAGATGGAAGAGATGAAATTTTTAAGAAGGTGGAGTTTGGTGGAAGACAACAGTGACAAGGATGGGGAGTGATGGGGATCTCTAATGAGTAGAAAATAAAAAAATGCTGTCTGAATCACATTTAAAAGAAAGAAAGATGAGGTCACAAGGAGTATGTATTTCTGATTTGCTAAAGAAATTGAATACTCTGAACAATTGTGTAATGGCAATTTTGTAATTATGGTAGAGAAGTATATCATGGACAGCCATTGTATTGTCATCTGGGTTGTAAATGCATTGTTAATAACAGTCCCATCCAATTCACTTGCAAGTCAAGATATCACCCTCCTGATGTCATTGGTCTTCAAGAACAAAGGATGAACAACAACAACAAAGAACAACTTGTATTTTAGTTTTTGGTGGGTTTTTGTTCTCCTTTTTGTAATATTTTAGCAAAGTGTAAGAGCAAAGAGCCTCAAAATGGCGTAGAAGTGACCTCAAATCCTAGAAGGCTATGTCAGTGGTTCATAAGCTCTGAGAGGGTTTGCCAGGGTAGGAAAGCTTTGGAAGTAGCTCAAGGCTACTTTCACACATCTGGTGGCTTGTTCTGACTTTCCAAGCTCATAAGATGTATCCATTTCCAATCTTTCACCCCAAAGTAGGAAATAGAAGACACTTGAAAACAGCCACACAGGAATGAAGATCTCCCTTGTTTTGAATAGTCAGGTCATTCTGAATACATCACAGTTTTGGCTATACAATGGATCAGCAGTTAATCTCTTCATTGTGTGGTTAGCAGACCAGAACCAGTAGCAGAATGTTTGTGTATGCTTCAAGTTGGGGTGTAGGA